>NC_050092.1:1920102-2520102 GCF_009764565.3 Dermochelys coriacea
AGCTGGGACTTGCCATTAGTCAATCTCAAAGAACCACAGGCACATTCCATAGTCTGGTGCTTCCTGCTCCACGGGCATGGACCCACCTCCCCATCCACAGCCCTTCCCCACCTGCAGCTCTCCAGTAGTCCCTTAAAGTGCCAGGGACATTACTGGGGGGTGGGGGCTTGCTGACCAGGTCCAAAGGCAGGAAGAGGAAGGAAGCTGGAGACCACCTGGCCCCCCGATTCATATGCTGTCTGCCCTCCCTTTCCTTCAAGACTCATGCTGACCAAATGGACCCTCCCTCAGCATCCTGCACCCCTGGCATAAGCACCCATGACCCCAAGCAGCAGCTTCCAAACCTTCCTATACTTGTCCCTATTGCAACTCCACCTTCTCAGCTGCCAGGTCCCTCCTATGACCCCATCCCCTGCACCATCCCCTAATAACCCATCGCCTGCCTTCAGCTTGTCTTTGTGGGCTTCCCTCTGCATTATGTGTCTCCGTGCTCTTCAGCACCAGCCCCTTGCACTCCTACCCTGAGTGAGTGTAAGGAAAATGCCAGCATCCTGTTACTGAGCCCTGGAAAGGGGAGGTTGAAGGAATTGGCCCTTTTTCCTGGGAGAAGTGACCAGGCTGGATTCCCCGTAACTCCAGGGGAATGTTGCCAAGGCTGCAGATGAAGCATTAGCAGCTGGCTAGTGAAAGGAGATTCCTGGAAAATTCCTTCAATCCGAGAAATGAGCTTCTGCTTCTGGAATTGTTCACAGAGCCCAGGACCCCCGATTCAGGCCCTGTTCTGCGGGAGGGGCATTTCCCTTTGCTGTGCATTGGTGTAGACAGACTGTCCCACTAGCACCCCCAGGAATTAACCGGAACCCCCTTGTCCTGTACAGCTGTTTGCTCCACAAACCCATTGTCAGCCCATGCCAGCCTCCAAATGCTCACTGTAAGCTGCTGTGGCTTGGGTCCATTTCATACTCCTCTCCTGTTTGCCCAGCATCCCTGCCCCAGTTCCCTGGTCTCTCCTCCCCTACTCCAGTTCTAGGCAGTACAGACCAGTGAGGGTTTGTGACACCATTTGCCCTGCCACCTGGGGTATCTCATAATGCTTTGCTGTTGTATCTCTCAACTTGTGTTGCCCACAATCCGCCCACCAGCATGGCGGTCACACCCTGAGTGTCTGTGTATAGCTGCAACCTTGGTCCAGCAGTTTTGATTCCAGCAGCCCGTCAGCAACACAACAGCCACACTCTGTCTTCCAGCAGCCTCGGTTACTACCTGCAGGGTGACCCCAACACACTTCCAGTCCCAAATTTCCCCAAAAAACATGTGTTCTGCACTGTCCACACTCTCCTGAATAGTTCAGATATTACAGATCAGTTGCCCTTATAAGGGGTCAATATACAATAGTTTGCTACTTTAACTGGAGTTACCAAACCATTCAGTTTAAACACAACACCAGATTAGTTTTGATTTTAAAAGAAAACAAGTTTATTTAACTATCAAGAGAGAGATTTTAAGTGAGGACATGTATAAGGTATTAAAGTCAGAAATGGTTACAAGAGAAATAAAGAGAAAAGAGAGAGAGGGAGACTGGGGTGTTTTGCTCCTCATTTTTATAGTTCAGTCCCCATCTGAAGTGGATTCTTCTGAAGATTAACGCCAAAGCAAAATGTAATCAAGCAGTAAAGGCAACGTGGAGTCTGGGGTGAAGTTGCCCCCATGCTCTTTCTTCTCCCCTGCATATGCTGAAATGCAGATTTGCCTTGTCTCCCCCTTGCTGTCTCAAGGACCTGGTTTACTACTTATATGTAAATTGAGGTAAACACACATTCATTTGCTTAAGATAGACCTGCTTAACCACTCCTGCTTACTCAGGGCTACATGGGTTTGAACATGTGCTACTGACACCATACAGAAGGAATTCATATATTTACATATAATGTTGCTGCATTTCCTCATGATATTATTGCACAGTGAGTTTTCAAATGATACCTCACAAGGCAAGTTGGGTACAAAGATTATTACACTAGCATGGAAGGTGTGAATAGAGGAGTGCATTCGGCCACACTCATACTGTGCTGGTGAGCGCACACTCACAGGTGCTCTTCCATTGCCTCCCATGAAGAAGCACTCCTCAGCGTAAGGGTTGGACAATCTGGCCCAAGGCAATTTTCAAATGTTCCTAACTTGTCAATTCCAACCAGCTTCATTCAGCCGGCCAGAGGCTGCCCTGAGCCCTCCGCGAGATCTGGCTCCACCCCAAATTTCAACTTTCAAACTTCAGCTATTTTTTTGCTGTGTCCCTCTTCCTCTTCAAACCATAGTCACCAGACTTTGTCACTCTCCTCACTCAGGAATGGACTCCTGAGCTCTGCTCAAACCACATTTCTTTTGTGCTTTTTAGCTTGGATTTATTCCCAGCTTTCCTGGCACTGCATTGACTTCAACTCCTGCCTTACACTGACCCATTGAAGTGTGAACTTTTCAAAGACAAGGCTGGGGAGGTGATATCTGTGACTGGACTAACTTCTCCTGGGGAAAGAGATGAGCTTTTGAGCACCATAGAGCTTTTTCAGGTAGAAGAGCCCTGAGAAGCTCAACAGCTTGTCTCTCACTCAAGTTTCAGAGTAGTAGCCGTGTTAATCTGTATTCGCAAAAAGAAAAGGAGTACTTGTGGCACCTTAGAGACTAACAAATTTATTTGAGTATAAGCTTTTGTGAGCTACAGCTCACTTCATCAGATGCATTTGGTGGAAAATACAGAGGGGAGATTTATACACACACACAGAGAACATGAAACAATGGGTTTTATCATACACACTGTAAGGAGATCAGAGTAGCAGCCGTGTTATGAAGTGAGCTGTAGCTCACGAAAGCTTATGCTCTAATAAATTTGTTAGTCTCTAAGGTGCCACCGGTACTCCTTTTCTTTTTACTGTAAGGAGAGTGATCACTTAAGATAAGCCATCACCAGCAGCGGGTGGGGGGAGGGGGAGGAGGAAAACCTTTCCTGGTGACAAGCAAGGTAGGCTATTTCCAGCAGTTAACAAGAATATCTGAGGAACGGGGGGGGGGGAGAGAAATAACATGGGGAAATAGTTTTACTTTGCGTAATGACTCATCCATTCCCAGTCTCTCCATTCCCACCCCACCCCCCACTGTTCCTCAGATATTCTTGTTAACTGCTGGAAATAGCCTACCTTGCTTGTCACCATGAAAGGTTTTCCTCCTTTCCCCCCCCTGCTGCTGGTGATGGCTTATCTTAAGTGATCACTCTCCTTACAGTATGTATGATAAAACCCATTGTTTCATGTTCTCTGTGTGTGTATATAAATCTCCCCTCTGTATTTTCCAACAAATGCATCCGATGAAGTGAGCTGTAGCTCACGAAAGCTTATGCTCAAATAAATTTGTTAGTCTCTAAGGTGCCACAAGTACTCCTTTTCTTCTCTTAGTCAAAGAGCCAGTCAAAGCTATTCCCCCACCCGCCTTGTCTCACTAATCTCCAGGGACTGACACAGCTACAACACCACTGCAAGCAACATTTTCAAAACCACTTAAGTGATTTAGGAGCTTATGTCCCATTGACTTCTCAAGCTCCTACATAGGGTGACTAGATAGTAAGTGTGAAAAATCGGGATGGGGAGCAATAAGCGCCCATATAAGACAAAGCCCCGAATATTGGGACTGTCCTATAAAATCAGGACACCTGGTCACCTTACTCCTACATCATGTAGGCACAGATCCCCCCTTGCTTTCAATGGGAGTTAAGGCCCAGATCCTCAAAGGTATTTAGACACCTAGGTGCTTTTGAAGACTTCACCCAGCATCTCTGTTCAGTTCCAGAGGTACTTTCCATTCCTCACGCTCCTTACTTCATGCCTGTCTGTGCCTGCTGGCACATCTTTTGCTTCAAGTCTCTTTCATCATGGGCCTTTCTGGGACAGTCTCTGCAGATATTTCCAAGTGTAGGACACATAGGCCCCGATTCAGCAAAGCACTTTGGTACGTGCTTACCATTAAGCAAGTGAGTCATCTCGTTCCTGTTCAGCAAAGCATTTAAGCGTGTGCTTGGATTTAATGTAAGTGGTTTGCTGTGTCGGCGCCTTATTTCTCTAGTGCTCAGAACCACATTTCCCACAGCCCAGCTTTTGCCCTAGTTGCTCACTGGTTCTGCTAAATGCATTTCTGGAATGCACTCTCTCTAGATCTGTTGCTTTTTGATGAATCCACACAAGCTGCTGCTTTATTTTCTGTCTGATTTTTCTGGGGGGTTATGTGCTGTGTAGCAGTTTCTGAGGCTGCCCATTATTTGTGTTAACATTCAGTCTGGATCTCTTCACAATCATCTCTCAGAACTGAGAATGTCAAAAGCACAAACAATTCTGTTCTTCATCAGAGAGTTTGTCATTTCTCCCAGACCCTGGGTTTTCCTCGGAGTGTTCAGCTCTGTTTCCCACTAACCGATTGTCTCATTTAGTGGTTGGATTCACAGATCAGGGAGGAGCCCTGCCTGATCATTTGACCACTCTGTTATTGTTTAATAGAAAATGAACTTATAAAGTTGCCACAGGAAACGAAAAGCCCCACAGACTTGCATTGGCCAGCACCAGGTAAAAACCCAAATAAAATGCAGTTAAAACAAAGCCAAACAGGTTTTAACACCAAACAAATGCACCTGAGAGAACCTAAAGTCCTGTAATTTCCTCATGGAATGTGTCACACTGCTCAGAATCACGCCTTCAAAACCAACCCACTGCCATGTGGACAGAGACAAACGGTCTCCAAGGGAGGAAACCAGGGGCAGCATTTACATGAAGACAGTGAAAATGGTTCAACACCCACCTGCCGAACATCCCCAGGCAGACGGTCCCCACCCAAAGGGGAAGGGAAGCAGAGGGGCCCAAGGAAATGCCAACAAACCAAATGATTTCCTTCCTCATGATCATCCAGCCTTCACATCACACAGGTCTCCCCAGCAAGGGTCAAGGGATTTCAGACAGTCCTGGATGGACCTACTTCCCAAAAACAGGGCTGGGCAGGGCCCCTCTTCTGCACTAGACAGCACTGGCTGAGGCATGGGATTGAGGCCCAGAAGAGCTGGGTTCAATTCCAAGCTCTGCCCCAGACTCCCTGGGTGATGTGGGGAAAGCGACCTTCTCGCTCTGTGGCTCTGCGGTGGAGACCCCACTTCCCAGGGCAGGTCACTTCCTGGATAGTTACCTGGTGCTCAGACACTACAGAGAGTGGGGCTGAGAATAAACCTGGAGAGGTGGGAGCATCCTCCAGAATGGAATGGCCACAGTGTGAGCCTGTCACCCCAATCCCGCCAGTACAGTAAGCTTCCCTGGACCGCAGCTGGGCCTGCTCCTCCCCACATGCACCCAGTTTGCCTTTGCAGGTGCAAAGCCCCCAAGTGCAGAATGCTCCATGGTTCTGGTGCTTCACCAGCCCCCCAGTGGCCAGTGCCCTAAAAACAGCCAGGCAGTGACTGCACAAACAACACAGGTTGGCCCCCTTATGGACCCTAGGGTCACCCTGTCCCACTGGATGCAGTGTTTGCCTCCTTGCCATGGACTGTTCCCCCACCTCCTGAGCCATAGACCATCCAAACAACTGCTGCTTTAACATGGGTTTTAGGCTTCAAATAGGGAATCCCCAGTTTTCATGCCAGTCAGTCCAACTCAAGGGCATTGCAAGAACAATGCAGCAGACAATGCTCCATTAAGTTCACTCTGGGATAATTAGTGGGGCCAACATTTCAACTTTCCTGCTACCCTGCACACGTCATTCCCCACAGCAGCCCAGCTCAGGGAAGGGAATGAGTTCCATGGCAAGGAGGCAGACATTGTAACCAACAGCATGGGGTGACCCTGGGGTCAGTAATGTAATCACCCAGCCCCCCAAAACCCACCACCCAAAGGCCCCCAAACCCACATTCCCCCCAAACCCACCACCTCCAGCGTCCCAAAACCCACTGCTGGCAACCAGGAATCTTCCTATCACAACCTAATCTGTCTAGTGGCACCTGACTGATAGACACCCCCCATATGTCTATGGTGCCATCAAGCATCATATTCCCTTTGGCAGAGCAGGAGAGACACAAACACCCTCCAACCCTCTACATTCCCCTCATATTTCTTGGCTCTTCTCCCTGTTCATTTTTGCTCCAGCTGCTGCTGAATACAGTCCCTGGGTGTGAAAAAGGGCCCCAGTCTTAGCTCTGGTGTCCCCTAGAACAATGATGCCACCTACATGAGCAAGGACTCAAGAGACTGTTCCCCTAATGTGTCTGCAGTCCAACACTGCAGCATTGTGCAAGCTAGCTAATCTCCATTCATACCCAGCCCTTTCTTCCTCTTAGGTGCTGTTATGCTGGCAGGTGTTAATAGCTGTGTGACAGAGTCCTCAGGGTGCAACCTGGGCTGTGGGACCGCTGAGCCCTCTGTCCCACCAACCTGAGCTTCCTCTCATCCTGGGATGCTGTTGCCAAGCTACAAACCACTGGCAGGTACTGCACTTACACAGACATCCACAAGCAGGGACACACCCAGTTGAGTTAGATGAATGCTTCTTCCAACCACTCATGAACCATCAACTGAGAGGCTCCAGTCAATTCACCCCAGCTGCCCAGCCTTGCACCCCAGAACTGTACTGTTTTGCCCTGGTCAGAAGCCTGAGCAGTGTAAATCCATTACCCATCTGCCCCTCCCTCGATGTGGAGAGGACACACACTAGCCTTTGTAAACTGAGCTGAGATTTCCCAAGCACTTCAACTGAAAGACACTGTTTTAGGTAACATATAAAACAGATTTATTATCTACAGACAGATAGATTTTAAGTAATTATAAGTAGTGAGTATAGAGATCAAAGTTGGTTACCTAAGAAATAAAAGTAAATTCGCAGTCTGAGTTCTATAAACTAAACAGGATTTGAATCAAGCATTGTCTCATCCTGATAGATGGTAGAGACAGGTCACAGATCTTCAATACATAGGCTGGAACTGCCTTCCAGCCTGGGACCACCCTCCCACAGTTCCAAGTCTGTGTCCTCCAGCTGTGTTTCCAGGTGTTGAGTTGTGTGGGGGAGTGAGGACAAATCCTGATGTCACTTCCCCTCTTTTATGTTTTTTTCCAGCTTGCTGGAAAGATCTTTTGCTATGACGTGGGTCAAACATTCTCCATTGTCTACATGCTCACTCTGAGAAGTCTTCAGGGATGGTTGTTAGGAGAGTGGAGTCCCTTTAATGGGCCATCAGCACATCTGGCTACCTCATAGTTGTACCTGAAAGGCTAGCTGTGGGTGTTTTTTTCAAAATCACAACATATTTCAGTAACACACACATAGCAAGACTTCATAACTCCACATACAGTGATAGCACATACAATCCAATAGGATATTAATGTTCAACAGATCAAGACTTTTAAAATGTTACCTCACAAGGCATATAACATATAATTATATGATGGTGGTGAATATGGTGGTTCCAGGGTGCTGCTTTGAGGTACAGAGTGTCACAAGATGCCATCAAAGAGATCTTTACTCTACAGTCAGTCACAGACCTGGTTAAAGCTGATGGATGTGCTAAGCACCCTTCTTTCAGGTTAAATGGAAGAAGCAATTAAATGCCCCTTTTTGTAGTGATATCTGGAAATTGTAGGAGAGTACCACCCAAGGTACAGGGCCACATGGCAAAGCCTGATCAGGATAAGCGGAGTGGTCTGAGTGGTTCCTTTGTGACTGGTTGTAAATGCAGAGGTAGGGGACTGTTTGACAAGCTGTGTGTGTTGAGGAAAAAGCCAGCAGACATCACCAGCATGGCCCTGAGATGGAGCACAGAAATAGAGCTACTTGGGGCACACTGCCTGGCCAGAGGTCAACCCACTGCCCCAGGTCGGAACCCCCTCCTGTACCCAAGCAGCTTCCAAGAGTGCACTCCCCCTCCTGCACTCCAAACCCCTGCTCCAGCCTGGAGCCTCTTCCTGCACCCTGAACCCCTCATTTATGGCACCACTCTGAAGCCTGCACCCCCAGCTGGAGCCCTCACCCCCTCCTGCATCCCGATCCCCTGCCCCAGCCCAGTGAAAGTGAGTGAGGGTGGGAGGGAGGCTGGAGTAAAAGCAGAGCCTCAGAGAAGGGGTGGGGCCTCAGGGAAGGGGTGGTGCAAGGGTATTCAGTTTTGTGCAATTAGAAAGTTGGCAACCCTACCTGGTGGCCCTGAGCTCAAGCTGGCCAGTGGAAAGAGGTGGTGCTGAGGCCAGCAGGGGGAGGAGGGACCAGCAGGGGGGACAGCAGCTTGGCCTGGTGCTGGGACCGGCTTGCTGCTAGGGTTGCCAGGTATCCGGTTTTCGACAGCTGACCAGGCTGCTAAAAGCCCAGTTGGCCACAGCAGGGCAGGCAGGTGCCGTGCCCGGCTCTGTGTGGCTCCCAGGAAGTGGCTGACGTGTCCCTCGGGCTCCTAGGCAGAGGGGCGGACACTGCCCCTGCCCACAGGTGCCACCCCGAGAGCTGACTCTGCCATTGCCATTGGCCAGGAACCACGGCCAATGGGAGCTGCAGGGATGGTGCCTGTGGGTGGGTGCAGCACGGGGAGCCCCCTTGCCATCCCTCCACCTAGGAGCCTGAGGGACATGCTGCCACTATATCTGCAATTAACAGTTGTCAGATTTCTTTTCCGATTTCCTCCACCCTTCTCATTATGGTTGTGTCAGACAGTTGCAGCCCTTTTATTTGCTTTAGAATTGCATTTTTGTAATTGAAATCAGCATTTACACAGGATTTCCGCAGAAGCCACAAACACTCTTTAACAATCTCTTTGTCAGTAAATGCCTTTTTATGTCTTGCAAAAATCCATGCGATTTTGAAAGATGCCTGTCAAACATTCTGCAACGGACCTCGATCTCTGTATTATTTTTTACTGGCCTTTTAGTGAAGCAGCAAGTTGTTCAATTTTACTTTTTCTTAGCTTACTTCCAGGTGGGTAATTTTCACTGAAATTTGCATGTGCTGTTGTGTAATGGCGTTCTAAATTGCTGCACTTAAAAGCAGAATATGTCTGCTGACAAATTAAACAAACAGGCTTCATGCGTGTTTCATTAAGCACAAAGAAAAACTCATCAGTCCTCTTTTCTTGAAACTTTCGGTTTTCATCTTCCAAAGCATGTACCTTTCTCTTTTTTTGGGGTGACTCTGGGAGGGGGCTCAGGGCTAGGGCAGGGGCTTGGGGTGCAGGAAGGGATATGGGGGGCTGGCCCCGGGAGGCTGCAGGTTGGGTGGTGGAAGAGAAATGCTGGTCCAGCATAGCTGGGCCTGCTGTACTCATGCTACTCCTGGTCTTAATGCTGCAGAGCTATTCAGAACCTGCCCATTGAAGGGGACAGCCCTAGCCCCATGCCACACCCAGAAGGGGCCAATGCACACCTGTGGCTCCTGGGGGCGGCACATGGTTCTGCGCACTGCCCCTCTCTGCAGGCACCACCCCTACAACTCCCATTAGCCACAGTTCCCCATTTCCAGCCAATGGGAGTTGCAGAGACAGTGCTTGCAGGCAGGAGCAGTGCTTGGAGACCTCTGCTCCCCGCTACCCCCAACTCCGGGGCCGTGGGGGTGCACTGGCCACTTCTGGGAGTGATGTGGGGCCGGGGCAGGGGCAGGCAGGGAGTCTGCCTTAGAAGCAGCCCCGCTACACTGCCAGAGATCACGGGGGATCGTGATCGACAGGAACCCACACTTAGGGTCGATGGGAGCTGCCACTGGCTTGTGGGCCTTGCAATGAAGAACACTGCTTTACACTGTACTGCTGTGACAGCCCCTCAAGCCCCCTCCAGCACACATACAGGTAGGGACACACCCAGCTGCAACTATACACATGCTGAGATCAGCTCTGCATGGGAAGGCTCACCGAAGGCACCTCCCAGTTTCTAAGGCATGCATCCCCTCTGGAGTGTAAACCCAAAATTATACCATCTTGCGCTGCACAGAGAACTGTACAGTGTAAGCTTGTGAAATTCACCCCCTCCTCAATGTGGAGGAAGATATGCAACAGCTTTCTGCCCCAAGGTATGATTTCCACACACCGCAGATATTTTGGCTGGAGCCTTTCTATTGTTGATTCATGCAGTGGCTGGCAGAGCATTCATGAACACAGCTGGGTGTGGCTCCTGCCTGTGGATGTTTGTGTTGGGGCAAGCTTGGAGGGCTTTGAAGCTTGTAACTGCACTACAGCATGAGAGGGAACCCAGACTGGTAAAACAGAGGGCTCAGCTGTACCCCAGTTCCAGGTGGCACTCCAGGGGGGACCCATCACAATCACAACATGTGGGAAGAGCTTTGCGGCTGCTACAGGGGCTGGACAGGGCCCAGAATCTGGGAGGCACAATGGGAGTCTAGAGCCACCTTTGCCCTTAAACCACTGGGCTATGCCTCCTGCATTGCCACCAGGGCCTGTATGCTGCCGCTACTCACTGCATCTGGGGCTTTCTGGCACTGCTAATCCAACTCCTGAAGGAACTGAATTCCCAGGCTGTTTGGCTAGAAAACAGTCTCTCTGTGGAAGCCAATAGACTGTTTTTATCTTCCCCTGGGCAGGACACCTCTGGCAAACTATCAGCCACTGGTGTTGGATTCCTGACAGATGTGCGAGAGCTTGTCCTTCATCCCTGCACTGCAGATCATGTGGGAAGGACACGCCTTCACTCCAGGGCAAGAATTGCAGTCTGGCAACATTCCTTGTTCTGACCAACTCCCAGGTAGAAACCAGAGCCTTGGATTTTGCTTCTTTAAGGCTGTTTTCTTGTGGGAGAAGGATGAAGCTTACTGAGTGGAGACGGGAGTCTCCTGGGAAGAAAGCGCATACAGGCTAGTCCTTGCTGACTTGGTTACTCTAGTAACTGAATCCATAGTGATGGAGCTCAGTCACCTTGATAGTTAAAACATATTACAAACCATCTTAAAGCTGGGCACAATCTCCAGGTAAGGGGCTTTTCCACACACATTAATGACAGTGAGTCACTCAGACACTGCGGTAATGGGGACTACATAAGTAGTGTTGTCCCATTGGCCCGAGCGGTTAGCCAATACTTGGGGCTTTGCAAGGCTGTTTCCCTTAGGAAGTGATATGATGATGAGTCAGGTCATTCTTTGGTGCAATCCTATTTATTTACAAAGAATGTGCTCGGAGTAATCTTCCCCTGCACACAATAGGAACAAACAATTTCAGGCAGTTTCCTTGTTCAGAATTTCTCCGGCTGGGCAGTGCTTTCCTCATGCAGCTCCCGGTCAGTGGCGCAGCGGCAAGCTCCCTGCCTCCCCTGGCTTCGTGCTGCTCCCAGAAGCAGCCGCCATGTCCGGCCCCTAGGCGGAGGCATGGACAGGTGGCCCTGTGCAGTGCATGCTGTCCGCGCCTGGAGGCGGTGCCCCTGCAGCTCCCATTGGCGTGGTTCCCGGACAATGGGAGCTGTGGAGGCGGCATTCAGGGCAGGGGCAGCGTGCGGAGCTTCTCTGATTGCATTTGCACCGCTGGGACACGCTGGCCACTTCTGGGAGCTGCGCAGAGCCAGGGCAGGCAGGGAACTTGCCTTAGCACTGCTGCGTCACTGACCAGACTTTTAACGACGCCGCCAGGGTCCCTTTTTGACCAGATGCCTGGCAACCCTACTGCTGGCTGGAGCTGAGCCTCCGGTGTCCCGCCTGCATCATGTAGAGTGGGGGTGGGGGCCTTGAGAAGCAACATGGAAAGGGCCATGGCCTGGGTCAGGGAAGGTTTAGCCTGCCCTGGCCTATGATACCTGCTACCCATGTGGACCAGGAATGGCCTGCAGCAGCTCAGAGCTCAGCATACTCAGTGAAGATGGAATCTTCAGTGGTTTTAACTGCTGAGCTCTTGCAAGTCTCTACTGAGTATGTGCAAACTGCAATTGTTCAAAGGCTTATAACTTGGACCAATCTGGGCAGGTTTTCACAGACAGCAGAAGGCCTATCTTTAACCCAAAGGCCACTTCCTTGCCAAAGTTCCAGTACCTGCTCCAAAGTATGGGGGAGCTAGAGCATTTAAAGAAAAGATCGCCAGAAATTTTTTCCTTAACCTCATCCTCAGAAATGGCTGAATCATCTTGGATGAAACTAAAGAAAATCAGCCTGAGGCAGACACTGGCGCGGAAAGTTTTAGCCCAAATGATTAAACTTTGACAAAGTTGTAAGCAAGCAAACAAGGTCTTATAATAGAAAGGCAACCTTAATCCCAGGCAGTGCTCCCAGCCCCTCTCTGGCATGTTTCCTCACCTGTAAAGTATTGACCTCCTTTGCAAAGCGCTTTGAGATATACTGATAAAAATGCTAGATAAGAGCTAAGGATTATTAGTTATTATTACACACTATTATTCTCCCCCATGCATTCTGGTCCATAGACCAGAGGCACGGAGGAACATTTGCAGGGGACGTGTAGTGGGACCCAGGCCAGCCCCCACAGGGGTCGGCAACAGAGCGCCATGCTTCCAGCCCCGCTCTGCCCCCAGATCAGTTCCACCCCCAACCCCATTCAGCTCCCAGTCCTGCTCTCCCTCCAGGCCCAGCTCCACCTCCAGGCCAGATCTGCCTTCATTCCCTCTCTGCCCCCAGACCAGCTCCTCCCCGTCCCGAGTTCCACCCTCAGCTCCACCTTCGGCTCATGCTCTGCTGCTGAGGAAGCTTTGGCTGTGCAGTGACGGAGGGGGCCACAGACAGATTCCATTAATGGAAAGTGGAGGGCGCGAGTGGAAAAGTTTGCACACCACTGCCATAGACAGAGCTTCCAGCAGTGTGGAATTCTGGGAGTTGCAAATCCCAGAGTCTTGCTAACTGGGAAATCCTGCCATCCAACTCACTACAGGGTAAATAATAAACTGGCCCAACAAGTGTTTAGAGTGTTGCTAACAGAGTCCTCAGATGTTAACAAGAAGGGGACTCAGTTTTCCAATTCATTAAAAACCAAAACCAAACTTTTTCATCTTGTATTTTTACCTCTTCATTGTTTGCCTTTTGAAACTGTGGGTTTGCCCTCCAGCCAGGGAGCTCTGCTAGTGTGAAATATGGACATCTCAGCCCACATGGAAATGAGAAGTAGCAACCTCAATGCAAACAGAATAGCAACCAATAACAGAACTGTAGCGATGCAAGTAAAGAGAGTGGGCAAGAGACACGTACACACAACCAGATGCTCAGGGGAAGCACTTTCTTTTCAGCATAAAAGCACATTTGTAATTAATGACGGAGATTCTGTCAATTTAAATAAGCAGCCTGCAGCTGACCCATTATGTCTGCTATGCTTTTCCCCCGGGAAATGAAATTTACAATGCTGTGGGATTCGGGACATTAGTGCAAACGACTCTTTCTGTAACCTCGGTTTCACAATTCATTTTTTGTGCTGGGAATAACAACAAAAGAGAGGGGGTGGCCGACCCATGTGGAAGGGAGCTAAAGGGAATGACGCCCTTTGCAATGAGGCTTGGGGAGGACTGCCGGAAGCGCTGCAAAGCTGCAGCAGGGAAATGGTTAACAACCTGACATTTAAAGAGCCCTGATTGCAAGCCAATGCCCTACTGAGCTAAGTGGGGGAGTCCGCCCTTGTCTATGAAGCTAATAGGCCCCTCCCTCCCACCTCATCCACAGCCCCAGTGAAGGCTTTGAACAGAGAATCTAAGGGGCCTTGAAGGGGAAAAATACCTTCCCCTTATTGTTCCCACCCTCTAGCTCAGCAGCTCCATGTTATCACCTGTGTTGCTGCCCCACTGCCTGATGGACTTGGTGGTACTGGGGCCTCTGCACATTTCCTGTGTGGGGTTCCAGGTCTGGGATGTGCACAGTAGCACCTGTATCAAACCCCTTTCCTATTTGGGTGCAATCACCTTGCATAGCCAACTGGGCTGTGCGGTGGTTCTGCTGTGCTCAGGAGCTTCCATGGTCCATGCCTCAATGGGAAGGGAGGAGCAACACTTGGCCCAGAGGTACAGTAACTCCCGCAGAGACAACCCTGGATCGGAACGAGATCCCTGCAGTGAGAAGAACTAGGGAGGGGATTTGCAAAGCTGCTGAAGGGATTTAGATTCTCAAACTCCATTAAAAAATACTGGCCAAATCCCTTGGGCAGTTTGAAAATCCCACCCGAAAATCTTTATTTTTTCTTAAAAGAAGAAGGTCCTCAGACTCTGCAGAAAGCGATGGGGGCACTGATGAATTGGCCTGGCTGGTGCCATCATGAATTGGCTCCTCCTTGCCCTCTACAGCACCAATATATATTCACTTCCCCTGTGCCACTCATCAGAGAACAATCACCTGGGATCCAGTCCCCCGCACCAGTGTGGATCCTGCCCTGGCCTTTGTTCATGGGGTTCAGTATTTGTTCTCCTGTTGCACATCGGGATGTTTCTCTCCCAAGCTGGCAGACTATTTTTAGGCCTTTGGAGCGATAAATCTGTTCCCTTCCTGCGGTGTGTGTCCACAAAATGAACCTCCTCCAGGCATGGCAACAGGGCCAGATCAACCTTTTGCGGGCCCGGCACCAAACATATTTGTGGGCCCCCATGGAGGCAATGGAGCATGGCACGGGGAGGTCAGTTCCCAGAGCGAGAGGCCGGCCGGGGCAATAGGGCATGGCATGGCAGGGGCAGCCCAGCTCCGCCCAGCCCAGTGCGAGGGCACTATTTACAAACCGACAGCCACCAGATGCACAGAGGCCTGCCCGGCTCTCTGCTGCCAGCGTGCCCCTTCCCCTCGGAGGCGAGCCCAGGCTGCACCACACAGCCCCCCTGCCCAACACCCCCCCGACTCCCTATAGCCAGAGCCCCCTCAGACTCAGTATGCCCAGCACCCCCTTCAAATCCTCCCCACAAATGCACAACACCCTGCACAACACCACCCATGCCAAGTGCCCCCTCCCAACAACCCCACCACAACTGCTCAGCACCCCAAACAGACCCCCACTCCCTAGTAGGGTGACCAGGTATCCGGCTTTCAACTGGAACACCAGGCCGAAAAGGGATCCTAGTGGCTCTGGTCAGCATCGCTGACTGGGCCATTGACTGTCCGGTTGGCGGCTCCATGCAGCAGGGCTGGCAGGCTCCCTCCACGCCATGCAGCTCCCGGGTAGCAGCTGGCATGTCCCCCCTCCGGCTCCGATGTGTAAGGGTAGCCAGGGGCACCGCACGCTGCCCTCACCCCAAGCGCCACCTCCCACAGCTCCCATTGGACGTGATACTTACCTGGCAGGGGAGATACTATGATCACAAAGGTAGTTTTCCCAGGGTGAGGCTCATCCATTGCATTGCGGGTGTGCTGACCCCTGCCATTTCCCCAAATGCAGGAAAATCGACTGCATAGTTTGTGGTAGCGGGGGAACTGCGTTCGTGCTCTCCCTTGGCTAAATGGGGGAGGGATAGCTCAGTGGTTTAAGCATTGGCCTGCTAAACCCAGGGTTGTGAGTTCAATCCTTGAGGGGGCCATTTAGGGATCTGGGGCAAAAATTAGGGATTGGTACTCCTTTGAGCAGGGGTTGGACTAGATGACCTCCTGAGGTCCCTTCCAACCCTGACATTCTGTGATTTCTGGCCAATGGGAGCTGCGGGAGTGGTGCCTGCAGATAGGGCAGCGTGCAGAACCACCCAGTCTTGCCAACGCGTAGGAGCCGGAGGGGGGACATGCTGCTGCTTCCCGGAGATGCTTGAGGTAAGTGCCATCAGAAGCCTGTACCACTGAGCCCCCCAACCCTCTGTCCCAGCCCAGATCCCCCTCCAAAGCCCTTGGTCCCAGCCTGGAGCACCCTCCTGCATCCCCAACCCCATTCCAGAGCCTGCACCCCCAGCTGCAGCCCTCACATCCTACCATACCCTACCACCCTACCCCCTGAGCCAGCCTGGTGAAAATGAGTGAGTGATTGAGGGTGGGGAGAGCGAGCGACAGAGGGAGAGGGGATGCAGTGAGTGGGGGGCAGGGGTCGGGGCAAGAGTGTTCAGTTTTGTGCAAGTAGAAAGTTGGCAACCCTACTCCCCAGTGCCCCAACACACACAGATCTTCCCCGTCCTCTCACAACCCAGCACCCCCCAAGATTCCCCACACACCCCCTCCCCCACGCCCTGCCTCCCGGCCGCACTCACTGGCCCTGCTGGGAGGCGACTGTGTCTGCCGGGCTGAGCCGGCAGCGCAGCCAGGGCTTGGAATCGCTCTGGCCCCTCGGGAGTGGTGAGATCATCCAGGCCAGGGCCTGTCCCAGCCGGGTCCCCTCAGGACCCATTTGCCTGGAGGGGCCCAGCCAAGCCCCCCCAGACTCACCCCTCCCCACCCCCTGGCTGAGCCTGGCCAGGCTTCTGCTCCAGTCCCAGGTGTCTCAGCTCCAGGGAGACGGGTGGGGCCCCACAGGGGGTGGGAAGCAGAGACTGCCCGGAGCCAGGGGTGCCCTGGGGTATGGCCAGGGAGCAGAGGAGCCGGCAGGTGGGGCCGGGAGGCAGAGAGGAGCAGGCGGGTGGGGCCGGGGGGGCGGAGAGGAGTCGACGGGTGGGGCCGGGGGGGCGGAGAGGAGCAGGTGGGTGGGGCCGGGGGGCAGAGAGGAGCAGGCAGGTGGGCCAGGGGGTGGAGAGGAGCAGGCGGGTGGGGCCAGGGGGCAGAGAGGAGCCCTCAGCCAGCTGACAGACAGGCCGAGAGGAGCAGGTCGTGGTGGTGGGAAGCTAGCGGGGTCTCGGGACACAGTGCAAGTGGAGCAGGCCGTGGCCCCTTCTGGGCATGGGCCCGGGTCCATGGAGACACTGGCGCCATTGTAAACCCGGCACTGCATGGCAAGGTCCTTTCCAGCTGTGTCAACACTTCCAGCCGGGGGGTCCGGGTAAGAACTGCCGAGAGGGCCTGGAGTGACATACAGAGGAGCAGGATTCCCTGGGGGCCTCACTGCTGTGTCCTGACCTTCTCCTCACTCACACAGTGACCAGGAGTAGCTCCACTGGACTCAATGGGGCTGCAGTGGTGTAACTCAAATACCTGGGTGGGGAGAATTGAGCCCCATGTGTGCGTCTCAGCGCAAGGCTGGGGACCACTGCAGAGCCTTCACGTATGTAAAATGTAGGCAAGCGAGGGGGCGTCTCAGCTCTCGAAGTGGAACAGAATAAATGAAGGACAGCATGGGACCATCCTCATCAGCCAGACTAGAGTCCCTGGCTGAGCCCATGTCCTTCTGGGTGGTGCTGGCAGCAGGGCCAGGCTGGAGTGGGGGAATCATGGGAGGGCTGCTCTGCTCATTCCCAGAGGGCAATGGGTCCCTCCTCCCCAAGGACTCTCAGTGAAGCTGCAGCAGCACGGTCTAGCTGCGCCAATATGTACCCAGGCCCCAGGCAGGGCTGAACAGCCCCAGCTGCTATTGCTCCTGGAGCTAGCTCAGGGATGTCTGCTCGTGTTGCAGCCACCCCTCTGACTGCAGTGCAGACAGACCCTGGGCACAGCCCGGGCAGTCATGGGTCCAGTGCACTGCTTGTCAGGTCACCCCCTGCACAACCCTCCCTACCGGCCTTGGCAGGGTCTTTGTTTGAGCATCTTCTGTCCCCACCCTTATGGGCCACATCTCCCCCCGCTTGACGATGCATCTAATCCACCATCCGCCATCCATGCTTAAGGCATTTCTGCTTGGACAATTCCTTTCGAGAACCTCGATGTCACCTCCAGGTGGCAAAAACCAGCTTCAAACACAGCCAGTGCCTGTCCCATGACAGCTCCAACCATCTGTGGGGAAAGCGCAATCCCTTCAGCTGTAAAGTGATCAGATACGCTGCAAGTGAGGGTGGGTGGGGCCTGCACTCTCCCCTTTGCCGCTGTGACCAGTTAGAAGATTTTAGATCATATACTCTGGCAGTGTGCACCCACTGGCAAGGGCTGCCTGGTTCTCCCCTGGACTTGCACAATACCCTTCCCTCAACAACTGAATGGCTAAAACACCACAGAGCAGCCACATCTGACCTGCCACACTGAGTCATCTCCGCATGTTATTCTTTATTGTTTATAGGACCATGGTACCTAGCAGCCCCAGGCAGAGACCAGGTGCTGTACAAACAAAATGACAGGCCTTGCCCCAAAGAGCCGACAATCTAAATTATCCTACAAGAATCACAATGGTTCTTTGATGTGTAAATAAAACTCTGTAGAGACTGGCAAAGGCTGTGCAAAGTGTCTTTCTCCCCCCCACCCCCCCCGGCCATTTCACATGGACTTGAAATGCAGGTTTTGCTGGAGTAAAGAGAAGCATTGTTGACTACAGAGACACTGTCTGTGCATCCTAGGTGATGTGGGAAACCTCCGTGTGCCCTGGATATTACACTGTTAGCTTGCTATTGAACCAAAGAGCCCATCATGGTAGTTGGCACTGAAGTTTAATTGAACTTCACTGATTTCTTTCCATACAAACTGTGCATCATGTAGCATTGCTAACTCTTATCATTTTAGCATGAGAATCGCTATATTTGGTGTTTCTCTTGTGACAATGCTCGGTCCTTGCCTCCGTGGGTCCTGCATTTCCTGGCGGATTTCTCTAGCATCTGAGGCCCACTGTGACCCGCCACATAACCCTTCTTTCTCTAGAGACAAGGGTCACAGTCTACTGAGCCATTTTCATCATAAGCCAGCAAGAGAGGTGAGGAGAAGTTATCCTTCCTTGCACAGTCTCTGTTGTCTCCCAGTCTCAGTGATTAATCAGGGGGCAAAGGGGTGGGGGAGGAAAAGCCCAGGCCCATCCTCTACTCCGGACTCCAGCCCAGGGACCCTAATAGTATCAGCTATGGTAGCTGACCTTTTAGAAAACATGACATGTACAATTCCCTAGGCTACTTCCCCCACAGCAGCCCTCACTTCCTCAAGCTCCACTTCTCCCTTACCTCAGGGCCTCCTTCCTTGTGCCTGTTATGGTGTGTACTACTCAGCCTCTCCAACAGCGCAGCTTCCTCCCACAGCTCCTGACATGCACACCCACCTGACTGACTGGGAGGCTTTTAACTAGTTTCAGCCAGCCCCTGATTGGCTTCAGGTGTCCCAATCCACATAGCCTTCTCCCTGCTGGAACTCTGGAAAGTTCTTAATTGGCCCCAGGTATCTTAATTGACCTGGAACAGCTTCCATTTCACTTAACCTGGTACCAGGGATTTGTTTAGCCTGGAGCTAATATATCTATCTCCCACTACTTTTCTATAGCCATCTGGCCTTGCCTCATCACACTCTTAAAGCCCCAGCTGCTACAGTCATGTGACAATCTCAGTTTTCTTCCTTTTTTTTCTTTTTCTTTTTCTTTTTAAATAATGAGAGTTTCTGGCCCTCTCGTTTTCAGAGAAAAGCTTGAAAATGTGAATCTTAGCAGTTCAAATACCAAAACACAAAAAAAATAAGCACCCAGAATTTATTTTTTAAACAGAATCTCATGATTTTCATGCCAATTTTGTGATTTTGAATTGCCTGGGGTTGGCAGTTCAGATTCTGGGTGAAATTCACCTCTCTGCAGGGGGGCAAGGCCTATGTGCTACTTAGTCCCCAAACTGGGAGTGAGTGAGAAAGTGAAATTTCTCCCACAATGCACAGCCGAAGGCTGGGAGGATGGTATGGAGGCCCAGTGACAGCTTGGGGAGGAATTCTTCTCCAGGCTTTCTGGAGCCTTTGATTCGGTGTGTTCCCAATTTGTAATTAGAAATAAAACCAAATTGAATTTTTTAGGTTCGAGCCTCTAGGGTGGTGACAAACAGTTTTAATTTAACGGAGGCCTACGAATGATTCAATGAGTGATCAGATTAAAAGCTTTATTAAATATAAAATAGGGAATTAAGCAAAGAGGCCTCACATTACCACTACCCTCTGCACCGATCCTCACCTCCTGAGATGGAATGATGCAAATAGGGGTGAGCAGGGGGTTGGACTAGATACCTCCTGAGGTCCCTTCCAAGCCTGATATTCTATGATTCTATGATTCAGTCCATGAGGGGGGATTCACAATCCTTTCTTTGAGGGTACCTTGGTGGTGGATGGGTGTGCATAAGTTAAAATTACTGGGCCATCCCTTTTATAATGAATTATAAAAATAACCCTTAATTAATTAGCATTAAATCCACCATTTTACCATCATTAAATATTTTTTACATTTGTTTGGCTATATTAAGCTCATTTCTAATTAACATCTGCCTAAATGCCATGTGCCAAGTGACTATCAACAGAGACAGCATTTTCCGAAACATTCTCATTTTAGTTTCAACACTTGTAAAAACCACTTAGTTCCAAACTTATTTACAACATTGCCTGGGGTTATGGCCTAACTTATTTTTAACTTGCCCCTGAATTCCCTCATTTCACTTGACTCCTATTCAGTATTTTCCCTAGGAATTGAATTGGGGTGGGGGGTTTCCAAATTTACAGGGGGGTGAGGCCCAACGAGGAGTGAGACCATGAGGACAAAAATGGGCTGTATGGCACTGTAGTAAAAAGTGAAAAATGTTTCACAACCCTTTTATTAGATTTAAATTATGGTTTAAAATCATCACACAAATCAAAGTTGGTTACTCAAGCCTTCTGTGAAGCACAACATCTACATCCTTCTTGTTGTAATTTTGCACAACTCTGTTAATGAACTTGTCAAATGCAGTGTGTTCATCTTTGGTGACTTCTCATGTGTCCGGTCCTTCAATTGATATGCTCATGAGTTCATTCATGATCAGGCAGAAGGCGACTTCTTTCAGAACACAAAATTCTATTCAAGACGAAAAATGCTCAACTGTAGCTGTTGTGACTGGGAGTAGCAAGAAATGTATACCTACTTCTTTCATCCCAGGAAACAGCACAAAGATTGGGTCAAACCACTAGTGATGATAAACAAGAAGTTGAAGTCAAAACTTCATTCATTCTTCATATGACATTCCACTCTGTGTTCAAATTCCCTATTCTGTCCTGATCACATGGCAGCTCCATTGTGGGAATGCTTCACTCCACTCAACTGTCAGTGTTTTATAAGACAGTGATCTGTAAAAACTACATAGGGTTGTGTCAAATCCAGAAGTTGCTGTTGTAGATTTGTAAGAATCAAGTCTGTGTACTGTACTTTTTCAGCTGGCTTAACAAACATTTCTTGTCCTCTTCACTTAAGGATTCTATATAAATGTCTTCATTAGTCAACTTCTGGACTGAAGTCTTTGCTTCTTCCAGTATGTTTTCAATGGATATCTCTAATTGATCCAAGCATAGTTTCTATTGCTGGACAAAGATCGACTACTGTTGTAACAGATGCCTGGATGGCATTGTTTAATGACCCAGGTGGTTTCAACAGTAGACTTACAAGAGAAAGAATGGTGCTAGTCTTCTCTGAACATAGGTTGCAAAAGTAGTCCACAAGCCTCAACTACTTAGATTTGTCCCATCTTGTCAGATACTTTCAAAACCAGTAATAACGGCTGCAGTAATTTTAAGACAATAGCCAAGGATCGCTCATGAGAAAGCCAGAAGGTTTTCCCCAGTTGGACTAATTTGAACTTCAGTTCCAGAGCATCTTCTATTTTTTCCAAGATGTTCAGTCTTTTTGGACTCTTGTTAACAAAAGAGTACAGTATAACAAAGACATTAAATTTATGGCTTTTAAAATGTCTTTTGTAGATTCTGCAGCTCGTACTAGTGCTGGTTGAGTACTTCATTATTGTCAAGCATATTTTTAGGAAATGGATTTTTGGGCCTACTCTCATTTTAACACCTTTCGATATAAACATAAGCAAGCCGCTGAACTCCTAAAACTCCCCTGTGCAGAGCTGGACTGTGTCTGCTGTTCCATGCCTTCAAAGGATGCAGTGAACTCCCCCCACTGGGTCTGCTCCTTGGGGTTGGAACCATGCCACTGGCTCCCCTCTGCCTCCTTAGGGTGCAGTGTGTCCATGGGGACACAAGAAGGAGCAATACCTGCACTCCTTGTGGTAGACCCTAGTGAGGAGGCGTGCAAAGCATGTGTGAGGGGAGAACCTTGAGCACTTCTCCCTTCTCACTTTCATAGGAACCTTGCTATGGTCTGGCCTTGCAGTCACCTAGAATTGGTCAGAGCAAAATGTCCGAAAACTAACTACACATATAGCTGAGATTTTCAAAGTCACATAAGGAGTCTGGTTGCTCAATTCCCATTAAATCCGTAAAGAGACGAGGCTGGGGAGGACCAACTTCTTTTCCTAAGAGAGACAAGCTTTAGAGCCACACACAGCTCTTCTTCAGGTCTGGGAAAGGCACTCTGGGGATCACAGGAAAATGCAAGGGGAACAGCTTGTTTAGCATAAGCAGTTAGCACATATTGTAAGGGACTATTCAAGGTAGAGTGATCCGTTAACACCTCTGAAGTCAGAAAACAAAAAGAGGGGGTTAGTGGATTACAGATTGTTATAATAAGCAGCGTTGCCAAATCTCATGATTTTGCCAGGAGTCTCATGATAATTATTGGTTTCAGAGTAGCAGCCGTGTTAGTCTGTATCCGCAAAAAGAACAGGAGTACTTGTGGCACCTTAGAGACTAACAAATTTATTAGAGTATAACCTTTCATGGGCTACAGCCCACTTCATCGGATGCATAGAATGGAACATACAGTAAGATATATAGGTATATATATGTATATATATATATATATATATGGTGACAGGGTCAGGCCATATGGCTATAGGAGAGTAATAGAAGGCAGATATATTAGCCCCAGGTTAAGTAGGTCCCTTTTCCCTGGGTAAAGTAACAGGGAACGTTCCAGAACAATCAGGAACCTTCTGGAGACAATTAAGACAGGCTGATTAGGCTGATTAGCCAATCAAAAAGCTGCTAGAATCAATTAAGGCAGGCTAATCAGGTCACTTGGGTTTTAAAAAGGAGCTCACTTCAGTTTGTGGTGTGCGTGTGAGGAGCTGGGAGCAAGAGGCATTAGGAGCTGAGAGTGAGAACGCGGACTGCTGGAGGACTGAGGTGTACAAGCATTATCAGACAACAGGAGGAAGGTCCTATGGTGAGGATAAAGAAGGTGTTGGGAGGAGACCATGGGGAAGTAGCCCAGGGAGTTGTAGTTGTCGCACAGCTGTTCCAGGAGGCACACTAGACAGCTGCATTCCACAGACCCCTGGTCTGGAACCTGGAGTAGAGGGCGGGCCCAGGTTCCCCCCAAACCTCCCAACTCCAGGTCAGACACAGGAGTCATTGACCTGGACTGTGAATTCAGAAAAACGGCCAAGCTGAGGGCTGCCGTGAAGCTCCAAGGCGAGCAAATCCGCCAATAAGTGCAAGACTCATCAAGGTAGAGCAGGAATTTTGTCACAATATATATATCTATATATATCTATATACACATACAGATAAGTTGGAAGTTACCATACAAACTGTGAGAGGCTAATTAGTTAAGATAAGCTATTATCAGCAGG
Source organism: Dermochelys coriacea (assembly GCF_009764565.3). Lineage (NCBI taxonomy): Eukaryota > Metazoa > Chordata > Testudines > Dermochelyidae > Dermochelys > Dermochelys coriacea. The sequence goes on from NC_050092.1 coordinate 1,943,493, forward strand.
AGAAAAAAACTTTTGTAGTGATAATCAAGATGGCCCATTTAGACAGTTGACAAGAAGGTGTGAGGATACTTAAGGAAATAGATTCAATATGTGTAATGACCCAGCCACTCCCAGTCTCTATTCAAATCTTGACGTCAGATTTGTGTCCATTTATTCTTTTGCGTAGAGACTGTCTGGTTTGGCCAATGTTTTTAGCCATGCCATCAGGGGCTCGTTCACCTGCTCATCTACCAATGTAATATATGACATCATGCGCCAGCAATGCTCCTCTGCCCTGCACATTGGCCAAACTGGGCAGTTTCTATGCAAAAGAATAAATGGACACAAATCTGACATCAGGAATCATAACGTTCAAAAACCGGTAGGAGAACACTTCAACCTCTCTAGTCACTCAGTAAAAGATTTAAGGGTGGCAGTTTTGCAACAGAAAAGCTTCAAAAACAGACTCCAACGAGAAACTGCCGAGCTTGAATTAATATGCAAACTAGATACCATTAACTTGGGTTTGAATAGAAGCTGTGAATGGCTGGGTTATTAGACATATTGGATCTATTTCCCCATGTTAAAAGAAAAGGAGTACTTGTGGCACCTTAGAGACTAACAAATTTATTTGAGCATAAGCTTTCGTGAGCTACAGCTCACTTCATCGGATGCATTTGGTGGAAAATACAGAGGGGAGATTTACATACACACACAGAGAACATGAAACAATGGATTTTATCATACACACTGTAAGGAGAGTGATCACTTAAGATGAGCTATCACCAGTAGCAGGGGGGGGAAGGAGGAAAACCTTTCATGGCCTAATCACATCAGCCACACTATCAGAGGCTCGTTCACCTGCGCATCTACCAATGTGATCTATGCCATCATGTGCCAGCAATGCCCCTCTGCTATGTACATTGGTCAAACTGGACAGTCTCTACGTAAAAGAATAAATGGACACAAATCAGACGTCAAGAATTATAACATTCAAAAACCAGTTGGAGAACACGTCAATCTCTCCGGTCACTTGATTACAGACCTGAGGGTGGCTATCCTTCAACAAAAAAACTTCAAAAACAGACTCCAAGGAGAGACTGCTGAATTGGAATTAATTTGCAAACTGGATACAATTAACTTAGGCTTGAATAGAGACTGGGAATGGATGAGTCATTACACAAAGTAAAACTATTCCCCCATGTTATTTCTCCCCCCACCCCACCCCCCACTGTTCCTCAGATGTTCTTGTTAACTGCTGGAAATAGCCTACCTTGCATGTCACCATGAAAGGTTTTCTTCCTTTCCCCCCACTGCTGCTGGTGATGGCTCATCTTAAGTGATCACTCTCCTTACAGTGTGTATGATAAAACCCATTGTTTCATGTTCTCTGTGTGTGTATATAAATCTCCCCTCTGTATTTTCCACCAAATGCATCTGATGAAGTGAGCTGTAGCTCACGAAAGCTTATGCTCAAATAAATTTGTTAGTCTCTAAGGTGCCACAAGTACTCCTTTACAGTTTGTATGGTAACTTCCAACTTATCTGTATGTATATATATATATATCATACTATATGTTCCATTCTATGCATCCGATGAAGTGGGCTGTAGCTTACGAAAGCTTATGCTCTAATAAATTTGTTAGTCTCTAAGGTGCCATAAGTACTCCTGTTCTTTTTGATGATAATTATTGTTTTCCTTAAAGCCCCAGCTCCCGGAGTCAAGGGGATATGTGATGACTTAAGTCTTCATTCTTAAAGAAAAAGTTTCCAGACCTCGTGACTGTGGAGAAAGCTTCAAGATGTGATCCCCAGTGCAGCCTTAAAAACTCAAAAAGCAGAAGGCAAATAAAAATCCATTATTTGTACACAATCTCATTATTTTAAAGCTAATATCAAGATTTTTGGTGATCCTGACTCATGATGTTTGAACATTGGGGTTGGCAATACTGTAATAAGCCATAAATCCAGTGTCTGTTCAGTCCATGATATTTAGTGTCTAGCACAGTTATGAATTTAAGCAGCCAGGCTGGTCCTTTGAAAGCACTGTGCAGGTTCCCATTGAGGATGAGGATGGATAGGTCAGACATGAAGTGACTTTGTGAAAAGTGTTCACCCCTAGGGGTTAGGGTGTTTTTGTCTTTTATCATTTTCCTGGCTGGTTGGTTCCTCTCTGCAGTTTTTCCCCCAACTAAGGACCACCTGGGTCCTAGTGCCTCCAGAGTATGACAGTCTCCTCTATACAATTCTGGCCTTGGGGTTGGGGTGCTGGGGGAGAGGTAGCTCTGGCTAGGCCCCATTTTATCCCCTCCCCAAGCTCAGTGCAATTGTCCTTGTTTTGGCTGACAGCAGGATTTGGACCTGGGCTTTAATAAAGCATCAGCAAGAGTGTCTCATAAATGACTCCATTGTTGTGATAGCTGTCACCCGCGCTGCCCATTGATATTAAAGGTGTACATGGCAGCGCAGGAGTGCAATGTGTTCAGCAGGGATCGGGGCAGGTCTGGTCTCATTAACTTCTTCATTAACAGTCTGCAACAGCAGCAGCATGTTTATGGGGTAAATAGCACATTCGCGACATTCAGAAATGATGCTAAATAGGCAGGAGAGAGAAATCCCACACAGGGACCTCGTCAGATTCGAGATGTGAGCAGAACATGACAACCTGGAGTCAGCCTAGGACCAAAACAATCTGAAACTCAGTTAGTGGGGGGGAGGGCCTGAAATCGGGGAGGGACAGCAGCTGCCCCTGCAGCTCATCACAGAGCTGTTGGGTGGCCTCAGGGTGACCCAGGCCTGAAGGAGGCCAGGGAGAATCTGCCAAGGCTCCCAGCTGGTGACTCTTGCCCACATGCTCAGGATTCAGCTGATCGCCATATTTGGGGTTGGGAAGGAATTTTCCTCCAGGGCAGATTGGCAGAGGCCATGGGGGTTTTTCGCCTTCCTCTGTAGCATGGGGCACAAGTCACTTGCTGGAGGCTTCTCTGCTCCTTGAAGTCTTTAAACTATGATTTGAGGACTTCAATAGCTCAGACATAGGGGAGAGGTTTATTGCAGGAATGGGTGGGTGAGATTCTGTGGCCTGCATTGTGTAGGGGGTCAGACTGGATCATCATAATGGTCCCTTCTGACCTTAATATCTATGAATCTCCTGTCAAGAGGGGGAAGGGGGCCTACCTGTCACTTCCTTTTCCTGTGCAGGCCCAGCATGGTCAGGTGCTATACTCCAGCTGTTAGACCCGCAATAGAGGGTTTTTTATGGGATGGGGAGCAGGCAGATACAGGATACAGTGTTGGTATATAATACTTTAAATTTTTTGTATTGATTACAAAACAAACCTTATTTACTTTACATTTACACTCCAAACATACTATACCAGAGTCCAAAGGTCAGAATGGTTTCGGTGGCTAGTAGAGATTCCTTTTGATGATAAGATTATAAAATGCGGGGAGCCGGCGAAAACCACAACTATATCCACATGGGACACTGGATAAATAAATGACTCCAATTTGCAGAAATTACAGGCAACCATTTATAGTTTATTCCGTTGCGTTATTGGTTTTTTGCCTTAGTTTACTAGGCCTTCTACCCACACAATTCCAAAGAGACAATTCTGGGTGGGCCACCATGATGTAAGGCGTGCCATTTTTTAAAATTTTTATAAAATTTTATATTAATTCAGCTGGTGTTTCCTTTTCTGCTGATTTTTTGTATTTTTTTTTGGAACATAAGATTGTTTTTGCACAAATAGTTCTAATAGTCCTTGACCCCCGTAAGTTCTTGCTTCAGTTGCTAACTTGCAATGCATGTATGCATGTTAAGCACGTGTCATTCATACCAGGCCTCAATGACCTATAACATATTACATGGATAGAGGAATCACAATGGATATTGAGATATATATATTTCCCAATACAGCCTCTCCCAGTGCAGCATCCCCGTCCCCGGGAACTTCCACCCCTAGATCCCTTCGCCTGACTTTCCGCCCAATGACTCCTGTCTGCATGACTCTCTCGGCTGTGTGCACGCTCACACTGGGCGCTGTCTGTTTTGGGAGCATGTGCTGCAGGGCAGCTAACGAGGTGGCTGTTGTCTCAGCACCTTCCCTACACCTCTTAACTGGGCCTCTAACACGACCAACCACTGAGCAGCCATGGAGCACGCCCAGCACTGCCTGACATACTGACCGAGTGCTCCTCCCCCAAACCGAGCCCCCTCCCCTCCCCCTTGGAGCGCTCAAGCCACTGGGCTTTTATGCAACTCGGGCATGATCCCCTGACACCCACCCCCTGTGTGTCCTGGATTGGGGGGATAGGCTTGAATAGCAGCTTGCTCCTGCTCAAGCTCTTGAAAAAAGTAGCCATCACAGTTCTGGAGCAAGACACAGTGGAGCTAATAAGAGCAGCAAGGTGGCTCCACAGGGCAGTTAGCTCCAGAGCAAGGAGCTGTCAAGAGTGGCTTTGTAGGCAGGGAGGCTGAATAGCTGCAGTTCAAGGACGTTCAACTTTCCCTCCCAGAACCTGTGAAGCGGGTGAACTGCACAAGCCAAACCCCTCCCCAGGAAGAACAAATCAGATACCCCAGGGCATCTTATTCAATGCTATTAACTGTAGGAGTCAGTTACTGGCTGCTCAGATTACTCACACCTCATGAATCAGGTCCCAAGAACCACAGGATTGGTTGAAAATAGCAAGGTTGGGCCCTTTTCTTTGCCTTTTGGGTTCTGAGCCTTTGGATCACACACCCGTCACATTTTCAGGCTTTTCTCTGCAACAACAAGAGCTAGAAACTTTCATAGATTCCAAGGCCACTGTGATCATCTAGTCTGATCCCCTGCACAGCACGAGCCAGAGACCTGCCCCCAAACAATTCCTTGAGCAGAGCTTTTGGAGAAACAGCAAATCTTGATTTAAAAATGGCCAGTGATGGAGAGCTCACTGTGACTCTTGGGAAAAGGTTCCAATGGTTAATTACCAGGTGTGAAAGTAACTTAAAAGACTTACCGGTACTCCGGAGTCCTGAGCAGGGGGCTTGGCCTCAACCGGAAGAGGCAGGGCCTTTAAATACTTGGGCCCTTTAAATCAAGATTTAAAGGCCCCGGGGCCCTGGCTGCGGTTGGGAGCCCCGGGGCCTTTAAATCACCCCCAGAGCTACCAGCTGCAGAGATGGCTGGGAGCCCCAGGGCTCAGAGGAGATTTAAAGGGCCTGGGGCTCCGGCTGCTGCTACCGCAGCGGAGCTCTGAGCCCTTTAAATCACCGCCGGAGCCCTGCCGCTGCTAACCCGGGGCTCCGGCAGCTGGGTTTGGGCGGTAATTTAAAGGGCCTGGGGCTCCGGCCATCTGCAGGGTGCCCTGGGCCCTTTAAATTGCCAGCCCGGGGAAGCTGGTCCGGTCCGGCCCAGCGGTCCAGTCCGGCTTACTTTCACCTCTGTTAATTACCCTCCCTGTTACATTTATGCCTTATTTTGAAACTGAAAAATGAGATTCTCACATAATCCCCTGACTCCAGGAGCTAGGGATGTAAGAAAAATACCAGATATTGTGAAACACAAACTAATATTGTGCCAGTTAGCAACACCGAGATTGCTTATGCAGAATATGCGATAAGGCCAAACTAATAGATTCGGAGAGAACTGAAATGTGGGAATTTTCTAACACTTCAGTAATGCTTTTGTCTGGCTTTTGTATTGTATTAGCAGCAGCTTTCTGCATTTATTTTAGACTTTAAACCAAAACTGTCAATGACAGATCTGGAGCTACTTGGCTTGGGTAGTTTGCACACCCCCTGGATTTTGCAAGTTCCTGGAACTTGGCATCTCACAAATTTTGAATTGCTTTGTTTATTTGCACTATTTGTGATTTTAATGAACATCAGCACTGTCAGTCAGCACAGACAGAAGCCAGGAACTGTCAGTCTGAATGAGGTTTAAGTTAAGATTAATTACAAGGACAACGCAAGAACAAATAAGCAAGTCTGCAACTGAACTGAATTTAGGACGACAGCTGCCTCCTAGGGACAGCTCCAAAATCTGGCTTAAAGGTAAAATTATAACTTGCGCATAGCTGCATACATCACAAACCCCAACTATCCCTGCACAGTTATTTACCCTGTCCCCTTCCGAGGTAACCCTGAGACCACAAGATACTGCAGAGGGCCATGTCACAGATGGGAAACAAAACTGACACAGGTTTCAGAGCAGCAGCTGTGTTAGTCTGTATTCGCAAAAAGAAAAGGAGTACTTGTGGCACCTTAGAGACTAACAAATTTATTTGAGCATAAGCTTTCATGAGCTACAGCTCACTTCATCGGATGCATTTGGTGGAAAACACAGAGGGTCCAGGCTGAGGTTGATGGTGGGATGGAAATTATTGAAATCATGGTGGAATTCCTCAAAGGCTTCTTTTCCATGGGTCCAGATGATGAAGATGTCATCAACGTAGCGCAAGTAGAGTAGGGGCATTAGGGGACCAGTCCACACAAGAGATCCACTTCCTGGACACTACGGTGCTAATACGGGATGGACACATAAACACCACCCTATATCGGAAACCTACTGACTGCTAATGCTACCTACATGCCTCTAGCTTTCATCCAGATCATACCACACGATCCATTGTCTACAGCCAAGCTCTACGATATAACTGCATTTGCTCCAACCCCTCAGACAGAGACAAACACCTGCAAGATCTCTATCTTGCATTCTTACAACTACAATACCCACCCATCTAATAGTGAGAAGTGTAAGGTTATGCATTTAGGGATTAATAACAAGAATTTTAGTTATAAGTTGGGGACGCATCAATTAGAAGTAACGGAAGAGGAGAAGGACCTTGGAGTATTGGTTGATCATAGGATGACTATGAGCTGCCAATGTGCTATGGCTGTGAAAAAAGCTAATGCAGTTTTGGGATGCATCAGGAGAGGCATTTCCAGTAGGGATAAGGAGGATTTAGTACCGTTATACAAGGCACTGGTGAGACCTCACCTAGAATACTGTGTGCAGTTCTGGTCTCCCATTTTTAAAAAGGATGAATTCAAACTGGAGCAGGTACAGAGAAGGGCTACTAGGATGATCCGAGGAATGGAAAACTTGTCTTATGAAAGGAGACTTAAGGAGCTTGGCTTGTTTAGCCTAACTAAAAGAAGGTTGAGGGGAGATATGATTGCTCTCTATAAATATATCAGAGGGATAAATACAGGAGAGGGAGAGGAATTATTTAAGCTCAGCACCAATGTGGACACAAGAACAAATGGGTATAAACTGGCCACCAGGAAGTTTAGACTTGAAATCAGACGAAGGTTTTTAACCATCAGAGGAGTGAAGTTTTGGAATAACCTTCCAAGGGAAGCAGTGGGGGCAAAAGATCTATCTGGTTTTAAGATTCTACTCGATAAGTTTATGGAGGAGATGGTATGATGGGATAATGGGATTTTGGTAAGTAATTGATCTTTAAATATTCAGGGTAAATAGGCCAAATCCCCTGAGATGGGATATTAGATGGATGGGATCTGAGTTACTATAGAAAATTCTTTCCTGGGTATCTGGCTGGTGAATCTTGCCCATATGCTCAGGGTTTAGCTGATCGCCATATTTGGGGTCGGGAAGGAATTTTCCTCCAGGGCAGATTGGAGAGGCCCTGGAGGTTTTTTGCCTTCCTCTGTAGCATGGGGCATGGTTGACTGGAGGGAGGCTTCTCTGCTCCTTGAAGTCTTTGAACCATGATTTAAGGACTTCAATAGCTCAGACATGGGTGAGGTTTTTCATAGGAGTGGATGGGTGAGATTCTGTGGCCTGCGCTGTGCAGGAGGTCGGACTAGATGATCAGAATGGTCCCTTCTGACCTTAGTATCTATGAATCTATGAACCTGCTGAAGTGAAGAAACAGATTGACAGAGCCAGAAGAGTACCCAGAAGTCACCTTCTACAGGACAGGCCCAGCAAAGAAAATAACAGAGCGCCACTAGCCATCACCTTCAGCCCCCAACTAAAACCTCTCCAACGCATCATCAAGGATCTACAACCTATCCTGAAGGACAACCCATCACTCTCACAGATCTTGGGAGACAGGCCAGTCCTTCCTTACAGACAGCCCCCCAATCTGAAGCAAATACTCACCAGCAACCACACACCACACAACAGAACCACTAACCCAGGAACCTATCCTTGCAACAAAGCCCGTTGCCAACTCTGTCCACATATCTATTCAGGGGACACCATCATAGGGCCTAATCACATCAGCCACACTATCAGAGGCTCGTTCACCTGCGCATCTACCAATGTGATATATGCCATCATGTGCCAGCAATGCCCCTCTGCCATGTACATTGGTCAAACTGGACAGTCTCTACGTAAAAGAATAAATGGACACAAATCAGACGTCAAGAATTATAACATTCAAAAACCAGTTGGAGAACACTTCAATCTCTCCGGTCACTCGATTACAGACCTGAGGGTGGCTATTCTTCAACAAAAAAACTTCAAAAACAGACTCCAATGAGAGACTGCTGAATTGGAATTAATTTGCAAACTGGATACAATTAACTTAGGCTTGAATAGAGACTGGGAATGGATGAGTCATTACACAAAGTAAAACTATTTCCCCATGTTATTTCTCCCCCCCACCCCACCCCCTCACTGTTCCTCAGATGTTCTTGTTAACTGCTGGAAATAGCCTACTTTGCTTGTCACCATGAAAGGTTTTCCTCCTTTCCCCCCCTGCTGCTGGTGATGGCTCATCTTAAGTGATCACTCTCCTTACAGTGTGTATGATAAAACTCATTGTTTCATGTTCTCTGTGTGTGTATATAAATCTCACCACTGTATTTTCCACCAAATGCATCCAATGAAGTGAGCTGTAGCTCACGGAAGCTTATGCTCAAATAAATTTGTTAGTCTCTAAGGTGCCACAAGTACTCCTTTTCTTTTTGTGAAAACCGACACAGTTTGTTCCAGTTTCCCAGCACTAGAAAAAGAAATGGAGCCGTTCAGCTTTGCTAGCCGAGCAGAGTGAAATGCAAAAAGGAAACACACAGCATCAAAGCTAGATCAGGTTTCTCTGTGTCATTGCTGTAAGGTGCTATTAGCAACACAGACAAGGAAGTAGACTCTCAGTTGAGGATTGTTAAAATCTTGAGCGTTCCCCTTTAAGGCATGTCCCAGGCTGAGCTCTACCACTTACCCTGTGAGAATTCAGGGCACACTCTCCCCAACCTCCCTTTCCAGGTAGAGTTGTACAGACGTCGAAGGCTTTTGAGCAGGCTCTTCGACCTGTAGCCACATTGCCATTCCCATGGCTTCTCTTCTGGGCTTAATCCTGCCTCTGGTGCCTGGCACTGGCATGCAAGAGAGAGAAAATAGCATATATGGTGGCTGCTCAAGTAATGCAGGTTTCTGGGGACAGAGCCATGACTCACAGGATGTCCTGGGTGGCTGCCACAACCTTGTATAAGAGGCTGTAGCATGCACCAAAGGCTACTGGGGGAGCAGGAAAAAGGTGTGGCTAGAGTGTAAGCCAGCAGGAATGTAGGATCCCATCCAGACTGCATGCAGACCAGTGGCAGAAGCAGCTCACATGTTGCTCCTGCTGAGAGAAGCAGCAAACCGTGTCCTGGGGCATGCTGTGCCAGCTCTACTTGTGCTTCTGCTGTCCTGTCCTGAGAAGGCAGAAGGTCTCCTTAGGCTCATCTGACTTCCTCCTTGTCAAAGCATTGCTGTGTATGCTGTGCTGCCATGGGCAGGAGTGGATTCTAAGCATGGAACGAGATGTGATATTTATTAATTATGGCATGATGTGATGGCAGCTAGAGCTTAGGGCCTGGCAAAATTTCCATCCTGAAACAAGCTAGTCAGAGCATTGCACTCTGGGTGCCAAATTCCCTTCTCCTATTAGATGGGAAATTCTCAGCCTGTGCAAAGCTGGTTTCTACAGAGGTTTGTACTAGGACATGGGCCACTGAGCAAAATGCAAGATTCTGCTCACAGTTGGGAACAATCCCAAATGAAAGTGAGCTCTGGAAGCTCCTCATGTGCAGAAGATTTTGGGCAATGGTAGAGAAAGGGTTAATAAGAATCAGTGACATTTTAGTAAAAGAACGGAGATGCGCCGTAATGGAAAGAATGGAGGGGCCTGCATGCACCATTGCCTGCCCCACAGATCGCAGAAGAGCCAGGAGGGATTGGGCTGGCCCCTTGTGCAGGGATGGAGAAGGTTGCATGGAGCCATTTCTCCTGATCCATGAATGCACATCACCCTAGGACAACCCCAGGCCCTGTGCTCCCTCAAACACAAGGACTGTTCCCTCTATCTGCCCCACCCAGTCCAAGCCCATGCTCTGCTATCCCTTGGTACTAGCCCACAAAGAGGACTGGGTGCACTGGGGAGGGCAGCAGAAGCTGTGTCTTTGCTCTCCCTGCAGCACCACCCCTCATGATGGACACAGAAACCATGCGGCGGGGAGGAACGGGTGAGAATGGGTTAGTGCAGGAGATCCCGCCACAGAGTAAGGAACTGGGGGTGAGGGTCTTGGGCCTGGGTCCGCAGCAGTACATGGCTCCCAAAGCCCAGACTTCAGAGCCTAAGTTCTGCTTTTAGGCACCGCTGCGATCTGCAAAGATCCCCTCAGCTGCCAGCAGCCTGGCGGTGCCTAAACTTGCTCAGTGCCTATATTTGTGCAGTAAAAGGTCCCTCGGCACCTGTGCTGCCTCCCTCTAGGTGCCTGGTGCCTTTCTCCCACCTAAGCCCCAGCACAGTCCACAAGCCAGACAATGACAGGTGCTCCTCTGCCTAAGTCACACTACGCAGCGTCTGATTGCTCAGAGGCCTCTTAATGCCACCCAAAACAGCCAGGTTGGGGTGCAGGAGGCTTATAACCAGTAGCTGTGCTTTTGACTGACAGCTGCACTGGTACCCCTTCTTGGGGCAGCACAAAGGGGTTGGCAGGACAGAGCCTGTGTTCCAGGGCTGAATGCTCGCTCCCTTGTGCCATATGGTCCTTCCCTGAAGAGTCCCTTTGGAGGGACACGAAAGTGTAAAGACATGCTGCCAAATTTTCCAAGGTGGCCACTAACTCTGAGACATGGAGGGTCTGGTTTTCAGAGGCACTGAGCACCCACAGCTCCCATTGACTCCAGGCTGAACCACAGCTTCTGAGATCCAGGCCCAAGATATCTCCAGTGGGGCCCCAAAATTTGAGACCACTCAGATCAGAGTCATTCTTAGACCTTTGGTCCCGGCCTTCAGAACCTTCCTGTAGGTCTCTGTACATAATGGTCAGTATCTGAATAGGGATGTGACATGGCCACTTCTTTGGATTTGCTTAAAATGTTAGTTGTCAACATCAGTTGGGAAATGGAATATCTACCTACCTACCTATCGATAGATCTATTTCCATACACATCTATCTATCTATCTATCTATCCCCATACATCTCATCTATCTCTCTCTCTCCACCAATCCCCCCATCTAGTTGTGGATTCAAGAGGCCTGCCAGTTGGGCACAGGGTGGCCCCTGATGGGGTCAGGCACCCAGCCTACCTGTGAAAAGGATCCTCTCAGGGAGCCAACCCAGCTCCAGCTGTGAGTCGTTAATTCCCTAGGTGGCAAGGCAGCGATTAATTAGCTAGGGAACACCTGGACCTCATAGGAGGGAGTATGGGGTGCTGGCTCCGGAAAGGGACTGGGATTTGGGGTGCGGCCTCCCGCCAGGCAGCACTTACAGCAGGCAGCTCCCGGTTGGCAGTGCAGCAAGGCTAAGGCAGGCTTCCTGTCTGCCCTGGCCCCACACCACTCCCGGAAGGGGTCAACATGCCCCTGGGGCAGGGCAGGGGACATGTGGCTCTATGTGCTGCCCCTCTCTGCCAGCACCGCCCCTTCAGCTCCTATTGGCTCCTATAGTTCCCTGTTTCCAGCCAATGGGAGCTGTGGGGGTGGTGCTTGCAGGCAAAAGCAGCGCACCAAGACCCCTGCCCACGCCCACGGGGACGCAGGGTCATGCTGGCCGCTTCTGGGAGCAGCATGGGGCTGGGGCAGGCAGGGAGCCTGCCTTAGCCCCGGTGTGCCACTGGAGATCGCGATCAACTGGAGGAGTCACCAGGTTCGACCAGTTGATTGCAATCGACCAGTTGGAAACCACTGCCCTAGGGAGACGTGGTCCCAGCAAAAGGACCTTCACAGACAGCGGCAGGTGCTCCAGATTGCAAAGGAGCCACATACTGCTCGGAGAAGAGCTGCAGTTGTTTGACTTCTGAGGGGTCCTGTGTCTAGAGAAGGCAAGAGGCCGGATGCTAAGGGGGCTGGTGAAGAGCCTGGATGGAGCCTGGACTCAGTTGGTTCAAACAGGTGAAGATTAATGTGCGCGCCACCCAGCCCCACCTTGGAGGGTGGAGTGAAGGTTTGCTTATGTGTCCATCTGGCCTTTGATTAAATAAATCAGACCTCTCCAGGGGCAGGTTCACCACATAAAAGCCTCATTGAACTCAATGAAAACCCATTAGAGGAAACTGGGGCAGGGATGCACCCACTGTTGCCCACCAGGCCACCTGGGTCATGCGTGGTGACAGACCAGCCTGGACATGAGGGGGCGAACCAGGCGTGAGCCATTCTGTAACAGCCATTCTGCTAGTATCGTTTACTTGCACCTTTGCTCTCTGCACACGGCATCTCTATAGACTGCTCATTAATTCATATGTTTGCTGTAATGCTCCACTATATGTACTCCATTATAGATGGAAGGATAAATTCATTTGCGTTTTTGAGATGCCAAGATGCTACGGTGATGGGCATACGGTGATGGGCAGAGAATATTAGGGTTGGAAGAGACCTCAGGAGGTCATCTAGTCCAATCCCCTGCTCAAAGCAGGACCAACCCCAACTAAATCATCCCAGCCAAGGCTTTGTCAAGCCGGGCCTTAAAAACCTCTAAGGATGGAGATTCCACCACCTCCCTAGGTAACCCATTCCAGTGCTTTGCCATCCTTGAGCATCTTCAGCTTTTCAGATGACTTACTCCTAGGGCAGCAATTGGGGGCAGCAAGCAGGAGACGGAGCTTGGAGGAAGTGTGAGAGCCTTTCCTCCCGGTCCAGCTCCATGTCTGAGTTCACAATGGCCAGCAATGGAACAGGATTGGTGACCTGAACAGTTGTGTCATGTTTTTTTTCCTTGCCTGAAGCCAGACGGGATTTCCTGTGCATGAAGTGCAGCTGTGCTGGAGGGAAAGATTCCTGGGTTGGAGGGGCAGGTAGAGAAACTATCAAGAAGCAGAGCAGCTGAGGAGTTCCTAGACAGCCAGGTTCAGAAAACATTAGTACCCAGGTTCAAGGAAGAAAGGAACTGGCCACTAAGGAGCTGAGCAGAGAGGAGACCTGATAGTTTTAACTACCAGAGGCAAGAGGTCACGTTAGCATTCTGCACGGCTGGAGAGACAGATGAGGCTGGGCAGGCTGTGGCCATAAGAGAGAAGAGGACCAGGAGGCATTCAACACCACTGGAAGTTTCCAGCTGATACCAGGTCCTCAATGTGGAAACTGTAGAAGATACCTCTGAAGATCCAGCTGCTCCAAGGGAATGGAGAGATGTACAGGTGACACCTGTGGATGGCCGTGTCTTTCATCCAGACAATAAACTGATGCTGCCCCTCCCCAGCCCAGAACTCACGCCTGTTGCAGACCGGGGACTCACGAGCTGCATGTGGCACCTGGTGACACTGGGTGGTTCTGCTGCCTCTGGCCCTAATTGAGACAAAGGAAAGGAAATGTAAGGTAAATTTTTCAATAGGGCCCAAGGCCCAGATTTTCAAAGGTATTTAGACACCTAGCTTCCATTGACATCAATGGGATTTAGGCACCTAAATACCTTTAAGAATCTGGTCCTAAGTAATTTAGGAGTTTTTGAAAATCCCATCAAGTCCCTACTTGCATCTTTAGGTACCTAAATATCTTTGAAAATCTGTCCCGTCGGTACTTAGGATTTGCAAACCAGGAAAAGGCCTGGGAGTGATGTGCAAACAGGGAAAAGTCCCTGGGTTTGTCCCAGTGGCAATTTCTCTGGACAGCAGATTAAGTGCAGGCTTCAGGCTCTGACAGAGTTGCCAGAGCAGCCCCCCTGCTCCAGCGGGGCAGAGTTAGTGTGGGTGGGCAAGTTCTGGGCACTGTTTGCAGAGTGAGTCAGCCAGACCCCCACAGAGGTGCAATCTGAACTCGGGGGTGTGTCACTGCATTCCACGCTGCCCCTTGCTAGCCAGGCCAGGCACAGATGGACTCAACTATACAAACGCAATATACACCCAGGGGTTGCACGCTTGGCATTTGTGCAAGCTGTGCCCAGTGCACACCCTACAGGCGCTCTGCATCCCTCCATCTCCGCCAAGCTCCCTGGGTGCCACCCTCCCACCCCCCAGTCTCCCCTCTGCCAGGGGCTCATTGTGTCTCCTTTCTCCTGCCCCATTCCAGGTCCCCCCATTGTCCTCCCCATGCCACGGTCCCTCAATCTGACCCTCAACACAGGTACTGGGTTTTCCCACGTTTCCTCCTCCATCCATCCCAGGGTCCCTCAGTCTCCCTCACATGGCAGGGGCTCTGTATACTCCCCCATTTCCGTCTTTCCCCCATGCTCCCCATACTGAATTACTCACTCTCCCCCCTTGCCAGGGGTTCACCCCGTGCTAAGGGGTCTCTGTTCCCTCTCTCCCCATCTCAGGGTCCCCCTTTCTCCTCCCATGCCAGGGGTTATGTGCCAGCCTCCACTCCCCCTTTCCCGCCATTATTATTTGTCTAGGGGCAAAGTAATTTGGGTGTTAACATGCTAAGCTCTGTTGGGGGCTGGGCAGAGTTAAGATGGGGTGGGAATGGGGCTTTTTGACCTGTATCCAACTGAAGAGGTATCTGATGCTGGGACTGTGTCCCATGTTTCCCCCCATTGGTTTTCTGGTTTCCCCCAGACCCATAGGGATGCCCAGAGTTTTCCCTGGAGCTCTGCAATGGATGGGATCTGGATTCCGGATGTCATTGTGTTCCAGACAGACAGAGAAATGCTGTTGAGTTGTGAGCAGGGTCCTCGCAAGCTTGGCCAGCGCTAAGATACATGTTGCTCCATAGCCAAGGTTGCCCTGACCTGACCGGATTGTCAGTGGATCAGGGCCAAGCGCCGAACTTGGTCCCTAGCAGCAGAGGGTGGTTGTGTGTGACAAACCCTGGCCATGTATCAATACAGAAACCAGAGGCTTCAGCTGCGCTGGAACCTGGGACCTTCAGCATAAAAACTCGGAAGCCAGTAACTGGTGCCCTCCACTATTGTGAGAAATGCTGATACTCATCCCTATGCATCCGATGAAGTGAGCTGTAGCTCACGAAAGCTTATGCTCTAATAAATTTGTTAGTCTCTAAGGTGCCACAAGTACTCCTTTTCTTTTCACACAGCCGGTGTCCTTCATGTGTGTTGCAAAACTGGCTGGCACCCAGAGGTGGGGGAAAGATGAGATGGAATCTGCACTCTGGCGGGGGGCTGGGTGTGTAGGCAAGGCACATGGAGGAGGGGAGGCAGGTGTGTGTAGGGCTGGCCCATGGGGGTGGGAGGAAGGGTAAATCAGGCTAGCATGAGGGAAGAGGGCAGGGAATGTGGGGCTGGCACCCAGGAGGCCAGGGGCTGAGTGTGTTGGGCTAGCACTCGAGAGTGGGGGATGCACGGTGTGTGAGGCTGGCAACTGGGGTGTGTGGGACAGGAGGCGTGGGGCTGGGGGACTGATGTCTTGGGGTGGGGGTGGGGTGACACATGGGGGAGGGGCAGTGTCTATATTCATAGATTCCAAGGCCCATTGTGATTATCTCCTCTGACCCCCTGCACAGCGCAGGCCAGAGACCTGCCCCTGGCTGGCCCAGCTAATTTCCTAGAGCAGATCTTTCAGAAAAACTTCCCATCTTGGTTTTAAAATGGCCAGTGATGGAGACTCCATCATGCCCCATGAGGAATGGTTCCCATGGCTAATTACTGTCCCGGTTACAAACGTTCGCCTTGTTGCCAGCCTGAATGTGTCCAGGAGGGGAGTGTTGGGCTGGAAGGTTGGGGAAGGCAGGATGAGTTGGGCAGGCTTGGGGGGTGGGATGTGTGGGGCTGGCACACAGGAGGTGGGGGTGGGATGGGGCTGGCACATGGGGTGTGGGGGCAGGGGGCATGGGGCTGGCACATGGGGAAGGGGTTGTGGGTCTGGCATGAGTGTGGGGGTAGGTGGTGGGGCTGGCACAGGGAAAGCTGGTGGAGAAACCCAGAGGGATACAGTTTTGTCCTTGAGCCCGCAATGAGCACAGGTAATGGCCTGTGTCCCAGGCTGGCACACAGCGGTCTAGGTGGGGCTCCTGGTACAGGAAGGTGGGTGGTGGGGACAGAGTTCAGCGGGTTTATCCCCTGTGGTTTCTTGGAATTAACAATAAAGCCACGTGTCTGGTCTCTCAGGGCAGGGTGGCACGTTGGCGCTGCAGTCTGCCCTCTCCCAACCTTCCTGCCCAGTGCCAACAAGCCAGGGAGTGTTTGTAAATTACACAGCACAAAGCCAGGAAAGCCCCATGTGCGGCAGTCACCAGGGAGCCACTGAGGTGAGGGCCTGGCCTGCAGGCAGGGCATGGTTGTGGGGACATGGGGGGGCATGGGTGTGTGAAGGCTGGCATGGCACATAATAGCTGGGGTGGCTTCGGGGTGGCATGGTGTGTTGCGAGAGAGGGGTTGGCATGGCGGTGTGTAGCAATGGCAAACCATACCATGTCTAGCTGGGCCATGGGGATAGCATGGTATCTCATGGCTGGCATGGGATGGCGTGGCATGTCACTGCTGGCTGGGGGTGGGAATGGCACGGTGGGTCAGGGCTGGCAGAGGCATAGAGGCATGGAGGTTGGCATAATGTGGCTGTGAAGGCATGGGGGTGGCATGGAGTGTAATGTCTAATGGGAGTGTGGGACAGAATGATGTGTCATGTCTGGCATGGGATTTTAGGGGTGGCAGGCTGTGTTGTACCTGATGGGGGCGGGGTGCATGGCGTGACTGACCATGGCATGGGGTATGGCTGGTGAAGGAGTGAGGTGTGTGGTGTGGATGGAGCGGTGTGGCTGGCAGGGGAGCCGGGGGCATGGCTGGTGGGGTTGTGGCTAGTGGGTAATGCGGGACATGGTACAATCAAATACATTCATCATGTTTTTGTAAACAATTTAATTTTTCAATAAGGTTTATATGCAAAGTTACTTAAGCAAGTAATGACGGGTGATGCCAGGCCAAATTCCCAGCAGAGAGTAGGCACCCAGATTCTTTTATTTTCCTGCAATTCTTTTATGAGAGATGACATGATTTTTATTTCCATTTACGAGATTCCAACAGAATTTTGCTGGCATCTTTCAGTTTACCTGGAAATCTGCCATCAGTATTACAAATTCTATAGTTACGTTTAGATCATGTCTTTGT
Organism: Dermochelys coriacea; assembly: GCF_009764565.3. Classification (NCBI taxonomy): domain Eukaryota; kingdom Metazoa; phylum Chordata; order Testudines; family Dermochelyidae; genus Dermochelys; species Dermochelys coriacea. The sequence goes on from NC_050092.1 coordinate 1,960,912, forward strand.
TCTATGTAACTGCCAGTTCTGTAGTCTATTCTGCTCTTTAAGAAACACAGTTCATTTATTAAGAAAATATAGGTACCTGTGGACATACTGGCATTTGAAATTAGTTAGTAAGACGTGAATCTTTGGTAACTGATTTTTGAAAAAACAAATCAGCATAAACACACTGTGTTCCCAGTGAGAACAGGACTGGGAAACACAAGAAAATGACAATGATCATAAATATCACTAACAAGAGATCTCAAAAGCTAATGGTACAGACATCAAGGTAAAAAAACAAAATCTCCCGACAGAGTTCAAGGGTTCTGCTTTAGCATTACTGTGTGAGCAGGCGCCTTTCCTGATGTGCTCTAAAGCACAGTCCACCCTGTATGTAGTGCTCAAACTCACTCTTCACGGCTTCTCCCTAAACTCGGCTGCTCCTAAGATTCCTCCCTCAGGAGTGCTCAGCCCACACCCTAGATCTTCTCGGAGGTAATGAGCCATGATCTGCCTCAGTAAGTCGATAGGGCCTACTTAACATTTCCAGTAGGGTCAACACCACCTGCTAGCAGAGGGTTTGCAGGTGAGCACTGCCAGCCTGGGGTCCAGCCAGTTCACCCACTGCCACAGGTTCCTGACACCACCCAGTACCCTTAACATCGTGAAAATATACACAAAGGTGAGATCAACAGGATGTTCCTGGGATGCAGGTGGCCCTCAAAGGAAGGCCTGTGGGGCTACGTGGCACAGGAAGATGGGCTCAGAGGGAGTGGTGGGTACTGAGCACCTCGGACAATCTGGTCCAAAGGAAGCTCTGCTGCTGGGAATAGCAAAGGTACAGCAGGTTCTCTGCGTTATTCCACTGAAGGACACTGGCCCAGACCCTTGGCTCCTCTTCAGTTCCTTTTACACCCCCAGTGTAATCCAGCAATGGGGAGTGCTGAGCCGACGCTGTGATCCAAACACCCCTCCTTTCCTGCCCGCAGCATGCAGTCCTGGAGCTAAAGGCCAGAAGGAAGCACCAGACCATCCAGTCTGACCGCCTGCAGATCACAGGCCACCAGCCCCACCCAGTCCCCGCACACCGAACCCGACAACTGAAATGAGACCATGTATTACAACTCACAGGAGACTGAACTGCACCGTGCCACAGGCAGAGAACAGGAGGGACCAAGGGGCCCCAGTGCCCGAGGCCCCGCAATGGCAGGGAAATGAGGAAGTGAGAGGTACCCAGAGAACCCTGGCAAGTGACCCGCACCCCCACGCTGCAGAGGAAGGTGAAACTCCCCCCAAGGTCACTGTCAGCCTGACCTGGGGAAAAATTCCTCCCTGACCCCCATGGGCGATGAGATAGTCCCTGGGCAAGGGAGCAAGGGCCAGCCAGCTGCACACGTGAGCGAGAGCTCACAGCCCTGTCCCTGTCGCTCCACTGACCCATCTCCAGCTGCGGCCGACCCTGAGGCTTTAAAGGAGAGAGAGAAAGAAAAGAAAAACAGAATACACTGGGCGGGAAAGCCCCATCCTGACCGCTGCTGGCAGCCGGCTGAAACCTGGAAGCAAGAGATTTTAGGAACATTAGACAAATCAGAAGTACTCCCCAGGGCTGCTGAGCCCTGTCCCCCACCGTCACAAACAGCCCCCTCATACAATCCCACCCATACATTTGTCTAGCTCTCTCTTGGAACAGATTAAGTCATTTGCCCCCCTAAATCCTATTGGGAGGCTGCTTCAGAACCTCACCCCTCCGGTGGTTAGAAACCTTTTCATTTCCAGTCTGAATTTGTTTATCCCCATTTGTTCCTGTGCCAACCTTGTCCTTGAGCGTGACTAGCTCTTCACCCTCCCTGGTGTTACCCCCATACTGTATTAACAGAGAGCAATCCGAGCCCCTCTCAGCTTCCCTTTCACTAGGATCTCGCCGTCCCCTCTCCTAAAACAGGTCCTGCATTCCCCCGATCATCCTCGTGACTCTTCTCTGCACCTGTTCCCATTTGAATTAATCTTTCAGGAACATGGATGAGCAGAACTGCATACAGTGTTCAGGAGAGGGCTTACCCGAGCCTTGTACAGTGGCATTAATACTTCTTAATTGCTGCTGGAAATGCCTCACCTGATACATCCCAGGATTACTTTTGCCTTTTTTGCAGCCACATCCCATCATCATCCCGTGATCGACTCTCCATGATCAGGTCTCTCCTGCTCTGACACTTCCAGCTTATGAGCCCCCCACTTGTACACTGGATCTTTAATGGCCTGGATCACTTTTGCACAGGGGCTGGGCCAGGGAGGAGGCCCTTTTTGACCGGGCGTTCTGGTCGAAAACTGGACACCTGGTCACCCTACTGTGGCCCTCTCCTACACACACATTCCTCCACCCTTTGTCTGGCCCCTTGAGTCAGAGGGCAAGGTCACTGGGCAATGAGGCCTTTGGGAGGAGGAGAGGGAAAGGGCCCCTGGGAGGTGGCTTTTATGGGCCTGGCTAATGAGATGCAGAGGCCCGGTTGCACAAGGTGGTGGAAGTAGGGCAGGGTGTCTCCCACTCTGCAGCTGCTCACCCTTTGCACCACTCAGCACAGTCAGGCTAGCAAAAGCCTACACAAGCTGCTTCTCACAGGACGCCCTCCTGTTTGTGTGTGAGCGGAACTTCTCCCATCCACAACTCCTTCTCTGGTTACAGTGCTGTTGGAAAACAACTTGTTTGCATTCTTAAATTAGACAGCCCCAAGGCCCTGCAGACAGATAAAGGCCTGCTTATGCCTTGCACGTGTTTATAGCTTTGCTGGGACATGCTGCCCCTGGAAATATTACATCAGCGGGGCTTGGGAAAGCTCAGCTTCCAGAGTCGAATTTAACTTTCACCTACATCTGTGGATTCCAGGAAGATAGCACAGGGCTTGTTCCCCTGAGAGCTGGATGCTGGTTCACTCTGCTTGGGAGCCTGGTTCACTGGAGACTGAGCATATGGACAATGCCTGGTGCTCATGACAATGGTCAGGGGTCCCAGTTTCAAAACTGATCATTTGTCTGAAAAGCTGTCCCAGAAAATTTCTTATCTGCTCTCCATTGTTCTCTTTGAAATCCAATTGGGGATCAGCAGCAGCACCATGTGACCAAGATGACCAACCATGCAGCACAAACAGCATTATTATTATTTTATTATTTGTATTGTGGTTGTGCCCAGGAGCACCCGTCATGGCCCAAGCCCCCCGTTGTGCTAGGCGCTGTACATTATTTCAGGTGTATTATGGTAGCACCTAGGAGCCCCCATCATGGACCAGGACCCCAATGTGCTTGGTGCTGCACTGGCAGAACAAAGGAATGGTCCCTGCCCTGGAAAGCTGACCATCTAAAAGCTAATCACAGGTAGGGGAAAGCAAGCAGTTTCTGAACAAACAAGAAGCTGTAAATTAGTTGTGCAAATATTCAGCAAATCCACCAAAAGAGCCTAGATTGTCCAAGCCACAAATTGTTTCATGTACATGTACAGTTGCTGTATAATAACATGAGAGGACTTGATGCTTGTAAAACTAAACTAGCTCTGTATTAAGAGAACTAATTACAGAGATGTTGCAACTACAGCAGGCATTCCAGCCATGTGCACACAGACTGGCTTCCTGTCCTCCAAACTCTTCCCTGCGGCACCTTGTGCTCGTCTCTCCAACTTCCATGGAGGTTGTTACGTGAGTCACTAACTCCAAAGGGGCTACACTTGTAATGAGCACTGTTGGTAAAGAATGGCTAGAGCAGTTCTTAGCTACTGTGTGACCCTGGGCAGGTCACAACCCATTGCTGTGCCTGTGTTTGCCCTTCACCCTTGTCTGGTTAGAACATCTCCTCTATGAAGTTTGTACACCACCTGACAATCTCATCTGGGGCCTGGAGGCACGACTGTAATATACATAATACAAAAATCATTAATATTATCCCTCTGGCACCTGGAACTTATTCTCTTCCAGTGCAAGGGCAGAGGAGTGAAGGGGACATTTGGATAACCGGGACATTGATCAAGTCTTGGCACTTTCCAAGCATTTCACCCTTTGAAAGCGCTTCGCAAACATTCAGTAATAACCCTGTGGGGAAGAAGGAGAGTGTTATTATCCCTTATCAGCCAAAGGGCTACATTCAGAGATGAGCTGTGGGTCACATTCCCCCAGGGTAACGCCACTGAGTTCAGGGGGGTCACCACTGGTATCAGTTTGGCCCTGAGTGACCATGCTGGTGTAATTCATGCGTTCTTCTGCCTCCAACATGTGAACGTTGCCAGCTTAGAGCCCCTCTAGGTTCCCACAGACTCACACCCACACATTTAAACTCATACCCACTTCCCAACACGTCACTAACCCCCGCCCTTCCTCCCCACGCCCGGCTTGCTCTGCTGGCCCAAGGGGCTGCTTTATGTGGGGAGGGGCCAAGAGGGAGCAGGGCAGGAAGAAAAGCAGCTGCCAGGAGGTTGTAGGAATGTGCAAGTTGAAGGAGGCGTCCCCTTTCACTGACTTACACATCCGTCTGTCCTCTCCCCCTGTGCTGGTGGGTCCCTGGTGAGTACGTTTCAGGGAGTCTCACTTACACCCCCAGAGAGGTGAGCTGATCCCTGGAGGCCACCCAGGAAGAGAGCCAGGCTGAGAATGTAGCCGGGCCAGGCTCCACTGGCACTCTCGGCTCGCTCCCCCAGGCTGCTGTGACACATGGCTTGGATTTCGGCGCAACGGGCAGACGGGCCCCTCTCTAGGAAGGGCGGGATCATTTCCTCTCTGGAGGAGCAGGCGAAGGTTCTTGCGCAGCAGTGAGTTCCTGACACCCAGCCCCATGCTCAGTCTGAAGACCCCATGGCCTCTCAGGCAGGTAACCAACAGCGGGTGTGAGGTCAAAGGCCAAAGTGCTGGAGGAGCACGAGAATGGCCAGGCTAGAGGAAACTCCAGAGGGGCTGGAAGCTGCAGACAACCATAGTCCTGGGTGGTGGGGGGGGGGGGGGGGGGGGGAAGGGTGCACACAAACAGCCTCAGAGCTGGATCAAAGAGGTTCCTGGGTTATGACAAAATAAATAAATTATCCAGAAAGTAGAAAGCCCTGCTAGAGGAGACGCTGTCCTAGCTCTCCCTACAATAGGCAGTGAGCAGGACTCGCAGGGGACACTTGGGGCAGGACCTCTTTGAAGGAGTCACAGTAAGAAATGGCCTTAGACTGTGCAAGCTGGTGCAGGCTCCTTCCCTGCTGTCCATTTACCACCTCAGCACACTTCCCCACACAGCCTTCCTAGCTAGTTTCCCAGCCCTGGGCTCTGCCACCTCCCTCTACAAGAGCTGGGAGACAGCTAAATCCCTACCAGGCCATTTTGCTGTCACCTTGGAGAGGCTTGGATCTTTGAATGCACTGCGCAGTAGCTCTGACATCTCCGCTCAAGCAAGGAATTGAACTTGTGTGGTGCATTATCAAACAGTGTTATAATTCTTGGTTCCAGGAGCCTGAAAACATACCACAATTTGATATAACAGGCTACAATTTACCTGCAAAAGACAAAGGAGCAAGGGGCAGGTGATGTGGCTTTGGAAGGGATTAGAGCAAAGATGTCTGGGTAAAACTGCCAACAAAGGGCAAGACATTCACAATCGGTGGCATCTTCTGTATTTTTGCCAGCGTCTTCTCTCCCCAGCTCTGATCAGCATCCATTCCATACCCAGTCATTGCTTTCTCAGCTGTTGAAATGAAACCCTGGGGTTGTGTGAGAGTGTTTGCTTTGCTAGAGTCATGTGTCACGCTGGTGAAAACAAGATACAGTTGCATCATACTGATGGAGACTGCCAGAACCCAGCTCACTATCGTCCTCTCCTCCAAATTGCATCTCTGCCCAAATACATATCCCAGAAATACCACTCACATCTCCCCAGGTGGGTTACTGGGGGGGGGGGGGTTAAAATAACCCAGCACCATGATGGCCATGGGTCAGTGAGTGAAAGGATAGGGAGGGGACCAGAGGGGCAGAAGGAGGAAGGGGGTGGAGAGGAGGAAGGGGAAAGACACTCACAGATAGAGGGGGAAAGAAGTGTTAATTGCAGGAGAAAGAGACACTGCTAGACAGGCAAGGAGACAGGCAGAAGGGGGAATACAAGATCAAGAGCCTGGCCTGGGGGTTTGTGTGAACATCTGGCTGGAGAATGCGAGGCCACTTGGAGTCCAGGGGTTTGCTGCCCAGCATTGGCTGGGTGTTTTCAATAGAACTGAACTTCCCTAAAGAACAGAAGCTGCCTCAGGTTAGTTATTCCAGCCCTGAGGCCCTGGCCAAAGCTGCTCAGGTGCCTGAGTTTTATGGACATAAAACCTCTGCTGTGAAATGGCTTAAAATCTAAATGGAAGGAAATTGCATTGGGCATTTCAGAGTCTTCCAAGGGAGGAGCTGCCTCCGGCCCCAGCTTTACTTGTTCCACGTCAGCCTGAATTCTCCCTCCCGCTGCAGCAGGTAGGTCAGCAACTCTGGCCTGTTTGTAGCGACCCTGGTTCTCCCAGGCTCTGTCCCACTCAGGCCTTTCACCAGTGGTGGAAGAGTTTTACCCAGGAAAACAAGCTCCAAACTCCCCTTTCAGATAGATAGATAGATAAGCATGTCTGGGGAGGGATAGGTAGATGCAGATAGATAGACAGACAGACAGGTGTGTATGGGGAGGGAGGGATAGATAGACAGACAGGCGTGCATGGGGAGGGATATCACAGACAGACAGGCAGGTCTGGGGAGGGATAGGTCGATAGCCAGCCAGCCAGGTGTTTATGGGGAGGTAGATGCAGGTATAAACTCTAGAACTTACTGGACTAACGCTTTTTGCAAACACCATTTGAGCCCAACCCATTGACATTCCCTGGCTCAGTCATGGCCCTGCCACCCATTCAGTGCCCCCCATGTCCCTGACCCCGACATGTCCTTTTGCTGCCCTGCCCTGCAGTATTTCTCTTATCTCTAGAGCCAGACCCTCTGTGTACCCTACCCCTTGCCCCCTTTAGTGCCCCTTCCCCAGTGCCCCGGACCACTGCCATTATCCACCCCTCTCTATAGCCCAGTGCTGCAAGCCCCAGGCGATGGGAGGAGCATTGGCTGTTCCCCAGCTGAGGCCAGTCAGAGTGTCCTGCAGGGACTTGGCCAGCTCTGCAGATCAAAGATCAGTTCCTGTAAAGGCCACAGATCAGCAGCTGCCACATTGCCTTGGCTGGGCTCCATGCAGCTGGACTCATCCTTCCTCTCATCACCTGTCTCGGGAGAGGAGAGATCACTGCCTGCCCTGGCTTTTCCTACTGGGGGGTAGGGGGGCTTGGATCAGGGACAGGGTGGGTACAGCCAGAATGGGTGAGACGGACCAGACCAGCCCTTTCCTCAGGCAGGACCTTCCCTGGCTTCTCAATGGGCCCAGTTCCTGCAGCCCCTCCCCGCAGGCAAGGGCAGACACAGAGCCAGGGAAGAGCCAAGAGGAGGCTTAGGAAGGGTGAGAGACTGCTCCCAGATGGCGCGATGGAAAGGCACCAGCAGATGGGCACAAGCTGCTGAGCATGACACTCCCACTGGGGGAAGGGCAGAGAGGAAACCCACACTAGGGCGTTCCAGAATGGCGGGAGGGAGTTCCGGTTGGTAGCTGGGGCTAGTCCGTAGAAGCAGGGCAGTTTGGCACTGAATCCTGGCATGACAGAGGAGCCAGGGAGCTGGGGAGTTCAGGGCCGGAGGTGGGGGTTGTGCAGGAGCATGCTGCAGATGCTGAGTCTGGAGGGCTAGAGCTCAGCGGCCCTGGCCCAGACAAGAGAGGTGCAGGTCTTGGCAGCCATGGGGCTCAGGCAGTTGGGAGTGTTGGCTGAAGGAATGAGTAGGTTTGCAGTCAAGGGGGATGTGGGAAGATAGAGGGTTCCTGGGACAGGCTGATGCCCAGTGTTATGGAGGCAATGGGAGGTGAGTTGTGCTCACGTCAGTAAAGACATTTCATGGCAGGAAGCTGAGATCTAGCAACAGCATTAAGCAGCTAAGGCATGATCCAGCAGGAAGGGAATTTGTCATGGAGCTCCCTGGGAGCAGTTCTGGCCCACACTGGGTCTGGCAAGCCTGCAGCAAGGAGGTGTGGCTACAGCCCATCTAGAATCACAAAATATCAGAGTTGGAAGGGACCTCAGGAGGTCATCTAGTCCAACCCCCTACTCAAAGCAGGACCAATTCCCAACTAAATCATCCGAGCCAGGGCTTTGTCAAGCCTGATCTTAAAAACTTCAAAGGAAGAAGATTCGATCACCTCCCTAGGTAACGCATTCCAGTGCTTCACCATCCTCCTAGTGAAAATGTTTTTCCTAATATCCAACCTAAACCTCTCCCACTGCAACTTGAGACCATTACTCCTTGTTCTATTATCTGGTACTACTGAGAACAGTCTAGATCCATCCTCTTTGGAACCCCCTTTCAGGTAGTTGAAAGCAGCTAACCAATCCCCCTCATTCTTCTCTTCTGCAGACTAAACAATCCCAGTTCCCTCAGCCTCTCGTCATAAGTCATGTGTTCCAGTACCCTGATCATTTTTGTAGCCCTCCGCTGGACGCTTTCCATTTTGTTCTCATCCTTTCTGTAGTGTGGGGCCCAAAACTGGACACAGTACTACAGATGAGGTCTCACCAATGTCGAATAGAGGGATCGATCACATCCCTCGATCTGCTGGCAATGCCCCTACTTATACAGCCCAAAATGCCATTGGCCTTCTTGGCAACAAGGGCACACTGTTGACTCATATCTAGCTTCTCGTCCACTGTAACCTCTAGGTCTTTTTCTGCAGAACTGCTGCCTAGCCAATCGGTCCCTAGTCTGTAGCGGTGTATGGGATTCTTCCGTCCTAAGTGCAGAACTCTGCACTTGTCCTTGTTAAACCTCATCAGATTTCTTTTGGCCCAATCCTCTCATTTGTCTAGGTCCCTCTGTATCCTATCCCTACCCTCCAGCATATCTACCTCTCCTCCCAGTTTAGTGTCATCTGCAAACTTGCTGAGGTCCAATCCATGCCATCCTCCAGATCATTAATGAAGATATTGAACAAAATCGGCCCCAGGACCGACCCTTGGGACACTCTGCTTGAAACCGGCTGCCAACTAGACATGGAGCCATTGATCACTACCTGTTGAGCCCGACAATCTAGGCCTACCCAGTCTGGCTTTGGTCAGACTTTAGCCAGTCCCTAGTGAGGTCAGTAGATGTAATGATCATTATCCCCACTTCACCGAGGAAGAGACAGAGGCAGAGCGATTAAGTGATTCTCCATACAGTGAGTCCAAGCCAGGGATTAGTGTTTAGGAGATTCTGGCTTCTCCCCTGGACCACATTGCCTGTTAGCACACAAGACAGCAAGCTGTGTAGGCCTTTGCCCTTATCTGTATCAGGAAAGACACCCTGCAGACCCAGCACTTTGGCTGAGGAGTGTCTTCAGTGGTGAACCAGTGTCTGTTCACTAACAGCCTTTCCCCTCTTCTAATTCATGAGCAAATGAGGCCTTCAAGACAAACTCAGCAGAAGTTCCGAGCAGGGTCAGAGCCCAGTGAGTGACACAGATGGATGCTCTGCTAGTGACTGGCAGGATGAGTGTAAAATGCAAATGACTCTGTCTCCAGTCCAGTGCAGATCCTTGACACCAGGCCCTAGTCACAAACAATGGGTGTTGCTGGGGGAGGGCTGGCTTCGTTATCTGCTTGTCCAGTAGCAGAGAGCTGCTGTCATTGCTCTAGTTTTCCATTAATGAATAAAAACATGTTGTGAGAATCCCATCTTGGCACCAGAAGTGCAGCTACTGAGTCATATGCCAGGTTGGCTGTTCATTAAATAACCAGGGGCATGTTCCAGCAACCAGCGGCGTTTGAATTAAGTGAGGACGGGAGGAGGGAGCTGGTCTTCAGCCCTCACAGAGGGCTCCATGCGTATCCTGTCCTGGAAATAGGTTCTGCAAATATAGACAAGTCAGTGCAACCTGGTGCATTCACTTATTTAGAAACACTTCTAGGTCACCTGGCATGGTAAATGGTCTATAAGGTGGATAGAAAGCTGGCTAGATCATCGGGCTCAAAGGTCAGTGATCAATGGCTCCATGTCTAGTTGGCAGCCGGTATCAAGTGGAGTGCCCCAAGGGTCGGTCCTCGGGCTGGTTTTGTTCAATATCTTCATTAATGATCTGCAGGATGGCGTGGATTGCACCCTCAGCAAGTTTACAGATAACACTAAACTGGGAGGAATGGTAGATACACTGGAGGGTAGGGATAGGATACAGAGGGACCTAGACAAATGAGAGGATTGGGCCAGAATAAATCTGATGAGGTTCATAAGAACATAACATAAGAATGGCCATACTGGGTCAGACCAAAGGTCCATACAGCCCAGTATCCTGTCTACCGACAGTGGCTAATGCCAGGTGCCCCAGAGGGAATGAGCCTAACAGGTAATGATCTAGTGATCTCTCTCCTGCCATCCATCTTCACCCTCTGACAAACAGAGGCTAGGGACACCATTCCTTATCCATCCTGGCTAATAGACATTAATGGACTTAACCTCCATGAATTTATCCAGTTCTCTTTTAAACCCTGTTATAGTCCTAGCCTTCACAACCTCCTCAGGCAAGGAGTTCCACAGGTTGACTGTGCGCTGAGTGAAGAACTTCCTTTTATTTGTTTTAAACCTGCTACCCATTAATTTCATTTGGTGGCCTCTAATTCTTATATTATGGGAATGAGCAAATAACTTTTCCTTATTCACTTTCTCCACACCACTCATGATTTTATATATCTCTATCATATCCCGCCTTAGTCTTCTCTTTTCCAAGCTGAAAAGTCCTAGCCTCTTTAATTTCTCCTCATATGGGACCTGTTCCAAACCCCTAATCATTTTAGTTGCCCTTTTCTGAACCTTTTCTAATGCCAATATATCTTTTTTGAGATGAGGGAACCACATCTGTACACAGTATTCAAGATGTGGGCATACCATGGATTTATATAAGGGCAACAAGATACTCTCTGTCTTATTCTCTATCCCTTTAATGATTCCTAACATCCCGTTTGCTTTTTTGACTGCTGCTTCACACTGCGTGGACGTCTTCAGAGAACTATCCACAATGATTCCAAAATCTTTCTCCTGATTAGTTGTAACTAAATTAGCTACCATAATATTGTATGTATAATTGGCGTTATTTTTTCCAGTGTGCATTTCTTTACATTTATCCACATTAAATTTCATTTGCCATTTTGTTGCCCAATCACTTAGTTTTGAGAGATGTTTTTGAAGTTCTTCACAGTCTGCTTTGGTCTTAACTATCTTGAGCAGTTTAATATTGTCTGCAAACTTTGCCACCTCATTGTTTACCCCTTTCTCCAGATCATTTATGAATAAGTTGAATAGGATTGGTCCTAGGACTGACCGTTGGAGAACACCACTACTTACCCCTCTCCATTCTGAAAATTTACCATTTATTCCTAGCCTTTGTTCCCTGTCTTTTAACCAGTTCTCAATTCATGAAAGGCTCTTCCCTCTTATCCCATGACAACTTAATTTATGTAAGAGCCTTTGGTGAGGGACCTTGTCAAAGGCTTTCTGGAAATCTAAGTACATTATGTCCACTGGATCCCCCTTGTCCACATGTTTGTTGATCCCCTTAAAGAACTCTAACAGATTAGTAAGACAAGATCTCCCTTTATAGAAACCATGTTGACTTTTGCACAACAATGTATGTTCTTCTATGTGTCTGACAATTTTATTCTTTACTATTGTTTCAACTGATTTGCCCGGTACTGACGCTAGACTTACCGGTCTGTAATTGCCAGGATCACCTCTAGAGCTCTTCTTAAATACTGGTGTTACATTAACTATCTTCCAGTCACTGAGTACAGTAGCTGATTTAAAGGACAGGTTACAAACCATAGTTAATAGTTCCGCAATTTCACATTTGAGTTCTTTCAGAACTCTTGGGTGAATGCCATCTGGTCCCGGTGATTTGTTACTGTTAAGTTTCTCAATTAATTTCAAAACCACCTGTAGTGACACTTCAATCTGTGACAATTCCTCAGATTTGTCACCTACAAAAGACGGCTCAGGTTTGGGAATCTCCCTAACATCCTCCGACGTGAAGACTGAAGCAAAGAATTCATTTAGTTTCTCTGCGATTACTTTATCATCTTTAAGTACTCCTTTTGTATCTCGATCATCCAGGGGCCCCACTGCTTGTTTAGCAGGCTTCCTGCTTCTGATGTACTTAAATATTTTGTTATTAACTTTTGAGTTTTTGGCTAGCTATTCTTCAAACTCCTTTTTGGCTTTTCTTTTTACATTTAATTTGGCATTGTTTATGCTCCTTTCTATTTACCTAACTAGGATTTTACTTCCACATTTAAAAGATGCCTTTTTATCTCTCATTGCTTCTTTTACATGGTTGTTAAGCCACGGTAGCTCTTCTTTAGTTCTTTTACTGTGTTTTTTTAATTTAGGGTATACATTTAAGTTGAACCTCTAGTACGGTGTCTTCGAAAAGTGTCCACGCAGCTTGCAGGTATTTCACTCTAGTCACTGTACCTTTTAATGTCTGTTTAACTAACCTCCTCATTTTTGCATAGTTCCCCTTTCTGAAATTAAATGCCACAGTGTTGGGCTGTTGAGGTGTTTTTCCCACCACAGGAATGTTAGATGTTATTATATTATGGTCACTATTTCCAAGCGGTCCTGTTATAATTACCTTTTGGACCAGATCCTGCATTCCACTCAGGACTAGTTGCCACTCCCCTGGTGGGTTCCTGTACCAGCTGCTCCAAGAAGCAGTCATTTAAAGTATCGAGAAATTTTGACTCTGTATTTCCTCCTGAGGTGACATGTCCCCAGTCAATATGGGGATAATTGAAATCCCCCACTATTATTGAGTTCTTTATTTTGATAGCCTCTCTAATCTCCCTTAGCATTTCATCGTCACTATCACTGTCCTGGTCAGGTGGTTGATCATAGATCCCTACTGTTATATTCTTAGTAGAGCATGGAATTACTATCCATAGAGATTCTATGGAACATGTGGATTCATTTAAGATTTTTATTTCATTTGATTCTACTTTTTTTCCCCACATATAGTGCCATTCCCCCCGTCCCTGCACGACCTGTTCTGTCCTTCTGATATATTTTGTACCCCAGAATGATTGTGTCCCTTTGATTGTCCTCACTCCACCAGGTTTCTGTGATGCCTATTATATCAATATCCTCCTTTAACACGAGGCACTCTAGTTCACCCATCTTATTATTTAGACTTCTAGCATTTGTGTACAAAGAAAAGGCGTACTTGTGGCACCTTAGAGACTAACAAATTTATTTGAGCATAAGCTTTCGTGAGCTACAGCTCACTTCATCGGATGCAAGGACTGGCCTGTCTCCCAAGATCTGTGAGAGTGATGGGGGTGGCTACTGGATACTATTAACTTAGGCTTGAATAGAGACTGGGAATGGATGAGTCATTACACAAAGTAAAACTATTTCCCCATGTTATTTCTCCCCCCCACCCCACCCCCCACTGTTCCTCAGATATTCTTGTTAACTGCTGGAAATAGCCTACCTTGCTTGTCACCATGAAAGGTTTTCCTCCTTTCCCCCCACTGCTGGTGATGGCTCATCTTAAGTGATCACTCTCCTTACAGTGTGTATGATAAAACCCATTGTTTCATGTTCTCTGTGTGTGTATATAAATCTCCCCTCTGTATTTTCCACCAAATGCATCCGATGAAGTGAGCTGTAGCTCACAAAAGCTTATGCTCAAATAAATTTGTTAGTCTCTAAGGTGCCACAAGTACTCCTTTTCTTTTTGCGAATACAGACTAACACGGCTGCTACTCTGAAACCTGTCATTTGTGTACAAGCACTTTAAAAACTTGTCACTGTTTCTTTGTCTGCCCTTTTCTGATGTGTCAGATTCTTTATGTGAATGTTTCTCGTCTGATCTGGCCTATACTTTATCCTCTTCCATCTTCTCCTCCTGATTGAAACCTAGAGAATCTCTCTCAATAGACTCTCCTCTAAGAGAAGTCTCTGTCCAATCCACATGTGCCTCTGCAGCAAACGGCTTCTCCCGCCCCCCGCCCCATCTCTTAGTTTAAAGACTGCTCTGCAACCTTTGTAATGTGAAGTGCCAGCAGTCTGGATCCACTTTGGGTTAAGTGGAGCCCATCCTTCCTGTATAGGCTCCCCCATTCCAAAAGTTTCCCCAGTTTCTAATAAATCTAAACCCCTCCTCTCTACACCATCGTCTCATCCACGCATTGACACTCTGAAGCTCTGCCTGCCTACCTGGCCCTGTGCGTGGAATTGGAAGCATTTCTGAGAATGCCACCATAGAGGTCCTGGATTTCAATCTCTTTCCTACCATCCTAAATTTGGCCTCCAGGACGTCTCTCCTACCCTTCCCTACATCACTGGTACCTACATGTACCATGACCACCAGCGGCTCCTCCCCAGCACTACACATACACTATCTAGATGCCTCAAGAGATCCACAACCTTCGCACCAGGCAGGCAAGTCACCATATGCTTCTCCCAGTCATCACAAACCCAGCTCTCTATGTTTCTAATGATCAAATCTCCCATTACTAACACCTGCCTTTTTCTAATGATTGGAGTTCCCTCCCCCAGAGAGGTAACCTCAGTGCTAGAGGATACCCCAACATCATCTGGAAGGAGGGTCCCAACTATGGGAAGGTTTCCCTCTGTTCCCATTGACTGCTCTCCTTCTCTGGGCCTTTCATAGATTCACAGATACTAAGGTCAGAAGGGACCATTCTGATCATCTAGTCCAACCTCTTGCACAGCGCAGGCCACAGAATCTCACCCACCCACTCCTACGAAAAACCTCACCTATGCCTGTGCTATTGAAGTCCTCAAATCATGGTTAAAGACTTCAAGGAGCAGAGAAGCCTCCCTCAGGTGACCCGTGCCCCATGCTACAGAGGAAGGCAAAAAACCTCCACGGCCTCTCCAATCTGCCCTGGCGGAAAATTCCTTCCCGACCCCAAATATGGCGATCAGCTAAACCCTGAGCATATGGGCAAGATTCACCAGCCAGATACTACAGAAAATTCTTTCCTGGGTAACTCAGATCCCATCTATCTAATATCCTATCTCAGGGGATTAGGCCTATTTACCCTGAATATTTAAAGATCAATTACTTACCAAAATCACATTATCCCATCATACCATCTCCTCCATAAACTTATCGAGTAGAATCTTAAAGCCAGATAGATCTTTTGCCCCCACTGCTTCCCTTGGAAGGCTATTCCAAAATTTTACTCCTCTGATGGTTAGAAACATTCGTCTAATTTCAAGTCTAAACTTCCTGGTGGCCAATTTATACCCATTTGTTCTTGTGTCCACATTGGTGCTGAGCTGAAATAATTCCTCTCCCTCTCCTGTATTTATCCCTCTGATATATTTATAGAGAGCAATCATATCTCCCCTCAACCTTCTTTTAGTTAGGCTAAACAAGCTAAGCTCCTTAAGTCTCCTTTCATAAGACAAGTTTTCCATTCCTCGGATCATCCTAGTAGCCATTCTCTGTACCTGCTCCAGTTTGAATTCATCCTTTTTAAAAATGGGAGACCAGAACTGCACACAGTATTCTAGGTGAGGTCTCACCAGTGCCTTGTATAACGGTACTAAAACCTCCTTATCCCTACTGGAAATGCCTCTTCTGATGCATCCCAAAACCGCATTAGCTTTTTTCACAGCCATAGCACATTGGCAGCTCATAGTCATCCTATGATCAACCAATACTCCAAGGTCCTTCTCCTCTTCCGTTACTTCTAATTGATGCGTCCCCAACTTATAACTAAAATTCTTGTTATTAATCCCTAAATGCATAACCTTACACTTCTCACTATTAAATTTCATCCTATTACTATTACTCCAGTTTACAAGATCATCCAGCTCCTCCTGTGTAATATCCCGATCCTTCTCTGAATTGGCAATACCTCCCAGCTTTGTATCATCGCAACTTTATTAGCACACTCCCACTTTTTGTGCCGAGGTCAGTAATAAAAAGATTAAATAAGATTGGTCCCAAAACCGATCCCTGAGGAACTCCACTGGTAACCTCCCTCCAGCCTGACAGTTTGCCTTTCAGTAGGACCCGTTGCAGTCTCCCCTTTAACCAATTCCTTATCTACCTTTTGATGTTCATATTGATCCCCATCTTTTCCAGTTTAACTAATAATTCCCCATGTGGCACGATATCAAACACCTTACTGAAATCTAGGTAAATTAGATCCACTGCATTTCCTTTATCTAAAAGATCGGTTACTTTTTCAAAAAAGGAGATTAGGTTGGTTTGGCATGATCTACCTTTTGTAAATCCATGTTGTATTTTGTCCCATTTACCATTGACTTCAATGTCCTTAACTAATTTCTCCTTCAAAATTTTTTCCAGGACCTTGCATACTACAGATGTCAAACTAACTGGCCTGTAGTTACCTGGATCACTTTTTTTTTCCTTTCCTAAAAATAGGAACTATATTAGCAATTATCCAATCATTCGGCACAACTCCTGAGTTTACAGATTCATTAAAAATTCTTGCTAATGGGCTTGCAATTTCAGGTGCCAATTCCTTTCATATTCTTGGATGAAGATTATCTGGGCCCCCCCGATTTAGGCCCATTAAGCTGTTTGAGTTTCGCTTCTACCTCAGATATGGTAATATCTACCTCCATATCCTCATTCCCATTTGTCATGCTACCATTATCCCTAAGATCCTCTTTAGCCTTATTAAAGACTGAGGCAAAGTATTTGTTTAGATATTGGGCCATGCCTAGATTATCTTTAACATCCACTCCATCCTCAGTGTTTAGCCGCCCCACTTCTTCTTTCTTAGTTTTCTTCTTATTTATATGGCTATAGAACCTTTTACTATTGGTTTTAATTCCCTTTGCAAGGTCCAACTCTACTCGACTTTTAGCCTCTCTCACTTTATCCCTACATGTTCTGACCTCAATAAGGTAGCTTTCCTTGCTGATCCCTCCCATCTTCCACTCCCTGTATGCTTTCTGCTTCTTCTTAATCACCTCTCTAAGATGCTGGCTCATCAAGCTTGGTCTACAACTCCTTCCTATGTATTTTTTCCCCTTTCTTGGGATACAGGCTTCCGATAGCTTCTGCAGCTTTGATTTAAAGTAATCCCAGGCCTCCTCTACCTTTAGATCCATAAATTCTTCAGTCCAATCCACTTCCCTAACTAATTTCCTTAATTTTTGAAAGTCAGCCCTTTTGAAATCAAAAACTCTAGTTGCAGATTTATTTTTGTTAATCCTTCCATTCAGTTTGAACTGAATTAGCTCATGATCACTTGAGCCAAGATTATCCCCTACAGCCATTTCTTCTATGAGGTCCTCGCTACTCACCAAAATTAAATCTAAAATGGCATCCCCTCTAGTCGGTTCAGCAACTACTTGATGAAGGCATCCATCAGCTATCGCATCTAGGAAAATCTGAGCCCTATTATTATTACTAGCACTGGTCCTCCAGTCTATATCTGGGAAGTTAAAGTCTCCCATGATCATGCAGTTTCCATTAGTATTTACTTGATTTAAAACATTAAAAAGGGCTCTATCCATATCCAAATTAGATCCCGGAGGTCTATAGCATACCCCAAGCACTATCGTAGGAAAGGCTCTACTAGTTTTCTTCCCCAATGTAATTTTTGCCCAGACGGACTCTGTCTTATCCATTGCATCGCTTCTTATTTCTTTACATTCTACCTCATCATTGATATACAATGCTACTCCACCACCTTTACCTTTGTTTCTGTCTTTCCTAAACAGCACATACCCTTCAATACCTGTAGTCCAGTCATGACTACTATTCCACCATGTTTCTGTTATCCCTATAATATCTGGTTTCACTTCTTGTACCAGTAGCTGTAGTTCCTCCATTTTGTTACCTAGGCTCCTCGCATTGGTGTACAAACATCTTCATTTTTGCTGTTTGGCCTCGCTCACTTTTGTACTCTATTAGGCACAGTCATTCTACAGCCAGTATAACCTATTAGACTAGTATCCACACTGCCCTCGCTCCTTATATACATTCTCCTACCCATGGCTGTATCCTTTCTTACTTCATCTTCTTCCCTCTCAATGCTAAGATCTGGCGTGGAGATTACCTGGACATCTCCCAACCATCTCCCCCAAATTCCTAGTTTAAAGCTCTCTTTATCAGTTGTGCCAGCCTTGATCCTAGAAGTCTATTTCCTTCCCTACTCAGATGAAGTCCATCTCGAGAGAACTGTCCTCTGTCCATGAATGCCTCCCAGTGACCATACATCCCAAAGCCCTCCTTATAGCACCACTGCCTAAGCCATCTGTTGACAGTCATAATCTTGTCACACCTTTGTTGCCCTTCTCTAGGAACAGGCAGGATCCCACTAAAGATCACCTGAGCCTCAATTTCCTTAAGCGTCTTCCCCAGCCTAGCATAGTCTCCCTTAATACTTTCCAGCGAGAATCTAGCCGTATCATTTGTTCCCACATGAAGGATAATTAGGGGATTCTTTCCCGCTCCCTTTAGGATCCTTTTCAACCTCAGGTCTACATCCCGTATCTTAGCACCCGGAAGACAGCACACCCTTCTATTCTCTGGATCAGCTCTAGTTACAGGCCTGTCTATTCTTCTCAGTAAAGAGTCCCCGATCACATAGACCTGCCTTTTCCTGGAGACGGTGCTATTCTCCAGTCTCTCCCCTGTTCCCTCTGGCTGCAAGTTCTTTCCATTCCTATTTTCCCTTATAATCCTCTTCAACCCATCCTGTATCCTCCTGGGGCTCATATTTGGTGTAGTCTCCCTTGACTCTTCCCCTTTTCCTATAGGACTAGCCTCTCCTCTCTTCTTCCTTACCCTTCCACCTTCAGCAACTACCTGCTGAGCCCCTTCTTCATTTTCCAACTCTACAAATCTGTTCCTAAGCTCTATTTCTCCTTCACTAGCCCGTCTTTTCCTCTGCCTGGTCCTTTTAGTCACATGCTTCCACTGACCACTTTCCTCACCCAGTCTCCCCTCAAAATTCCCCAGCCCTGCTTCCATCTGCGAGTCTGAGCTTTTCCCTTCAGATACCTCATGTCTTTGCTCCATCATCTGTTCAAACCCCTTCCTAAACTCAACCAGACTTTCCACCTGCATCTCTAAACCTTGGATCTTTTCCTCCATCAGCTCTATCAGACAGCATTTCATGCAGAAAAAACTCTTACCAGTTCCCCCCCTCCAGGATCATGTACATACCACAGCTTCCACATCCAGTCATCCTCAATGTGTCTTCCACTACAAGAGTCACTCCCACAGCTGCCTCCGTATCTGTCATAGCCTTCCCATCTAAGTCCTGTTAATCTGGGAAACACAAGCCACACCAAAAAGACCACCCCCCCAGCAAAAACAAACCCCAAGCAAGCACCACAATACAAACTCCCCTTTCAAACTCCCCTGTTTACAGCTCTGTTTGCTAGCTCCTGTGCCGCTGCAGCTGTCTGACTGGAGGTGGGACAAATCTACAGTGTCCCAGAAAGCCTCATCAACATACCTCTCTGCCTCCCTTAGCTCCTCCAGTTCCACCACCCTGGCCTCCAAAGCCCGTACTTGGTCTCTGAGGGCCACAAGCTCTTTGCACCGAATGCACACATACGCCACCCGCTCACAGGGCGGGTAATCATACATGTTACACTGAGTGCAATAAACAGGATAGCCCCCACTCTGCTGCTGGACTTCTGCCTGCATTTTCTCCTAGAGCTACCTGGGTTAATGATAGGGGTTTTTTGTTTAAATCGAGAAGTTCTGATTATAGTTTAGTTTAAAGGTTTTAAAGAATGGCAAGTGTACCTCACCCCCTTCCCACTCCCCTTCCAAACTGCCTCTCAGAACTCCCTGTTAGCGGCCCCTGGTTGCTGATTCACTGCTTTATAAAGCCCTGGCCTTCCTGATAGCCCTGCCCCCTAACTAAGGCTCAGCCAAAGAACAGAGGCTTCTAGATTTCAAACCTTGTTTAGAAGCTCATAGCTTCCAACTGCCGGCCACAGCACACGGTCCTTCAAACAAACAAACAGACAGACAGACAAACACAAGCTCAGAACACAGCAAGTAACCCACAAACACAAACACACATTACAGACAGCCACTTACCCCAAGGGTCCTGTATTTGCTCCTCCTTCACCTCGAGACTCGCTGTTAGCAGTCCCTGTTCACAAAGTTCAACAAGGACAAGTGCAGAGTCCTACACTTAGGATGGAAGAGACTCCCATGCACTGCTACAGATTAGGGACCGAATGGCTCAGCAGCCGTTCTGCAGAAAAGGACCTAGGGGTTACAGTGGACGAGAAGCTGGATATGAGTCAACTGTGTGCCCTTGTTGCGAAGAAGGCTAACGGCATTTTGGACTGTATAAGTAGGAACATTGTCAGCAGATTGAGGGACGTGATCATTCCCCTCTATTCGGTATTGATGAGGCCTCATCTGGAGTACTGGTTTCAGAGTAGCAGCCGTGTTAGTCTGTATTCGCAAAAAGAAAAGGAGTACTTGTGGCACCTTAGAGACTAACAAATTTATTAGAGCATAAGCTTTCGTGAGCTACAGCTCACTTCATCGGATGCATTTGGTGGAAAAAACAGAGGAGAGATTTATATACACACACACAGAGAACATGAAACAATGGGTTTATCATACACACTGTAAGGAGAGTGATCACTTAAGATAAGCCATCACCCACAGCAGGGGGGGAAAGGAGGAAAACCTTCCATGGTGACAAGCAGGTAGGCTAATTCCAGCAGTTAACAAGAATATCAGAGGAACAGTGGGGGGTGGGGTGGGGGGGAGAAATACCATGGGGAAATAGTTTTACTTTGTGTAATGACTCATCCATTCCCAGTCTCTATTCAAGCCTAAGTTAATTGTATCCAGTTTGCAAATTAATTCCAATTCAGCATTCTCTCGTTGTAGTCTGTTTTTGAAGCTTTTTTGTTGAAGTATAGCCACTCTTAGGTCTGTGATCGAGTGACCAGAGAGATTGAAGTGTTCTCCAACTGGTTTTTGAATGTTATAATTCTTGACGTCTGATTTGTGTCCATTCATTCTTTTACGTAGAGACTGTCCAGTTTGGCCAATGTACATGGCAGAGGGGCATTGCTGGCACATGATGGCATATATCACATTGGTAGATGCGCAGGTGAATAGCCTCTGATAGTGTGGCTGATGTGATTAGGCCCTATGATGGTATCCCCTGAATAGATATGTGGACAGAGTTGGCAACGGGCTTTGTTGCAAGGATAGGTTCCTGGGTTAGTGGTTCTGTTGTGTGGTGTGTGGTTGCTGGTGAGTATTTGCTTCAGATTGGGGGGCTGTCTGTAAGCAAGGACTGGTCTATCTCCCAAGATCTGAGAGAGCGATGGCTCGTCCTTCAGGATAGGTTGTAGATCCTTGATGATGCGTTGGAGAGGTTTTAGTTGGGGGCTGAAGGTGATGGCTAGTGGCGTTCTGTTGTTTTCTTTGTTGGGCCTGTCCTGTAGTAGGGGACTTCTGGGTACTCTTCTGGCTCTGTCAATCTGTTTCTTCACTTCAGCAGGTGGGTATTGTAGTTGTAGGAATGCATGATAGAGATCTTGTAGGTGTTTGTCTCTGTCTGAGGGGTTGGAGCAAATGCGGTTATATCGTAGCGCTGGCTGTAGACAATGGATCGAGTGGTATGATCTGGATGAAAGCTAGAGGCATGTAGGTAGGAATAGCGGTCAGTAGGTTTCCGATATAGGGTGGTGTTTATGTGACCATCGCTTATTAGCACCGTAGTGTCCAGGAAGTGGATCTCTTGTGTGGACTGGTCCAGGCTGAGGTTGATGGTGGGATGGAAATTGTTGAAATCATGGTGGAATTCCTCAAGAGCTTCTTTTCCATGGGTCCAGATGATGAAGATGTCATCAATGTAGCGCAAGTAGAGTAGGGGCATTAGGGGACGAGAGCTGAGGGGCCCCACACTACAGAAAGGATGAGGACAAATTGGAAAGCATCCAGTGGAGGGCAACAAAAATGATTAGGGGGCTGGAGCACATGATTTATGAGGAGAGGCCAAGGGAACTGGGATTATTTAGTCTGCAGAAGAGAAGAATGAGGAGGGATTTGATAGCTGCTTTCAACTACCTGAAAGGGGGTTCCAAAGAGGATGGATCTTGACTATTCTCAGTAGTAGCAGATGACAGAACAAGGAGTAATGGTCTCAAGTTGCAGTGGAAGAGGTTTAGGTTAGATATTAGGAAACACTTTTTCATTAGGAGGGTGGTTAAGAACTGGAATGGGTTACCTAGGGAGTTGGTGGAATCTCCTTCCTTAGAAGTTTTTAAGATCAGGCTTGACAAAGCCCTGACTGGGATGATTTAGTTGGGGATTGGTCCTGCTTTGAGCATGGGGTTGGACTAGATGACCTCCTGAGGTCCCTTCCAACCCTGATATTCTATGATTCTATGATCCAAGTTAGAGCAGCCACAGAACATTGCTAAAAAGGGTTTTCATCCAGTCCCACCCTCTTCAACCTGTTCAAAATGTTGCTTGAAGCCTGGCCCTGGGGGCTCCACATTTACTGGGCTGAATGCATTTTCTCACCAGCCATGTGCCACTTGCAAGGCAAAAGGTATTTTTCTAACTACAGGTGCCATGAATGATCAATTGTGATCAATGGCTCCATGTCTAGTTGGCAGCCGGTGTCAAGTGGAGTGCCCCAGGGGTCGGTCCTGGGGCCCGTTTTGTTCAATATCTTCATAAATGATCTGGAAGATGGTGTGGATTGCACTCTCAGCAAATTTGCGGATGATACTAAACTGGGAGGAGTGGTAGATACGCTGGAGGGGAGGGATAGGATACAGAAGGACCTAGACAAATTGGAGGATTGGGCCAAAAGAAATCTAATGAGGTTCAATAAGGATAAGTGCAGGGTCCTGCACTTAGGATGGAAGAATCCAATGCACCGCTACAGACTAGGGACCGAATGGCTCGGCAGCAGTTCCGCGGAAAAGGACCTAGGGGTGACAGTGGACGAGAAGCTGGATATGAGTCAGCAGTGTGCCCTTGTTGCCAAGAAGGCCAATGGCATTTTGGGATGTATAAGTAGGGGCATAGCGAGCAGATCGAGGGACGTGATCGTTCCCCTCTATTCGACACTGGTGAGGCCTCATCTGGAGTACTGTGTCCAGTTTTGGGCCCCACACTACAGGAAGGATGTGGATAAATTGGAAAGAGTACAACGAAGGGCAACGAAAATGATTAGGGGTCTAGAGCACATGACTTATGAGGAGAGACTGAGGGAGCTGGGATTGTTTAGTCTGCAGAAGAGAAGAATGAGGGGGGATTTGATAGCTGCTTTCAACTACCTGAAAGGGGGTTTCAAAGAGGATGGCTCTAGACTGTTCTCAATGGTAGCAGATGACAGAACGAGGAGTAATGGTCTCAAGTTGCAATGGGGGAGGTTTAGATTGGATATTAGGAAAAACTTTTTCACTAAGAGGGTGGTGAAACACTGGAATGCGTTACCTAGGGAGGTGGTAGAATCTCCTTCCTTAGAGGTTTTTAAGGTCAGGCTTGACAAAGCCCTGGCTGGGATGATTTAACTGGGACTTGGTCCTGCTTTGAGCAGGGGGTTGGACTAGATGACCTTCTGGGGTCCCTTCCAACCCTGATATTCTATGATTCTATGATTCTATGAACTTAGGCTGGGCACTGGCAGTCAGGCTGGGTCCTTTCCATCTTTCCATCAATGGCAATTCCCTTGGACCTGTTGCAGTGAGTCCCGCACTAAACTGAGCACTACAGGGATGCTACACTGGAATAATCTATTCAGAGCCAGGCACTGCAGCCCCAAGAATGATGCTGACCAAACAGAAGGAAGCCAGAGAACAGCCACAAATCTGCAGCGGCTGCTCTGTGATGAAGGATTCAGAGCTCCAGCAGGTGGTAGCTGAGCTGAGTGTGGAGACTGCAGTTTGACGTGCTATATAATCCGCACATTTCAGGGCAGATGTAGTGGCTTTGGGCAGCCCAGGAAAGGTTTCCGTATTTCCTGAAACCCTTCAATATGCTTTGATCCTCTTGGAGCCAGGAGAGCCGGTGATTCAGCCAGCCTTTTAGCCTTGGCGGGGATTCAGTTGTCTAGGGCCTCATGGCATGTTTTTTGGCCACCATTCAGAGCCTTAATCCATTTTATCTCCTGCTGGACAGGATAGATCAGCTCTGTCTTCCAGCGATCCATGAGAGGCAGAAATGGCCGGAGCTCTGGGACTGCACAGATTGGTCTCTTGGATCGCTTGGTAAACTAGGTGCAAGCAAACAATATCCATTTTAATACAGTTAAATGTAAATGTATCCATCTAGGAACAAAGAATGTAGACCATACTTACAGGATGGGGGACTCTGTCCTGGGAAGTAGTGACTCTGAAAATGATTTGGGGATCATGGAAGATAATCAGCTGAACATGAGCTCCCAGTGTGACACTGGGTATGTCTACACAGCAAAGAAAACCCCTTGCAGGCTCAGGGGGCAGGGCTGTTTCATTGCTGGACCCACCCCACAGGTCCTAGAACCCCAGCTGCAGCCCAAGCCCAGAAGTCTACACTGTAATGAAACAGCCTTATAGCCTGAGCCCTGTTGCAGTGAGTCCCACACTAAACTGAGCACTACAGGGATGCTACACTGGAATAACCTATTCAGAGCCAGGCACTGCAGCCCCAAGAATGATGCTGACCAAACAGCCATGGGGTTTTCTTTGCTGTGTAGACATACCCAGCGTGGCCTAAAAAAGCTAATGTGATCCTGGGAAGAATGAACAGGGTAATCTTGAGTACAAGTAGAAAGGTTATTTTACCTCTGTATTTGGCACTGGTATGACTGCTGTGGGAACATTGTGTCCAGTTCTGGTGCCCACAATTCAGTAATGTGTTGATAAATTGAAGAGGGTTCAAAGAAGAGCCATGAGAATGAGGAAAAGATTAGAAAACCTGCCTTATAGTAAGTGATTCAAAGAGCTCAATCTATTTAGCTTTAACAAAGAGAAAGTAAAGGTCATGGATTACAATCTACATGAGAAAACAAATATTTGATAATGGGATTCATTCTAGCAGAGAAAGGTCTCACAGAATCCAATGGCTGTACGTTGAAGCTACACAAAGTCAGACTGGAAATTCGGTGTACATTTTTAACAGTGAGAGTAATTAACTATTGGAACAGTTTACCAAGGGTCATGGTGGATTCTTCATCACTGATAATTTTAAATCAGGATTGGATGTTTCTCTGAAAGACCTGTTCAAGGAAATATTTGAGGGCAGCTTTCTGGCCTGTGCAATACAGCAGGTCAGGCTACATAATCACAATTGGCCTTCTGGCCTTGGACTCTATGAACCTATAACACAGCCCTGGCATGACATCATTACTAAAACCCATGTTTTAGATCCCATTGGTAACTAGTTGTAACCAGGGCAACTGGCCTCTCCTGTCTCAAAATCAGAAAGAAAAAATATAGAAAAGCAGGAAGAAAGGGAGGTGTGCGTTTATGGTCCTTTTTCCTCATGTTAGACAAACACCTGTCAGGGATGGTCTATACTTAGTGCTGCCATTAGTGCAGGGGACTGGACTAGATGACCTCTTGAGGTGCCTTCCAATCCTATGATTCTATGTCACTAATAATTCCTGTATTGATTTAAATGTCCTGCTCACAGCTTTGGTTTCTGTTGTTTGGTTAGTTTCCCTTGAAAACTTAGGCTGGGATTATATTTGAAGGACACAAAGGGTATGTCTACACTGCAAAGAAAAACCCCTGGCACAGAGTCTCAGAGCCAAGATCAATTGACTCGGGCTTGCAGGGCACAGGCTAAAAATCACAGTGTAGGCATTGTCACTCGGGCTGGAACTGGGCTCTGAAACTCAGCAAGTTTGAATTAGAGTTAATGGTGGATTCTCTGTAACTAAAAGTCTTTACATCGAGATTTTAGGATTCCAGGAACTCTGGACCCATTTCAGGAGTGGGTGTAGCACTCTGTACCCCAAAGCAGCACCTTGGAACCCCCATATTCACCACCATCATATAATTATGATCTGTTTTGAACAAAGTGTTCCTTATGAGGTATCATTTTAAAATTCTTCATCAGTTGAACATTAATATCCTGTTGGATTGTGTATGCTATCATTGTATAGGAAGTTTTGAAGTTTTGCTATGTATGTGTTACTGAAATTGGTTGTGAGTGTTCCCAACCTTACAACATGCCTTTCAGGTACAACAATGAAGTAGCCAGATGCACCAATGGCCAGTTAAAGGGAATCCATTCTCCTAATGACCATCCCAGAAGTCTTCTCCAAGCGAGCATGTAGACAATGGAGAAGGCTTGACCAATGGGGGTGAACCCCCATATCACGAACATAGATGTTTCCAGCAATCTGGAAGAAACTATAAAGAGGGGAAGTGACATCATCATGTCTGGAGGACAAAGACTTGGAACTGGGGGAGGGAGGTCCGGGGCTGGAAGGCAGTTCCAGCCTGTGTATTGAAGATCTGTGACCTACTATCTTTCAGGGTGAGATACTGTGTGATTCAAATCCTGTTTAGTTTATAGAACTCTGGCTGAGAATGTACTTTTATTTCTTAGATAACCAACTTTGATCTCTACGCTCACTACTTATAATCACTGAACATCTATCTGTCTGTAGTTAATAAATCTATTTTATATGTTACCTAAAACAGTGTGTTCTGTTTGAAGTACTTGGGAAATCTCAGCTCAGTTTACAAAGGCTACTGTTTCAGAGTAGCAGCCGTGTTAGTCTGTATCCGTAAAAAGAAAAGGCTACTGTGTGTCCTCTCCACATTGAGGGAGGAACGGACAGGTAATGGTTTTAAACTGGTCAGGCTTCTGACCACGGCAAGACAATACGGTTCTGGCGTGCAAGACTGGGGAGCTCGGGGGGAATAGATTGGAGCCTCTCTATTGTTGGTTCATGAGTGGCTGGGAGAAGCATTCATGTAACTCAGCTGGGTGTGTCCCTACCTGTGGATGTCTGTGTAAGTGCAGTACCTACCAGCAGTTTGTAGCGTGGCAACAGCATCATAGTGTGAGAGGCAGCCCAGGCTGGTGGGTAAGGGGTGCTCAGCAGTCCCACAGTCCAGCTTGCACCCCATGGACCAAGTCACAGTGGGTGGGTGAGGTCCTGGGGCCTGCGATATGCAGGTCAGAGTAGTTCTTTGTGAGGTCCCACTTGGCCTTAAAGTCTAGGAAGGATGTTTGTTCTGGTATCCTGGGCCACATAGGATGTGTGCATGAGTGTGTGTGGCTGTGCTCTGTGTGTGTGCTTATGTGTGTGTGCTCTGTCTGTGCTGTGTGTTCGTGTACAAATGAGTATCTGTGCTGAATCTGCTGTATGTGTGCATGACTATGTGTGTATGTGTTGTGTGTCTGTGCTGTGGCTGTACAGGTGTGTCTGTAATGCGTGTGTGCTGTGTGTCTGTGAGAAGAGCTCATGGCTGCGTGGGGGAGAGAGGGGCACTACATTGCCATTGCATACACACAGATGTCATTCCAAGTCCTGACCAGCTAAACTAGGTCATCTGTCTCTGCCCAGTCCCATGTAACATGCTGAAGGCCAATGGCCTGGCGAGGAAGCATGGGAGCATTCTGTGAAGGCCACATCTGGTCGTGCAGCTTCCGCTCATGCTCTTACTGCTCCTCTCAAACAGTCTGGGCTCTTGAGGGAGGCGTTGCACTCGGTTTCTGTTGTTAGCTCCCTGGCAGCAGGCGCTGCAGGCAGCTGACCCGTGGTGGCCTTTGCCCACGGCTATCACACTGTACATCTCCCTTCCCAAAGCCTGGTGGGGCCCAGGACAGACTAGCCAAGGCTTTTCTACACACATGTGAAAGACTCGGCGTCTGGGTGAATGGCTGCAAAATGTGACAGAAAGCAGACCCTGGCAAGGAGCCAAGAGCAGCAAACATTTCCCATGAATAGTCACACGCCAAAGTGAATTTCCCTATGTCTATATTCATGAGGCTTTTCCACTCACTGCCACCAATTGAAAACCTGAGTGTAGGAGCAAGAGACATCCACAAAAGACTATTGAGCTCACAGACAGTTACAAAGATTATATCTGATTGTAAATTTCCTGATCCACAGTACTAATTAGCGACGTCAGTCACATGGGATTATTTCTGTGCTCTGACTGCATGAGCTAAGTAGCTCAGAGAGGGCAAATTGCACATATTGCAATCTAACCTATAAAGTTGCAATGTAATTTACATCAATTAGTTTCACAAGTTACAGCACAAATGTGTAAATTTTACAACTCATGTTCTAAACAATCTGGAGATAAACCATTATTCACTGAAAGAATTTTCAGTCATAAATACAATTGAGAAATTCCATGGCCAATCTGCAACTTCACCAACTCCAACTTTTCAAAAATCATGAACTGGTCCCCCTCCAGATCATGAGATTTTTTTTTAAATAATGCATTATTGGTTGTTTCTATTAACCTTATCAGTCTGAGCCTTTAGGGTGCACCTGCGTCACGTTTCCAGACTTTTCTTCACAACCATGAGGGCTAGAAACTTCCTTTAAATAAATCCCAAAACCAAAAACAACACCCCCGCAAATCAGAGGTTTGTACATATCCCCATGACTCCAGGAGCTGAGAATTTAAGAACAATCACCAAATATCACACAATTTCTGATAAAATCATGAGCGGTGGAAATACTGGATCTGTTAATGGAAGAAAGACAAAGTTTGGAATCAGTTATTCACTTTGAACTATTCACTCAGCTCTAGTGAATTCTTCTAACTAGCTTTAAAAATCACCCTAGTACAAAGCACTGGGGCAATGTCTTCCGCCTAGGGCCTGAAAGCACTTTACAAACATCAGCACGTGGCTATGTGTTAACAAGTTACTGTTAAAGCTTCCCAGGGTTCCATGTGGACAGAGCTGTAGCAGATTCCAGGAGAAATTCCTGTTTCCCTGAAGATGGATCTTCTAACTGCCAACTCCACAAACTCAGTCTGGCTACTGAAAGACCAGTGGGGTTTGCATCGTCCTCAGCAGTGGGCCGAACCAAAACTGATCCAGAACCAGAGAACCAGTTCAAACTGGTATTTTTTATTTAAACCAGAACAGAACCTGAACCATAATTTTTTCTACCTACTGAACAAGAACTGGAGGAGATGGTATGATGGGATAATGGGATTTTGGTAAGTAATTGATCTTTAAATATTCAGGGTAAATAGGCCAAATCCCCTGAGATGGGATATGAGATGGATGGGATCTGTGTTACCCAGGAAAGAATTTTCTGTAGTATCTGGCTGGTGAATCTTGCCCATATGCTCAGTGTTTAGCTGATCGCCATATTTGGGGTCGGGAAGGAATTTTCCTCCAGGGCAGATTGGAGAGGCCCTGGAGGTTTTTCGCCTTCCTCTGTAGCATGGGTGACTTGAGGGAGGCTTCTCTGCTCCTTGAAGTCTTTAAACCATGATTTGAGGACTTCAATAGCTCAGACATAGGTGAGGTTTTTCATAGGAGTGGGTGGGTGAGATTCTGTGGCCTGCGCTGAGCAGGAGGTTGGACTAGATGATCAGAATGGTCCCTTCTGACCTTAGTATCTATGAATCTATGAATCTATGAACTGAATTGAAAAAAGAATCAGGGTTACCAGTTAAAATAAAGGTTCAGCATTTTTTAAGCTCAATTTTAAAAAAAACAACTACTGTGAATTTATTTTCATTATAAAACAAGACAACTCAATGCAATAACGCCTGTGATTGCTCCCAGAGCAGCCTGCCCCAGTCTGACAAGAGAAGGAGAATGGCAGGAGGCCAGCCCTCAAGAGTAGTGGGGGAAGAGGGGAAGCTTAGGAGCTGTTACACTTCCTAGTAACAATGAGGAATCCCTAGTCTTCAGGCCAGACTGCGTCTTTCACACCCACTATCTTCCAAACCTGCCCTCGGTATCCCTCTAGGCAACCAGTGAACTCATGGAGCAGCACAAAGCTGCCTGAAAGGGAACGGCCCCAAAATGACAGAAAGCAGACCCTGGTAAGGAGCCAAGAGCAGCAAACATTTCCTGTGAATAGTCACACGCCAAAGTGAATTTCCCTATGTCCATTTTCATGAGGTGAGGATTCCCCTGGCATGAGGGAATCCTGGGCTGGCACAATGCCAGCCCCTCCTAGACCCCAATGCCTGGGACATGTCAGGCCAGGTAGGGGCAGGGAGGGAGTGTTCTAAGGTGGGAGGGCCCCACTGGAGGTTGGAGAGGGTGGGACTGGGTGCACAACCCTTTTTAGCAATGCTCTGTGGCTGCTCTAACTTGGGTCATGGTCTGTTCGGTCTCTTGGCTGCCCTCAGATTGGAGGAAGCAAAAAGGGAGCTCAGAGCTATCCTTGCCTCCTCTTCTGCGAGTGCACAGGTGTCTCCAAGGGCAGCAATGTGAGTGTAACTAACAGTGAGGCTACTCAGGCAGGCTATAGCCAGGGACCCATAGCTATGACGCAGCACAGAGCTGAGACGCGACAGGGAAGGGAGCAGGAACCTCCCAGCCCCATCCAGGCCCCCGCATAGAGCAGAAAGGAACGAGGCTGAGGACAAGTCCATTTCCTCCCCGTCACCAGTCAGCTCTAACTGTCCCCGTTCACCAAGCAAGGAACTGCCAATGTTCTCCAGGCTGTCTGGCCCTCGGGATGGGGATGATGTTGGGGGTTGGGGGATAAGAACAAACACAGATCAGATAAGAAGGAATCGAAGATCAAAGCTTTCAAACTGGAGTCCAACCAGGAAAATGTTTTTCCCTTTTGAAGAATGCCCTGGGCAGTGTGGGAACCAGGATGATGGAAGGTTTTCTTTAGGGGACACCCACTTGGGCCCAGATTCAGCACAGAACTTAAGCATGTGTTTTCCTTTGACGGGACTCCAGTGGAACATAAGCCCATAGTGTGCTGAATCCAGCCCTGTGGGTTAGCGCTTCCCCCTCCCGCCCGCGCCTCCCACCTGCCAGCAGCCCTGCTGATCGCCTCCTTCCCCTCCCTCCCAGCACCTCCTGCCCACTGCAATCAGCTGTTCTGCAGCATGCAGGAGCTGCTGGGGGTAGAGGGGAGGAGCGAGGGTGGGGCATGCTCAGGGGAGGGGGCAGAACAGGGTGGGAAGAGGCCGGGTGGGGGCTGGGCCTTGGGGGAAGAGGTGGAGCGGGGGGTGGGGCTTAGGGCAGAGCAGGGATCAAGCACCCCCCAGCACATTAGAACATCAGCGCTTCTGCTGGGAACCAGCCAGACATTCAAGAAGGGGTGGGCTATGCCCTATAGGCCCCTCAGTCTGAGCACCACATCCATTTCTCTTTCTCTCGGTTCGTTTCAAACAGGGACATGCGCCCAGCCTAGAGCCAGCGGGAAAGCACCAGGTATTTTTCACAGGATGTGAAAATGTTTCATTTTTAAGAAAAATAATTTTCAGTTACAAAAAATTGTGGTAAAAATGTTATCTTTTTGAAACCTGCTTTTGGTAAAACTTCAGTTTCAGTAACAAATTTTGGTTTTCAACACCCTTTTTTGGTAAAGCAAGTACCAACTCCCCAAAATAAATATCAAAACCTGAATTTATTTTTCCAAAAATTGAGAACAATTTTTATGGAAAAATGTTTTTGGTTTCCAGATTCTTATTGAAAACTGGAAAATGTCAATGAACATGGCCCAAAAGCCCTTTTTGGGGGGAAAAAATTTTTTGGTGGAAAAACGGTCGCCATCGTTCTATACCCAATCACCAATTCAATTGCAGTGAGGAAGGTAAAGTGACCACCCTCATGGGAAGAGGCCCGGTGCAGCTGTGGAGCTATGATATGTGATTGGCTTAGCGTTTAGGAAAGTTTAGGATTTATTCATTTTTTAGAAGCTTATTCCCAATCCCCACTCCCTCCTAGTTCATCCCCTCCCCAACTTCTTCTCTTCTGCCTTGTGCCCCTCATGCATCTCCCTTCCCTTGTCTTTCTGTTTAGCTAATCCCCATCTAATTCACCCCATCATCCCCAAATCATGTCATTAACTTGCTGTTTGCTGCCATCCCATTGATCCCCATGCTGGGGCTCCTGTTCAGATTGTCAGCGCTGTGTTCGTAGAACACCCAGCACATGGGGGGCCCTGGTCTCGGTTGGTCCCAAGGCTCTATTGCAATAAATTTGATTCATTTTACAAAATCCATGTAGGGGATGGGGAGAGTTGCATACAGGTCCTAACTAGTAGTAAGGAGAAGGTTGGAAACACCTTTTCCCAGTTCATTTCAGTCTGTTTGCTGCTCTGTTGATGGATTTAACTCATTCAGGTTTCCCTGTATAAGTCAGACTCTTGTCTCCCCTCCTGCCTCTCCCCAAAGAACCCAGGGGCCTTTCCACAGCATCACACTTTCTCCTGGAAATAAATGTACTGGGGATCCAATTGCATGTTTGTAAGTGACTTGGCAGTGGCTGGAAGACCACAAAGTGCTGCTGTCAGGGCAGCCAGATTCCTAGGTGAAGATCAAATTCACATGGAGGCTTTCCCTGACAGCTCCTCTCACTTTCCCCCAGCACTTTCCCCAGTCCCTTCCTTTGTGTGCACACTGGAAAGCAACAGAGGGTGTTTCAAAGGGGAAGTTCCCACTTCATCCTCAGCCCAGCTATAGCAGTAGCATTCAAAGGTAGCTAGGTTTTATGACAGTCAGCGCACACTGTAGAACCTGTGCTGTAGAGGTGGGACCTGCTAGCTGGCAGGGCAGCCGAACTGGAATATATCTTTGAGTACAAGGCGGATCCACACTTGATGTACAGACTTCAAGTGACCAGGAACAACGCTGGGCCGATGGAAAACTTTTTGTCAAAACTTTGTATTTTCAACAAAAAACTGGGTTTTTAACTAACTTCAAATTTTCACAGGTGGCATCTATTGGCCTCAAAATGTTTTGATGTTTCATTTGAAAACCAAAGATTTTGGGCCATTTTTCCCCATGTTTTGATAGTTTGGGTTTCTCAACCAAAAGTTAAATTATTCAGGGGGAAAAAAATTCCAACCAGATCGAGAATGTACCTATTCAGAGTTGCACCCTGCATTTCATGAAGCAAGAGTTACTGCCCTATTGTATCTGTTTCTGGATTACAAAAAGGCCCTAGGAAATAATGGATGAGAAGATTAGAACTAAGAAGAGGAGTACTTGTGGCACCTTAGAGACTAACAAATTTATTTCAGCATAAGCTTTCGTGAGCTACAGCTCACTTCATCGGATGCATTTGGTGGAAAATACAGATGGGAGATTTATATACACACACAGAGAACATGAAACAATGGGTTTTATCATACACACTGTAAGGAGAGTGATCACTTAAGATTAGCTATCACCAGCAGCGGGGGGGGGGGGGGGAGGAGGAGGAAAACCTTTCATGGTGACAAGCAAGGTAGGCTATTTCCAGCAGTTAACAAGAACATCTGAGGAACAGTGGGGGGTGGGGTGGGGGGAGAAATAACATGGGGGAATAGTTTTACTTTGTGTAATGACTCATCCATTCCCAGACTCTATTCAAGCCTAAGTTAATTGTATCCAGTTTGCAAATTAATTCCAATTCAGCAGTCTCTCCTTGGAGTCTGTTTCTGAAGTTTTTTTGTTGAAGGATAGCCACCCTCAGGTCTGTAATCGAGTGACTGGAGAGATTGAAGTGTTCTCCGACTGGCTTTTGAATGTTATAATTCTTGACATCTGATTTGTGTCCATTTATTCTTTTACGTAGAGACTGTCCAGTTTGACCAATGTACATGGCAGAGGGGCATTGCTGGCACATGATGGCATATATCACATTGGTAGATGCGCAGGTGAACGAGCCTCTGATAGTGTGGCTGATGTGATTAGGCCCTACGATGGTGTCCCCTGAATAGATATGTGGATAGAGTTGGCAACGGGCTTTGTTGCAAGGATAGGTTCCTGGGTTAGTGGTTCTGTTGTGTGGTGTGTGGTTGCTGGTGAGTATTTGCTTCAGATTGGGGGGCTGTCTGTAAGCAAGGACTGGCCTGTCTCCCAAGATCTGTGAGAGTGATGGGTCGTCCTTCAGGATAGGTTGTAGATCCTTGATGATGCGTTGGAGAGGTTTTAGTTGGGGGCTGAAGGTGATGGCTAGTGGCGTTCTGTTATTTTCTTTGTTGGGCCTGTCCTGTAGTAGGTGACTTCTGGGTACTCTTCTGGCTCTGTCAATCTGTTTCTTCACTTCAGCAGGTGGGTATTGTAGTTGTAGGAATGCATGATAGACATCTTGTAGGTGTTTGTCTCTGTCTGAGGGGTTGGAGCAAATGCGGTTAAATCGTAGAGCTCAGCTGTAGACAATGGATCGTGTGGTATGATCTGGATGAAAGCTAGAGGCATGTAGGTAGGAATAGCGGTCAGTAGGTTTCTGATATAGGGTGGTGTTCATGTGACCATCGCTTATTAGCACCGTAGTGTCCAGGAAGTGGATCTCTTGTGTGGACTGGTCCAGGCTGAGGTTGATGGTGGGATGGAAATTGTTGAAATCATGGTGCAATTCCTCAAGGGCTTCTTTTCCATGGGTCCAGATGATGAAGATGTCATCAGTGTAGCGCAAGTAGAGCAGGGGCATTAGGGGACGAGAGCTGAGGAAGCGTTGTTCTAAGTCAGCCATAAAAATGTTGGCATACTGTGGGGCCATGCGGGTACCCATCGCAGTGCCGCTGAATTGAAGGTATACATTGTCCCCAAATGTGAAATAGTTATGGGTGAGGACAAAGTCACAAAGTTCAGCCACCAGGTTTGCCGTGACATTATCGGGGATACTGTTCCTGACGGCTTGTAGTCCATCTTTGTGTGGAATGTTGGTGTAGAGGCTTCTACATCCATAGTGGCTAGGATGGTGTTTTTAGGAAGATCGCCGATGGATTGTAGTTTCCTCAGGAAGTCAGTGGTGTCTCGAAGATAGCTGGGAGTGCTGGTAACGTAGGGCCTGAGGAGGGAGTCTACATAGCCAGACAATCCTGCTGTCAGGGTGCCAATGCCTGAGATGATGGGGCGTCCAGGATTTCCAGGTTTATGGATCTTGGGTAGCAGATAGAATACCCCAGGTCGGGGTTCTAGGGGTGTGTCTGTGCGGATTTGTTCTTGTGCTTTTTCAGGGAGTTTCTTGAGCAAATGCTGTAGTTTCTTTTGGTAACTCTCAGTGGGATCAGAGGGTAATGGCTTGTAGAAAGTGGTGTTGGAGAGCTGCCTAGTAGCCTCTTGTTCATATTCCGACCTATTCATGATGACGACAGCACCTCCTTTGTCAGCCTTTTTGATTATGATGTCAGAGTTGTTTCTGAGGCTGTGGATGGCATTGTGTTCTGCACAGATGAGGTTATGGGGCAAGTGATGCTGCTTTTCCACAATTTCAGCTCGTGCACGTCGGCAGAAGCACTCTATGTAGAAGTCCAGTCTGCTGTTTCGACCTTCAGGAGGAGTCCACCCAGAATCCTTCTTTTTGTAGTCTTTGTAGGAAGGTCTCTGTGGGTTAATATGTTGGTCAGAGTGTGTTGGAAATATTCCTTGAGTTGGAGATGTCAAAAATTGGATTCTAGGTCACCACAGAACTGTATCATGTTTGTGGGGGTGGAGGGGCAAAAGGAGAGGCCCTGATATAGGACAGATTCTTCTGCTGGGTTAAGAGTATAGTTGGATAGATTAACAATATTGCTGTGTGGGTTACTGGAACCACTGTTGTGGCCTCTTGTGGCATGTAGTAGTTTAGATAGCTTAGTGTCCTTTTTCTTTTGTAGAGAAGCAAAGTGTGTGTTGTAAATGGCTTGTCTAGTTTTTGTAAAGTCCAGCCACGAGGAAGTTTGTGTGGAAGGTTGGTTCTTTATGAGAGTATCCAGTTTTGAGAGCTCATTCTTAATCTTTCCCTGTTTGCTATAGAGGATGTTGATCAGGTGGTTCCGCAGTTTCTTTGAAAGTGTGTGGCACAAGCTGTCAGCATAGTCTGTGTGGTATGTAGATTGTAATGGATTTTTTACTTCAGTCCTTTTGGTATGATGTACACAATGCCATCCACAGCCTCAGAAACAACTCTGACATCATAATCAAAAAGGCTGACAAAGGAGGTGCTGTCGTCATCATGAATAGGTCGGAGTATGAACAAGAGGCTACTAGGAAGCTCTCCAACACCACTTTCTACAAGCCATTACCCTCTGATCCCACTGAGAGTTACCAAAAGAAACTACAGCATTTGCTCAAGAAACTCCCTGAAAAAGCACAAGAACAAATCCGCACAGACACACCCCTAGAACCCCGACCTGGGGTATACTATCTGCTACCCAAGATCCATAAACCTGGAAATCCTGGACGCCCCATCATCTCAGGCATTGGCACCCTGACAGCAGGATTGTCTGGCTATGTAGACTCCCTCCTCCGGCCCTACGTTACCAGCACTCCCAGCTATCTTCGAGACACCACTGACTTCCTGAGGAAACTACAATCCATCGGCGATCTTCCTAAAAACACCATCCTAGCCACTATGGATGTAGAAGCCTCTACACCAACATTCCACACAAAGCCGTCGGGAACAGCTACAAGCCGTCAGGAACAGTATCCCCGATAATGTCACGGCTAACCTGGTGGCTGAACTTTGTGACTTTGTCCTCACCCATAACTATTTCACATTTGGGGACAATGTATACCTTCAATTCAGCGGCACTGCGATGGGTACCCGCATGGCTCCACAGTATGCCAACATTTTTATGGCTGACTTAGAACAACGCTTCCTCAGCTCTCGTCCCCTAATGCCCCTGCTCTACTTGCGCTACACTGATGACATCTTCATCATCTGGACCCATGGAAAAGAAGCCCTTGAGGAATTCCACCATGATTTCAACAATTTCCATCCCACCATCAACCTCAGCCTGGACCAGTCCACACAAGAGATCCACTTCCTGGACACTACGGTGCTAATAAGCGAAGGTCACATACACACCACCCTATATCAGAAACCTACTGACCGCTATTCCTACCTACATGCCTCTAGCTTTCATCCAGATCATACCACATGATCCATTGTCTACAGCCAAGCTCTACGATTTAACCGCATTTGCTCCAACCCCTCAGACAGAGACAAACACCTACAAGATCTCTATCATGCATTCCTACAACTACAATACCCACCTGCTGAAGTGAAGAAACAGATTGACAGAGCCAGAAGAGTACCCAGAAGTCACCTACTACAGTACAGGCCCAACAAAGAAAACAACAGAACGCCACTAGCCATCACCTTCAGCCCCCAACTAAAACCTCTCCAACGCATCATCAAGGATCTACAACCTATCCTGAAGGACGACCCATCACTCTCACAGATCTTGGGAGACAGGCCAGTCCTTGCTTACAGACAGCCCCCCAATCTGAAGCAAATACTCACCAGCAACCACACACCACACAACAGAACCACTAACCCAGGAACCTATCCTTGCAACAAAGCCCGTTGCCAACTCTATCCACATATCTATTCAGGGGCACCATCGTAGGGCCTAATCACATCAGCCACACTATCAGAGGCTCGTTCACCTGCGCATCTACCAATGTGAGATATGCCATCATGTGCCAGCAATGCCCCTCTGCCATGTACATTGGTCAAACTGGACAGTCTCTACGTAAAAGAATAAATGGACACAAATCAGATGTCAAGAATTATAACATTCAAAAGCCAGTCGGAGAACACTTCAATCTCTCCGGTCACTCGATTACAGACCTGAGGGTGGCTATCCTTCAACAAAAAAACTTCAGAAACAGACTCCAAGGAGAGACTGCTGAATTGGAATTAATTTGCAAACTGGATACAATTAACTTAGGCTTGAATAGAGACTGGGAATGGATGAGTCATTACACAAAGTAAAACTATTCCCCCATGTTATTTCTCCCCCCCACCCCACCCCCCACTGTTCCTCAGATATTCTTGTTAACTGCTGGAAATAGCCTACCTTGCTTGTCACCATGAAAGGTTTTCCTCCTCCCCCCCCCCGCCCCCCGCTGCCGCTGATGGCTTATCTTAAGTGATCACTCTCCTTACAGTGTGTATGATAAAACCCATTGTTTCATGTTCTCTGTGTGTGTATATCAATCTCCCCTCTGTATTTTCCACCAAATGCATCCGATGAAGCAAGCTGTAGCTCACAAAAGCTTATGCTCAAATAAATTTGTTAGTCTCTAAGGTGCCACAAGTACACCTTTTCTTTTTGAGAATACAGACTAACACGGCTGCTAATCTGAAACCTGTCAAGATTTGAACTGTCCATTTCCATTAAAATGTTGGGCTCCAATTCTCGTGCTTTATACAAATGCTGACCTAAGCCTTTCATCAGCTGAAACAACAAGAGTGAACATTCCCAAAAGCAGGGTGACCATCTTTCCCAAAGGGAAAATGGGACACCATGTGGAGCCAGCTTGAGGGCCCCCCTGGCCCACCATGCAGGGCTGGCCCGAGCCCTGCCCCCTCCTCACCATACAGAGCTGGGGCTGGCATCACTGCCCTGCCTGACCCCCATGCGAGGCTGGGGCTGGCATCACTGCTCCACCCCCTACCTCCCCCCCTGCTTGGGGTTGGCATTGCCACTCACTCCCTACCCCCCGCATGTTCCTCTGCACCCCACTGTTTGCTCTTGCCAACTGATCAAGTTAGCAAAAGCAAATGGGACAAATGCCCAGTTTTGGCAAAAAAAGCCAGGCTGGCCAGGACAAGAGAATGTCCTGGCCAAAACGGGGTGAGTGCCAAGAGCAGTGGTGCTGAGAGAGAATGGGATAGAGGCCATTTGCAGATGAACTCCTGCACTCAGAGCACATCACCGCGAACACGCGATGGGAAGGAGTGATGAGGGTCTGATCAGCTGTATCATATTGGCATAATTTGAACACAAAGAGGCTTATGTCCCTGTTAGAATAATTCATTTATTGTTTGGTTCTGGAAGGCTTTGTACAGGATGCCGTGAAAAACCTTCCTTTGCCAGCTTCAGATGCGGCTGGCCCAGTAACCATTGTCTTCGATCATTTGAAGGAATTTGTTCTAGTATAACCAGTTCCTCCCCTTTCTCCTTTGTTAGGAGTCAGGTGCAAGGCAGATAACACCACCATGGCTGGGGCCCAGGGCTGCCATTGTGCTGATTGCAGCCTTAGCTTCTCAGGTGTCTAATAAGAGGCAAAAGTGACAAACAAAAGCTTATTCCATGGGGCTTGCTGCTGATTTGCATAGGCTGGCCCTGGCACAGCTGTTTGTGTGAAGACATCATTGTCAACCAGGTATATTTGCTGCTCCTATGCCTTAACGTAGCTCCACAGCTCCTGACCCTGCTCCTGACCTTTTAGAGTTAGTGCCACACTGTTTCCTTTGTCAGGGGGGTTAATAATTACAGGCCGAGCCTCCCATGTGATGGCTCAGAACTTGGCTACTCAAAAATCACTACAGCCGCACTGCTGCAGGAGGGGTTCTCCCCTCGGGGTAGGTGCTTCACCTCCCCAAGAGGGGGTCGCTAGGTCGACGGGAGAATTCTCCGATTGGCCCAGCACTGTCTACACCGGCGGCTCGGTTGGTTTAACTGTTTTACTCAAGTGTGTGGATTTTTCACGCCCCCTGAGCAACGTAGTTATGCCAACCTAATTTTCTAGTGTAGAGCAGGCCTCTGTGTTTGAGGCTATGGCTACACTACGAGGCTTTTAGTGACATGACTGTGCCACGACAGCCGTGCCACTAAAAGGTGCACAGTGTAGCTGCTGTGTGTCAGCAGGAGAGCTCCCTCCTGGTGACAAAAAGCTTCCACCCCCCACGAACGGCAACGGCTTTGTCCGCAGGAAAGCACTCCTGCCAACAAAGTGCTGTTCACACCCATGTTTTTCGTCGGTAAAACTTTTGTCATTTGAGAAGGCGTTTTTTTAACACGCTGAACAACAAAAGTTTTGCGGATGAAGTGCCAGTGTAGACAAAGTCTGAGATGAAAGAAGAATACAGTGGAAGGCTCCCAGGCAGGCTAAACCCTGGGCAGTGATCCTGGCCTTTACCTGCACCGCTCATCACTTCCCAGCCAGCCTGTCCATGCCGTCATGCAATGATGTCACAAACACTGTATCACTGGCACACTGCTGCTGCTATTTGCCTGCAGACACTTTTCTGCTCATCTGGGTTAGCTTGAAGGCTGCCGCAAAGGAAAAGGAAGGAATCCTTTTGTTCAAAAAAATTAACCCTTATCATTTTAAAACCAGGAAATCTCTCCCCCAACCCCAAGCCCCAATTCCTTTGAAATCTGAACCTCATCCACTTGGGAGTTTACCCTGAAGAATCTGATTGTTTCCAACTTTCCAGACACATTCACCAGCAGGGCCGGTGAGTGCGGCCGGGAGGCAGGGCGTGGGGAAGGGGGTCTGTGGGGAATCTGGGGGGTGCTGGATTGTGAGAGGACAAGGAAGATCTGTGTGTGTTGGGGCACTGGGGAGTAGGGTTGCCAACTTTCTACTTGCACAAAACTGAACACCCTTGCCCCGACCCCTGCCCCACCCCTTCTCTGAGGCCCCCGTCCCCCCCACTCACTTCATCCCCTCTCCCTCTGTTGCTCACTCTCCCTACCCTCAATCACTCACTCATTTTCACCAGGCTGGCTCAGAGGGCTGGGGTGTGGTAGGGTGTGAGAGCTCCAGCTGGGGGTGCAGGCTCTGGAATGGGGCTGGGGATGAGGAATTGGAGGTGCAGGAGGGAGCTCCGGGCTGGGACTGAGGGATTCGGAGGGCAGGAGGGGGATCTGGACTGGGGCAGGGGGTTGGGGTGTGGGGGACTCAGGGGTGCAGGCTCCCGATGGCACTTACCTCAAGCAGCTCCCAGAAGCAGCAGCATGTCCCCCCTCTGGCTCCAAGGCCAGGTGGCTCTGCACGCTGCCCCATCTGCAGGCACCACCCCTGCAATTCCCATTCGCCGGGAATCACGGCCAATGGGAGCTGTGGAAGGCGGTACTTGGGGTGGGATCAACATGCGGTGCGCCCTGGCTGCCCCTATGCATAGGAGCCGGAGGGGGGACATGCCAGCTGCTTCCCGGGAGCTGTGCGGTGATGCTGACCGGAGCCACCAGGATCCCTTTTCAACCTGGTGTTCCAGGTGAAAACCAGGCACCTGGTCACCCTACTAGGGAGTGGGGGTTCTGTTGGAGTGCTGAGCAGTTGTGGTGGGGTTGCTGGGAGGGGGTACTTGGCATGGATGGTGTTGTGCAGTGTGTTGTGCATTTGTGGGGAGGATTTGAAGGGGGTGCTGGGCATACTGAGTCTGAGGGGTCTCTGGCCATAGGGAATCGGAGGGGTATTGAGTGGGGAGGCTGTGTGGCGCGGCCTGGGCTCGCCTTCGAGGGGAAGGGGCACACTGGCAGCAGAGAGCCGGGCAGGCCACTGTGCACCTGGCAGCTGCCAGTTTGTAAATAGTGCCCTCGCACTGGGCTGGGTGGAGCTGGGCTGCCCCTGCCATGCCATGCCCTATTGCCCCTGGCTAGCTTCTCGCTCTGGGGACTGATCTCCCCGCGCCATGCTCCGTTGCCTCCATGGGAGCCCACAAATATGTTTGGCGCTGGGCCTGCAAAAGGTTAATCCGGCCCTGCCTCCCACCCCACTTCAGAGATCTGGAGACTTTAAGACAGAAGGGACCATTATGGTCATCTCGCCTGAGGAACACAGATCATACTATGTCACCCAGAGACCTGCACCAAGCCCCTATGTTCTGGTTGAGCTCAAGCAGATCTTTCAGAAAGAGACACCCAGTCTTCATGTAAAGAGTCAAAGTGATTGTTCCAATGGTTAGTTACCCTCCGCTACTACAAATCTGCAT
This sequence comes from Dermochelys coriacea, assembly GCF_009764565.3. NCBI lineage: Eukaryota > Metazoa > Chordata > Testudines > Dermochelyidae > Dermochelys > Dermochelys coriacea. The sequence continues at coordinate 2,002,753 of NC_050092.1, forward strand.
CTTATTTCTAGTCTGAATTTGTCTAGCTTCATCTCCGGACCACTGGTAGATTAAAGTGCCTTCTACAGTCAGGGATCTCTACCCCATGTGGCACCGTTCTGGGGAGAACTCTACTCCCCATTGGCTCCAAGTTCACACAGCTGACATGGGTGAAAATTTTGTATTGAGCGTGTGTCAAGATTAATTTTTAATTGCTTTTAATTTTGTTATTTTGAAAGTGTGCTTAGGTTCCCTCCAGACAGGCATAGCTCCAAAGGAGCCAAATTGACACAAACCAGCTGGAAATTGATACAAGCTGGTCCATGCTGCAGTTTGCAGGGGTTTAATTGCAAGGGTTTTTAAACCAAACCCGAGACCCAGCTGCAAACAGATTGCACAGTCCAAGAGTTTGTTGATTGTGGAAATCAGAGATTCCCGGTCACAGAACTCAACCACAGCTCAATTCATTTTCTGTAACTTAATAAAATATCAGCATAGTCCACCACAGACATTCAAAAATCATGAGTCAGGCCCCAAAAATCATGAGATTGGCTTAAAAATCATGTGCTCTTTAAAAGTAATAAATTCTGGATTCTTTTACTTTTCTTCCTGGTTTCCAAGCTTTTAGGTTGCTCTGGGATTATGTTTCCCAGCTTTTCTGCAACCATGAGGGCTGGAAATGTACTTTAAAAAAAAAAAAGGCAAACAGAGATTCTCACCTGACTCCGGGATCTGGGGCTGTAAGAAAAACACCAAGTGTTGTGAAACTGGCAATGAAACCATGAGAGTTGGCAACACCGAAATCTCCATCTTTCAGCTGTTCCGGAGCTGGGAAGAGTCGCCCAAAGGGAGATCTGTCAGAAAGGTACCAGCAATGGAAGCCAGAGTCCTCTGGGCGGCACCCAGGTTCACAGGAGTCTGAAATAAAGCGAGCAAATGGGCTGAGGGAGTGTGGGGCAGAGCCTGCCCTTGCTGTCAGTTAGGGCTGGGGTGTTGCGGGCTGCCCTGGTGTGGGGGCAAGCACCCAAAGGAAGCGAGGGAAGACTTGAGAAGGGGAGACCTCAAAGGCTGAGAAGGAAAAAGGTTCCCAGCCGTCAATGGGAGAAGGAAGCTGGCCCTGAGGGAAGGGCCCCTGCAGGGGAGCCCAAGGGTCCACACCAGGCACAGCCGTCACTCGCACTGAGACGGAGGCAGCCTGCAACCCCAGCTCAATGTTGTTGTGATTCCGGCTTCCCGCTCCTGTGTAGCACTGAGCCTGGTGGAGCCCAGCCCAGCCATAATGACCATAATGAGACTAAGGCCAATTGAATGGGTGGGGACCAGGCCATAAAAGGTGATTCTGCTCTGAACAGTGATTGTATCTGTCTAGCTCTGGTGCGGAGCTGGCCCCATTACCATAGCACCTGAGCAGCTCACACCCCTTAGTGGGTTGATCCTCTCAACCCCCCCTGTACAGCAGGGTAGCGCCTGTACAGATGGGAACCAAGGCACAGAGAGACTAAGTGACTTGGCCAAGGTCGCACAGGGAGTTTGTAGCAGAGCAGGGATTAATGCCAATCTCACAAGTCCCAGGCTGGGCCATCCTTCCTCTGAAAAGGTTCCTGTAAAATGCCATAGCAGGGGTCCATGGTCATTTTGCTTCAGCAATTCCAGGGCGCTTCTCAGGGGCAGCCAACTCCCATTAAATTCCTATCTGCAGTGACATTGTCATGCACAGAGGGTTCCTGAACAATCCTGCAGAGTCATGCTCTGTGATCCTGAATTGAGCAAAGCTCCCACTGAAGGCAACAGCTCTGCTTGATCAAGGGCCAAAACATGCGAGCCAGAGGAAGCTGCTCAGCTTTTGCTTTATGCGTTTGGAATCATTCAGGCTTGCTCTACAAGGGTCCACCTGGTAACACCTTCCACAAGCCCTGCAGCATCCTTCCCATGGCAACAATGTTCTCGCTTGTCAGAGAATTTCTGTGCTGGGGGAACATGTTCAAGGAAAGGTTAGATGGAGAAGAATTCTATGAACAGCCCATTGCACTGAGTAGGGAGAGTATTTCTGATCTAGGGATACACAGTAAAGGCAGCAGCCTATCTCAAGGGTGTTTCTTCTTCTGTGCTGCTGCTGTGTGGAGCTGGGGTAGGAGGCCGGTGCTAGGTGCAATTGGCTGCTGCCTCTGGAGCAGGTGACCGGCGTCTGGTTCAGGAGTAAAGTCCCAGGGGCCCTCTGTAAGTCCCTGAGACCATCCCAACCTCGGCCTAATCAAGCAAATATTTATTAAAATGGCAAAGGTCACTTCTCACCTTTGACAGTTATTTTTGTCCCCAACACTATAGTCCAAGGGCATGTGAGCTGCAGTGCCACATGTGGCACAGAAATCACTCCAGCAGGCTCAGAGGAAACTTCAGCACAAGATGGATTCACAATAAATGAAACACAACAACAAGAATCAATGATCCTAGTGGCCCCAGAAGAGCTGGGGATGTGGGGAGGAGCAGGTGGGCTGGTGCTGGAGCCTTGTTCCTCTGGAGACCTCACTTCACAGCCTCTTTCACACCACAAGAGGAAACGTGTCTGTTGGTCTCACCCAGTTCCCCCTTTGGGCACATTGTGATGCGAGCACAGAGACTGGCACCTCTCGTCTTCAGAAGGCCCAGGGCTATAACAGCAGATGAGCTTAAGACCAGGGTTCGCTGGCAAATCAGCAGGGGGACCCAAGGCTGGAACAAAAGCAGGGTGTGTTTGTCGGTCAGGACTAAGACGTGTTGGCAGAACTCTGTGGGCAGACTTGCACAATCACAGAAACCATAGAACTGGAAGGGACCTCGAGAGGTCATCCAGCCCAGTCCCCTGCACTTAAGGCAGGACTAAGTATCACCTAGACCATTCCTGACAGGTGTTTGTCTAACCTGCTCTTAAAAACCTCCAGTGATGGAGATTCCACAACCTCCCTAGGTAATTTATTCCAGTGCTTAACCACCTTGATAGTTAATACATTTTTCTTAATGTCTAACTAAATCTGCCTAGCTGTAATTTAAGCCCATTACTTCTTGTCCTGTCCTCAGTGGTTAAGGAGAACAATTTATCACTGTCCTCTTTACAACAACCTTTTATGTATTTGAAGACTGTTATCATGTCCCCTCAGTCTTCTCTTCTCCAGACTAACCAAACCCATTTTTTTCAATCTCCCGTCGTAGAGGTAGGAAGAGGTGGGGTGGGGGCGGAGGCTTGGGAGAAGAGTGGAGTGGGGGTTGGGGCCTGGATGGACCCGGGGGGGGGTGTCGTCCCAGGCCCCGCACCTCCCTAGGGACGGCCCTGGCTGGGGCCATTCAAATAAAATGCATTTTAATAGAGCCAAATGCACAGTTATAGAACTAGGAGCAAGGAGCACTGGCCACAGCTACAGAATGGGTCACTGTCTCCTGGACTCCAAAGGATTTAGGGCCATAGCGGACACGCAATGAACATGAGCTCCCAGTGTGATGCTGTGGTGAAAAGGGCTGATGCAACCCTTGGCTGGACAAACAGGAAAAAAAAAGGAGGAGTGAGGACGTGATTTGACCTTTGTATATAACGTTAGTGAGACGATTCTGGACACTGCATCCAGTTCTGGATCCACCTTTTTAAAAGGATGTTGAAAAATTGGAGAGAGAGAAGAGAAGAGGCACAAAAATGATTTGGGGGCCAAAGAAAATGCCTGAATGTGACAGACTGACAGAGCTCAGTCTGTTTAGCTGATCAAAAACATTAAGAGGCGACTTGATTACAGTGTCTAGGTCGGGGGTAGTCAACAGGCACCTGCAGTCCAAATCTGGACCGCAAGAGCCTTTTCTGCAGACCGCAGAGCTCATGGGGCTCATGGGGCTCAGAGCTCATGGGGCTGAAGCTCGGATTCCTGGCGGCTGAAGCCCCAAGTCCAGGTGCACTTCCCATGGGGCTGAAGCCCCACCGGAGGTGCTCTAGGACCCAGAGCTTCAGCGCCGCCAGGACACAGGGCTTCAGCCCTGCTGGAGGTGTGCCGGGACTCATGGCCTCAGGCTCGCAGGGGATGCTTCAGTCCCAGCGTGCCTCCCGTGGGGCTAAAGCTCCGATTCCTGCCGGGGCTGAAGCCCTGAGTCTGGACATGCTTTCTGCTGGGCTGACACCCCACCCGAGGTGTGCCAGGACTCGGAGCTTCAGCACAACCAGAGACACACTGTGGCTTGCGGCTTCAGCCCCACAGGGGGGATGTTTCCATCCTGGCATGCCTCCCGTGGGATTGAAGCTTTGATTCCTGGTGGGGCTGAAGCCTCAAGTCCAGGCATGCTTCCCGCGGGGCTGAAGCCCTACCGGAGGTGCATTGGGACTTGGGGCTGAAGCCCCTTGCAGTGACTTCAGTCACTGAAGCTCAGATCTTCCAGGGTACTTAGGCCCCTACCTCCCCTGAGCTCAGCTGACATACCCTGGAGGGCCTAGCCTTGGGAGCTTTGCAAATGTTGCCCTTAGCACTTATGTTGCTGTTTAAACAGGTAAATTAACCCTTGGTTGCCATCCCCCAGGGGATGGGTCAACGTTTCCACCCCTGCTTCACGCCGGGAAGATCTGAGAGAAAAAGTCAGGGTCCCTAAAGACAGGGCCCACTTGGCTGCTGTGTGGCCTGACTTTGTGATTCATTCAGGGCTGAGCATGTTGCTGGCATTTAAAGAGTAAACACTAAGTAGGCATCAGAGTAGCAGCCGTGTTAGTCTGTATTCACAAAAAAGAAAAGGAGTACTTGTGGCACCTTAGAGACTAACAAATTTATTTGAGCATAAGCTTATAAATTTGTTAGTCTCTAAGATGCCACAAGTACTCCTTTTCTTTTTTACTAAGTAGGCAGTGATTCATCCTGTCAGCACAGGGGCTGGCCTCCCCCTACCGCCCTAGCACTGTCAATGCAAACAGATTTCAGAGTAGCAGCCGTGTTAGTCTGTATTCGCAAAAAGAAAAGGAGTACTTGTGGCACCTTAGAGACTAACAAATTTATTAGAGCATAAGCTTCCGATGCATCCGATGAAGTGAGCTGTAACTCACGAAAGCTTATGCTCTAATAAATTTGTTAGTCTCTAAGGTGCCACAAGTACTCCTTTTCTTAATGCAAACATTTTCTTAATGTACCTCTCAATGAATTATTATTTATTTGTACTGCAGCAGGGTCTAGCAGCCCAACCCAGCCTCCAGGACCCCATCCCACTAGGCACTGTGCAGCCACAGAACAGAAGGATGCTTCAGAGACTGCAAGGCCAGAAGGGAGCACTGTGATCTCTAGGCTGACCTCCTGCAGAACACGGGCCAGAGAACTTCCATTAAGTAATTTTTGTTTTGCACTAGAGCTGATCTCTTAGAAGAAACATCCAGTCATGCTTTTTAAATGGTCAGTGATGGAGAATCCACCACGCCCTTTGGTAAATTGTCCCAATGGTTAATTTCTCTCAACATTAAAAATATACACCTTATTTCCAGTCTGAATTTGTCTAGCTTCCACTTCTAGCCATTGGCTTGTGTTAGACCTTTCCCTGCTAGATTGAAGAGCCCATGAATAAATATTTGCTCTTCATGTCGCTACTTACAGACTTTGATCGTCACACCTTGATCTTCCCTGCCCTGCTCAATCGTTGAAGCTGAGTTTCTGTCTCCAAGAAAGCGACATTTGATTTCCTTATCCCAACAGAGGGAACACTTTCTGCCTAAACCCAGTGGAGGACACAGAATTGACTCAGTGGAATCAGAGCCTGTTGGGAACATAACTGAGTTAATGGGGATTGGGCAGGGCAGTTGTAACTAGAGTTACAGGAAAAGTCAGGAAATCTAATTGAGCAAATTAGTTCAAGACCTCTTGGAAAGACATGTCACATCTTAAACTAGGGCCTGGGTGGGGGAGGATTTTGCTGCATTCCTTTCTGTGCTTCTGACTGATTGGCTTTAAGTTAATGGCTGCAAAGAATTTTCTCTTGGTCCCTTAGCTGGTTCAACTGAAAAAATCATTGCTGAGAAGAACAACTCAGGTGTGGATGGGTGGTGGAGGGATGAGCTGTCTGTGCAGATTTATGCAGGGTGAGAGAAGGCCACTTGTGCCACTGCCACTGTCTCTGGAAAGGCACCATTCCAGCTCTGGGGTTATGATTCTGCATCCCGCTGGCTTCCTGCGGCTTCACCAGGTGTCTCGCAGCAAGTGACCTGCTGCTAGGGATCTGAACCACACACAGCACCAGGTGCTTCCAGCCCCCTTTGGGCAGAGCGTGGGGATCCCTCCCTGCACCAGACACTTGGGACCACTCCCTGCTTGTTCTGAACTGAGGTTCTGCAGCTCACACCATTGTGCAGTTCCTGTAGTGTTAGCAAGGGCAGGCCAGGAGCAATCTCAGAGCAGGAGCAGGTATCTCCCTGGGTCCCCTAGACCAGTAGATCTCAACCTTGGTGGGCTCAGGACCCATCTGTAAATGGTTATGGCTTGTCACCACGCAGTAAATAGTCTGGGGGTGGAGGCCCTGGGATGGTTTGGGTCAGGTCCTGCCCGACACCCACCCCACAGTGGTGGCTTCTGCAGCCCCTGTGCTGTTGGGCTGGCTGGACTTGGCTCTTGGCTCTGGGTGTTGCAACCCCCAGGGTGGCAGTGCCGCTCAGGTTTGGCCCCACCCCCATGACTGGACCAAACTGCTGTGAGTGTAGCTGTGCCCTTGCTCACGGGGTGGCAGTGCCACTCACTGAGATTTGGCCTGCCCGGGCTCCCATCATCATGACAACTTGGCCACCCCAGAGTGGCACTGGGACATCAGAGGTTGCAGTGCTTGCACCAGGGAGGCGAACCCAGCCAGCCCCATGGGATCAGAGCTGCCATGTGACCCATTGAAACATTCTGGTGACCCACCAGCTGAGAATCCTGATCAAGACCTGCCCTGAGCAGGGCAGAGTGACATGGTCATGAGGATGCAGTGGCGGCTGCACTAATGCTATGGTCGAGGCCAGAGCTTTCTGGGCACAGAGCTGCCTGGAAGGGGATTTCTGGGCAAAGGAACTTCCCATTTCTGTTTGTTCCCACTGTGTTCAGGAAAGCAGGGCCTTGTGTACCACAGAAATACCTAACGCGGGTCACTATTGTGACAGGTTCGGTCACGGATACCCCCTTGGGACTGTCACCTGGAATTACCTCTGAGCCTGTTTTCCCTGCTAGCTTGGGACTCCAGAACCCAGCCTTGTTGAGCCAGACATGCCAGCCTGCTGCAACACAGACCCAGGTCTGGTCCATGCCCCCAAAGCTGCAGACTTTAACCAAAAACTGCTCAGCAGGTTACCTGACTCCAACACCCAGACACCCAGTTCCCAATGTATCCAAACTCCAAATAAATCCCCTGTTTTACTCTGTATAAAGCTTATACAGGGTAAACTCATAAATTGTTCACCTTCTATATCACTGATATAGAAGCACAGCTGTTTGCTCCCCCACATATTAATCACTTACTCTGGGTTAATTAATAAACAAAAGTGATTTTATTAAGAATAAAAAGTAGGATTTAAGTGGTTTCAAGTTACAACAGACAGAACAAAGTAAGTCACCAAGCAAAATAAAGCAAAACCATGCAAGTCTAAGCTTAATACATTAAGAAACTGTTTACAGGTAAAATCTCACCCTCAGAGATGTTCCAATAAGCTTCTTTCACAGACTAGAGTACTTCCTAGTCTGGGCCCAAACCTTTCCCCTGGTACAGTTCTTGTTAGTTCCAGCAGACATCTTAGCTGGAAACTAGGGGTGTTCTCATGACTGGCCACCCCCTTTGTTCTCTTCCACCCCCTTTTATATCTTTGGCACAAGGCGGGAATCTTTTGCCTCTCTGGGTCCCCACCCCTCCTTCTAAATGGAAAAGCACCACGTTTAAGATGGATTCCAGTATCAGGTGACATGTTCACATGTCCTGTGAGACCCCAGCCTCCATTCTTCCAGGGCTGGCCACAGGCAGCCAGGAAGTTTTGCAAGTAAACGGACCATTTACAACCAACTGTCCTAGTCAATGGGAGCCATCAAGCTTCCAAACCAACATTAATGCATAATTACAATAGCACCTCAGAGTTATTCTTCATATTTCTAGCTTCAAATACAAGAACGATACATACAAACAAATAGGAGGAATATATTTAGTAGATTATAAGCTTTGTAATGATATCTTACAAGAGACCTTTTGCATAAAGCATATTCCAGTTGCATCATATTCACACTTATAAGCAAATTTCCATAAAACATATAGAGTGCAACGTCACAACTATCTTCCCTTCCTAAATGCAACAACCCTGCAAGGATATTGCTAACCACTCAGGCCAACGGGGCAGTGCTACCATACAGATCTCCTGGGTGTGTGCCCTGGGGCAGCCTCTACAGGACATGCTGGTCTAGGCCTTAATGGACATGCTGTGTATCAGGTCTGCAAAGAGCAGCTCTCGTCTAATATTTATTATGGGTCTGAGCATTTCCTGCATGCTCTTCCTGCAGCTTTCACTTGAGAGCTCAAGGAAGATTTGAATTTGCTAAATAGCAAAAAAAAAAAAAAAAAAAAAGGCTTTTCAGCAGCACATTTGATCGCAAAGCCACTTATCTCGTAAGGCATCCAAGGGGCAGTTCTGGGCGATGCAACCTCCAAACACCCTGTCTAATCTCAGCAAAACTCTGTGAACCATTTCTGGTGTAAATACTCATGTTTTGAACATCAGACTTCACCTGCCCATCCTGGACACAAATCAGACATCAAGAATTATAACATTCAAAAACCAGTCGGAGAACACTTCCATCTCCCTGGACACTCAATTACAGACCTAAAAGTTGCAATTCTTCAACAAAAAAGCTTCAAAAACAGACTCCAATGAGAAAAACTGCAGAATTGGAATTAGTTTGCAAACTGGACACCATTAAATTAGGCTTGAATAAAGACTGGGAGTGGATGAGTCATTACACAAACTAAAAACTATTTCCCCATGCTAATTTTTCCCCTACTGTTACTCACACCTTCTTATCTGTTTGAAATGGGCCATCCTGATCATCACTACAAAAGTTTTTTTTCTCCTGCTGATAATAGCCCACCTTAATTGATTAGTTTTGTTAGAGTTGGTAAGGCAACCCCCATTTTTCATATTCTCTGTATAAATATATCTTCCTACTTGTATTTTCCACTGCATGCATCTGATGAAGTGGGTTTTAGCCCATGAAAGGTTATGTCCAGATAAATGTGTTAGTCTCTAAGGTGCCACAAGTACTCCTCATTATTTTACGAAAGTCACTGTTTCTCTGTAAAATTGCTGGCTAGAATATTCATGGAAAGGGAATGAGACAGGACTATGAACACAGGTAACGTAAATCCAGCCTTGATCACAGGGAATATCTGCCAGACATTGTTAGAAGGATTTACCTACCCTCTCCAGTGAATGCTCTGAAAAGAAAAGTATTCACCAACTGGCAGTTCTGTTGTACTTTTTCCTAATCTTTAAAAACAATGCCTACTTTGGTCAAATAGTTCAATGTCTTTTATTTGATTAAGGAAATGGGTACAATTAGTATGAAATGCAGCTACGAAAGTGCTGAGAGCCATACAAATGCCTGATGAGGGAGAGCACGAGCAAGGTTGTTTTGTTACGGGTTTTTATTTTTATGTCTTCCTGATGCTAAAATCATCCAATCTCCTGTTTTCCTTAGGAGATTGGCTTTTATTGAGCTGTTTTCTGCACATGAGCAACTGCACACTGGTGATTGGCACTTTGTCGGCTCTTCGTCAGCAAAAAGGGCATGTGCTTTACCTGGCAGATCGGACATGAACCACACTTGAGACTGGTTTGGGATTTTGCATTTCTTGGGCATTACACTTAACACTCCCTTCTGGGTAGAGCCCTTCCCTTCTGGAGCTCTTCCCTCAAGAGATGAGCAACAGCTCCCGTTCAGCACAAAATTGTGTTGGTGCTGAGCCTTGATTAATGGCGCTCAGTTGGTTTAGCGTAAAAGAAATTCTACTAAGTCATCTTTCAGAGCTAAGTGGCAGGGCTGTCCCTAGCCATTCTGGGGCCCTATGCAGCCCCCCTGTGGAAGGGGGGGTAGACCTCCATTGGCAGGGTTTGCTTGGGGGGCAGGGGGGAACTGTTCCCCCAGCACTCACCAGCAGTTCAGCTGGGGCTGGGTTGCTGTACTTCCTGCTGCCAGTGAGTGCAGGCCCAGCCCTGCTGCAGTCTTCAGGGGAGTGGGGGTGGGGTGGGGGTGGAGCAGGGGCGGGGGCCATGGGGAAGAGGTGGAGCAGGGGCTGGAGCAGCATACAGCTGCATAGGACACCAGGAAATGTGGTGCCCCAAATTTCCTGATGCCCTACGCAGCTGTGTACTTTGTGTATGGGTAGGGACAGCCCTGCTAAGTGGTTGCAGACAGGTCTGTGATTTCAGCTTAGGCAGTTCCTTTCAACAGGGCTGGTTCCCGCTGCCCTTGCTTAATCCTTTTTTTGCATGTGGCCCAAATGGCCTAGACATGGGTATGGGCCCTGCCAAGTGGAAGACGTATGTGATACTGAAGACACCTGCCTAGGTGAGATATTCAGGAGCAGAGCCCTAGGGATGTGATTTCTATAGTCTGGCATGTGCGACTGCCACTAATATTAATAAGCCTCTGTGAATAGCTCCTGTTCTCGCTGCACTAGAACGGGCTCCTTCATGTGGGAGGGGTGGCAGGGGCAAGTGGACTCTGGCCTTGCCCTGACCTGAGCTCTGTCCTCGCACATGTCTCCAAAGCCTTGCTCAGCACTGCGACCCTCATGCCAGCCTGCATATGGAAGTGGAGTGCTAGGCTGTGAGCCAGCCTCAGAGGATGTGAGCAGGTTCACAGCCTCCCATCCAAGACGTGCACTCGTTCACACCCGTGTCGGGAACGAGCACCTGTGCTGTCAGGCATTACCAGGCTGTCAGCTCCTGTGTGCCGGGGCGTGTTAGCAAAACGTTGCAGGAGAGGATGCCTCACTGGCCTCCAGTGCACTGCACCAGAAGTGACCTCAAAGGACAGTTTCTGGAGCTCTACAAAAGCCATAATGCACTAGCCACTCTGCCTCCCAGCCATGAACACCTCACACCCTCTGCTACCCAAGCAGCTCCATGTTCAGTAACTGAGTCCTGGCCATTGACCCGTCTGCACCCCTTGCCTGGCCACAGACAGAATGTGTGGGATGCAGCACAGTTAAGGGAGCAGAATGGTTTCTTGTTAGAGCTCAGTTTTGGCTCCTTGCTGAATTCCACGTACACAGTCAGCTGAGCTCGAAGGCCATTTTGCCAGGTCAATGACCAGCAAGGACATTGCACTACAATCTGAACAAGGGACTCCCAATGTACAGTCCCCCGAGATTACCTGGGTTTAAACTTCCAGCACTTGAGTAACACTTTGTGTGTCTGTGAGCACAGACAGAGAGCAAACATGGGCCAAGCGCCCATGCCACTGACTGATATTGCTACAGTGGGAGGAGGTAGCCAACTTTATTAAGGACCAACTCACTCCCACATGCAGACAGACTGTAGGGCACCATGCTGACTTCAGCCCCATTGATAGGAATAGGAGAGGCACCAATTTTGCATAGGGGTAATTTAGAAGTTGGTTTCGGAGTAGCAGCCGTGTTAGTCTGTATTCGCAAAAAGAAAAGGAGTACTTGTGGCACCTTAGAGACTAACAAATTTATTTGAGCATAAGCTTTCGTGAGCTACAGCTTATGCTCAAATAAATTTGTTAGTCTCTAAGGTGCCCCAAGTATTCCTTTTCTTTTTTTAGAAGTTGGTGCCTTTTGTCATGTTTTCATGAGACAGATCAAAAATTACCCCAAAATCAACAGAGTTGCAATGCAAGTGCAGGGGCTGGCAGTGCTGGAAAAGGGGCAGGCCCACTGTGCACCAACTTATTCAGCCCACATATTATTCTTCTGCCATTTGTGTGCCTGGTAACCATTTGTGTAACCATGCCAAAGCCCCAACCCTGCAATGGGATCTGCATGGATGGACCTTCATGACTGCCCAGAGCCCCACTGACGTCTCCAGGTGGGTTCTTGGTCCGTCATGGGTCTGATTGCAGGCCTGGAGCCTAAGTGTTAATGGTTTCTTCCTTAATATGTCAGTGAAGATGAATATATCACAAAAACGTGGAGCAGCTCTTTCATAAACATACAGCTAAGGGTAGCATAAAATCCCCCCTTTACCTGTAAAGTGTTAAGAAGCTCAGATAACCTGGTTGGCACCTGAACAAAAGGACCAATAAGGGGAGAAGATACTTTCAAATCTGTGGGGGAAGCTTTTTGTGTGTTTTTCTTTGTGTTCTCTCCAGGTCAGTGAGGAAGCAGGATAGGGAAAATACATCTCCTAAAGCCATACCTGAACTAAGCATCTAAGATTACAAATTGTAAGTAATAGGAAGAAAATGCATTAGATTATCTTTTGTTTTAGCTTGTGAATTTTCCCTGTGCTAAGAGGGAGGTTTATCCCTGTTTTTTGTAACTTTGAAGTTTTGCCTAGAGGGGAATCCTCTATGTTTTAAATCTTATTACCCTGTAAAATTACCTTTCATCCTGATTTTACAGAGGTGTTTCTTTTACTTTTTTTTTCTTTATAATAAAGTTCTGTTTTTTAAGAATCTGATTGGTTTTTAGTGTCCTAAAAACCCAAGGGTCTGGCCTGTGCTCACCTTGTTTACCTATCTGGTTGGTAGATTGTTCTCAAGCCTCCCCAGGAAAGGGGGGTGAAGGGGGCTGGGGGAATATTTTGGGGAAACAGGAACTCCAAGTGGTCCTTTTCCTGAATCTTTGTCTAACTCACTTGGTGGTGGCAGCAGTACTTATCCAATGATAGGGAAGGATTTTTGCCTTGGGGAAGTTTTTAACCTAAGCTGGTAGAAATAAGCTTAGGGGATCTTTCATGCAGGTCCCCACATCTGTACCCCAGAGTTCAGAGTGGGGAGGGAACCCTGACAAGCTCCAAGACACAGATTCAGGGGCTGGCAGGGTCAGGGCTTGAAGGGGATCATCCCAGGCTTTAATCTACTTTCCCATCATTACAATCTGCCGCCGGGCAAAGTCCCACAGACCGAAAAATCTATTTACAATTAAAAACAGCAATGCAATTCTTTTTCCAAGAAATGTAAAAAAAACAAAAAGCCTCTATTCTTTAGCGCATGTCCAACGAGTGCAGTTTTATTACCTTGCGCTACTTCTCTCAGCTATGCAGTAGAGTAACAACCAACATCTCAGCTGGGCACACTCCTTTATTAACAAGTATTTGAAGGAAAGTAGCGCACAAAGGCTCCACTCAGGATTGCAAAAAGAAAAGGAGTACTTGTGGCACCTTAGAGACTAACAAATTTATTTGAGCATAAGCTTTCGTGAGCTACAGCTCACTTCATCTCATGAAAGCTTATGCTCAAATAAATTTGTTAGTCTCTAAGGTGCCAGAAGTACTCCTTTTCTTTTTGCGAATACAGACTAACACGGCTGCTACTCTGAAACCTCACTCAGGATTGAGGGCATATTGTGCTAGGTGCCATACAAGCTAGAACAAGTCAGTCCATGCCCTGGAGGACTTGCAGTCTAAACTGTTGTCTGATGACATGGTGGGGTACAATCAAAGAAGCTACAAAATGGGACCATGTTGACTGCTAGCGCCTGAGAAGTAGAACAGGGGAAATCAATGTTTGCCAATGGAAAAAGTCGAGAGAGATGGGCAGAGGGTGCAACTTTAAGAGGAGGTTTATCCACTCAGGAGAGAAACTATAAGCGCTGTGACTCCCTCAGACTGGGTACTTCCATGTTATGCCAGAGCCCTGGGCGATTGGGAGTTTGTGAACTCACTCCAATGGAAAGGACGTTAACGAGATTCAGATAAAACATTGGTTTCAGTGTTTATACCAAGCTATGCCACAAACCTGGTCCAGAGACCATTTGCCTAGCCTACAGGAGATGATGTCACAGGCTGAAACATCCACTGAATGCATCCGATGAAGTGAGCTGTAGCTCACGAAAGCTTATGCTCAAATAAATTTGTTAGTCTCTAAGATGCCACAAGTACTCCTTTTCTTTTTGCGAATACAGACTAACACGGCTGCTACTCTGAAACCATTCTAAAATCAGTAACTGATAAAGGAAGGGAGGGAAAACAAAAGGAGGAATGTCTGTTCAGTCAGCTTGATAAGTAATCCAGAAATGAACACATGCCAGGGCCAGCTCAGCACCATTGTCAGGGCCATTACTGCAGCTCCCACAAAACGATTCGATTCCATTCTGCTCAGGTTCTTATCTCACTCTCGTCCAAGCACCAGCTCAGCACCTTCCACGGAGGCCGTGACTAACAGCTGTTGTGTGGTTTGTTTCCTCTCTCATTGTCTCTCCTCCAGGGTGAACAGTGTGAAGTGCAGTGTTTTGTTTCGGTAGGGTTGTGTTTAAATACCTCCAGGCTACTCGGTGATGCAAGGCCAGCCAGAGGAGCGCACTTGGAGCAGAAGGCAAAAGGTTTGGGATGATCCTTAGATCCCAGGCAAGTTCATTCCATGGACAGACTCGGCCCAGCCCCACAAAAGCTCTGTCTCCTGCACAAGCTCTCCCTCCACTCGACCAAGAACAGCCCTGCTGCTCACAACTGCATTTCCTGGCCTCCTAAGCCAAAGTGTATCAGATTCATCAACCTCTCCATGTAGTTTAGCCACTGAGTGGGGACAAAGAGCCAGGCTGTGCTGCGCTGGGTTGGCATGGTTCACTCAAGGTTAGTGAGGAGTCCAGCTGGACCCAGAGTCTGCTAGGGATGGAGGCAGATGGCTTTGCTGGGATGGGAGGTCAGTGCCTCAGCTAGTTTTTCAAACAGCTCCCCCTTCCCACCAGCATCACCGTGAATCTGCCCCATCGCTGGACTCCCCCTGGCCTTGGGACAGCCTGGTGGTGGCATTGGCTGCATCTGTGGGAAGTGAGACACCCAGCAGGGCTCAGAGGAGGATTGCTGGCTGAGAAACCTGTCACTTTCCCATCTCCCCTAGCAATTTCGCGTGGATACTGAAGAGAACAAGTCTTGCAGAGCTCCCCAGGTGAGGGCCCTGTGAGGGACGGGGTGGGGGTACAGCGCTCTGGGTCCTGCTGGAAAGGAATGATCGGAGCACAGCCCCAGCTATTCCAGCTATAGCATGTAGGCATCTTAGCAACCCTTGTGGCTGACAGTTTTGACAGCTGCAGAGAGGTCAGTTCACAGGAGCGTGGAGACATGGCTGTGAGGAAGTCAGCCTGGAGTGCTAGGGGGGCAGCCCTGTGACTGCGAAGAACCCAGGATGTTGGCAGATGCCACAGCATGATGGAGCCTGGCTGCCTCTGCTTCTGCAATTCGAGCTATGGAGCAGGAGCGTAACGTGCCCCACACACAGGCTCCAAGAAAGGTCTGTCTGCACCAGCTCAAGGAGACCTGCCCACACTAGCTCTGCTTGAGCTGGAGCACTGACAATAGAGTGGAGTCGTGGAGCCATGAGTCAATCCCGTCTGACAGACTAGTTTCATGCATGGGGTGGCTAGCCCCACGCCTTGCCTGCCTTGCCACGGCTGTACCCTAACTCCATCAGAGCTAGTGCGGGCAAGTCTCCTTGAGCTGGAATCTCCCCCCAGTTCCAAAGGTGGGCACCTTACACTTCAAATGCTGCATCGGTGCAGCTGGAGCACATTAATGGAGACAGGAGAGCTCTCTCCTATTGGTGGAGCTAATCCACCTCCCCGAGAAGCGATAGCTATGTCGGTGAGAGAAGCTCTCCCACATGAGGGTATAACAACGTCCCCCCAGAGTGAGGCAGTGATGCTGAAATAGGTCTGTCGTGCAGACCAGACCTCAATGGTTTTCAGTGGGTCTACGTGCAGAGTAAGGTCTGACTCAGTGCAAGCAAGAGGGGGTCGGATCAGGCCCTCTGGGCACAGATGCATTCTGCACTAGTTGGAGCTGCCAAGCAGTCCCCAAGGATGGCTCATGCAGAGCATGTTTTAATATCCCTTCTGGAGGTAAGCGAGGTCTGGCCAGCAGTAATGAGATCCTGTATCCCACAGGAAAGGTCACGCCCTCCTAGCCAGCTCTGGCTGGAAAAAACTTCTGTTGCTACCTGGACGCAGTTAGGAATTTCACAGGGGCCTCCTAGCACCAGCCTGATGGGCCCAGGGCAGACTCACCACTCAGCAGGAGACACAAACAGGGCAATTCACTCTCCTGCATGCCCCTACGGTGGCCCGGCATTGGCAAAGCAAAGGGACTATAATGCTCACGCACGATGAAACAGGGACCCAGTGTGAGGTTCTGCAGGGTCAGTGACACCTCCATGCAGCTACCCAACACAGGCTGTACATATGGTCACATAGGCCCTGTGGAGATAAACTCCACAAAAACTCGCAAGGCCAGCTTGACAGTTCCCTCCTGGCCCCTTTGGTCCAGGTGCCCTAGGCCAGGGAGTTCCAGGAATTGTCTGTGCAATAAGGGGGACTCCCCCGCCAGCTGTCATGACAGACCTGCCTTGTGGATCGCTCCTGGCCTCCTGACCCCACTCTGACCCTTGGCTGTGACTCCTGATTTTTGACTCCGGCTCTGCTCTGGCCTCTCCGACCACTAGGCCTGACCACCCAAGCCCCTGTCGTGACACCTAGAAATGAGCTTCCCCGGCCACACTGACAGGCCTGAAACCGCACAGCCACCCGGCATGGGTGATGCCCAGCATGGGACAGCCTGGACAGCGAACGAGCAGTTGTCCATGACAGGCCCTGGAATCTGTCAGAGAAGAAAAAGCAGAGTCCCTGAAGTGCAGCTCCAGTCCCCTTTCCCTGAGTGCACAGGTGTGTGCAGAACCCACCTGACCTGCACGGATGAAGGCTGCTGGGAGATTTGTAAATATTAGCATGGTCAGGAGACCTTTATCCATTCTCAGAGGTGCCCACTGACCAACAGACCCAGCTCTATAGCTATAGCCAACGCCATTGTGAAAGGGACCAAGGACACCAGGGCTCCTTTGCTATGACTCCCTCAGGCACCAACCCTGAAAAAGGCAAGACAGAGGCTAGGAGGCGATTGGACAAGACTGTCAGCATTAAGAGTTGGATTCCTGAGCATGGGCCCAGGAGTGCTCCTTGGAGGGACACTTCCCTTCCATACAGTCAGCGATCATTCCAGGGAGACTGACTATGAATTCAAGGGAGCAAAGGGACATTTAGGAAACACTGTATCACTTGTCAGGGACAAAAGATGGTCATATATGAGCAGAGCAGACAACTTGCTGTGCAATATTCTCCTCTAGAGAAATCTGAGATCCATCTGAGTCCATCTTTGTCTAGGGGAAAAGCACAACTGACCCCTGACCTGAGCCTGGAAAAATGATAGCCCCAGCATGACACTTGGATCACCAACCACCCATTCCCCAAGCCAGACAAAATGCAAAGTGCAGAGCATCCTGACTGAGCATCTGTCTGAGCTCTAGGAATGGTTTGGGGGACATATCGTGTGTGGAGGTGTGATACAGACTGAAGTGGTGTTAATCCAAACTACTCTAAAGTTCTACAGAATTTCCAACAGGGAAGCAGTTTGGGAAAAGCATTTCTTTAAAAGAAATATTCACTGAGAAAGGTAACGGGACCATCTGGCTCCTGGAATCATGTTTACCCCAGAAGTACAGAATTTTCTTTTTCCCCTCTGTTCTGCTTGGAATTTATTCCAAGTCCTTCTCAGTTGCAACAACATACTTGGTGGAGAAGAAGTCAAGGATATGGAAGGGTTGACCATGCACTTTTAGGGTGGCACTTGCCAATGCTTGCAGAATACAATTGTTTCCTTTCAAAAATCAGCCAACAAACAGAGCACAGATTGGCATCTAATTCTGTTCTGTATGTAGAGTCTCCAAAATAAACTGAGGGCTGGAGATTATGATGTGGAACTTCCTCCTTGGGAGGCCTTGAGATCTCTCCATCAATGAACTATGGTCTCCAGCTCAGCAGGAGCCAGTAATTTGAAACGCATGTTGTTTAAATTGAAAGATCATTGTAAAAATAAAGGACTACATTCTCAAGCTGCTAAGCCTCCCACATTCACTGAAGACCTCAGTTTTTCTGTCTTCCAGCTAAACATGACCTTTTACACAGTAACCTTAGAGTCCCAAAGTAAGTCCAAAGAAGAGAGGGCAGGAAGAATAAAGAGTAGCAAAGAACTGCATAACTTCCATTCAGTCCAACCCAGGAAATAAGGGTGAATTGGGTAAATGGCACTTCTCTATAGCCTTTTATGTTGGCTCTCAGCTTTTGCTACGTAAACTAGGATTCTTGTTTCAGGTTATTGTCAATAAAACTTATTATGTGTTGCTAGAAGAATGTCCTTGTCAATATGTTGCTACCTGGCAAAGTGTGTGTTCTCCACATCTATCCTCCCATGACCCTTGGAGAAAAGCAGTGTCTGGATTATAAAAAGGTGCAGTTGCATGGCCCTGGGAACTGATATCTGACAGCCCAGCAAGTACAGTAGGCACAGAGCAGAGGGGTGAAGGAGGAAGAGGAAGGGCTCAGACATTACAAAAAGAAAAGGAGTACCCGTGGCACCTTAGAGACTAACAAATTTATTAGAGCATAAGTTTTCGTGAGCTACAGCTCACAAGTACTCCTTTTCTTTTTGCGAATACAGACTAACACGGCTGCTACTCTGAAACCTGTCAGACATTACAGTAATGGTACCAAACCTGATAGATAGAAATGGCCCTCTACCCCAGCGCCTGTGCAAATCAGGGCAGCAGACTAGGGATGGGAACTTGGAGTTAAGCAGCTACAAAGCAAAACAGAGCTGACTCCCCCAAGAATCAGCAGCTAAGTAAGTCAAGTAGCCAACTAATATAATTCCCTTCCTCTGCTCTAGGTTTATGCATAGTTCACAAAGGAAAATATTATTGAAATAACAGTCCAGGCACGGTGAGAAAACCATGGCGTTATGCTCATTTTCACTTAGGGTATGTCTACACTACAAAATTAGGTCGAATTATAGAAGTCGGTTTTGTAGAAAGCGTTTTTATACAGTCGAGTGTATGTGTCCCCACACAAATGCTCTAAGTGCTTCTAGTCAGCGGACTGTGTCCACAGTACCAAGGCAACCATCGACTTCTGGAGCCTTGCACTGTGGGTAGCTATCCCATAGTTCCTGCAGTCTCCACCGCCCATTTGAATTCTGGGTAAAAATCCCAGTGCCTGATGGGGCTAAAACATTGTCGCGGGTGGTGCTGGGTACATATCATCAGGCCCCCGTTCCCTCCCTCCCTCCGTAAAAGTAAGGGCAGACAATCGTTTTGTGCCTTTTTTCTTGAGTTACCTGTGCAGACGCCATACCACGGCAAGCATGGAGCCCGCTCAGCTAACCGTCACTGTACGTCTCCTGGGTGCTGGCAGACGTGGTACTGCATTGCTACACAGCAGCAGTTTATGCCTTTTGCAGCAGACAGTGCAGTATGACTGGTAGCCGTCATCGATGTAGTCCTGGGTGATCTTTTAACCGAGTGCCTGGGCAAACGTGGGAGTGACTCAGCCAGGTCATTTCCCTTGTTTCATCTCATGGCGATTGAGTCCTACCGGCAGTGCACTGTCTTTTAATCTGCAGCCAGCAGAAGATGATGGCCAGCAGTCATACTGCACCATCTTCTGCCGAACACCCAGGAGATGATGATAGCTAGAGGTCGTACTGCACAGTCTGCTGCCAGCAAGATGTATAAAGATAGATGAAGCGGCTCAAAACAAGAAATAGACCAGATTTGTTTTGTATTCATTTTCTCCTCCCTCCCTCCCTCTGTGAAATCAATGGCCTGCTAAACCCAGTTTTGAGTTCTATCCTTGAGGCGGCCATTCAATTTCTCACAAAGCCACCCCCTTTGTTGATTTTAAATCCCCTGTAAGCCAACCCTGTAAGCCATGTCGTCAGTCGCCCCTCCCTCTGTCAAGGCAACAGCAGACAATCGTTCCGCGCCTTTTTTCTGTGCAGACGCCATACCACGGCAAGCATGGAGCCCGCTCAGATCACTTTGGCAATTAGGAGCACATTAAACACCACACGCATTATCCAGCAGTATATGCAGCACCAGAACCTGGCAAAGCAAAACCGGGCAAGTAGGCGATGTCAGCACGGTTACGAGAGTGATGAGGACACGGACACAGACTTCTCTCAAAGCACGTGCCCTGGCAATGCAGGCATCATGGTGCTAATGGGGCAGGCTCATGCGGTGGAACGCCAATTCTGGGCCCAGGAAACAAGCACAGACTGGTGGGACCGCATAGTGTTGCAGGTCTGGGACAATTCCCAGTGGCTTTGAAACTTTTGCATGTGTAAGGGCACTTTCATGGAACTTTGTGACTTGCTTTCCCCTGCCTTGAGGTGCAAGAATACCAAGATGAGAGCAGCCCTCACAGTTCACAAGTGAGTGGCAATAGCCCTGTGGAAGCTTGCAATGCCAGACAGCTACCAGTCAGTAGGGAATCAATTTGGAGTGGGCAAATCTACTGTGGGGGCTGCTGTGATGCAAGTAGCCAACGCAATCAAAGATCTGATTATATCCAGGGTAGTGACCCTGGGAAATGTGCAGGTCATAGTGGATGGCTTTGCTGCAATGGGATTTCCTAACTGTGGTGGGGCCATAGACGGAACCCATATCCCTATCTTGGCAACGGAGCACCAAGCCAGCGAGTACATAAACCGCAAGGGGTACTTTTCAATAGTGCTGCAAACACTGGTGGATCACAAGGGACGTTTCACCATCATCAACGTGGGATGGCCAGGAAAGGTACATGACGCTCGCGTCTTCAGGAACTCTGGTCTCTTTCAAAAGCTGCAGGAAGGGACTTTCTTCCCAGACCAGAAAATAACCATTGGGGATGTTGAAATGCCTATAGTTATCTTTGGGGACCCAGCCTACCCCTTAATGCCATGGCTCATGAAGCCATACATCGGCAGCCTGGAGAGTAGTCAGGAGCTGTTCAACTACAGGCTGAGCAAGTGCAGAATGGTGGTAGAATGTGCATTTAGACATTTAAAAGGAGGCTGGTGCAGTTTACTGACTCGGTTAGACCTCAGAGAAACCAATATTCCCACTGTTATTACTGATTGCTGTGCACTCCACAATATCTGTGAGAGTAAGGGGGAGACATTTATGGTGGGGTGGGAGGTTGAGGCAAATCGCCTGGCTGCTGCTTACACACAGCCAGACACCAGGGCGGTTAGAAGAGCACAGGAGGGTGCGGTGCGCATCAGAGAAGCTCTGAAAACCAGTTTCATGACTGGCCAGGCTATGGTGTGAAAGTTCTGTTTGTTTCTCCTTGATGAAACCCCCTGCCCCTTGGTTCACTCTACTTCCCTGTAAGCTAACCACCCTCCCCACCTCCCTTCGATCAGCGCTTGCAGAGGCAATAAAGTCATTGTTGCTTCACATTCATGCTTTCTTTATTAATTCATCACACAAATAGCGGAATAATTACCAAGGTAGCCCGGGAGGGGTGGTGGAGGAGGGAAGGACAAGGCCACATAGCACTTTAAAAGTTTAAAAGTTTAAAACTTATTGAATGCCAGCCTTCTGTTACTTGGGCAATCCTCTGGGGTAGTGTGGAGTGACTGGGTGGCCGGAGGCCCCCCCCACCGTGTTCTTGGGCATCTGGGTGAGGAGGCTATGGAACTTGGGGAGGAGGGCGGTTGGTTACACAGGGGCTGTAGCGGCGGTCTGTGCTCCTGCTGCCTTTCCTGCAGCTCAACCATACACTGGAGCATATGAGTTTGATCCTCCAGCAGCCTCAGCATTGAATCCTGCCTCCCCTCATCACGCTGCCGCCACCTTTCAGCTTCAGCCCTCTCTTCAGCCTGCCACTTTCTCTCTTCAGCCCGCCACCTCTCCTCCCGGTCATTTTGTGCTTTCCTGCACTCTGACATTGTCTGCCTCCATGCATTCGTCTGTGCTCTGTCAGTGTGGGAGGACAGCATGAGCTCAGAGAACATTTCATCACGAATGTGGTTTTTTTGCCTTCTAATCTACGCTAGCCTCTGGGAAGGAGAAGATCCTGTGATCCTTGAACACATGCAGCTGGGGGAGAAAAAAAAAGGAACAGTGGTATTTAAAAAGACACATTTTATAGAACAATGGGTACCCTCTTTCACAGTAAACCTTGCTGTTAACATTACATACATAGCACATGTGCTTTCATTACAAGGTCGCATTTTGCCTCCCCCACCGCGTGGCTAACAGCGGGGAACACTTCTGTTCAACCATACGCAAACAGCCCAGCAGGAACGGGCACCTCTGAATGTCCCCTTAAGAAAAGCACCCTATTTCAACCAGGTGACCATGAATGATATCACTCTCCTGAGGATAACACAGAGAGATAAAGAACGGATGTTGTTTGAACGCCAGCAAACATACACTGCAATGCTTTGTTCTACAATGATTCCAGAGTACGTGCTACTGGCCTGGAGTGGTAAAGTGTCCTACCATGGTGGATGGAATAAGGCTGCCCTCCCCAGAAACCTTTTGCAAAGGCTTTGGGAGTATATCCAGGAGAGCCACGAATGCCAGGGCAAATTAATCATTAAACATGCTGGCTTTTAAACCTTGTATAGTATTTTAAAAGGTACACTCACCAGAGGTCCCTTCTCCACCTGGCGGGTCCGGGAGGCAGCCTTGGGTGGGTTCGGGGGTACTGGCTCCAGGTCCAGGGTGAGAAACAGTTCCTGGCTGTCGGGAAAACCGGTTTCTCCGCTTGTTTGCTGTGAGCTATCTACAACCTCATCATCATCGTCTTCCTCGTCCCCAAAACCTGCTTCCGTGTTGCCTCCATCTCCATTGAAGGAGTCAAACAACACGGCTGGGGTAGTGGTGACTGAACCCCCTAAAATGGCATGCAGCTCATCATAGAAGCGGCATGTTTGGGGCTCTGACCTGAAGTGGCCATTTGCCTCTCTGGTTTTCTGGTAGGCTTGCCTCAGCTCCTTAAGTTTCACGTGGCACTGCTTTGGGTCCCTGTTATGGCCTCTGTCCTTCATGCCCTGGGAGATTTTCACAAATGTTTTGGCATTTCGAAAACTGGAACGTAGTTCTGATAGCACAGATTCCTCTCCCCATACAGCAATCAGATCCCATACCTCCCGTTTGGTCTATGCTGGAGCTCTTTTGCAATTCTGGGACTCCACCATGGTCATCTCTGCAGATGAGCTCAGCATGGACACCTCTGCTGATGAGCTCTGCATGGTCACCTGCAGCTTCCCACACTGGCCAAACAGTGTGGGAAGCTGTTTTATACAGCTTCTTCTCCTGCCCTCCACCACAGGGGCTGAGCACTTCCCGGAAGGGCATTAAGCAACATCTGTCCCATGTGGTTTGTTCTCTTGACATTGAAACAAAACATTTTCTTTCACCCAAATCATTTGGGTTTTTTTGTTTTGGGGGGATTTTTTTGGTTTGCAAAAGTTTCTAAGGTTTTTTGTTTTTGTTTTTTTGGAGGGGGGGGGAGGGGTCCCAAACCAGGAAAGGAAAAAAATGTGAAACCTTGAAAACTTTTGTAGGATGGGAACCCTGTTTTCTGCCTGCTCTAGTGTTGAGGTTTGGGATAGGTGCTTGTTCCTGGGGGGCTCCATTCCCCCTTAGGTCCCCACATTCATTGCCGATGTCTTTCTTCCTGAGCTGGAGGAGACAGCCCACTCTAGGATCATGGTTAAGTCATGGGTCTCTTAGCTGGGTTGCTAAGGGGTATGTGCTATGAAGACTCCCTCCCAACCCAGTTCATGCAGGAGGCCCCAAAGAGGGATCAGATAGCAACAGCTTCCAATCACTCCTAACCTGGGCTAGATTTGAACCACGGCCTGAGAGGTTTGTCTACACACAAAAGTTGCACCATTTTAACATCACTGGTCTAAAGTGGTATAATTCCCTAGTGTGGACGCAGTTATACTGGTAGAAAGGTGCTTATAGCAGCATAGGAGAATAAACAACCTCAGTATAAGGTACCTTTGTTCCAGTTTAACTGTGTCAACAGGGCTGGCCTTAGGCAGGGGTGAGTGGGGAGAAAGCCCATGGCCCCGCTACAAACGGGCACTTCCAGAGCAGGGGTCCCCCCACCCCCCGTGCTGGCATCTGCAGCCCCGCGGCTCCTGCCCCCTGCCTTGGAGCCGCCCCTGGCCAGCTGCTCCCGGGAGCTTCCCGTCTGCTGGGGTGGGAGGAGCTCTGATATCAGGGGTGTCCCCCCCCCCAGGTCCCGCATCTCCGCAGACCAGGTAGGGGGCGGGGACAGGGTTCACCAAGAGAGGGACGGAGCTGCTGGCAGCTGCTACTGTGTCTGAAGGAACCTTCAGACTGGTGAGTGCCGCTCTCTTAATGATCTCACATACACTGTCTCTTTCACACTCATCACCCCCCAACACATGCTTATATTGTTGTTGGTACTTCCTGCAATATGGATATATTCTCTGTAATTTTATTCTTTCAAAGTGCTGTTATTTTAGTTTTTTGACTGGTCTGTGCATTTCATCATTTTATTTCTTCTCTTTATGCTTTCATTGAATTCTTTGAGTAGTGAGTTCTAAAATGCCTAATCTGTCCTGGCTGGAGTATTTATCATTATTACTGTTATTATGATATTGTGATTTGTCATTCATTATTTAAAATAGTACAATCAAATAATTGTATCCTCCTAGAATGTAAGTTTAGCTTGTACTAACCTTAGCAGTGCCCGTTTAAAAAACATTAGCTAAACACATTACTATAGACACTGGGCAGATGAAGGTCTCTTATTTTCAAATTGTATTTTTAGTTATATCTGTAAAATAACTTAAAATTTGCATGAAAATAAATACAGTTCCAACTATGATACCAATAGCAATGATGGAGTCCAATGTCAGTGAGTCCCATACATGATTGCATCCGATGAAGTGAGCTGTAGCTCACGAAAGCTTATGCTCTAATAAATTTGTTAGTCTCTAAGGTGCCACAAGTACTCCTTTTCTTTTTGCGACATACATGATTGTGATCAGTAAACGTAAATGCCAAAATAATTGGAAAAATTAATTCCCTTTCTTAATAAAATAGAAAGAAAAACCTTAATCGCATATGTTAAAATTATGTTTTAAGTGAAAAACAATTGACTAAAATAGAGGTGATAATGGCAATAACACAATGTGTCTGTTAGAGAAAGTAAGCAGTATTTATTAATTTTTATTTATCTTTACTAAAGATAGTTTACAAAGTATCAAATGTGTGTGTGATGCATGGCTAGAAAGGATTAAACAGTATTCACGCTGAATGACCCAAAGCCCACCTTTAAAAAGTCATGTAAGGAAGGTATGTGAATGATAATTAGGACCATTCATGCTAAATAGGCTAGAACTTTGAAATGCAAACCTATGTTATTAGAAGTAATACTAATTGTGTGTATCTTAGATGCTACCTGTAAACAGACAGTTCCTGTCTGTCACTATAACTATTGATTCAGAGATCAAAAGGGAATATTAACATTTGGATGAATCTTGGGTAAAATAATGTCATTATCTATATGTTTCTTTGAAGTTTGTAATACACTGCCTAATGGATAAATTGCCCTATGTTAATTTGTGTAACTAATTACTGGTGGTGTTTAGAAAGCAAAAGGTTACATCAAAAGCCTATTGTTTAACCAGGACTGTGTGGTCAAGTGGATGCTAGAACATTGTATAAATAGATCCTTGGGTCCTGATTCTGTCATCTCAGATCTGCTTAGGCTTCATCAGGGGAAGTTTGAGACACAAGACTGAGGTCCCAGTTATGCTGATAAGCCCTGAATACGAGATGGGGACATCAGACTATAAACTCTGAACTATTTCTGAAAGAGCTCTCTGCAACTACAAAGTTCACCATCTCTGCTATGAATCTGAACCTCAATGGACTGAACTCATGTCTGCATGTAAATTCATCTTTTAACCATACCCTATCTTTTTTGTTTTTTAATAAATATTAGTTTAGTTAATAAGAATTGGCTGCAACGTGTATTTGGGTAAGATCTGAAACATTCATTAACCTGGGAGGTAATGTGCCCAATCCTCTGGGATTGGTAGAACCTTTTCTTTTATATGATGAAATAAGATTTTCAGAAATCATCATATCTGATATGGTACCTGGATGGAAGCCTGAGGCTGGATCACTTTAAGGGAACTGTGTTTGGTCTTCTGAGTAACCAGTGAGTTAATAAAGAAGCTGTTTTGTGCTGGTTTGGTAAATCTAAGTATTGGAATATCCACCAGCTTTTTAGGGTTTGGCTGCCCCATTCTTTGCAGTTCACCCTGATTGAGTGACTACAGCTGGCCCCCACTAGGACCCCGGTCACAGTGGCATAATCGTGCTTGAATACACATTACTGCAGGTTAATTGGGTTTTTGGATCAGAACCTCATGCTTGTTAAAATTTAATTTTGAAATTGGAGAGTTTAAGGGTTAAAAATCAGTTACAGTGAGTGACCCATGATCAAGATCCTGATAGAAAAAGCCTGTAAGAATTTTGCTTACAGAGAGGGTGGTCTTTTAAACAAAAGGTTCCAGAGCAGGAACTGAAAAATCTATTAATTGCCAATGATAAGGAAGCAGACCCAGATAAAATGTTTGCAGTTAGAAACCAGCAACTAGAACTTGAACAAAAGCAAAAAATAGCTGATATGGAAGGAGAAGCTGCTGAAAGAGAACGTCTGTGTTTTGAACATGAACAGAGAATGGCATATATTCGATTGCAGGAACTAGAAGTTAAGGCAGAAGTGGACAGACTTAAGCTCCAACTCAAAAGAATAAAGGAACAACAGGAACTGTATCATGCTGAAAAGCCAGCTCCTCTCAACAACAAAGATGGGGATAAAATCTATCCAATTTGTAACAATGTTGATATATTGTTTGACTCTAAGCAGTTGTCTGTGTGTAACCAAATTTACCACAACACTGCCACCTTTTATGTAAATGCTTTTACTGTGAGCTCAGGTGAAGGTAACCCCATAACTTGTGCAGAGAATGTAAAAATCAATGGTAAAAGCTGTTTAGGGCAAATGACAGCTTCTAACATCACTCTTGTTAAAGCAGATCCTGTCAAAGAGGAAGATTATTTACCAAATAAGAGTGTGAATATTGTAATCCTCTATGAGTTTATGTAAGTGTGCCTTTAGCCAGATCCATCTTGAATGGAATGGTGTTAAACATGAAGTTATAGCTGGTGTATGGAAGTTATCACCTAAGGATCTTTTGATTGGGGATGATGCTAAAACTTTGTTCAGTCAAGCTGATGTCATAAACCAGTCACAGGAAAGAAATAGTTCTGAACCTGTGTCTACTAAGGGCAAGGATTTGCCTATGGAGGGTTTCTCCAAATGCTTGTATGAGGAAGATGGCTGTTTATCTTGTGCAAAAAAGTGGTGCATATATAGAAGAAATTTTGGAGTGTCTGCCTAGTATCTCAGAAGTGAATCTGGCATTAGATAGGGCTCAGGAAGATGTTTCTCCAGAGCAAATTAAAATTGGTGATCAGGTTAAAGCCCTACCTGAGGAAGGAAGGGGTACAGTCTTGGTGAGTGACGGATTGTTGGCAAGTAAAGTTTGTCAAAGTAAGCCTGAAAAAGGTAGGAATGATTTGTTTAAAGCAGCTCAGTGTAATGATACTCTATCTGTAAGAAATAGCAGTTTATCAGTTAAGGGAGGGGAAGGTAAAGAAAGTTTAGATGAGCATAAGCAGCCTTCTGAGCTGATGACTTTGTCTAATCAGCAGTTTGAAAAGGCAAGTTAGTGGAACATGAGTATCACTATACCTTACCTGTTATCAGTGTGGAGAATTATGACTGTGAAGGAAATGTTCCTGTGACTGTTAAGGGTAATGACTTGCCCATGAAAGGAGCTACCTCAATCTCCAAGCAGTTGTCTGTGAATAGCTATGTGTGCTGGGACAAAGGAAAGGATATCCCAAGGTGTTTGCTTGTTAAAGGGGAATATTTCTCCAGCTCTTTTCTGTCTGTAAAGCGGACAGAAGAAGCCTGTCAGCCTATGATGGTTGAAGATTTATCAGTTAACCCAGAGCTGATTCTGGATACAACTAAAGCCCAGGAAGGAAGTGGTCCTGAATTTGTGTCCTCTAGGGATGATGACATTGTAACTAGGTTGCATCCAATTAATGTCATAAATAGCTTCTAGAGACCAAGCGATTCTGGTGCTTCTATTTTGTCTGTTGCTAGTATGTTGCTGGGTAAAGATATGACAACCTTGTCTGATCAGGGTGACATCATAGCTAGGGCACAAGGAAAGCATGAAGGTAATTTAACTATGTTATCTACTGACAGTGTGAAAATTTGTAACAAGGAAGAGAATTCTTCTAATCTTGTGACTATGAAGTCTAGCAGTTTACCTGAAAGGGGGTTTTGTGAAAATCCTCCTGATGTACCAGAGGTGATTCTGGATTTAAGTGAAACCCAAAAAGAGTCTGTTGTTGCTCAGGAGAATGTTTCTTTAGAGCAAGCCCTAGGTGAAGAGGGTAAAGGCAGAATTTCTGTGGAAGATGAATTGATGCTTTAAAAGATTTCTTGAAGAGAAAAATCTTCAGGGTAGATTTTGCAAGCAGTTTGCTGTAAATGAGGGGTGTGATGAAAGTGATTTGATTAAGAAAGTTTCAATTCCTAACAGCCAGAATTTTTCTGTTGAAAATGAATCCACTGGCCTTGCTTCAGAAAGACCCAGTGTGGATAGCTTTCAGGAGATTTCGGATGGAATAAAAATTGTTAGGGAGTTTAAACAGCCCTATAAGCTTAACCAGCTTATTGAGGAGACAATGGTGTTGGGACAGGACTGTCTCCATGTTGAGTCTTTGAGTAAACAGCCTGTATCTCAGGTTCAGAGGGAAGACTGGACAGCTGAATCTGGAGATCAGAAGAACAGTTGTGCAGTTAATCTCTCAAGAATACAGGGGATGGCAGACAAACTCTCATCTCCACATATTTTGGATATGTCTTGTAGTCTCTTAGTGGACTTGACATCTGATTCCATGTGGAAGCAGAGGTTGGTAAGGGAAGGACAAAAGAACCTTGAGTCTAACATGGTAGTGAAAATGGATGGTGTTAGGGGGCTTATTCCTTCACCTGCTTACTTCCCTGGTCCTTCTCGCATGAACAGAGAGCAACAATACCCAAAGTCCAAAGGTGCAAACAATTCAATGTTTATTGGGGTGAACTTCCAGCAAGCATGATTTCAGTTTCCTTCCTTAGTGTCCCCCTTCCCAGCTCTGACACCACAGAGCCTTACCTGTGTCACTGTTCCCATTCCCCCCTTAGCAAAACATGATTCCAATTCCCACCCCCCCATTCCCTGTTCCCATACTTTCTGATTGACTGCAGACTATATAGTAAAACTTGAGATCTGCTTAGCTATACCTTAACCAATCATTTTACTGAAATTTAACTAACCAATCCTAACATATAACATGATTATTTAACCAATTATATCCCACCACCTTAATTAGTTTACGCCCAGCAAAATTAATTATGCAGCAGACAGAAACAATCACAGAATCAGACAGAGATTATACAGACAAACAATAGGGAAATGGGGACTACAGTGATAGAACAACAAAGAAGTGAGGATTTCACATCCCAGCTATTGATTAGTGAGTTCTTGCCAGACAGGATGCTACCAAACTAAGTTTCCTTTTACATTTACTCCCCCGTCGACTCCGCTTCCACCTCTTGCCCTGGTGGAGTTCCGGAGTCGACAGCAGAGCAATCGGGGATCGATTTATCATGTCTACACTAGACGCGATAAATCGATCCCCGATAGATCGATCGCTACCCGCCGATCCGCTGGGTAGTGTAGACGTGGCCTTAGCCAGAGGCCTGAGCCTAAGCACAGGGCCTCAGACTGTCGCGGGGAGACGAGGCCCTTACACCGGCAGACAGTGATTTTGATTCTTTCTTTTATACCTCTAGAACTAGCTAAATGATAAGAATACACCTAAATTCTTAGAGAATAGGCCTTTACAGACAGGCCTGAATTTCTATATCCTAACAGATGATATCTCTTTAAGACAGAGTCCAGCCTTGGAATTGGTAAAGCTTGAGGATCTGAAAACTAGTAAACAGGCTAGTGCCTGTGTTGATGCAAATTACCTGACTGACTGTGGGGAGAGAGACTTGCCTATAGCCATTAGCAAAGAGGACACACCCAGCCAGCCAACGGATTCTGTGAGGCAAAAGAGCTCATATTTTGACCCTCTGGAACTGGGAGGAAGTGGAAAAGTTTATCATGCTAATGAAAGCCACAGGTTAACCCTAAAAAGCCAAAACCCCAATGATATTGAGCCAAAGGCATGACATAACAAAAATGATTGTGAATGTACACTTGTAATACAATTGATGTTAATGTTAATGCTGATATTAACTTTTGTGACTGTGCTGCTGATACCAAGAACTGTAAAAATGTACAATGTGCAGGGGGTTTTGGAAGTGTTGGAGTGATACATAAGAACTCATTATGTTGTAAAAGCCTTCACGGTTATACTGTCTCACTACATGACAACACACTTTATGTTAAAAGGCCTGGTGATACTGATATTTCACAGTGAGTGCCTGTATCTAATCTTAAAACAGTACACAGCAGAAAAACCACTACAAGCTTGAACTGCTGTGCAAAAGGGGAAACTGAGGTACAACTCCTCAGAGCCTTCATGGCTGAATGCCAGAGTAAGTGCTCTCTGAAGAACATTAATGGCTATGTTAAGTTAAGTTAAGATAGACCAAACCCTGGAATCACTAAAGTATGGACAAGTTTTTAACTTGGGCCAAAGCATGCATCAATAATTTGGCCTCACAAAGAATTGAATGTAAGCACAAACCATATCAATGTTGGAAGGTCCTAAAGGTGTATCCAGGAGCTTTAATTTTGCCCTTCCATACCAGTCTCACGTTGGGGGTTGTGACGCACGTCTAGAAAGGGTTAAATAGTGTTCACGCTGAATGACCCAAAGCCCATCTTTAAAGTCATGTAAGGAAGGTATGTGAATGATAATTAGGACCATTCATGCTAAATAGGCTAGAACTTTGAAATGCAAACCTATGTTGTTAGAAGTAATACTAATTGTGTGTATCTTAGATGCTACCTGTAAACAGACAGTTCCTGTCTGTCACTATAACTATTGATTCAGAGATCAAAAGGGAATATTAACATTTGGATGAATCTTGGGTAAAATAATGTCATTGTCTATATGTTTCTTTGAAGTTTGTAATACACTGCCTAATGGATAAATTGCCCTACGTTAATTTGTGTAACTAAGTACTGGTGGTGTTTAGAAAGCAAAAGGTTACATCAAAAGCCTATTGTTTAACCAGGACTGTGTGGTCAAGTGGATGCTAGAACATTGTATAAATAGATCCTTGGGTCCTGATTCTGTCATCTCAGATCTGCTTAGGCTTCATCAGGGGAAGTTTGAGACACAAGACTGAGGTCCCAGTTATGCTGATAAGCCCTGAATACGAGATGGGGACATCAGACTATAAACTCTGAACTATTTCTGAAAGAGCTCTCTGCAACTACAAAGTTCACCATCTCTGCTATGAATCTGAACCTCAATGGACTGAACTCATGTCTGCATGTAAATTCATCTTTTAATCATACCCTCTCTTTTTTGTTTTTTAATAAATATTAGTTTAGTTAATAAGGATTGGCTGCAACGTGTATTTGGGTAAGATCTGAAACATTCATTAACCTGGGAGGTAATGTGCCCGATTCTCTGGGATTGGTAGAACCTTTTCTTTTATATGATGAAATAAGATTTTCAGAAATCATCATATCTGATATGGGTACCTAGATGGAGGCCTGAGGCTGGATCACTTTAAGGGAACTGTGTTTGGTCTTCTGAGTAACCAGTGAGTTAATAAAGAAGCTGTTTTGTGCTGGTTTGGTAAATCTAAGTATTGGAATATCCACCAGCTTTTTAGGGTTTGGCTGCCCCATTCTTTGCAGTTCACCCTGATTGAGTGACTACAGCTGGCCCCCACTAGGACCCCGGTCACAGTGGCATAGTCGTGCTTGAATACACATTACTGCAGGTTAATTGGGTTTTTGGATCAGAACCTCATGCTTGTCAAAATTTAATTTTGATATTGGAGAGTTTAAGGGTTAAAAATCAGTTACAGTGAGTGACCCATGATCAACATCTTGATAGAAAAAGCCTGTAAGAATTTTGCTTACAGAGAGGGTGGTCTTTTAAGTAAAAGGCTCCAGAGAAGGAACTGAAAAATCTATTAATTGCCAGTGATAAGGAAGTAGACCCAGATAAAATGTTTGCAGTTAGAAACCAGCAGCTGGAACTTGAACAAAAGCAAAAAATAGCTGATATGGAAGGAGAAGCTTCTGAGAGAGAGCCTGTGTTTTGAACATGAACAGAGAATGGCATATATTCGATTGCAGGAACTAGAAGTTAAGGCAGAAGTGGACAGACTTAAGCTCCAACTCAAAAGAACAACAAGAACTGTATCATCCTGAAAAGCCACCCTTACTTCTGCGCTACTGCTGGCAGTGGCATTGCCTTCAGAGCTGGATGCCTGGCCAGCACCCGCCAGTGTCAGGCCGCCTTGCCAATGCTTAATTTGAGCTACAGCTGAGCTCTGGCATCTCTTTCAGCACAAATTAAACACTTTGGGAGGCAACGGGACCCAGAGGTGATGGGGTGGGGGAATCCCAGGGAACCTGTGCAGGCCAGGAATGATGGGGAGGGGGGGTGCTCAGGCTGCAATTTTTCCTAAGGCCAGCCCTGTGTGTTCATTCCAGGGTTTGTATCAGTATAGTTATAGTGGTAAAAAATTACACCCCTAAGCAAAAAAATCTGTGTGTAGAGCATGCCTCAAGCTCAGTCAGCCCCTGCTTGAGTTCCTGGTGGGGCTGGCCCTGAATGCGGTTTGGAACCATCCCCAAGACCCAATTCAGAGCAGTTATAAGAAACCTCTGTTCCAGGCTGACATAAACTTCACTACCTCAGGAATATTTGTTCTTGGGGAAGATCTGAATTGATTTTCCAAACCTAAAATGCCCTGTTTCTCCCTTTACTTCAATCTTCTCTATTACGCGGTGGCATGCCTGTTGCTAACAATAAAGCAGTCTTTTGATCAGCCTTCCTGTAAATCAGCAAGTTTCCCATCTTACTCAATGACGTGAGTAACCGTCACCAGGCTCAGCAGCTGTAGGCATTCATTCAAGTTCAGATCATGCTGAACTTTTACACAATAACCTTGAGGGTCAGCATGGGAAGGAACAGTATGGAGAAAAGATCAGAACAAAGACAATAACCACAGACCACTCCTCCTGCCCTCCGCTCAGCAATGCCAGAACCCAGCTCTTCAGAGGGAAACCTACTACAAGATAGCCATGTGCACAAGAGGGTGCCAAAGTTGTGTAAAATGGGCTGGTTATCCCTGGCTGTTAGTTATATTCTAGCAGCACTCACACTGTGTTAGGTGCTGGCTGAACCTGTAGGAGGGACAGCCCTGCCCTGCAGAATTCATCTGACAAGACCATGTCAGAAGAAGTAACTGTGAATCCCTAGCCAGAAAACGAAGGGTAGGCTCTGAGAGAGGGACAAGAAATGTTCCATTTCTGCCAGGTCCTGCAACAGAGACAATGCAGACCCTGATGAGCCAGCAGGGGAAATTCAGGGAAATGCTGGCAAAGCAATACAGGGCAGAAAAAACCAGCCTCCCAGCCTGCTTGGGGAAGCAGAATGGGGATGTGTCAGCAGTTCCACACGCAGGGCGAAAGGCAGAACTTGGCCCATCCTTGGCCTGCCCTGCAGTCCTCAGGCTGGTTTCTCTTTTGACTTTTTGAAATTTAATCATTATGGGCCAATCAGCCCCTTAGTGCCGCATGTGGAGCAGACCCTTCATGCTCTGATCTGCCCCTCTCCTCTCAGAAGGAGGGGGTGAGCCCCTGCCTCCTGTCATCACTGCATGCTGAAAGGGGGCTCTGTGTGGCCCAGGGCAGGTGCAGAAGCAGAGAGGAGACAGGGCAGGTACAAGGGAGGAGTGGGAAGGTCAGGGGCATGGCCAGAGTTGCACATCATTATTCCCCTGAATCCCCTTCCCCTCCCCACCCCAATCAAGACCCAGGCTGCAGAACATTGTCAGCAAAAAGTATCACAGCCTGAAGTCTCTGGCCTGTGGCGAGGGGGTGGGATTCTTGGCCCGCTTGGAGTCAAGGAACTCCAAGAGATGGTGCCAGGGACCAGCACCAATGCAGAGGCACTTGGCCGCTGCCAGGGTAGTGCTGGCTGCCTGAGAACTCTCGGGGGGCCTGCTAGGGTTTGGGGCAGGGCTCTTGGCCTCCACCACAAGGCCAAGCCAGGACAGTGGGATGGGGGAGAACCTTGCTGGTGATCTCCTCCCCCAGGGACTGGAGGGTCAGGCTCTAGGATCCTTCCCCCCTCTCGCACTGAGCAGAACCCGACTCCAGGGGTAGCTCTGTGTGAGTGAGGGGGCACCCTCTGTCAGCTGCGGTGTCCTAGCCACAATTCCCTGTTCTTTTGGAGCAGCGCTGGGCAGCCCCCCGTCTCCCCCCACGTCAGTCAGCAAGGGGGTGGATACCAGAGGCTTCTACTGCCCAGGCCAGGCAGAACAGCAGCAGGGTCTGTTCTGGCACAACTCCTCCAGGAGCACATGATGAGGAGCCAAAGGATGATGGGGAAGTTGCTGGGGGAGGCGGAAACAAGGCCACAGCTTTTGGGGCAGGATCAGCCAGCGTCATCCAGAGAGGTGTGGGGGTTTGGGAATGGGGATGCGTCCCCGAGTACTGGAAAGCTCTAGGACAGGGTTGGGCAAACTTTTTGGACTGAGAGCCACATCTGGGAATAGAAATTTTATGGCGGGCCATGAATGCTCAGAAAATTGGGGTTGGGATGTGGGAGGAGGTGAGGGCCCGGTTTGGGGGTGCAGGCTCCAGGGTGGGGCCAGAAATGAGGAGTGCAGGGTGCAGGAGGGAGCTCCAGGCTGGGGAGTAGGGTGCAGGTGGTCGCCTGAGGGCTCCGCCTGGGGATGCAGGCTCTGGGGTGGGGCTGGGGATGAAGAGTTTGGGGTATAGGAGGGTGCTCCGGGCTAGGACTGAGGGGTTCGGAGGGCGGGAGGGGGATCAGGGCTGAGGCAGAGGGTTGGGGCACAGGAGGGGCTCAGGGGTGCAGGCTCCAGGCAGCACTTACCTCAAGCAGCTCCCAGAAGCAGCGGCATGTCCCCACTCCTTCTCCTATGTGGAACCACGGCCACGTGGCTCTGCGTGCTGCCCTGTCCGTTCCCATTGGCTGCGGTTCCCAGCCAATGAGAGCTGTGGGGGCAGCGCTTGGGGCAGGGGCAGCGTGTGAAGCGGAGCCCCCTGGCTGCCCTACGTGTAGGAGCCGGAGCAGGGCCATGCCGCTGCCTCAAAGAGCCATGTGGAGCGGCCCCTGACCTTGCTCTCCGGCTGGAGCGGGGCAAGCCCCAGACCCCGCTCCCCAGCAGGACCTCAAGGGCCGGCTTAAAATGGCTGGTGGGCTGGATGCAGCCCACAGGCCGTAATTTGCCCACCCTGCTCTAGGAGATGTGGGACAGTAGGGCCCCACAGCTCCCACTGGTGCTGGACCCAGCACAGTGCAGCTCTAAGTGATCCCCATATAACATACTCAAGTTATTGATACTCTTGGAATATCCTTCATCTGCTGGGTGAGAAGAGACCCACATGGGAACTACTTATGAATGGACCCATCCCGGACACATCACTCAGGCACCTTTTCTGCTAGGCTTTCCTGTCCCTATTTTGTGACAGTCGCTGTCAGGGTTAGGGGTGAGCACTGGGGGGCGTTGCTCAGTGTATCGTAACCACTGCTTACACACCCTGCCTGCTGAGTAATGATGCGCCTTTGAGCTGGGGATCGCAGAGCATTCACAGACATCAGTTGCTTAAGCTACAGAGGAAGTGAAGACAAATCCACCGATTTCTAACAGCAGAGTGAATTTAAAGGCAGACCACAGCTGCCAGGGCTAGAGTTTGGCCAGGACTCTGGGGCTAACACTGAAAGCACTATGGGTGCTTTAATGACCCCCCAGGGGTCAGGACCTCCATTTTACAGCTCCTCTGAAAGGCAGCAGCACAGCCACACACTGGTGCAGTTATTCAGTACAGGCTTGAAAGAAGACTCCCAAGTACATTCTTTCTTTCAGTATCTGAGTGCTTCCCGGGGAGCTCCTTGCCAAGTAGCGAGATCTTGGAGGATCACAGCTCAGGTGGCTGCAAGGCAGGTTGAGTCCTGCAATTTCAGCTGTGACTGTTTATTCATCTGCCAAAGCTAATCACAGTGACTTAGCCAGTGATGGTGAAAGAATGGATAAGAAACCAACGCTGGACTGGACAGTCAGGTTAAAGCACATAGCAGAAAACCATATGTAAGCAGAGAACCACAGCTGATCAAAATAAGGAGCTATGTTTACCCAAAGCTCAGAGTCAGAAATTTAATTCCCACTCAGATCGTGGGCAGAGCCATAACCAAAGGGCAGAATCTGGCAGGCATTTCACTGGAGCTCAGAGATTTGTAGAGTTATGCACATTTCTCTACAAAAGGGCAGAAGTGAAACCTAGAATCCTAGAGAAATACACTGAAAAATAGAACAGGTTCTGACGAGTCCCACTAAGTGTATCTGACTTTACCGACATTGGTTTACAGTACTAAGTAACTCATAGCCTTGGGGGATTTTCCATTTTTGTTTGTTAAAAATTAATATTTTTCTTGGCATATCAGAGACTTTTCAATAGTAAAATACACACAAAGTAAAATGCAAAACTTTAGTGCTTTCTAAACAGTGTTTTGCATGTTCCATTATATCTCCCTTATTTCAGTTCAAGCACAGAAAAAAATTGCAGGGGAAAAGTTAGTGTGAATAAATATATGGACCAAATTCATCCATTCATCCTCTGGTGAGTTCAATGGAGTTACACCAGGGATTCATTTGCCTTGATGTCTTTGATCTAGACAAATAAGATACTTTAAAGAGAGTTTCTTTGTTTGTCCCAATGACCCACAAGTGTTCTCTGATTCCTATTTTAGTGAGCTCTTGAGAGGTTGTTGAGACTCTAGCTTAAATGCATTTGAACCTCAAACTCCGCTGTTTGATTGCACACTCAAAAGGAGCATACTTTTTCATGCCTGGTGCCTTTTCTCAAGAACACTGGAAAACTGGAGAAAGGATAAAAAGGAAGAACAATTTCCACATGGGGGGGGAACTGGAGGGAATTTCTCCATGGGTCTTGCTGTTAGTTGGGTCTTTTGCATCAGAGTTGGTGTCTAGCTGCAGAACCAACAGAAATCTTCAGGACATGTGGACGGACACAAAAGGACAGTGAGTATTATTAGTGACTCTAGTGAGGTGAAAGGTTTTGAATGAAAAGAGTTTTCCCCTCTTTTCTTCACAATCAAACATCGTCAGGAAAAGCAGTGAGGTTCACCATGTTTTACCATTTTCCCCACCCTTTTTTCATCATATTCATCATTTCTTTTCATTCAGGGTGTTTCCTTCTTTTCCTTCAGCTTCTGGGCCATTTTCAAAAGTAGAAATCCCCCCCCCCCACCCAAAAAAATGACTGATGGTAAAAAGAGAGAGGAGGGAGAGAGAGAGAAAAGAGAGAGCAAGGGTGGGGGGCAGTGTTTGGGGTAGTGCTCTTCAGTGGGGAATGTTTTGGGGATGGGGGTTTTTTGATGGGAGGGGGACTGGTGGGGGGCAGAGCTGCTGGGGTGAGGGTTGTTGAGGGAGGGGAGGGGATGGGATGCAGAAGGCCCAGCCAGGGCTTTGCTCCCCCTCCCACAGGCCAGGACATTCCCTGATTTCCCCTTCTTTCCCCATTTCTGGGTCCCTGAGCCAGCCCTCCCCCGCTTTCTTATTTGCATGTGATTGGGTGTTGGCAGTGGCGGGGGGCAGACAAGGTGGTTCTGGAGCATTTGTTTCTTGCTCTTTTCCTTCTGCTGTCTCCTCTTTTTCCGCCTTCTCCTTTGTCCCCTGCCCACCCCTCCTCTCTCCTCGGACTTTTCCAGAGATCTGGAGAGACAGGTTTCTGCCCCTACTCCCAGCCGCCCTCGGGCTCTGAGGCTGGCTACATTACAGACCTTATCCTGTTGGCACACACATTTGGGCAGGGTGCAGTCTGTTGACATGACTGACCCGACAGCCTCGACCTTCGGAAATTGTGCTTCGGAGTATGTCAGTGAATGTGACTCCCCCAGTCTACAACCCCTGGGATATAGAACGAGCCTGGCAGGGGACAGGAGGCTCCTGGTCTTCGTGGGGAAATCTTGGGAGGGAAAAATCTAGTGCAGACCAGGCCAGAGCAACTTGAGGTGCCTCTCCCCTCACCTCACTGCATAATGGCCTTCCCAAAACTCAGTTGAGGACATGGGGGCTGAGGATTTCAAGGCAGCAATCCCAGGGACATACCCAAGAGCCAGGGACTGGAGAGAGCAGGGAGCAGCCATTCTTTTGGGAGATGCCTCTGGGAAATCAAACCATCCCAGATATTAAACAATATATATTTGAAAAAATTTTCACAAATCCCTCTTGATAAAATGACCCCGGAGCTCTGTGCCCAGCACCTGCTCCTCCTCCATGCAGAGATGGGGCAGGCACAGAGCAAGGATCCAGAAGGGAGCAGGCTCCAGGGCCCGGGGGTGGGAGCAGGCTCCAGAGGGCTATTGGGGGGTAGTGGTGGACCAGACAGACCCAAGAGAGAGGGATGGAAAGATGGCACAGGAGGAAAGAAGGCGTGGGAGATTATGAAGAATGCAGACCAAGGGAAGCAGCAGGGAAGGGAAGGCTAGAGCAGCAGCTTTCTGCCTATTCCAGCCATAACCCTTGTTACAACAGAAAAACAGTGGGTTAGGCCCCTCCATTTAGCCATAGGGAGTTGTGACCCCAGCTGGGGGTAAAAATGGGGCTCACATCCACTCACCTCCTCAGCTTGGACACCAGAGCCATCCTGTACGGCCACTCAGCCTGAGACCTCAGCTGCCAGGGATGCTTTTCCCAGCATTACCTCGAACCATTGACCTGTCACTGGCTGAGCGTTGTTTGAATGGATGGGCTTTGGCATTTATTGATCAAGAGCTGACCCAAGGCACTAACCACCTGATAGAAAATAGGAATTAGGCCAACACAAGGGATGTGGGAGATTATTGCTGAGCAAACATTAGAGATTGTGTAATGTGCAGCCTTCTATAAAACCCAGATAATTTATATCCCCCTCTCATTTGTATATTTGTGAATAACCTCTCCCCCCATTGCAAAATCTGACTGGCACTAACACCCTGCAAGCCCAGGATGGAGGGGAGAGAGTGGTGAAGCCTTCCCTTTGTGGGACATTGTGCTGCTGGGTCCTGCCTGTGCCCTGATTTCTGATGGCAGAAGATAACCTACAGCAGAGACACTATGGCCCAGGCCCACATGTTCACTGGGGGAAAACAATGGCCTTCAGTTAAACTCAGCACCAGCAGCTTCCCCAGCAACAATAATTTCTCATTGCCCCCAACTTCTGTTCTCACCAACAATCACCTGCACCTGGATGTACTATACTGATAGAGAACCAACCAACCAACCCCGACCAGAAAATAGGGCAGAACCGCTCAACACCCCCTGGGAACAATGCAGAACCACCAAAACCCATCAAGAATGGAACAGAACCACCCAACCCCATACACACACACAAAAACAGGCCAGAACCACCAAGACCCATAAAGAATGGGACAGAACCACCCAATCCCCCCCAAGAATGGGATAAAATCACCAAACCCACTGATAATGGGACATAACCCACACAACATATCAAGAATGAGGCAGACTCACCCAAGCCCTTAAGAATAGGGAAAAAGTGTTCAATAAATATTTCTGTTCTGTGTTTAGAAAGAATCAGAATGATATGTGTATATCCTGACAATGATGAAGTACCTTCTAATCCATTAGTAACTAAGAAGTGTGTTAAATAACATCTACTTGAGAGAGAAACCTTTTTAAATCAGTAGGCCCGATAACAGTCCTTACAGAACTGGCTAAGGAGATCTCTGGCCTGCTTAGGTTCATTTTTAATAAACCTTGGAATGCCAGGGAAATTTCAGAAGACTGAAGAGTGCTAATGTTGTTCCAATATTCAGAGAGAGTAAGTGGGGTGACCTGGGCCTATAGGCCTATTAGCCCGACATCAATCCAAGGCAAAATAACAGAAAGGCTGATATGGGATTCAACTGATAAGGAATTAAAGGATGGAAATATAATTAATACCAGGAAACATGGAAAACAGGTTTTGTCAAACCAACCTGATTTCATTATTTCATAAAATTACAAGCATTAGGCTGGAAGGTGTTAATAGCCCCATCAATACCAGACATGGTTGAAGCCAGAGGTCTCAAACTCCTGGCCCGTGGGCCATCTGCATCCCACAAGCCTCCCCAATGTGGCCCGCAGGGCTCCAATAGTTTTGGGTCTCTCCCTTGGCCCCACCTGGGGCTCCGGGGTGCTTCCCCCCCAACCAGGGGCCCCAGCAGCGCAATGGAGCTGAATGGCGTCTGCCTGCTCACTCCAGTGGTTGCTGGCCCCTCCCTGTGACCCCAGGGTGGGCCAGGGCTGTGCCTTCATGCTCTGCCCCCGCTCCGAGCGCCCCTGAAGCCACTGGGACGCTATGGGGGTGATGCCTCCCCACAAACCCTCCAGCCCCCAATCTCCCTCCCAGAGCCTGCACCCCAATCCCCTACCCTAGACCTCCTCGCCCACCCAAACTCCATCCCAGAGCTTTAGGCAGGTGGAGGGCAGAGTTGTGGGGGGCATGAGTGACACTGGCCCGCTGGGAGGATTTGAGGACTGGCAATGGTCCTAAGGTAAATTGAGTTTGAGACCCCTGGTTTAAGCGGATAGGTGTGGTAACCATCACTTCATTCAGGCTAAGTGGAAGGAACAATTAGTCCCCTTTTACCTGGTGATAGCTGAAACAATAAAAGCCACCACCCAAAGCACATGGCAATAACTGAGCTAGAATTAACCCAGCAAGAATAAGAAAGGTTTCCTGGGGCTGCCAGCAAAATGCAGGCATAGGGAATGTATTGGTTGCAGCTGTGTATGTCTGCGTGTGTGAAACAGACAAAGGAAAGCAAGAGAAGCAGATGTGAGTGTGGCCCTGGAGGAAGCAGAGTACAAAAGAACTTTTTTGGGGCACAGGAATCATAGAATCATAGAAGATTAGGGTTGGAAGAGATCTCAGGAGGTCATCTAGTCCAACCCCCTGCTCAAAGCAGGACCAACCCCAACTAAATCATCCCAGCCAGGGCTTTGTCACTGCAGAGGCCAACTGTAACCACGGAAACTACTACTGCTGTTAGTTCCTACTGTGGTCAGGGAAACAGGACTGTGTGGACATCCTTTGTAAACAAATAGGACCAAACCAAAGCAACGCCTGACTCATCAACTTCTCCTCCTAACAGAAACAACTAAGCAATGCCCTCAACACAGGCTAACTTAGCGGTTTTCAAACTTTTTGAACTGAGCCCCTCCACCCCATCCTCTTTGAGTTAGAATTTTTGGTCGCTCTCCCGCAACCAGACAAAAATAGACACAATACCTGCTCCTCTCACCTGGAGTTTTCTGGGTGGGGGAAGGCAATGGTCTCTGGGTGTGGAGCCAGTGCTGGGCACAGAGGCTGCTGGGAGTGAATGTTGACACTGATCCACAGGCTGGCCTGCTGAGGTGAGTCGGGGTGGAGGTGGCAGAGCTCCCTCCCTGAGCCCCATTGCACGGAGCTGGTCCAAGCTGCCTGGCATCGCCGCTCACCCCCACAAAGGTTCCTCCATGCCCTTCTAGGGCAGAGCCTCGGGGCAATGCCCACAGTTTGAAAACCACTGGGCTACCTGAACACAAGTTTGATTGATGAAGCAAATTGCCTAGATGCAATATACTTAGACTCACATCCGGCATTTAGCTTAGTACTGCACAACATTTTAATTAAAGAACTAGCTCTATACCACATCACGAGCACACACATTACATGGCTTAAGAACCAGCTGACTGACAGATCTCAAAAACGTAGTTGTCATCTACAGTTGTGGAATCATCGAACAGAGGCGATTCTAGTGGGGTTCTGCCTGGACCAGGACTTGATGCTATTCCATGTTTTTATCAGTGATCTGGAAGTAAATGTAAAATTGTGCTCATAACGTTTGCCGATGACGCAAGGTTTGGCGGAGTGGTAACTACTGCGGAGGACAGGGCAGTCAGTCAGAGTGATCTGGGAAGCTGAGGCCCATTCAAACAAAATGTTTTTCAATACAGCCAAATGCACAGTTATACAACTAACAACAAGGAGTGTCGGCCACAGCTACAGAATGGGTCACCGTCTCCTGGAAAGCTGGGACTCTAAAGGATTTAGGGGTCATAGTAGACAAGCAACTCAAAAGTAGCTCGCACTGTGATGCTGTAGCAAAAAGGGCTAATGCAATCCTGCAACATATAAGTGGGAGAGTAGAGAGTAGGTGCAGGGAGACCATTTTACCGCTGTATACAGCATTGTGAGACAATGCAGCAATACTGTATCCAGGTCTGGGGTCCACGTTTTTAAAAGGATGTTGAAAAATTGGAGAAGATGCAGAAAGGAAACACAAACATTATTTGAGGACTGGAGAAAATGCCAGACGGTGAGAGACTTAAAGAGCTCAGTCTATTTAGTTTATCCAAAAAATCAGTGGACGATGACTTGATTACAGTATACAACTATCTTCTCTGGTAGAAAACAGCGGGTACTAAGGATTCTTTAACCTAGCAGAGAAAGGCAGAATAAGATCAAGTGGCTGAAAGCTGAAGCCAGGCAAATTCACATTAGAAATTGGGCACAAATTTTTAACAGAGAGGGTGACCAACCATTGGAACAAACTACCCAGGGAAGTGTGGATTCTCCATCTCCTGAGATTTTCAAATGCAGACTGGTGCCTTTCTGGAAGATGCTTTAGCCAAACACAAATTATCAGCTCAATCCAGGGGTTACTGGGCAATGTGAAATGGCCTGTGATGTACAGGAAGTCAGACAAGATGATCTAATGGTCATAAACTTCTGGTCATAAACTCTATGAACCACCCAAACCACCAGAAGACAGGGCAAACGCACTCACACCCCCAAGAATGAGACAGAACCATCTAAACCCACTGGTACCAAGGCAGAGGGCGGGCACCCAAACTCACTAAAACGGAGAGCTGGTTGGGCAGTGCCACATGTGGCCCTCCCGGGCAGTGCTATGCCCATCAATGGAGTGCCCGCAGTCAGCACTGCCCCCGGCATGCCCACCCCAGCCAGTCCCTGGGCCAAAAGGGGAGAACATGCAGCTGAAATCTAGCAGGGAAAGGAGACTGAGAAGGGCACAAGGCCTTATCCCTGCACAAAGCATCCAGATTGAGCTCTAGGGCAGCCTCCTCCTCAGGTTTCAGAGTAGCAGCCGTGTTGGTCTGTATTCGCAAAAAGAAAAGGAGTACTTGTGGCACCTTAGAGACTAACAAATTTATTAGAGCATAAGCTTTCGTGAGCTACAGCTCACTTCATCGGATGCATTTGGTGGAAAAAACAGAGGAGAGATTTATATACACACACACAGAGAACATGAAACAATGGGTTTATCATACACACTGTAAGGAGAGTGATCACTTAAGTAGGTCCAGGCCTGCAGCTGATGGGGCTTTTCCTTCACAGCGGTGAGGTGACATTGTCAGTGGCACCCAGGTGTGCCCCATGGGCTGGCTTGGAGCAGCCGAGCCAGGCTCCCCACCAGGCCCAGGGGTCTTGCTGGTGGTTTGCTCGAAGGGGGCTGGGACTGGGCCAGGGCATGGAGTGTTTTTGTGGCGGTTAGTGCCGGCAAAGGCGCGGTTCCCTGGGTTGTGTCCGGGAGGCCGGCTCGGGGGTACTCCCTTCTCGGGAGGAAACCCACCGCGGCGCCCCTGGGTGACGCCTGGTCCGGTCCTTAGCGGGCTCCTGGGGAACAGCGCCGGGGCTGGGCGGGCGGTGGCGGCTGGTCCCCAGCAGGGAACTCCCAGAGCCGCCTTTGGACGCAGCTCATCCCCTCCCGTCGGGTAGGGACTGGGGACTCCCGGCCCTTTGGCAGGGCACGACCCCAAGAGCTCCCGCATGCCCGGGAGACCGCAGCGCCAGCCTGGAGGGAGACACGCTGGCAAGGGGCCTGCACGCCTGGGGCTGGGCTGGGCTGGGCTCAGCCCCCTCCCCGTGCCAGGCTGGGCTGCGCAGGGAGGCAGGAGGGGAAACCGGAGACGCTCCCTGGCCGCTCCCCAGCGCACTCCCCCGTCATTATGCAAAGCAGAGCGGCGAGGTGCGCTGGGAGGCTATAAAAGGGGAGCGGCCGCGTCTGGCTGTTTACACCGCCTAGGCTGAGCCGGCTGCTGCACCGGGCCGGCTGCGCTGCGCTCCCGGGCTGCGCTCCCACGCGCCGGGCACCATGCGGCTGGCGGGGGCAGCCCTGATGCTGTGCGCGGCGGCGTGGCTGGGCCCCCGAGCGGGAGGCTTCCCGGCCGGCAGCAAGGAGAGGAAGGTGCAGTTCGCCTCCTGGGACGAGGTGAACGTGATCGCGCACGGGCTGCTGCAGCTGGGCCACGGGCTCAAGGAGCACGTGGACAAGACCAAGGGGCAGCTGCGGGAGCTGGGCGGCCGGCTGAGCGCCCACAATGGCTCGCTGGGGCTGCTGCTGCGCCAGACCCGCGAGGCGCAGGAGCAGGGCGGGCAGCTGCGGGCCGCCGTGCGGGAGCTGCAGGGCAAGGACCAGCAGCTCTTCAGCCTCTCTGAGGCGC
This sequence comes from Dermochelys coriacea, assembly GCF_009764565.3. Lineage (NCBI taxonomy): Eukaryota > Metazoa > Chordata > Testudines > Dermochelyidae > Dermochelys > Dermochelys coriacea. The sequence continues at coordinate 2,047,579 of NC_050092.1, forward strand.
TGCGGGAGAAGCTGCAGCAAATGGTCGGGGACAAGGCGGCGATCCAGGGCCGGCTGGAGCAGCTCGAGGGCAAGATCCGGCAGGCGCTGCAGGGGCGGCCCTCGGAGAACCAGAGTGCCACGGAGCTGGGCACGCTGCAGGTGAGCGCCCTTCCCCTGCCCGGGGGTGCCCCCGCTGCGCCCTTCCCCTGCCCGGGGGTGCCCCCGCTGCGCCCTTCCCCTGCCCGGGGGTGCCCCCGCTGCGCCGGGCCGCTCGCCGCTCTCCCGGGGACAGGGGTCTGGGTGAGCCCCCGACCCGACCCGGCGAGGCTGGCTGTCGCTCCCTTCTGGCCAATGCCCCGACCTCGCTAAGCAAGCAGCGCGTCCCCTGGGGGCTGCTGCCGGGAAGGGGAGGCCCCTGGGGCCCGCGGGCTGCGCTGTCAACTGAGCGCTTCATGGGCTACGTGCCGGACGAGCCGCCAGAGGCAGGGATCCTCGAGGCAGAAAAACCAAAAGTAGCCTGGGAAACTCCCAGCCTTGATCTCGGAGCTGGGCGAACGTGGGGCAGAGCAGGGCTCGCCCGCGCCCAGAGTGACCCTCGTCCGGCCGTGGGGACAGGGGTTTGCGAGCTCAGCGTTTTCTTTGTATTTTAGTCCCTAATCGATGCTCAGAACAGAAGAATCGAGGAGCTTTTGCAGAAGGTCAAACAGCAGCAGTACAAACTGGACAAGCAGAACCTGCAGATTAAAAGCCTGCAGAGCAAAGTAAGTTCCGCAAGGACTTTCCTGGATGTTGGTAGCAGGGCGAATAGGGAGCAGAGACGGACAGCAGCAAACGCTCCCTGCAGGCTGGGAGCCTCTTGCGAGCCTAATCTAATTGAATAATTCAGGACCCAGCCCCGGGGCTTCATCGCTGTCATGGGTTGGTAGAAGGAATCGGAGCCTCTGTCATTGAGCTTCACAGGGCTTTAAAAGTGCCTGCTATGTTGGCACAAAACATTGTGTGTGTCTGACCCAGGGGATCAAAGGCTAGAAGTTGGAATCTTTTATCCAAGCCCCTCACCCTCTGAAATGGGGGAAGGGGTTCAGAAAGATTGGACCTGGGCCTAGACTTGAGGTGCTCTGCTCTGCCACCTCTTACTTTGTTGGCAAGATAAACTCTTGGCTGACACAGTTGTACAAAACCACAGGCACCCTGAGCCCCAGATGGGTTGTATAATCTGCCCAGGTGAGTTCAGCCATTGCTAGGGGCTGATCCTGGAGCAGGCAGGCAGTGTCACCACTAACTGCTCTGGGAGCCATTGCAGACCAGCTCACTTATGGATCAGTGTTTCAAGTCTGTTCAATAAGAGTCGCTAACTTGTCCATGTTTTTGGTACAGGTCAATCTGTTGATCCCTCTGCATCTTAAGGACAACAAAACTCAGAGTCTAAAGTGGAGGATAAACCTGAAGAAAAGCGTCAGACCCACCAACCAAAGCCAAAACACCGGTGTGGAACCTGCACAGCCACAGAGTGAGTATCTGTCATCTCCCTCCCACCCCCTGTTAGCAGACTCAGCCTGTCAGCAGTTCCAGCTACAGCCCAGAAACAAAAGGTTCAATTGTCCTGATTCAGGATGTGAAACAGGCTTCTGCAGAAGTTGAGTGGAACTGGAAGGATCTGCTGTGTGGTCAGGGTCTGGCCTCCAGGATCTAGCAGGGATCTAAGGATCCAGTTGGGCAGGGATTTAATGATTTTACAGAAGTGTTTCAGCCTCCGATGGAGAATGCCCATGGGAGGTAGATTAATTCTGCCTGAAGGCATGTAGCTAAATGGGTGAAGTGGCTGAATGAGGCTGGCAGGCCAGAGTGGTAGCACTTGGTCATTGGGTTTGTGCAGAGGCATCTTGTTCTATCTGGGGGTTGAAATGCAACTGGGGAGTCTTCCCATATCCTCAAAAAGAAAAGGAGTACTTGTGGCACCTTAGAGACTAACAAATTTATTAGAGTATAAGCTTTCGTGAGCTACAGCTCACTTCATTGGATGCATTTGGTGGAAAAAACAGAGGGGAGACTGATATACACACACAGAGAACATGAAACAATGGGTTTATCATACACACTGTAAGGAGAGTGATCACTTAAAATAAGCCATTACCAGCAGCAGGGGTGGGAAGGAGGAAAACCTTTCATGGTGACAAGCAAGGTAGGCTATTTCCAGCAGTTAACAAGAATATCTGAGGAACAGTGGAGGGTGGGGTGTGGGGGAAGAAATACCATGGGGAAATAGTTTTACTTTGTATAATGACTCATCCATTCCCAGTCTCTATTCAAGCCTAAGTTAATTGTATCCAGTTTGCAAATTAATTCCAATTCAGCAGTCTCTCCTTGGAGTCTGTTTTTGAAGCTTTTTTGTTGAAGGATAGCCATTCTTATGTCTGTAATCGAGTGACCAGAGAGATTGAAGTGTTCTCCAACTGGTTTTTGAATGTTATAATTCTTGACGTCTGATTTGTGTCCATTTATTCTTTTACGTAGAGACTGTCCAGTTTGACCAATGTACATGGCAGGGGGCATTGCTGGCACGTGATGGCATATATCACATTGGTAGATGTGCAGGTGAACGAGCCTCTGATAGTGTGGCTGATGTGATTAGGCCCTATGATGGTGTCCCCTGAATAGATATGTGGACAGAGTTGGCAACGAGCTTTGTTGCAAGGATAGGTTCCTGGATTGGTGCATCTGTTGTGTGGTGTGTGGTTGCTGGTGACAACAGAACCACTAACCCAGGAACCTATCCTTGCATACAGTGTGTATGATAAACCCATTGTTTCATGTTCTCTGTGTGTGTATATCAATCTCCCCTCTGTTTTTTCCACCAAATGCATCCGATGAAGTGAGCTGTAGCTCACGAAAGCTTATGCTCAAATAAATTTGTTAGTTTCTAAGGTGCCACAAGTACTCCTTTTATTTTTGCGAATACTGATTAACACGGCTGCTACTCTGAAACTTCCCATATCCCGTATCCCTCGGTGTGGAAGTGGGCTTCATCTGCCACCAGCGAAGGACAGGAAATAGATGGGAAGCTGTGGGTCTATCTACCTGCATCACTCTGGGGTCTGAGCACCTCACCATCCAACACCCCCATGAACAGGGAAGTGCTGAGGCTGTCTCCACTGTACAGAGGGGATGTGAGATGCAGGGAGCTGGAGGCTTACCTGGGAAGGCTGTGGCTGAGCAGGGTTTTGAATCCCAGTCCTAGGTTAGTGCCCTGACTGCTGGACAATTCCCCGCGTGCGCATGTTCATTGGGCCTGTGACCTTTGGAGCAACCTCCTTCAGGATGCACAAAGAGCCTGGCTCTGCTTCCATCACACTACATACTCCCGCTGAATTCAGTGGAAGCAGGACCAGGGTGCATGGCTTATTGGGCCATGCACTGCAGGCTGTTCCCTGGACAGGAGCTCTGTGCAGACTAGGGAAATGATTAGGCTCTCCGGCTGGCTGTGTAAAGGGTCTGATCCAAATAGGAACGATCTAGAAGGCAAGTGGGTTTCCTCTGTGTCAAGCACAGGAGAGTCTCCAGGCAGAAAGGCTGCAGAGGGGGGCTAGTTATTTAGCACTTTCTGCTTTCAGTCTTCCCACATGCTGTTACCTGGTTGCTGCTGCCCCTGAAAGAGCAAAAGACAGGGCCAGGGGCTAGGCAGAGAACAAAGAGCATAAGAGACGAATGCAGACAGGGAGACCCCAAAATATAGCATGCTGTATGTGGGGAACTTCCAGCCAGCTTTCAGTTGAGTTGGGTTAGCCATTGGTCACACTGGGTTCTTGGAACCAAAGTCCTCTATATTAGGACAATGAGGAGCAAACTAGAGCACCATATTCCTAAAAACCTTTCCCAAGTTTCCTTCTGCCCTTGCCTTACGTGGCTGGCATGAGACTGGGGATGGTGTCCCTGTCCTCTGTTTGCCAGAAGCTTGGAATGGGTGACAGGATTGATCACTTGATTGATTGATTTTTCTGTTCATTCCCTCTGGGGTACCTGGCATTGGCCACTGTCGGAAGACAGGATACTGGGCTGGATGGACCTTTGGTCTAACTCGGTATGGCCGTTCTTGTACTCTTATGAGGGCAGCATCTCCCCTCACCCTGTCTCTATGCTGGGGCATACTGACTATTACAGGCTGTGGGAAAGACTGGTCAGCAGGACCAAGAGTGACAGAACCTTGGGTCTCTTTCACTGTGGAGCAGGTCATGCTTCTGTCGATGGAACCACCACTGCCACTCGGGAGAAGGTTCCCCTTTTAGCTCAAACCTTGAGCTCCTCTTCATTTGCCTGATCACTTTTGTTGACTGGAAACTGCAATTCAATTTTCACCCTGATCAGCAAGGAGAAGGAGCCTTCTGGCAAGTGCTGGCCCCAGTGTCTTCCCTGGGCTGTTGGTTCCCTGCATTCCTACCAGCCATCACTCCGAAGGTTGGTTCCCAGAACTGCTCCCTGCCTACAGAGAGCCCGTTCCCCCAGTGCTGCACTGGGGGTTGTGTGGGCAATGAGCCCCCTAAGCAACTTCTTCAGAATGGCCTTTTTTATTTACATCCAGCAAACACAAGTTAACAGACTAAGCATGGCACTCAGTCAACTGTGCAAAAGTTGAAGGTTTGAAACAACCTCGAGAGCAAGAGGTTTAATCACTTGCAGAAGGCGGATCATGTCTTCAGGCGCTGCATACGCTCTCCTCCCTGGCAGCTTGCCAAGTAGGCAAAAGTTAAACCCTAGTCTCCCAACAGTGCTGGGATTCCAAAATAATTTGGTTGGGGAAGGCGGGGTGGGGAAAGCAAAGCAAACAGTTCCTACTGGGAGTAAAAAAACACTTGAACAACTGAGCCTGGAATGCAATCCTGTGTTCAAGGAACAGTGTTTACTCTCCGCTTGATGCGTTCCATAAATACATGGCCATCCAAGGAGTAATTCTGCTGGGCTTTGTTGTTTTAACGTTCCTTTATGGATTTATTTTTTTAAATAAACACTTCGCTCTTCATTTTTACGAGCCTATGGGCTCAGGCTCTTCCACTGGGGATTTAAAGCTTCACAACTAAAAACTAAAGTCAGAACTACTACTAAAGCAAAATGAGCTGAGGTTATGGAGCCCGCTGCACCTCACTTAATTAGGAATGGAGCTGCTGCAGTAGGGGAACAAAGCAGCAGCTGAGCAGAGTGGTATATCTGGCAAAGCCCAGCAAGAAGGTAACTGTTCAACAGGAGCTGCTCAAAGATTCTTGGCCCCAGCAAACAATCTCTCTGGGGCAGCGTGGTGTGATCTGCCTGACTTATGGATTGGCAAGAGATCCAGGCATCATTCCTGCAGATAGCTAGATCAGATTAGAGAAGGAAGCAGTGAGTAGTCCTGAGAAAATGCAGCATATGATTTCTTCTGGCCCCTGGGTCTATGTCCTAGACTGGGAGGCAAGCCCACCCTGCTGTAATTTCTGCTGACTCACCTGTGTTTGGCCCTGTGTGAGATGCACATCCGCCACTCTGCTGGTCAGAAGTTTTAGGATGACTGTCACATTGCAGAGCAATGTGAGTCAGTCAGTGCCTGCATCCAGCCCCATGACAAACTAAAGTAATGGATAAGACTAAGAATCCGAGCCCCTTCCTCAACCCTCTCTCCAGACCCTGTTTGGTTGGCCCTGCAGAGTGAGTTGGGGCAGGATCTGGGATGAAGGTTAGGTGAGTGAGTTTTGTGGTTTGGTGCTATTTGTCACAACCCTGACATGACTAAACGGCCCCTCTGGTAATAGGGTGACCAGACAGGAAGTATGAAAAAACTGGGATGGGGGTGGGGGGGGGGAATAGGACCCTATAGAGGAAAAAGACCCAAAAATCAGGACTGTCCCTATAAAATCAGGCCATCTGGTCACCCTATGCTGGACTGGCCTGGTTCTGTCTGCTCTTGTCTACGAATGACTGGGTGGGACTCAGCACTGATGGCCTAGCCCAAGTGCTGACACGAATCCGAGAGGCCAGTGCATGAACGGCCGCCTGTTCTAATGTTGGCGTCTGTGCAGGCTTGCGTGGGGAGAGGTTACCCTGCTGCACCTCCTTGGTGAATGGTGATTTCAGCTGTCAACCCACCACCTTGCCTGTGCTCAGGGCATCTGGTTTCATGGTATTATGGGGGAGGGAGGAAGGAGGAGGAACATGCCCAAAGAGTCAACTAGGTGAAAGTTCAGACCTTAGCAAGAAAATGGCTATTATGACAAAGTCAGGGTTGGGGGAGGGGGGAGCATGGCTGATCAGAAAGGCAGCACGGTGATTGGCTGGAAGGAAATTGGGTGAAAGTTAACAGTCCTTTTAACCATCCCTCCCCCTTCCCCGGGAGCAGGCTTGCTTCATTGTTTTGGGAAGAAACCCCTCCCCCAGCACGTTCGCAGGCAGGGCTAACCTTTCCCCTACTTCAGACTCAGACGCTGATGTCAGAGCGGGGGGGGGGGGGGCGGGGGCGGGTGCAAGGAGGCTGCGAGGAGCCCTTGTCCTGGCATCAGCCTTTTGCAGAGAGCGGTATTTAAAGCCTGGACAGGGGTTTCCATCCCTGTAGCATCTTAGTGTCACTTACTTTATATTAAAAACAACAACCCCCAGTGTGACCCCACTGGGTGGGGTGTTCAGTGGACTTTGATAAGGGCTCTTTTGTCTAATGGCCTGGGCACATGGAGAGTGGCTGGCACTGAGTGCCACTCCTTGCGCTTCCCATTGGGCCTGCTGCCCAGACACTAAGGTGGGAGAGACCTTAGCAATACTCTGTGTGGCACTCAGCTTGAGCTCTGACAACAAGAGCCATGGGCTCGGGGCCAGCACGGGGAGCAAATGGACACTCGGGGGTAGAGGGGGGGAAAAAAGATTCCTGAAGATCTCACTCCTATGAGGGCAGCAACAGAACCTTCTCGTCAGCACCCCAAGAGATGGGAATGGAGGGAGGACCCCCATGTCCCATCCAGCCCCCAGCGTTGGTGATGGGGGGGGGGGGGGGGGGAGAGCACCATCCTTCCCTCCCAGCTGGGGGACAGCCCCATCCTGCTTACCTCCCTTCCACAGCAGCTGGGAGGGGGTGAGTGGCTGGGGCTGTGCTAAATGACAGACCTAAAAGTAGCAGTTCTTCAACAAAAAAACTTCACAACCAGACTCCAATGAGACACTGCTGAATTGGAATTAATTTGCAAACTGGATACAACTAACTTAGACTTGAATAAAGACTGGGAGTGGATGGGTCATTACACAAAGTAAAACTATTTCCCCATGTTTATTTCCCCTCCTCCTCCTGTTCTTGTCAACTGCTGGAAATGGCCCACCTTGATTATCACTACAAAAAGTCCCCCGTCCCCCCTGCTCTCCTGCTGGTAATAGCTCACCTTTCCTCCTCATTCTTGTTACAGTCTGTATGGTAACACCCATTGTTTCATGTTCTCTGTGTATATAAAATCTCCCCACTGTATTTTCCACTGCGTGCATCCGATGAAGTGGCCTGTAGCTCACGAAAGCTTATGCTCTAATAAATTTGTTAGTCTCTAAGGTGCCACAAGTCCTCCTGGTTTTTTTTACAGATACAGACTAACACGGCTGCTACTCTGAAACCTGTCTAAATGGGGGTGTGAGGCTGAAGTAAAGGTTTGCTGAGAGCGTGCTCCCTTGCAGTCCCTCCGTTTCTAGAGTCGTCTGCACCAAACCCGACAGATGGCTCCAGCGTGGGCTGGAGAACGGTGGAGCCAGTTCAGAGCCCAGTCCAGTGCCACCCCCGGTGCCTTCTGAGCTGGAGCCCAGAGTTCTCTGAGCCCTCAGTGCAAGGCTAGCTTCTCGCTGGAACCCCAATATCCTGTGAAGTGCTGCACATCCCCCCCAGAGCTCGGTTACTTTGTATGATGCAAGACATACTGTACATTGCTTTACAGTAAAACTCCTCCAGGCCTGGGAGCTCAGTGCTGAGAACGAAGTCCCTGCGCTCCCCAGTGGAGGAACAAGGCAAAGGAAGTGGGGGAAAGTTCATGTTTACACTCACAATCCTGCAGTTCCTCTTGAACTCGTGCTTATGGCAGCTGCACAAGAATCCAAGCTCCAGTCCCCCAAACCCAAAGGAGGGGGCTGTCTTCATTTAGACTTTTTTTTTTTTTTGGTCCCTGCAGCTCAAGGGAACAAAGACAATATGTTTCAAAGCTGAATGCAAAGGGCACTGTCCCAGCTTCCTCTAGGCAGCTACGTCAGGAACAGACCTCGCTTTGTTTGGGGAGGTGCCGGGAAAGGGGCTCTTGCCACCTGTTGCAGGCAGACAAAGAGCTGTTTGATTTTGTGGCTGTTCCTTGATGCTCTGCAAAGCTGGGTAAAGTCCCTGCATGTCTTGACACCTTCTTGTCCTTTAGACTCCGGTTTTATAACTGGATTCTTCTTAGGCCTGTTGATTGCTCCCAATGGACTCTTACCAGTTCTGTTGAAATGGTGCTTTGTTGGCAGTTACAGTAAAGCCGAGGCCAAAGTCCAGGCATCTGGGGAGAGGAGGAGCAGAATTTCTCTTTGCTTTACAAATAGTCTTGCTGATGCTTTGCAGTCAGAGCCAGTGGCCTTAGTGGCAGCTGTGCATTGGTGACCTCCCACAGGCCCTGGCAGGGCAGCCCTCTCAGTGTCTGAGCCAGTCCTGGCCTGCAACTGGGAGTCCCACCAGGGTTGTGCCTGGTCCCTCACTTCCCCCTATTCATTGCTTATGGGGGCATTGGTCTTATGAGGGGCTCTGAGCAAAAGGGTCACTGTATGCTGATGGTCTCTGCTCCGCACCTGCTGTCAAGTCAGTCAGTAAGCCATGCACCAGGCCATCCAGCAGCACGTCTTCCTAATGCTGGGCGTAGCTGACACGACTACAATCCCATCTGAGAGCTAGATGGAACTTGCAAGCAGTTTGTGAATTAGTGTTAGTCTGGGTGAGTTAGAACAATATTCTGCAGCTATTGCCCTCTGCAAGGGTGGGGTGGGGGGGAAAGGGGCATTACCCCTTCCTACCATCTGCCCTCATCAGAGATAATGTCCGGAAGCCACACCGTGCTGCTGCCTGTTTGCCCCTGGTCTGCTGATTCTGCATAGCTCATGTGACCTGTCTCACCAGCTCCTCCTCCTAGGTTACACACTTGGCCCCGTTCTCTGGTAGGCTGTAGCTGTCTATTTACCTGGGCCCTTTGAGTCCTGTATTAACTTCTGTACAAAATGAAACAAGCCCAAGGGCCTGGAGATAAATGCCTTGGAAAACTTTAGGGCTTTATTTTTTATTACTTCTTTATATTGCCATAGTACCTAAAAGCCCTAATCATGGACCAGCCCCATTGTGCTAGGTGCTGTACAAACAACCTCTAGCTTTAGCATTCAAAGTTGTGGTTAAGCTAGGCTCATTTGTAGAAGTGTATAGCTGCTAGGATTGTGGTGTGAACAAAACTGTTTGAGAGCAACATGCTGAGACTGCTTCTTCTAAATTCCCCCTCTGTCTTTTTGCAGAGCTCCTGCTGGACTGCCAGCAGCTCTTCCTGGCAGGAGAGAGAAGCAGTGGTGTGTTTCAGATCCAGCCCTTTGGATCTCAGCCTTTCAAAGTCTACTGTGACATGACTGCTGGTAAGTGAGGGGAGCACCCTGGGCCATTCTGAGTTCTGCAAACTGTTCTTGGAAATAACAGAACTGAAATAAATGAACAATCCCTTCCACCCGCAGAAGGTGGCTGGACGGTGATCCAGAGGCGTCTGGATGGCTCCATGGACTTCGACCAGCTTTGGGAAGCCTATAGGAATGGCTTTGGAGATCTTAGCGGTAAGCAGATGGTGGAAGACTTTTATTCTAGCTTTTCCAGATCGGCAAGCAAATTCCATGCCCACGCTACTTCCCCTCCCAGAGATGGACCAAAGATCTTCACCCAGCAGAACACCCAGATGGACGAGTGGGCACTGCTGGCTGAGAAGGGATTGAGGAAGTTCACCACACAAGGGTGCATGCATCCACTGACCTCCCTAGGCACATTGTGCACACCAGAGAATCTGGAGTGATGTTAGCACTGCATGCTAACATCTTCCTTTGATCTGCATAGTGCTTGTGATGCCAATTAATGCAAAGTTCCTTGTTTCAGGTGATTTCTGGTTGGGCCTGGAGAAAATATACCACATTGTCCAAGACAGAAGGTACAATCTTTCAATTGAGCTGCAAGACTGGGAAGGAAACTCTCAGCTTATTCAGTTCCTCTTTAGCCTGGGTGGAGAGAACACCGCCTACACACTTAGTCTCCTAGGACCTGTGTCAGGAGAGCTGGAAAATGCTCTTGGGGACTTCAGACAGCTGCCCTTCTCCACTCGAGATCAGGACAATGATTTCAAAGCTGACGCTAACTGTGCCAAGCACCTGTCAGGTTAGTACTGGCAAAGGCAAGGTGCTATATTCCTAAGCAAGAGTCTTTTGTGGGGGGGGGGATAGGTCAGTGGTTTAAGCGGTGGCCTGTTAAAGTCAGGGTTGTGAGTTCAATCCTTGAGGGGGCCATTTAGGGATCTGGGGCCAAAAAAAAAGGTGGGGGGACAACAGTACTTGGTCTGGTCCTGCTTTGAGCAGGAGGTTGGACTAGATGACCTCCTGAGGTCCCTTTCAACCCTGATACTCTGCAATTCCTTCTCTTGGTGGGTAAGTCTTCCTCCATCTGCCCCAAGCTGCTCGAAGCCTAGCTCTCCTTTCCCACTGTAAGACCCACGCGCGCACCCCCCCTTATTTCTGTGCGAACTGAACTATGCTTCCAATATTTTGGGGCAGATGGCACTGGTGAAAAATGGCCATTTGGGTATTTTGACTCTGACCTTGTCCCCTGCTTCGCCCTCCTCCTTCTCCACGGGGATGGGACCGTGAGATCCACAAGGGGAGCTGTGAGAGCGACTCTAATCAAACCTGAAACCAGGTGACATTCTCATGGTTCCAGGTTCTGTTACAAAGTCATAACTTGGCCCAGCTTGTTCCCCATGACTCAAACTGTCCAACCAAAGGAGGAGGCCAGTTCAGGGGCTCAACAGAGGAATTCACCCCATGTCTGAATGTTTGGCTTGTTTGAACTGTAACCTGAGTACAGATGAAACAGACGACCCATGTGAACCAAAACCGTGGTATTTCCCACATTTCTCACACTCTGCTAGCGGTGTAACGCACCTACCCTGTCCACCCAGGAGTCTGCTCCTGACTCCTGGGGCCACCCGCGGCTCTCGGCTGCTCTCAGCTTTTTCACCCCCTAGTGGCCAGAGATTGCACACATGGGGCATGTGCTCTCAGGTGGGAGTGGAATGGTCTTGAGCCACAGCACTGACTGGGGACATCTGGTGTCAATTCTGAGTGCACATGCACACAGGGCCGGCTCTAGGCACCAGCAAAACAAGCAGGTGCTTGGGGCAGCACATTTCTAGGAGCAGCATTCCAGCACCGGCCATGCCGCACCTAGAAATGTGCCCCCGCCGCCCCAGCTTGCCTCCGCCTGCTCCCCTGAGTGCACCGCCGCTGCTCCGCTTCTCCCCCTCCCTCCCTCCCAGGCTTGTCGTGTGCAAAATAGCTGTTTCGCACGGCAAGCTGGGGAGGGAGGAAGAAGAAGCCAAGCAGCGGTACGCTCAGAGGAGGCGGCAGTGGTGGAGCAGAGGTGAGCTGGGGCGGGGAGTGGTTCCTCTACCCCCCCATTACTTCCTGCACTCCCCCTGACCCTCGCTCACCTCTGTTCCGCCTGCTCCCCTGAATGCGCTGCCTCTCCCTCACCTGAGAGGGAGGGGGTAGAAGCGGAGCTGCAGCGTGTTCAGGGGAGTGGGCGGAGCAGAGGTGAGCTAGGGCAGGGTGTTGTGGAGGGGGGAGCTGCAGGAAGCAATGGGAGGGGGAATGCGGCATGCCCGGGGAAGGAGGCAGGTCCAGGGATTTGGGGAAGGGTTTGGGAAGGGGCGGAGCCGGGGGTGGGTGGGCATGGGAAAAAAAAGCTGGGGCGGCCAAAAATTTTTTTGCTGCAAAAATCCTAGAACCAGCCCTGCATGCACACACGGCCCCCTCCTCCCTCCATGCTGGGTGACACTGGGCAAGTTGCTGCAATTCAGCCTCTATTCCCTAACTGTAAAATGGAACTAATAATGTGTTATATTTCATCAATGGATCTGCCCTACCATCTAGGGCTCCGTATGACAGGTATGGGGCTATAGAAGTATTTGCATTAATCTGGCCTCTTTGATGGCCATGCAGGACTAGCTGCCTGCATGGCTTGATCTCCTTCAGACCTGGAAGTAGTGTTAGAGTTCCCTGGAGCATGGGACCCTCTGAAACACCTTTCATGTACACGCTTCAGGTCATTTAACTTTCCAAAGCTTGGCGGGGGCAGATTGTGCTTGGAAGGGAGGGTGAAGCAATAGTTCTGAAATTGGGGTGATTTTCTTATACTGTTATGGGACTTTTTAGCTGTGAAAATTCCCATTGGCTGAAATCTGCCTCTTCCTTCCTTTCTTCCTTCCTTCTAGGAGGCTGGTGGTTCAGCACCTGTGGCCATGCTAACCTCAATGGAAAGTACTTCCGCTCCATCCCCCGTCAGAGGCATGAGCGGAAACAGGGAATCTTCTGGAAGACATGGAAAGGGAGGTATTATCCACTGAAATCTACCACTCTGAAAATCCAACCCACAGAGCTGGAAACAATCCTAACCTAGCTGCCACTTGAAAGACTCAAAGGAGTGCAGATTTGCAGGTCTGTAACTTGGTGTTTACAGAAACCAGAAATGCAACCCTCAGTGACGGTTCAGAGAGGAACCTTTCCTCACATTAGCAGCTCTTTAGCTGGCAGAGTCTAGCATGGAGCAATGCAGCAACAGGCTCTTCCTGTAGGTATAACCACTTAGTGTTACCGAGGTCCAATGAACTCAAAGGATGGAAGCTCCCAGAAAGGGCGAGTAGCCCTGAACAGGGAGAAGGGTAACTGTGGAACGCACAAGCTGGGGGAGCAGTCACAGACCAGTGTTGCTGCTGTCTAAGTCAATGATGTACAAAGCTTTGTCCTAAGTCTTAGTTGATCAGTTACCTTTGCTGTTAAAGCCACTGTGCTTTCAAGGAGCTCGCTTGGTCCCAGCACTGAAGCTGGGGAGAGGTGAGGTGAATAGGGTCCTCTTAGAACAGCTGCACCCTGGGCCCATGTGCCACCTTACTCCTCTCCTCTCACTGGGATTCCCAACTGGAGGAGGCTCACAAAGCTCCCATGAGCCAAGAGGCTGCTGATACTGTCAGGCTTTTCTTCTAGGATAGTTCCCTGTTGGGCTCTGAGGTTTGGAGCCGTGGTAAAGTGCTGCTGCCAAAAACCCATCCCATTCCCCCCCAGAACACCTGACTAGAGACCCTCTTCTTCTGCCCCACCTCCAGCCATGGCAGGTCAGTTACGCAGCAGCTGCAATAGAGGCAGCAGGAAATATAACTCATGTCTGACACCTTGTTTCTCATGACCCCTGCCCAGCTTCCCCCCCCTCTCCTCAGTTACTTAAACGCCACTTGACTGTTTCCTCCTCTTGAGGAGTGGGGACTGAGGTCCATCTAGCTTTCTTCATCCTCAAAGATTACATGCAACTCCTCCTTCCTGGCCTCCCCACCTGGGAAGAACAGTTTCAGGATTTCATCCAGTAATTCCTCCAATTGCCTGTTACCAGGAGACCAGACTAGATCATAGATGTCCGTTTTGGCTCTGAATCCTGAGCTTCAGAGAGAGCCTACCGCTGCGGCTGAGTCAGCTAGAACAGCCTCTAGAGTGGCATGAGGGACAGTCTGCCCTTGGGCATGGGCCCAACCCTGCCTCTCCACCCTGAATTCCTAGCGAGGGCTGTGCATCTCTTCCTTCACCTTATCCTGGAGGTTTAGTTTCTTCTTGAAAGATTCCAAAATCCCAGTGTGGACTAGACCCTGTTCCCTGGCTGTGACCTGAAATTGAAACATTCTCTCTGAAAGGTGAGGTACAGTAGGGTTCCCCCAACATGCTGGGAGCAGCATCAGTCGCACATGGTGTCTGCCCCTAAATACTGCACAGATTATTCTTGTATCTTCAGCAACTGGATTTGAGGATTTCCCAGAGTGTCTTAGAGGAGGGGAGCAGGTGTGGTGGGGTGCATCTGATCTTTGGGGAGACCCTGGGTAAAGTGGTGGTCACTGAAAAACTGTTACAGGCCAAGTTTCCCTCTTGGGTGTTCCCAAGTATCCTGCCCTATTTGAGTCATATTGACTGACTTGCTAGAGCTCTTAGCTGCTGAATACTGTAAATAGTCACTTGTAGAATGCTGGATCTTTCATGGAATTTACTGTTTAATTTGTTTCTGTATTTAAATGCAGTGTTAATAACAATGGTATAATTTATAAATGTTTGGGTTTGAAAAAAATCATGAGTAGTTTGTGTATTTTCATCTCTAACCTTTTTATACTAAAATCTGACTTTCTGCAGATGTTGTCTTTTAATAAAAACCCCACCAAACCGATCAGTCTCACACCCGTGTTCAGAGTTCTGTCCTAGGGCTACTAATGAGGTGGGGGAGGCCACCTGGTGCACTGTTATGTAAGGGACTCACCTCTTGGTCCCAACTATGCTAGGTCAGTTCTGGTGTTCACATGTTAAAGGATGTCTGGCAAAACTGAGGAGGGCTCAGAAGAGCTACAAGAATGACAAGGTCTGGAAAACAGGCCTTACAGTAAAACTAAGGAAGCTCAATCTGTTTAGCTTATTGGAGAGAACATGAAGTGCCAGTGCAATCCCCCCCATAATCACCTATGCAGGGAGGAGATCTCTCATATCAGAGGGCTGTTTCTTCTAGCAGCCAATTGAAAAATAAGATCAAATGGCCAGAAGCTGAAGCTAGACAAATTTGAAATGGTCAAACTTGAACGTTGCTTCCAGTGGAGCACCTTTTCAAGAGCTGTGTTGGATTCTCCATCAGTTGGTGTCTCAGGCATCCAATCTCTAGTTAAAAGAATAAACTCCTAAGTCAACAAATGCTTGGACTCTGCACCAGAATTGCTGTGTGAGGTTCTCTACTAGCCTGGAAGTGCTCATACAAACCATGCAACGTATCCATGCCCCCTTGTTTTGGTGGATAGATACGGGGGGGTGGGGGGGAATTCAAAACTAAATTAGCCCCAGGGTGTGTGAAGATGCTGGAGACCTTATGTGCTATGTTCACTGAAGTAAGATGCTCCTACAAATAAAGAGTAGTGAAAGGGTCACACCCTTATCTGTTCATTTCTGGATTTTCATTCTGTGGCAGTTGGAATAAGTTTTCCAGCTTTACTCTCCAATGATACTCAACCTTTATTTCCAGCACTAGCCAGAAATAGTTCCTGCTGTGAGCTACTGCCTGGCACAGGGGACCTAATGTGCAGAAACTGGCTTTCTGGAAGTCTCCAGCCAAAAGAGCAAAGCTAGCAGACAGTCCAACCTTTCAAAAAAGACTAGCACTGGGAAGCTTGCAAGCTAGCCAAAAGAGCTGACCCTGACCAGCTGGAGAACTATCCCTGCTGTTCTCACTTATTCCTTGGTCCTGATCTACCCCATGGTGCAATTCCACTTCTTGCTGTGAGGGATGAGACCCTACCCCCAAGGCAGAGACCAGTCACAGATTAACTGTGTTACTGGGGCTTCCCAGCCAGCTGTGGATCTTTCTCTGGGAAATTCCACTATTGTGACATACATTAACAAGGAAGGGGAAGTACCTGGACTGTTAACTTAGAATTCCCTCCGAATCCCTCCTCCTCTATTTTCCAGTGCATGCTTTGAATTTTGATCTTAAGTCCAAATGAAAGATGAGGGCGCCCTCTGGTGATGAGAGAAATGACACTACATACAGGGCTACTGAGGAAAGGGCAGTTTCAAATATTCCTGGTTTCAGAGTAGCAGCCGTGTTAGTCTGTATTCGCAAAAAGAAAAGGAGTACTTGTGGCACCTTAGAGACTAACAAATTTATTAGAGCATAAGCTTTCGTGAGCTACAGCTCACTTCATCGGATGCATTTGGTGGAAAAAGCAGAGGCTTTTTCCACCAAATGCATCCGATGAAGTGAGCTGTAGCTCACGAAAGCTTATGCTCTAATAAATTTGTTAGTCTCTAAGGTGCCACAAGTACTCCTTTTCAAATATTCCTGATATTCAAATATTCACAACCGTAGATATGAAATGACCCCTTCCCAGGAAACAGGCCAGCACCAAGTTGGTTGTAAGGTGGTATCTGATGCTGTGGCTTTATAACAATTCATTTAAAAAAGCATTTATGTAACAGCTTCCATCAAGGACTGCAGTGCGTTTGTTATTCATGCAGCGCAAGAGTGTCCTGAATTCTAGCGAACAGCTCCCCAGTGGGGCACAAAGCTCCACAGCCTTGCTGGAAAGAGTTGCCTGTTTTCTCACCTCCCTACCTACCTGTGAACAAACTACTGTTCCCTCAGAATAGGTTCTCTGCCTTGGACAGAGAAGTGTTTATCTGAATGACAGCTATGTTTAAAAACCCCACAAGAATTTAAAATGGTAATAGAATCTAGGTCCAGGCTTTAAAATGAGTAATAGAGTGTAGCTGAAAATCAATTCTCCTTCACTCACCTGCCATGAGTTTGTTTCAGGTCCCTGCATGTCCCCTGGTTGTAGAGCAATGAATGGGCTGTTCTATGCTAGAGAGGAGGAGCATGTGGCAAGGGGAGGTGACCATAGAGAGTCCTCAGGGACAGAAGCCTCAATGAGTCCTGAGGGGTGCAGTGAGAGGTGGGTAGATGGGAGTGATGTGGGGCTAATAATACAAACTGTGCAGGCCAAGAACTCTGTGGCCCTCAGAGTCAAGGCTGTCTAGAGTCAATAGGCTGGCCTAGAGGCAGTGGTCACAGACAGATCAAGTATGACACTGGTGTGGTGAATCACTCATGTTTTAAGCCCCTCCAGAGTAGTATCACCCACTACAGAGGTTTCCATATACTAGTTCAAACTAGGCTTCCAGACACTAGGAAAACAAAGAAAGGGCTTTAGGCTTAAATAAATGTCATTTAAACTGATTCAGGGTGGTCTTTCTAGTACAGCTAAAAGACAGGATCTTCTGCCCAAGGGGGCCCCATAAGACTGATGGGTGACTTCTGATAAGCTCTAAGCATGCATATAGGAACTTTCAACTGCCTGAAAGGGGGTTCCAAAGAGGATGATTCTAGACTGTTCTCAGTGGTAACAGATGACAGAACAAGGAGTAATGGTCTCAAGTTGCAGTGCAAGACATCTAAGTTGGATATTAGGAAAAACTTTTTCACGAGGAGGGTGGTGAAGCACTGGAATGGGTTATCTAGGGAGGTGGTGGAATCTCCAGCCTTAGAGATTTTTAAGGCCCGGCTTGACAAAGCCCAGGCTGGGATGATTTAGTTGGTTTTGGTCCTGCTTTGAGCAGGGGATTGGACTAGATGATCTCCTGAGGTCTCTTCCAACCCTGATCTTCTATGATTCTATTATTTTTATGTTTCCTTTGCAATGCTTTTACCTTAAGAAT
The DNA here is from genome assembly GCF_009764565.3 of Dermochelys coriacea. NCBI lineage: Eukaryota > Metazoa > Chordata > Testudines > Dermochelyidae > Dermochelys > Dermochelys coriacea. The sequence goes on from NC_050092.1 coordinate 2,065,083, forward strand.
CAAGGTGCTTGCTTAAACAGAGCCGGGTAGTACCTTGTACCTGCTGGCAATACACTGTTCACAGCCTTCAGAGAGAAAGCAAAGTGCAGGTGCTACCTTTAGGCAGACTGGCTTGGTGGGGGTATCACAGTGTAAGGCAGGAAGCTGTGCAGCCTTAAAACACTGATCAGAAGGGAGAGAGAGAGACACACAGGTCTCCACCCAAGAGAAATAACAGTTGGGGGCCAGAAACCTTAGGTGGGTGCCCTCGAGGCTCCACGGAGAGCGAAATACAGGTGCAGTTACCCTGAAACTATGACAGGAACTAAACTGCTAGATCCATCCTCAAAAATCACGTTTGAAGGCAGGAGGTTTCTTCTCCCAGTTTAGACAGGATCTGAGAGGGAAGAAGTGCTGTTGGGGCTATGTTTGCTTCGTCCTTGGGGAGGGGAGGCAGATGTACAGCAAATGGGTGAATTCATCATTGTGGTTCCTTATTTCCCTCTTAAATGGTACCCCACTTGTGTCTCAATCCAGCTGACTACTTTTACATCTCCCATTAACAAAACACCTTCTCACGTTGCAGCTTCTGAGTCCCTGGGATGGAGGTGCCAGACACTTCCTCCCATTGGCTTCACCTTCACGCCAAACAGTCATTTGTTATTTACGGAACTGTCGCTTCCTTCACACGGCAGCCCTTTCCCGGGGCTAGTGCTGACACAGAGGTTGTACAGAGGTCCACAGTGAGAAGATTAACAGGCAGATGGTGATATTCCTGGTTAGCAAGCCTGACTTTAGGATTTTTGAGTCCCCATCAGAGTTGTTCTTGGAAGTTGGCATTCCCTCAAGACCTGTTCTTCACCCACAGCAAATCCTCCCAGTCTCTTCTCTCTTGTTTCCTTCCACCCTGCACTGGCAATGGTTAAGAAAAAGCTTGCAGGACACTGGGCAAAGAACACACACAGACCCTACATCCCCACAATAAAATTGTGAGCTACCTGTGAATCTAGGTGTTAGTCTGTATTTGCAAAAAGAACAGGAGTACTTGATTCAATGGCTGAGTCATTGCACATATTGCATCCGATGAAGTGAGCTGTAGCTCACGAAAGCTTATGCTCTAATAAATTTGTTAGTCTCTAAGGTGCCACAAGTACTCCTTTTCTTTTTGCGAATACAGACTAACACGGCTGCTACTCTGAAACATTACACATATTGAATCTATTTCCCCATGTTAAGTACCCTCACACTTTCTTGTTAACTGTCTAAATGGGCCATCTTGATTATCACTACAAAAGCTTTTTTCTCCTGCTGATAAAAGCTCATCTTAATTAATTAGCCTCTTACTCCACCTTTTCATGTTCTCTGTATGTATATATATATATAGATATAGATATAGATAGATATATATCTTACTATATGTTCCATTCTATGCCTCCGATGAAGTGGGCTGTAGCCCACAAAAGCTTATGCTCAAATAAATTTGTTAGTCTCTAAGGTGCCACAAGTCCTCCTGTTCTTTCTGTGAATCCAAAACTCCCTGAGCTGTAGAGCAGCCCAGATTCTGTGCTGTGCTGTGGCTGTTTTACACTACACCAGTGATGCAGTATGTCCCCAAAGCCAGCACAGTCAGCCACAGGAAAACCACTCAAGTGTCACCCTGAGCTGTGGCAGATAAGCCACTGGGCTGATGGGGCCTGTGCTCAGGGGCCCTGGCCAATCGCGGGGTTCTGGAAAAAATCTGCCACCAGGCAGCAGAAGCCTGGAGCCCTGGCCACGGGGTTGGTGGGACAGGGGAAGCCCTCCGCGGCAGCAACACCGGGTGGGCATGTCGTGGGAAGACCCCATGCCCCAACCCTGTCTCCGGCAGAAGTCGCAGGATGGGGGAAACCCCCCCTCCAGCGTCCCCCACCCCTCCCCAGCAGAAGTGCGGGGGTGGAGGGAGGGTGAGAGACGCCCCAGTGCCCCAACCCTGGTCCCCCATAGAAACACAGGGAATGGTGGGGGAAGCCCAGCAGCTGGACCCCTGCTGCAGCCATGGGACTGGAGGAGCTCTCATGCCCCACTATGGACCTGGGGCCGTGGCATGGGGACAGAGCGTCTCTGGTCCTGGGGGCTGCAGGGGGGGACCCAAATGGAGGGGACCCTGGGTGGAACAGGGGCAACATCCCTGAGGAAAGGGCAGAAAGGAGTGGGGCTGTGGGCAGGGCCGCAGGCAGAAGGGGCGGAACTGGGACAGGGCCACAGTCAGAACAGGTGGGAAGGGGGCCCCATTTGCTCTGGCCCAGGGCCCCATGAAACCTTAATCGGTCTCTTGCCCTGAGAACATGTAGCCAGAGCAAAAGTTGTGTGGCCAGGATGCCTCTACACTCCGCTGATCCCTGGTTGCCATGTGATCTCTTTGGAGACATTGGCAGCTAGCACAAATCAAAGTAACCTTCAGACAGCTCTAACTTACACCAAGGAACCAGTCTAGATCACAGTCTAGATACCCCTTTGTATCCCCTGCTCCAGAGTTGCATTGCCTTCTCTTCAGCTGCAGCTGAGTATCTGGTCCATTACCTTTATGCACACATTGGTGCTAATCAGGTCATGTACAGAGCTGGACAAAGAGTGCATCACTTATTGGTTTTCCAAGAGCAGAGTAGTGTCCATCTTGACAGAAAAGCATTCATTCAAAGAGCCATCCCCACCCATCTGTGCGAAGCGGCAATGGCTGCTCTCCTTCCTGGCACTCCTGTGAGACTGCTCCTCTGACCACATCTGAGGAGATCTCTGCAGGAAGGAGAAGGGATTCCTGAAGGAAGTTTTCGTGAGCTACATTGGATGAAGTGAGCTGTAGCTCACGAAAGCTTATGCTCAAATAAATTTGTTAGTCTCTAAGGTGCCACAAGTACTCCTTTTCTTTTTGCGAATACAGACTAACACAGCTGCTACTCTGAAACCTGAAGGAAGTTAACTCACTGGAACAGAGAGAGCCTTGTTGAGGTGTAAGAGGGAGGCAAAAGCCATACGTCCACCTCCCTAAGCACCAGGCCTCTTTGTACATCACTCCTCCTTGATCAGATGGTGACATGCTCAGTGGCACCATTGGGGGGCTGTGTTCTATGCTGTCGGCCAATCACCAAATACTGAGGCTTATATTCCCACGTTCTCTGCCTAAGGCCCCCCATCTTATCAATTGCTAAAGTCAAAGCGTCATCAGGAAAAAGGCAGCATGTGTTCTCTGAAAAGAAGCAATCCCTGGAGTACATCTGTATTTTTAATGCTGAGTCCCTCCTATTATCTTTCTCTTCCATGTCCTGGGCTTCCCTCCCATGACCTTCATGCCCATCTTCTGCACAGGAGTGACTGCATCATGTTAGCAGCAGCATCTCTCCCAGAAAAGAAGAACTCCCTGCCATGAATCATCCTCAGATGGCTCTTCCTCTACGATACCCGACCTCTTCTGCACCATCCTGTGACTGAGCCACATCCTCTACACTCATTAGGGACCCCAATCCATGGCTGCTTAGTTTTCCCAGTCAAAGCATGGACAATAGCCTGGTACTACCTGTCACAGAGTTCACTCACTGCTAGGGCACCTCCTGGCGGCTCTGGGGATTAGCTCCTTCCAGGTCCTATGCCCCCTTCTGTCACTCATTCATGTGCATTACCACCCATCTCTCTCTCTGTGACTCAGGGTGCTCTCTCTTCGTGACTTGGCCCTCTGGCCAGGAGACTGTGTGCTTTCCCCTGCTGGGGGTTATCAAAGTCTCGCCATCTAAAATGGCAGTCTTCTTCCTGACTGTGTCACTTCCCCAGTGGCTGGTAGGAAAATCTGGACCTGTCTCTTCTCCAGGTTCCAGCTCAGGGACCCTCTAATCAGCAGCCAAGGTCTGCAGTGTCCCACCTTGATGCCATTTCACTGAGCCTTTTCCCACTCCTCTGGATAAACCCTTCCCTAGGGCCTGGGGGGTTTCTATTCTCGCCCTGGGTTTCCTTCCTCCTCTCTTTAACATCCTAACAGTGGATGCAGGCTCCCTCACTGCAGCCTTTTCTGCTGCTAACTTCCTGGCTTTATACCAGCCATGCCTGTTCCTTCTCAGCTGGGGTTACTTAGGCCACCTAATTCCCTTCAGGTGTGGCCTATCCATTTAATTGGCCCCTTCTCAGCCTCATTAACATTTCCTAGGCTAGTGTGGGGTGAACACCCCAGCACACTACCATGCAGTAGACTGCTGTAGGCTGCCACTGGCACAAGTGTCCAGGGAATAGGGGTTAGCATAGTGGGAAAATGTGAGGGGTAGGAAACTGTAGAAGATAAGAGAAAACATGTTCAGCCACACCATCAGGGGCTCATTCACCTGCACATCTACCAATGTGATCTCTGCCATCATGCACCAGCAATGCCCCTCTGCCATATACATTGGCCAAACTGGACAGTCTCTACGCAAAACAATAAATGGACACAAATCTGACATCAGGAATTGTAACATTCACAAAACAATTGGAGAGCACTTCAGTCTCCCTGGACACTCAATAACAGACTTAAAAGTGACCATTCTTCAACAAAAAAACTTCAAAAACAGACTTCAACAAGAAACTGCAGAACTGGAATTAATTTTCAAATTTGACACCATCAAATTAGGCCTGAATAAAGACTGGGAATGGCTGGGTCGCTACAAAAAATAATTTTCCCTCTGTTGATACTCACACTTTCTTGTCAACTGTTGAGAATGGGTCACATCTACGATGATTGAATTGGCCTCATTAGCACTACAAAAAGTAATTTTCCCTCTATATTCACCCCTTCTGGTCAACTGTTGGAAATAGGCCACATCCACCCTAATTGAATTGCCCTCTTTAGCCCTGACCCCCGCACTTGATAAGGAAACTCCCAACTTTTCATGTGCTGTGTATTTATACCTCCCTACTGTATTTTTCACTCCATGCATCTGATGAAGTGGGTTATAGCCCACGAAAGCTTATGCCCAAATAAATGTGTTAGTCTCTAAGGTGCCACAAGGACTCCCCATTGTTTCAGCCTCACTGAAGCTATCAAAATGCGTCCTGTCTGATTTTGCAGAGCTCACTGGGAAGCAATGGGACTTGTGGATAGATGTACAGTAGACCCCATGTCTACAAGATTAGGAAGGCATCAGACTGGGCACCTGGGCTCACGCCCCCCGGAACAGAAGATCTTGTTGTTTTGTGTTGCAAACAGGTCCACTCAAGAATAACCTCAGTCCAAAAAGATGTTCTGGAGGATGGAGTCTTTGATTTCCCACTTGTGGTCTGAAGAAAAGTGTCTGCTCAAATGGTCTGCTATGCTGTTTTGCAGACCAAGTAAGAGTACCACAGAGAGTGAGATCTGGTGCTTGATGCACCAGATCCAGAGCCTGACTGCTTCTTGACAGAAAGGGGAGGATTTTGCTCATCCACTTTGTCAGGGTTCCCTCCCCACTCTGAAATCTAGGATACAGATGTGGGGACCCGCATTAAAGACCCCCTAAGCTTATTTCTACCAGCTTAGGTTAAAACTTCCCCAAGGCACAAATTCTTTGCCCTTGGAGGGTACGCTGCCACCAACAAGTGAATTAAGAAAGAATCAGGGAAAGGACCACTTGGAGTTCCTATTCCCCCAAAATATCCCCCCAAGCCCTTACACCCCCTTTCCTGGGGAGGCTTGAGAATAATATCCTAACCAATTGATTACAAAGTAATCACAGACCCAAACTCCTGGGTCTTAGAGAAATCATTCAGGTTCTTAAAAGAAGGATTTTATTTTTAAAAAAAGTAAAAATCACCTCTGTAAAATCAGGATGGAAAATAACTTTACAGGGTAACAAAGATTCAAAAACACAGCAGAACTTCCTCTAGGCTTAGTTGCAAAGTCCCTCCCTCCAGCAAAGGAAAAATTCACAAGCAGAACAAAAGATAATCTAACACGCCTTGCCTGGCTTTTATAGGAGAAGGAGTTTTCTGACCTGATGCTTCTCTGCTTCGCAAGAGAACACACACAAGAAAGCCTTCCCCTCCCCTCCCACCCCCCAAGATTTGAAAGTATCTTCTTTCCCCATTGGTCCTTTTGGTCAGGTGCCACCCAGGTTATCTGAACTTCTTAACCCCTTACAGGTAAGGAGGAATTCTAGGCTACCCTTAGCTGTATGGTTATGACACACTTGTTGTAAAATATGGTCATTGTATTGTCTGTCATTATCTGGACAGACTGACGAGACTGACCCACAAGCTTTGTGGATTGTTCTGAAGTCTAAGAGGCTGATGATCATAATGGTCACTTCTGACCTTAGTATCTATGAATCTATGAATCTATAAGTGCATTTGTGCTTCTCAAGGCATCCACAGGCCTGCACCTGCATACCATCTATGTGTGCTCTCCATCCCCAAAATGAGGCATCTGTCTTCTTAATTTTGAATGGGAGGAAAGGTGTAAAGGGAACTCCTCTGCAGGCTTTGTAGGGTCCTTCCACCATTTCAGGTTGACAGAACTAGTGAAGGCATACAGAGGGCCATATCCAGATGATATTCGATACCAATTTCAGCCAGACTTGCATGCATTGGGTCATAGTCTGCCATGAGACGTCTTGAAGCTACAGAAAACTATGTGTCTGAAAAGAGTGAAGCAAGTTCTCACTGTGGTGTCTGGATGCTTGAATAATAGAAATATAGCAGTAGGAATATACTACTAACCACCTGACCAGGATGATGACCAGCAGTTGTGAAATGCTTAGGGAGATTAAAGAGGCTACAAAAACAGAAAACCAAATAATTACAGGATTTCAACTATCCCCATGTTGACTTGATACATGTCATCTCAGGATGGGATGCAGAGATTAAATTTCTAGACACAATTAATCACTATTTCTTGGAGCAGTTGGTCCTGGAACTAGGCAATTCTTGATTTAGTCCTAAGTGGCGCACAGGATCTGGTCCAAGAGGTGAATATAGCTAAACCACTCAGTAATAGCAACCATAATGTAATTAAATTTAACATCCCAGTATGGAGAAAAATACCAAAGAAACCCACCACAGTGACATTTAACTTAGAAAAGGGGAACTACACAAAAATGAGGAAGTCAAACCATGGACTTGTTTGAATCTAAAATTGCTCCGATGAATTTGATTCTCTGGATGGGAGTCAGATGGGCTTTTGAACACTGACTTTCAGATGCAGGTTCTGGAACAAGTTGAGTGTGTAACTAATGGCTTCTGAGACGTGTTGAGGAGATTGTCTCTGTACCAGCCAACTATCCAGGTAAGGATACACCAAAATATTCCTCCTTCTTAAATGTGCTGCCATGACTGCTAGCACTGTGGTAAATTCTCTTGGTGTGTTCAATAGACCAAAGGGTAACACTCATAAGAACGTAAGAATGGACCTACTGGGTCGGACCAAAGGTCCATCTAGCCCAGTATCCTGTCTTCCGACAGTGGCCAATGCCAGGTGCCCCAGAGAGAATGAACAGAACAGGTAATCACCAAGTGATCCATCCCCTGTCGCTCATTCCCAGCTTCTGCAAAACAGAGGTTATGGACACCATTCCTGCCCATCCTGGCTAATAGCCACTGATGGACCTTTCCTCCATGAATTTATCTAGTTATTTTTTTAATCCTGTTGTGGTCTTGACCTTCACAACATTCTCTGGCAAGGAGTTCCACAGGTTGACTGTGAGTTGTGTGAAGAAATATTTCCTTTTGTTTTAAACCTGCAGCCTATTAATTTCATTTGGTGACCCCTAGTTCTTGTGTTATGAGAAGTAGTAAACAACACTTCATTATCTACTTTCTCTATACCACTCATGATTTTATAGACCTCAATCATATCTCCCCTTAGCCGTCTCTTTTCCAAACTGAAAAATCCCAGTTTTATTAATCTCTCCTCATACAGAAGCTGTTCCATACCCCTAATAATTTTTGTTGCCCTTTTCTGAACCTTTCCCAATTACAATCTTATCTTTTTTGAGATGGGGCAATGACATCTGCACACAGTATTAAAGATGTGGGTGTACCATGGATTTATATATTCATAAATGTATATTTAACATGATATTTTCTAAAAAAAGAAAAGGAGTACTTGTGGCACCTTAGAGACTAACAAATTTATTTGAGCATAAGCTTTTGTGAGCTACAGCTCACTTCATCGGATGCATCCAATGAAGTGAGCTGTAGCTCACAAAAGCTCATGCTCAAATAAATTTGTTAGTCTCTAAGGTGCCACAAGTACTCCTTTTCTTTTTGCGAATACAGACTAACATGACAGCTACTCTGAAACATTATATTTTCTGTCCTATTATCTATCCCTTTTTTAATTATTCCCAGCATTCTGTTCACCTTGTTGACTGCCGCTGCACATTGAGTGGATGTTTTCAGAGAACTATCCACAATGACTCCAAGATCTCTTTCTTGAGTGGTAACAGCTAATTTAGGCCCCATATTTTTATATGTATAGTTGGGATTATGCTTTCCAATGTGCATTACTTTGCATTTATCAACATTAAATTTCATCTGCCATTTTGTTGCCCAGTCACCCAGGTTTGAGAGATCCTTTTGTAGCTCTTTGCAGTCTGCCTGGGTCTTAACGATCTTTAGTAATTTTGTATCATCTGCAAATTTTGCCACCTCACTGTTTACCCCTTTTTCCAGATCATTTATGAATACGTTGAATAGGAATGGTCCCAGAACAGACTCTGGGGGACAGCACTATTTACTTCTCTCCATTCTGAAAACTGACCGTTTATAACTACCCTTTGTTTCCTATCTTTTAACCAGTTACCTATCCATGAGTGCACCTTCCTTCTTATCCCGTGGCAGCTTATTTTGCATAAAAGCCTTTGGAGAGGGACCTTGTCAAAGGCTTTCTGAAAATCTAAGTACACTATATCCAGTGGATCCCCTTGGTCCACATGCTTGTTGACCCCCTCAAAGAATTCTAGTAGATTGGTGAGGTATGATTTCCCTTTACTAAAACCATGTTGACTCTTCCTCAACAAATTATGTTCAACTATATGTCTGACAATATTGTTCTTTATTATAGTTTCAACCAGTTTGCACGGTACTGAAGTCAGGCTTACAGGCCTGTAATTGCCGGGATCACCTCTGGAGCCCTTTTTAAAAATTGGTGTCACATTAGCTATCCTCCAGTCATCAGATACAGAAGCTGATATAAATGCTACTACAGTTAGTAGTTCTGCAATTTCACATTTGAGTTCCTTCAGAACTCTTGGGTGAATACCATCTGGTCCTGGTGCCTTATTGCTGTTTAATTTATCAATTTGTTCCAAAACCTCCTCTAATGATACCTCAATCTGGGACAGTTCCTCAGATCTGTCACCTAAAAAGATGGCTCAGGTTTGGGAATCTCCCTCACATCCTCAGCCATGAAGACCAATGCAAATAATTCATTTAGTTTCTCCGCAATGGCCTTATCGTCCTTGAGTGCTCCTTTAGCATCTCTATCACCCAGTGGCCCCACTGGTTGTTTAGCAGGCTTCCTGCTTCTCATGTACTTTAAAAAAAATTGCTATTACTTTTTGAGTCTTTCCTCAAATTCTTTTTTAGCCTTCCTAATTGTATTTTACACTTCGTTTGTCAGTCTTTATGCTCCTTTCTATTTTCCTCCTTAGGATTTAAATTCCACTTTTTAAAGGATGCCTTTTTGCCTCTCTTTGCTTTTTTTAATCAATATTGGTAGTATTTGTGTCCTATTGTGAATCTCATGTACTTCCTGAGTGATAGTATTATTGCTATGTGGAAGCACACCTCCTGAATATCGAGAGATATGAACCAATCCCCTTGATGCAGAGTAGGAATTATGGAGGTGAGTGTAATGCGTTCCCCCGAGGGTGCCACCTGGAACTGGAGTACCACTGAGCCCTCTGACACACTAGTCTGGATTCCCTCTTACACTGTGCAGCTGTGACAAGCTGTAGACTTGCTCCAGGTCCTACACTTCCTCCAGCATTCATATGGGTAGGGACATACCCAGCTACAGTTACATGCAGGCTCTCTGATCACCCATGGCATAAACCAACAATAGAGAGGCTACAGCCAAAATAACCACCAGATTCCCAGCCAAGGACCCCAGAACCCTGGTAGCATCCTGCCCTGGTCCAAACTCCAACCAGTATGAATTTATTATCCAGTTCACCTCCCTCTCAATGTGGAGTGGAAATGCATCAAGCCTGTGTTAAACCAAGTTGAGATTTCCCCCCAGACACTTCACTTAAAGGCACCCTGGGTTTAAATTAAAACATAAAACAACTTTATTAACTACAAAAGATAGATTTTAGGTGATTATAAAGGATAGCAAACAGATCAAAGCAGATTACCCAGCAAATAAACAAAAATGCAAACTAAGCTTAGTGTACCAGATAGATTGGATACGAATTAGCAGTTTCTCACCCCGAGAAATGGTACAAGCAGACTTGTAGATTCTTAAGAGACAAGCTGCATTTGCTTTGCAGCTTGGGATCCCCAGGTTTTCATACACAGGCTAGAAATCTCTTTAGCCTGGATCCAGCACTTCCCCCAGTTCAATCTGTGTTCCTCAGGTGTTTCCAGGAGTTTCTTGTGTGGGGAGAGAAGAACAACAGATGATGTCACTCCCTGCCTTATATAGCTTTAGCATATGATAGGAGCCCTTTGTTCCAAAACCAGTTCCCAGACCAGTGTGTGGAAAAATCAGACACCCCAAAATAGGGTCCAGAGTCATGTGGCCTGGTCACATGCCTTTGCATACCTTGCTGAATCATAGCAGCCATTATTTACAGGCTGTCTGGAATGTTTACAGGAAGGTTAAGTTCTTAGATTCATAGATTCATAGATATTAAGGTCAGAAGAGACCATTCTGATCATCTAGTCCGACCTCCTGCACAACGCAGGCCACAGAATCTCACCCACCCACTCCTACGAAAAACCTCACCTATGTCTGAGCTATTGAAGTCCTCAAATCGTGGTTTAAAGACTTCAAGGAGCAGAGAATCCTTCCTCAAGTGACCCGTGCCCCATGCTACAGAGGAAGGCGAAAAACCTCCAGGGCCTCTTCCAATCTGCCCTGGAGGAAAATTCCTTCCCGACCCCAAATATGGCGATCAGCTAAACCCTGAGCATATGGGCAAGATTCACCAGCCGGATACTACAGAAAATTCTTTCCTGGATAACTCAGATCCCATCCATCTAATATTCCATCTCAGGGGATTAGGCCTATTTACCCTGAATATTTAAAGATCAATTAATTACCAAAATCACATTATCCCATCATACCATCTCCTCCATAAACTTATTGAGTAGAATCTTAAAGCCAGACAGATATTTTGCCCCCACTGCTTCCCTTGGAAGGCTATTCCAAAACTTCACTCCTCTGATGGTTAGAAACCTTCGTCTAATTTCAAGTCTAAACTTCCTGGTGGCCAGTTTATACCCATTTGTTCTTGTGTCCACATTGGTGCTGAGCTGAAATAATTCCTCTCCCTCTCCTGTATTTATCCCTCTGATATATTTATAGAGAGCAATCATATCTCCCCTCAACCTTCTTTTAGTTAGGCTAAATAAGCCAAGCTCCTTAAGTCTCCTTTCATAAGACAAGTTTTCCATTCCTTGGATCATCCTAATAGCCCTTCAAGGATCTTCCAGGATCCATTATCTTTGCTGATGGGCCAACAGCACTATTTGGCCTCTTCACTGTTGTACCTGAAAGGCTAGTTGTGGGTTTCACCCAGAGTAACCACATTTTAACTACAGATACATAGTTAATATTTATAACTTTAGATACAATAATGATACATGCATACAAATAGGATAATAATATTCAGCAAATCATAATTTTTCTGATGACATCTGTGACAGGGTCGGGCCAGATGGCTATAGGAGAGTAATAGAAGGCAGATATATTAGCCTCAGGCTAAGTAGGTCCTTTTTCCCTGGGTAAGGTAACAGGGAAGGTTCCAGAACAATCAGGAACCTTCTGGAGACAATTAAGACAGGCTGATTAGAACATCTGCAGCCAATCAAGAAGCTGCTAGACTCAATTAAGGAAGGCTAATCCGGGCACCTGGGTTTTAAAAAGGAGCTTACTTCAGTTTGTGGTGTGCATGTGAGGAGCTGGGAGCAAGAGGCACTAGGAGCTGAGAGTGAGAATGCAGACTGTTGGAGGACTGAGGTGTACAAGCATTATCAGACACTAGGAGGAAGGTCCTATGGTGAGGATAAAGAAGGTGTTGGGAGGAGACCATGGGGAAGTAGCCCAGGGAGTTGTAGCTGTCGCACAGCTGTTCCAGGAGGCACACTAGACAGCTGCATTCCACAAGGGTCCTGGTCTGGAACCCGGAGTAGAGGACGGGCCCAGGTTCCCCCCCAAATCCTCCCAAGTCCTGGTCAGACACAGGAGGAGTCGACCTGGATTGTGGGTTCAGAAAAACGGTCAAGATGAGGGCTGCTGTGAAGCTCCAAGGTGAGCAAATCCACCAATAAGTGCAAGACCCACCAAGGTAGAGCAGGAACTTTGTCACACATCTTACATGCCCCATCTTGTACAAAATGCATCATAATTATATCATAATAATATCACTATGAAGAATATGTGGGCAGTGTCACAGTGAGTGACTGTTCTGAACTTCAAGTTGTGTATGATTGAGTTCAGCTTTCTTAAGTCCAAGATGAGTTACTTTCTTACTTGGGATAAGTATTTGCTGTAGAACCCTTTCCCCCAGTATTGAGGTGGGACCTTTTCTATTGTTCCAAAAGAGAGGAGTGAGAGGACCTCATGTTATAAAAAATCCTTGTGAGAAGAGTCCCTGGAAAAGAAAAGGTAAGGGGCTTTGGAGGTAGGCGCAGTGAGAAATCAGATGGTGTAGCCTGATATCATGTCCATAAACCCCTGGTCTGTGTTGACAGAGGACCACAAGTCCCTGAAGAAAGTTAGGTGATTCCCAAAAGATAGGATCGGTTCTAGACCTGAAGAGGTGGGCTCATATCTTTCAACAGTCCCACCAAAATTAATGTTTCTGCGATGCTGGTAGTGACGGGTGGGTTGCTGAGTGTGGCTGCCTGTGTCAATGAAAATGTCCCTTTTAGGAGGCTCTGTGGACCTCTAGTGGAAGAAGGGTGGCAGAGCATGAGATTGCAGTCTAAAATGCTTCATTTTAGGGGACAAAGCGTAGACAGAAATCACAGAGATCCTCTTCTTCAAGGTGTGAAGAGCCTCATCTCTTCTTGAACTAAAGAACTCTGCACCTTTGAATGGTATGTCCTCAATGGTGGATTGTAAATCCCAAGGGAAGCCAGAGGCTTTCAACCATGAGGTGTCCTCATGACCACCACTATGGCCACTGATCAGAAGGCACTGTCTGCGGCATCCAGAGAAGTCTGGAGACTGGACTTTGCCATGCATTGGCCTTTGTTGATTAAAGAGAAGAGCTCTCCTTTGGCTTCTGGTGGAAGTCTGTCTGTAAAGGCTGCCAACTTTTTGAAGACTTGGAAGTCATATCTGGCCATTAGAGCATGATAGTTTGCACCCAAAATTATAGTCTTGCTGAGGAATATAACTTATGGTCAAATAAATCAATTCATATTGGTTCTCAGTCTTTTGGTGTGTCTTGGTTTTGCTGTGACTTCTCGTGTGTAGACGTCATGACCAGTAAAGATGGCATAAGATTTGTACAGAAGAATTCAGCTCCATTAGGGAGGACTTGGTACTTTTTGTCCACCATGCAGGAAGATAGTGCTGCTATGGGTGGTGTTTGCTGGGTCCATGTAGAATGTCCATTAATTTGTGGATTGGCCTCCTGGATCTCTTCTATGGGGATCTGTAATGCTGTTGTGATTCTCCTAAGTAGGTCCTGCACCCCTTTAAGTCATCCCCTTGAATTTGGGGAGTGCTGGAAGAACAATGGCCTTGTCAGGGGAGAATGAGGTTAATGTCAGCAGTAGTGGGTGCAACCTCCTCAGGAACAGGTGAAGGCTGATTTGGTGAAGGTTCCAGAGCAGCCAGGGTGGCCAAGACTGTGTATGGAAGTGTCTTAGGTACACGGGGTCTGAGGATAATTATTCCTCTTTTTTGCTGACCAGGGTCCCCAGTACAGCCACACTGGCATTGAGAGTTATGGACCAGTGGCCAAGGTACTGGGATCCACATTCCATGACCTGATTAATGGGTGTCCCAGTGCCTGTCTCCAGAAAAGTCTCTAGACCATCTGTAAGGCACTGAAGAGGAGGCAGGAGAAGCTCTAGGGAAGTACATGTGCTGCAACCTTTCCGAGTTGTGACTGTCATCTCAGGCCACTGAGGAAGAGTATGTCAGCTCCGTAAGTGGTGTTGTCAATCTTAGTGTGGTTAGAGTCACTGAGGTAGGCAATGCTATGGTTGCTGAATGTTTTGGCACCAGCAGAGAAACTGATGTAGACAACAGAGGTGATTCAGGCTCCTGCAATATAAGCATATCTGACAGTACTGTCAGGTTTCAGAGTAGCAGCCGTGTTAGTCTGTATTTGCAAAAAGAAAAGGAGTACTCGTGGCACCTGAGAGACTAACAAATTTATTTGAGCATAAGCTTTCGTGAGCATCCGATGAAGTGAGCTGTAGCTCATGAAAGCTTATGCTCAAATAAATTTGTTAGTCTCTCAGGTGCCACAAGTCCTCCTTTTCTTTTTGACAGTACTGTAAATCTCTGTAAATGCCATCTGGTGCTGTGGAGTAGACAGTCTACATGGTGCTATGATCTCTTTGAGCAGTGTCGTCCCAAACCACTGGGGTTGCAGTGCCTAATGCAGCAGTACCATAAAAACTTTCGGTGGTGCCAAATGTGACGTTAAGAAGGAAGAGCCCCTGAGTGAAGGCAGCTTCATCGGTGACAATTGTGATGGTTCCTCAGTGTGCCACTTTGGTGCCAAAGGAGCTTTGGTGGGAACCACACTGGGTCACAAAATCTCACTGGAAGAGTGGTTGGGGGGAGCTCTCCTTTTGGATTAGCTCTTTGTAGGGAATCTGGCCCTGGAACTCCCTGAGCCATAAGGGAACTCTGACGTTCTTTTATTGGGGGCTTAGTCACGAAAGCTGAAAAGGGAGCCCCATGAGTCAGTGAACCCATGCTCAGGCCAGAGGTGCAGTCTTTCTAAGTTGCTGGGGGGGGCGGTGTTTAACCCCCCCAGCACCTCCTGCACACTGCTGAACAGCTGCTCACCGGTGTGTGGGAGGCACTGGGCGGGGGGGAGGAGGAGCTGATCGGGGGTTGCTGGTGGGTGCTGAGCACCCACTATTTTTTCCCCGGAGTTGGGAGCTAAGCAGGCCCTGGCCAGGGTGGGGTTGGGCAGAATTGATACCAGCTGGGTACCCTCTGGGGCCTGGCCAGGGTGGAGGTTGGGGCCGCGTGTCCTCGCAGGACTGCCCGGGGTGGGGGTGGGGACCAGCCGGGTGCCCTCGGGGCCTGCCCGGGGTGGGCTGGGCAGTCGGTGCCGGGTGTGAGGGCCCCGCTGGAGCGCTCCTGCGGGGCCAGCACATGACGTAATGCAACGAACGCTCCCTCTGTAATGGCCCCGGCCCCGGCCCCCAGCGGGCAGTGGCCACAGCTCGCGGCCCGGTGGCGCGGGGGCGGCCGCCGGCTCGGGGCGGGGCGGGCGAGGCGCCGACGCAGGGCTCCCCGCCCAGCACCGCGCTCCTGCCCTGCGCAGCTAGGCTCCGCCCAGCCTGAAATGATTGGTTCGGCGGCCTGTCAGTCCTCAGCACACAGTCTCCCATTGGGTGGTGTCCGCGGAGCTCGCGCTCCGGCGGCCTCGGCAGCCGCTGATAGGCGGCAGCGGGAGCGCTTCTCCCCACCCGCAGCGCACCGCGTCGGTGCCTGGCAGCTAGAGGATCGGCCCCGCCGCCGCCGCCATCGCCATGGGCACCCGGGACGACGAGTACGACTATCTCTTCAAAGGTACCGCGGGCGGGGGACGCTGCCGCCTTGGGCCTCCCCCTCGCCCTCGCCCTCGCCCTGGCGGCAGGCCCGGGAGCGGCCCCTCTCCCGCCCGCTGCTGGGCTCGTGGCCCGCGATGGCCGCCAGGCAGCGGGTCGGGGCCGCTGGGCATGTTCTGAGGGGGGCCTGCGGCGCTGGAGGGGCGGCGTATCCCGGGCCGAGAGCCGGAGCCCGCCGGGCTGGGGGGGCCGGTATGTGGGGTCCGCCGCAGGCTGTGGGCGCTGCACGCCGGGCAGGGCGCTCAGCGCACGCCGAGTGGGTCTGTCGAGCGTCCCCTGCCCGGCGGCCCGTCCCTTCCTCCCCCCGCTGCAGGGGAAGGCCGGGGGTGGGCCGAGCCTGTCCGCTTCGGCTTGCAATGGTCGGGGGGGGGGGGGGGCTGGAGGCGGCTCTGGTGTGATGCGCGGAGCGCCGGTCGCTCCCGAAGGCTTTTCCAAGCACCTTCGAAACCCCCATTAAAATCTTCTCGATGCCGTGAAGAACCGTGTTCCTAGCTGAGCGTTTGGAAGTAGAGAAAAAGGTGTGAGCACGCATTTTTCTGTTCTTAGGCTCTGTCTGTCTGAGGCTCTGTTTTTAAGCACTTAAAAATGTGTGTTTAATGCTTGGCTGCCTAGGCTCTGTCTACCCTACACGGCTTTTAGCGACATGGCTACGTTGCTTGCTACATCCGTGCCGCTAAAAGTTGGGCAGTGTAGCCGCTGTTGGTCGGCTCTCCTGCCAGCGAAAAACTTCCACCCCCAAGGCAACCTGCCAACAACGCACTGTTCACACTGGCGCTTGTTGTGGCAAAACTTTTTGTCTTTCTGGGGATGGGAGGTGTTAACCTCTGAACAACAAAACGTTTGTCTTTCAATTCCCAGTGTAGACATAGCCTTAGAAACAACAGGTTAGCATTAGTTTAAATTTTCCAAAAAAAAAAAAAAAAACTAGCTTTGGGTGGAGACCAAGCACAAGGAACTTCAGCTCAAATGTTGCTCAAAAATTGCTAAGTGAAAATGGGGGTTAGAATAGAAAACTCTTATCCACCTTAACTTGAGAGTTGCTGTAATAAGCAGAAATTACTTTATTGCTATCCCAATAGAACTGCAACTTTCTAACTACTGGACAGCTTTAAACTGGGGTTGCTCAGTAGATATTTAATCCCAGCATGAAATTAAAAAATTAACTTCATAAAATTCTTTGAAGCCGGTTGCTGAACATCTGCAGAAGCTTTTAGGATTAGGGATTTCTCTTTAGAGAGCTGAAATGGCTTCGTGCTCTCATCCAAAAATATTGGTGGTGGATGCTCTGGAGTTTTAAGGGTGTGTGCGTCTGCTAACACAAATATCTCATTGTCATATCTTCGCTGGCCGTAACAATGATGATTGCACTAGTGCAGACTGACTGCTGGCCCCAGCTCCCACCTGGTCTGTGACACTGGCAACAATAGCACTCACTATTGCTACCACCAGTTGAGTTGGAACAGTGTGATATTCTAGGAGAACAAACTGGGGGTTGATGACATCTAAATATGTAGTTGATTTTGGAACTGGAGTAGGATGTGTGCGTTTTCTCTGGTGAAAATCTTCCTGAGGATTTGAAGTTGATGTGTATTGTAGGACGGTTGCAAATAGCAAGTACTCCTAGTGGTAATCCAAGACACTCTCTATGCTGTAACAGTGTCCTCACAAAAAGAAAAGGAGGACTTGTGGCACCTTAGAGACTAACAAATTTATTTGAGCATAAGCTTTCGTGAGCTACAGATGAAGTGAGCTGTAGCTCACAAAAGCTTATGCTCATAAATTTGTTAGTCTCTAAGGTACCATAAATCCTCCTTTTTCTTTTTGCGAATACAGACTAATACGGCTGCTACTCTGAAAAGTGTCCTCACAGTGAGTTAGTGTGCAGCAAGCTAGTGTGCTGTAGATTCACACATGGGTTTGCCATGCTGGAACTTGCTATATAGACAAGCACTTGTTCTTTTCATTGATGGCCATGCATATATATTTGGCTTGCCAGGGGAAAAGTGTTTTTTTCCATTAGCAGCAGTTTATTGTGTCTCTTACTTAACATGAAAGATAATATGTATTGCACTATATGACCCACTCATTTTTAGAGCTGCCAAATGGTTGGAAAAACTTTTTCTTCTTCCCTGCCTCCTTTAAAGCACAATTGATTGACTTCCAAATTATGCTAAGCTGTCAGGTCTGGTACTAAATCTCATCAGCTTTCCAAATGGCTCAGTATCCTAAGACTTTAAAGCTTGACAGCTGTCTTATTTTTTTTTCCGTCAATAATAATTTGATTAAGTAGATGAAAGTACACAACATTACATGGCTCTTATTTAAAAAAAAATCTACACTGTTTAGAAATATCTGAACTTAAATTAGACTTTAAATTTTCAGGGAGAGACTGTGCTTTTGTATTTGTATTGTAAAGTACTTTCTAACATTGTTTAGTGAGGGGGAACCCTGTTCTATGTGGCTGAGAGTCTAAATTCCTTAGGGGGGGACCATGTCTTCTATGTGCCATATGGTGCTGGAAACGCACAGATTTTGCTTAGATATTTTTTTATTATTATTTTTTTATCTCTTGGCCCAGCAGTAAAAAATTTGTTGTGCTGTTCCCCTTCTAGCTATGGGGTCATTGATACCAGAGAAGGAATCCTATAGTGGCTCATGATTCTGATCTGGAAAGAGATGGGGCTGCTGCCCAAGCTGTGCCTCCAAAAGTAATAAGACAGTGGGTAAAACCAACTTCAGTCTCCACTTGCTTGTAGAACTATATATCTAGTGTTGTGCAGGCACTGAAGAAATTATTGGTGTCTGAGTGAATTTTTTACTGGTCTTCTGACCTCCCCTTTATTTTTATCTGTGCACTGGCTTTTTGAGTTGTTTCTACCACGATTCCAGCAGCCATATATATGGTCTGAGCAGGAAGGAGATGATTGCATTTCAGGAAGGATTTTTTAATTTTACTCTCCGTTAAGGAGAAAGAATATGCTAACAACTTTCTCTGAAAGGGACCTGGTATTTATCTCCTGGTGCATCTTTAGGGTATAATTTAACTCTAATTTTAGTTTTACAGACACAGTTTGCTAACGAAAGATGCATACTAATAATCCTCCCAACTCGCATATTGGAGTAGCTCTTAGTAGACCTAATGAGGCTCAAAAACTTCAGGTTTTAGAGGGGTAGCTGTATTAGTCTGTATCAGCAAAAACAATGAGGAGTCCTTGTGGCACTTTAGAAATTAACAAATTTATTTGGGCATAAGCTTTCATGGGCTATAAACCACTTAATTGGATGCATGGCATGAAAAATACAGTACGCAGGTATAAATATACAGCATATGAAAAGATGGGAGTTGTCTTACCAAGTTGGGGGGTCAGGGCTAATGAGACCAGTTCAGTTAGGGTGGATGTGGCCTATGCCCAACAGTTGACAAGAAGGGGTGAATATCAACAGAGGGGAAATTATTTTCCTAGTCCTTATTCAGGCCTAATTTGATGGTGTCAAGTTTGCAAACTAATTCCATTCTGCAGTTTCTCGTTGAAGTCTGTTTTTGAAGTTTTTCTTTTTGTTGAATAATGGCTACTTTTAAGTCTGTTGTGTGTCCGGGGAGATTGAAGTTCTCCAACTGGTTTTTGAATGTTACAATTCTTGACATCTGATTTGTGTCCATTTAGTCTTTTGCGTAGAGACTGTCCAGTTTGGCCAATATACATGGCAGAGGGGCATTGCTGGCACATGATGCACATATCACATTGGTAGATGTGCAGGTGAACAAGCCCCTGATGGCGTGGCTGGGTCACTACAAAAAATAATTTCCCCTCTGTTGATATTCACCACTTCTAGTCAACTGTTGGGAATGGGCCACATCCACCCTAACTGAATTGGTCTCGTTAGCCCTGACCCCCCACTTGGTAAGACAACTCCCATCTTTTCATATGCTGTATATTTCTATCTGCGTACTGTATCTTTCATGCCATGCATCCGATGAAGTGGTTCTAGCCTACGAAAGCTTATGCCCAAATAAATTTTAGTTTCTAAGATGCCACAAGGACTCCATTTTTTTTTTAAACTTCAGAATCACACTCTTCAACTGCTAAAATATTTACTGATCTAGTTTCAGAGTAGCAGCCGTGTTAGTCTGTATTCACAAAAAGAGAAGGAGGACTTTTGGCACCTTAGAGACTAACAAATTTATTTGAGCATAAGCTTTCATGAGCTACAGCTCACTTCATCAGATGCATTCAGTGGAAAATACAGTGGGGAGATTTATATACATAGAGAACATGAAACAATGGGTGTTACCATACACACTGTAAGGAGAAAAGGAGTACTTGTGGCACCTTAGAGACTAACAAATTTATTAGAGCATAAGCTTTCGTGAGCTACAGCTCAAGCTATTACCAGCAGGAGAGCAGGGGGACAGACACCTTTTGTAGTGATAATCAAAGTGGGCCATTTTCAGCAGTTGACAAGAATGTCTGAGGATCAGTGGGCCGGGGGGAATAAACATGGGGAAATAGTTTTACTTTGTGTAATGACCCATCCACTCCTAGTCTCTATTCAAGCCTAAGTTAATTGTATCCAGTTTGCAAATTAATTCCAATTCAGCAGTCTCTTGTTGGAGTCTGTTTTTGAAGTTTGAAGAACAGCCACTCTTAGGTCTGTAATCAAGTGATCAGAGAACTCCCTTTGTAAAATCTTGACTTCAGTAGCTTTTTCTGTTGGCAAAAATGGTATTCACCAGCTTTAAGAAAAATCATTAGCCAGTGAATTTTAAATTGGGCTTTTCTCTCTTCACCCACCCTGATGATCACTCTAGTGGCCAAGAGAAAAACAGCAACGTTTTATGTGAAATTACTGCATAAACCAACTGTTCAGAATTTGAAAATGGCTGAGAAACTTGAGCATGAACTGTTGCTACAGCCAGCTCATCGTTTTGGTGTTCCCTCACACAAAAGAATTGGCCATCTTGTGTATGTGGGTGTGGCTGTTTTTTAATATGACTGTAGTAGATATGGAAAGAGAATTTGTTTTTGTACTTGGAGGTGAAAGTGTGGTTATGGTCAGAAAGCTGCTCTGGAGGACTAGAGTTTCTTAGAGTATATCTGTGTATAATAAACTTCAGTGTCATGTTGTGCATCTTTGGTCAAATCTGTTTGTTTGTTTGTTTTTTTATATTGATCAAAATGAAACTTTGTCCACTGTCAGCACTGCTCTAGCTTTGTCTGTTATGCTCTAGCTGGGGAAGAACAAGCTGATGTCTGCATGTGGCAGAACAGAATTAAAATTGCCAGCGAAGGACTTTGAAATAAGTCTCTTGTTGGTGAATAATACACAAAGCTGAAACAGTTTGGATTTTTCTATTAGCAAATTAGCTTGCAGTGTGGGCTTTTTAAAAAGCAGAAACCTTTTGCTTTGAGTTATAAATGGAAGATGTAGCAGGTGGGTTCATTGGTCTGTTTAGAGTCAAATACATTAATAGTTGTCCTTCAATGTTTCATAATAGCCCCTAAATGATTTTTGAGGCGATTCACTGTACCTTTAACACTGCAAACTCTGTCAGTTGTCTTTTAACAAGAAAATCAATTGTTATAGAAAAGTTCACTTTTTTAAATAAAAATGTTGCAGGCTGCAGGAAGGAAAAATGTATTTGGAGGTAGAGAAATATTTGCCTCTAGTTTTTTTTTTTTGGAATTGCGACCAGTATAACTGAAACTTTAGTAGTAGGAGCAGTAGTAGTAAAGGTAGGTTGATTTATAATAAACCACTTTAAATAATGCACAAAGATTTGGCATCCTTATATGTTAAATTATTTGTAATCGGCCTTATTTCTGCAAGCCCTAATGGGAAATGTGCTCTGATATTGTTTAGAGTGTTCAAAATACCACAGGCAAAAAATTAAAAGATGCTAACAATTTATTGATGGATTCCAAAGCCAGAAAGGATCACTGTGATTGTCTAGTCTGAATTTCTGTATTATCTTGCAGGTGACACTAAACTGGGAGGAGTGATAGATATGCTGGAGGGTAGGGATAGGATACAGAGGGACCTAGACAAGTGAGAGGATTGGGCCAAAAGAAATCTGACTAGGTTCAACAAGGACAAAGTGCAGAGCCCTGCACTTAGGAGGGAAGAATCCCATGCACCGCTACATGGGACTAGGGACCGAATGGCTCGGCAGCAGTTCTGCAGAAAAGGACCTAGGGGTTACAGTGGACGAGAAGCTGGATATGAGTTAACAATGTGTCCTTGTTGCCAAGAAGGCTAACGGCATTTTGGGCTGTATAAATGGGAGTATTGCCAGCAGATCAAGGAATGTGATCAGTCCCCTCTATTCGGCATTGGTGAGGCCTCATCTGGAGTACTGTGTCCAGTTTTGGTCCCCCCCACTACAGAAAGGATGTGGACAAATTGGAGAGAGTCCAGCGGAGGGCAACAAAAATGATTAGGGGACTGGAGCACATGATTTATGAGAAGACGCTGAGGGAACTGGGATTATTTAGTCTGCAGAAGAGAAGAATGAGGGGGGATTTGATAGCTGCTTTCAACTACCTGAAAGGGGGTTCCAAAGAGGATGGATCTAGACTGTTCTCAGTGATAGCAGATGACAGAACGAGGAGTAATGTTCTCAAGTTGCCATGGGGGAGGTTTAGGTTGAATATTAGGAAAACCTTTTTCACTGGGAGGGTGGTGAAGCGCTGAAATGGGTTACCTAGGAAGGTGGTGGAATTTCCTTCCTTGTAGGTTTTTAAGGTCAGGCTTGACAAAGCCCTGGCTGGGATGATTTAGTTGGTGTTTGTCCTGCTTTGAGCAAGGGTTTGGACTAGATGACTACCTGAGGTCCCTTCCAACCCTGATATTCTATTCTATGATTACTAGGGCCCTATCAAATTCGTGGCCATGGAAAAACGTGTCACGGACCATGAAATCTGGTCTTTTGTGTGCTTTTACACTATACTATATAGATTTCATGGGGGAGATGGGTGTTTCTCTAATTGGGGTTATTTTTAGGGGGGGTTGTGGTATTGCCACCCTTACTTCTGCACTGCTGATCGTAGGGCACTGCCTTCAGAGTTGGGCATGGCCAACAGCCATTGCTCTCCAGCTGCCCAGCTCTGAAGAAGTAAGGGTGGCAATACCCTACTATGCCATCCTTATTTTTTTCAGAGTAGCAGCCGTGTTAGTCTGTATTCGCAAAAAGAAAAGGAGTACCCGTGGCACCTTAGAGACTAACAAATTTATTAGAGCATAAGCTTTCGTGAGCTACAGCTCACTTCATCGGATGCATCCGATGAAGTGAGCTGTAGCTCACGAAAGCTTATCATCCTTATTTTTGCGCTTCTGCCTTCAGAGCTGGGCGGCTGGAGAGTGGCAGCTACTGACTGAGGGCCCAGCTCTTCAGACAGCAGCACAGAAGTAAGGGTGACAATACCGTACCGTGCCATTCTTATTTCTGTGCTCCTGCTGGACTGTGGTGCTGCCTTCAGAACTGGGCTCCCGGCCAGCAGCCACTGCTCTCCAGCTGTCCAGCTCTGAAGGCAGTGCTGCCACCAGCTGCAGCGCAGAAGTAAGGGTAGCAGTACTGTGACACCCCCCCAACCTTGTACCCCCCAACTCCTTTTTGGGTCAGGACCCCTACAATTACATACTGTGAAATTTCAGATTTAAATAGCTGAAATCATGAAAATTACTATTCTAAAATTACTAAATCCTGTGACTGTGAAATTGACCAAAATGGACCTTCTCATGGCCAATGATTGGTTAGCCTCTAAAAGTCAATCTATTTAGTTTGTCACTATAAACTTGTTTTCAAAGCCTTTACTCATTCTTGTGGCTCTTCTCTGAACCTGCTCCTGTTTATCAACATCCTTCTTGAATTGTGTGCACCAAAACTGAACTCAGTATTCCAATAATGGTCGCACCAGTGCCAGCTATAGAGATAAAATAACATCTCTGGATTCACCTGTTTATGCATCCCAGTGTGATGCTGTGACCAAAACAACTAATGCAATCCTGAAAGCTCACCCCAAATCTTTCTGAGAATCACTGCTTCCCAGATAGTCCCCCATCATGTAAGTATGGCCTACATTCTTTGTTCCTGAATATATAACTGACATTTTAAAACTACGGCTGTCAAGCTATTAAAAAATTAATCTCAATTAATCGTGGTGTTAAATAATAATGGAATACCATTTATTAAGTATTTTTGGATGTTTTCTACTATTTCAAATTGATTTCAGTTACAACACAGAGTACAAAGTGTACAGTGCTCACTTTATATTTGTAATAAATATATGCACCATAAAAAAGAGAGAAGAAACAGTATGTTAATTCAGCTAATAAAAGTAATGTAGTGGAATCTTATCATTAAAGTTGAACTTTACTCTACATTTGTATGTACCAAAAAGAACCTGCACTCAAAAATAAAACAATATAAAACTTCAGAGACTAAAAGTCCCTCACTCCTATTTCTTGTACAGCCAGTAGCTCAGACCAGGGTCGTCAACTTGTGGCTCCAGAGATGTATGCGGCTCTTTGTGGGCAGCCATTTCTTGAGGGCATGCGAGGTGGGGGCTCTAGCTGGGAGGTGTTTAGCACAGGCAGCTCCCATCCAGCGGTGCAGCAGGGCTTAGCAGGCTGCCTGCCTGCCCTGGCCCCATGCTGCTCCCATAAGTAGCTGGCTACTGGCACATCTCTGAGCGCCCCTTGGTGGGAAGGGGGTCTCCAGGCACTGCCCGTGCCTGCAGGCAATGCCCCTGCAACTGCCATTGGCTGGTTCCCCCACACCCCCTGCACACCAATCCCCTGCTTTGTAATCCAGGAAGACTGGCACCCAGCAGAAGAGGTGGGAGGTTTGCATGCAGGGGATTTGGAGTCTGATACAAAGCCAGGGTGAGGTTCACATAAGCACTGCAGCACGGATGTAGTTATTGTGCTGTCTCAGGTACGCAATGCTCCTGGCATCCCATGATTCAGAAGGGCAGAGACCACTCAGCCCTCAGGGAGCAAACACATTGTACAGACATCGCATTACTGTGACCCCCTGCCAGGTTACTGGCCTTATTCAGAGCCTCATGTGAGGGACTGCCAGGTCACTGCAGGCCCTGTAGCAAATGTATTTGAACAAACCCAAAACGGAATGCAAGTATTTGCAGGAGCAATGGGTTCAAACTTATTTGTATGTCACGAACATCAGTAGGCCCCAACCGAGATCAGGTCTTCATTGTGCTAGGTGCTGGGGGTGTGCAGGGGGTATGCCTACATTGCAATCAGAAGTGTGATTGCAGCTCTGCTAGCTTTAATCTACCTACCCTGGCTAAAGATATCAGTGAAGATGCAACAGCATGCCCCCAGCATGGTTTAACACCGTGGCTCCATACCCCAGGCTGTGGGCAGTCTGGTACAGTCCTCGCTGAAGCACCTAGATTGGAGATTGGCAACCTTTGGCACGCAGCCTGCCAGGGTAAGCCCCTGGCGGGTTGGGCCGGTTTGTTTACCTGCTGCATCCGCCGATTCTGCTGACAGCGGCTCCCACTGGCTGTTCCAGGCTAATGGGGGCTGCAGGAAGCGGCAGCCAGCACATCCTGCACCGCTTCCTACAGCCCCTGTTGGCTTGGAGCGGTGATCCGTGGCCAGTGGGAGCTGCAATCTGCCGAACTTGCAGACGTGGCAGGTAAACAAACTGGCCTGGCCCACCAGGGGCTTACCCTGGCAGGCTGCGTGCCAAAGGTTGCTGATCCCTGACGTAGTTTCTAGTTGTATTAAAAGTATTGGTGAGTAGTAATAACTTTAATATATGTTTAATTATTATTAGTTGATAAATTCTAACTCTACAAGTAGCTTTGGGTGTGATGGCAGCAAAGAGTCCTGTGGCACCTTATAGACTACCAGACGTATTGGAGCATAAGCTTTCATGAGTGAATGCTCCTTTGTCGGCTCTTGAAATATTTTGGTCAAAGACAAAAACAAAAAAATGGCTCTTCTTCTTTGAAAGGTTGCCAACCTCTGGCTCAGACAGACCAAGTTTGTTTACATTTGCAGGAGATAATGCTGCCTGCTTCTTGTTTACAATGTCACCTGGAAGTGAGAACAGGCATTCGCATGGCAGTGTTGCAAGATATTTACATGCTAGATGCACTAAAGATTTATATGTCCCTTCATGCTTCAGCCCCCATTCCAGAAGGTCATATGTCCATGCTGTTGACAGTTGTGCTCGATAATGATGCAAAGCAGTGTGGACTGAGGCATGCTCATTTTCATTATCTGAGTCAGATGCCACCAGCAGAAGGTTGATTTTCTTTTTTGGTGGTTTGGGTTCTGTAGTTTCCGCTTCGGAGTGTTGCTCTTTTAAGACTTCTGAAAACATGCTCCACACTTCGTCTCTCTGATTTTTTGGAAGGCACTTCAGATTCTTAAACCTTGAGTGCTGTAGCTATCTTTAGAAATATCACATTGGTACCTTCTTTGCATTTTGTCACATCTGCAGTGAAAGTGTTCTTAAAGCAAACAACGTGTGCTGGGTCATCATCCGAGTCTGCTATAACATGAAATATATGTCAGAATGTGGGTAAAACACAGAGCAGGAGACATACAATTCTCCCCCAAGGAGTTCAGTTGCAAATTAACCCTTTTTTTTTTTTTTTTTTAAATGAGCGTCATCAGCATGGAAGCATGTCCTCTGGAATGGTTATCGAAGCATGAAGGAGCATATGAGGGTTTAGAATACCTGGCACATAAATACCTTGCAATGATGGTTAAAAAAGTGCCATGTGAACACCCGTTCCCACTTTCACATGACATTGTAAATAAGCAGCAGGTAGTATTATCTCCCATAAATGTAAACAAATTTGTTTGTCTTAGCAATTGGCTGAACAAGATGTAGGACCGAGTGGACTTGTAGGCTCTGAAGTTTTACATTTTTTTTGTTTTTGAGTGCAGTTATGTAACACAAATCTACATTTGTAAGTTGCACTTTCGTGACAAAGATTGCACTATGGTACTTGTATGAGGTGAATTGAAAAACACTTTTGTTTATCATTTTTACAGTGCAAATGTTTAATCAAAAATAATATACACTTTGATTTCAATTACAACACAGAATGCAATATATTTATGATAATGTAGAAACATCCAAAATATTTAAATTTCAGTTGATATTCTACTGTTTAACTGTGCGATTAAAACTGTGATTAATTGCGATTAATTTGAGTTCATCGCATGAGTTAACTGCAATTATTTGACAGTCTTAGTTAAAATGCATTTTGTTTGCTTGTGCCTATGTTGCCAAGCAACCTAGTTCACTCTGAATCAGTGACCAGTTCTCTTTATGTATTATTCCCCCCCAATTTTATCATCTGCAGATTTGTGTGGTGGTTTTGTTTTCTTCCAGGTTATTACTACAAATGTTAAGTAGCACAGGGTCAAGAACCGCTCCCTGTTGGTCCCCATTGGAAACATACCCTCTTGATGATGATTCTCAATTACACTTTGAGATCTTTTTTTCAGAGTAGCAGCCATGTTAGTCTGTATTCACAAAAAGAAAAGGAGTACTTGTGGCACCTTAGAGACCAACAAATTTATTTGAGCATAAGCTTTCGTGAGCTACAGCTCACTTCATTGGCTGCATCTGATGAAGTGAGCTGTAGCTCACGAAAGCTTATGCTCAAATAAATTTGTTGGTCTCTAAGGTGCCACAAGTACTCCTTTTCACTATGAGATCTATCAGTTAGCCAGTTTTTAATCCATTTAATGTGTGCCATATTAATTTTAATTCATTCTAGTTTTTCAATCAAAATGTCTTGTGGTACCAAGTCAAATGCTTTACAGAAGTAAAAGTAATTGTCTTCAAATAATATACTTAGATCAACCAAACTAGTAATCTCATTTTAATATAGCAAGTTAGTGTGACAGAATTATTTTCCATAAATCCCTGTTGATTTGCATTAATTATCTCCTTAATACTTATTAATTCCCGTGTCAGCTGCTCCATTATATTGCCTGGGATTGGTCATCTGACCAGCCTATAATTGCTCTGGTCATCCTCTTATCTTTTTTTTAAAAAAAATTGACACATTAGTTTTCTTCTATCTACTGGAACTTCCCCGCTGTTCTAAGACTTACTGAAAATCAGCATTAATGGTCTGTCCTGCTCCTCAACTTGCATCCAAGAGTTTTAAAAGAGCTGACTATTTTGACCTGCTGATAAGTTTAACTTTAGTAGCTGCTATTTGTTTTACACTTCAGTGGAATAAAAAGTGTTAATCACCATGTGATGAGTCTGTATAATCTGCATTTTCCTCAAATACAGAACTGAAGCATTGTACCTTTTTCTGCATTATTTCTGATGATTCTACCATTTCATTCTGGTAATGGACCAGATCCTCACATGAGTGTCTTTTTGTTCGTTCCTCGTATATTTAGAAAACTCCTCCTTATTGTCCTTAACTCTGCTGGCCAGAGATTTCCCCTTGTGCTCCTTTGCATCCCTTATTAACTTTCTACAATTCCTAACTTCTGATTTATGTTCATTACTATCAACCTCCTCTTTCTTCCATATATGCATTCACTTCCCTCTAACCAGCAGAGCCTCCTTCTTCAGTTGTGGCTTTTTGGGCATCTAGTAAGGTACTCTTAAATGATTCCCAATTATCATGCGCATTCTTCTGATTGGTTGCAACACTTCTTGAGTTAGGAGACTGTCATCTATAATTTTTACAAATCCCAAGGATGATATAATACTGGCAGCATGAGACCTCCAGCATATGTCACTGCAATTGAAGTCCCCCCAGGATCATGCAGCACTTTTTTCTGCACGTTATAGATAGGTACATAAGGAGATAGTCGTCATGTTCCCTAGTGTGATGTGATGGTCTGTATAAGACACCAACTAATAGCCCATCTTGTGCTTAATCTATAAAGACATTGACCTGTAAGCATTAAGGATCATTTTCTTCTGAGTTATCAGTGACTCTGAAATGGGCAATGCCATTTTTGACAGTGCCACTCCCTCTTCCCTTTTGCCCACTTGATCCTTCCTGACTAGGTTATAATAATTGATGTTCCATTGTGCAAATCATTCCACTGGGCTTCAGTAATACCAACTAGATTGAATTTGTGTATAAATGAGCAATTCCAGTTCTTGTTTGTTACCCAGACACCTAGCATTGGTGCATAGGCAATTCAAGGCTAGTGAATGTCTCCATGTCCTTTGGTTCCTTGATCTAATTTTTTTTGCTGAGTGCTCATATCTTCCCTCTCTTTATCCTTCCCTTTTATTAGCGTAACCCCCTCCTGACTACTCAAGCCAGCCTGACCCCAAGGAGATCGATCCCCTTTCTATCAAGGCAGAGGTCATCCAGACTGTATAGTCCCTTCTCCCCATAGAAGGTGGACCAATGTTCCGGAAAAAGCAAAACCCTCCATAATACACTACTTACCTATCCAGTGGTTCATTTCCTCAATCTTCTGTCTTCCTTTGTTCATGGGACAGGAAGGATCTCAGAGAAGATTGCTTGGATGCTTGTCTTCAACATGCTTCTGAGTTTCCTGAAGTCCTCTACTATCTGTGTCATAAGTGTCAATTTTTAATGTCAACTAGTGTCAATTTAAGCTGCACAACTGTAAGAAAATCTACTTTGTCTTTGTGCTCAATTTTTTTTAATCCAGTCTTCCATCTTTACTGCGCTAGCTCTGCTAGGAGATGTGCATTTTTAAAGTTGGGATGTCTGCTTATTTTTGGTTCTTACTGGCTGAACTTTGCCATTGGTGCTTGTTATCTGGAATTGAGTATGAGACTTGACTCTTTTTGTGAACTAGGTAGTGTTAGTAATGTTTGTTGTGCCTCCAGATAGGCAGAAGACTTCAATCATTTCTCTGGGATGAGGACCTAGCAACATAATACATTAATTCATTACTTATAGACTAACGCCCAACAGTTCCCTCTACACTGTGCACTTAAAGGCTAATCTGAAGTTCCAACTTGTCCAGCACACAGCAGCTTGCCTTCTGGATGGAATGAGAGGTGTGTGTGTGTGAGAGAGAGAGAGGAAAAATCATTTCTACACCCTTAACTCTTTCCAATTCAGGGTTTTATTCCTAGACTTTTTTTTTTTTAAAATGCCTTTAGTGACCTGGGAACAGACTATTTCAGCAACTAGTTTACCATTTGTCCCCAGTCTTTCTTTTGCCCACTTAGTGTACTATGTTTGGTACTTGTAGTAATTGGTGCTCTCTAAACACACAAAATAAATTGATGGCACAGTGTAGTTAGGAGAGAAAAGGAAGTACAGGAAAGAGGTAAGCAGCAGTGTAGTTGAAGATACAAGCTTGGCTGACTTAAAATCAGTTTAACCCATGCTTAAGTGCACTTGCATTAGGTATTTGCACTGGTTTAACTAAATTAAAAACCTGTCTAGTTAGAGCAGTGCAACTTTTTTAGTACCTTTAGAGCCCATAAATGTTGTTGTGGTTTGGTATGTTCCAGCATAGGAGCATTTGAAAGTGATGCATAATTTTATTTATTGCAACACTTAGAACTCCAGTCATAGACTAGGTTCCCATTGTGCTAGGCCCTGCAGAAACGCAGGACAGACTGTCCCTACTCCAAAGAGTTTTTACAATCTGAGTTTTGCCCTATTTATTTCATGTTCATTTATTTAAAAAAAAAAAAAAAAAAGGCTTCACACCACATCCAAAACCTTTTTTTTTTTTTTCCATTTAACTCCACCAGGAAGCTCTGCTGGTTGTCTACTAAATTGTTCCTGATGCTAGGAACCTCCTGAATTCTAAACTCATATCTGACTTTGACATGTTGTGTGACCTTTGAACAAGTCACTTCAACCTTTGTCTTCTGCTTCCTCTTGCTTAACTTGCAAGGTTATTATGAGGATTGATGTTTGTAAAGTATTGGAGACCTTTGGATGAAAAGTAGTATAAATACTAACAAATTACTGAAATTTTTAATTTAATTTGGTGTAATGACTAGAGAAACAAACTTGATATCTGCAAATTTCTAACTAAAATGTCATTCAAAACACAGAATATCCTGATACAGGTGAAATGCCATTCCCCCTTAGCAGGATTTATGGCAAGACTAGGGAACTACTTAAGATTTTAGGAGGTCCCTGAATTCATTTGTCACAGGGGATGGATGCAATGACCCCTTCCTCCCCCACCCCTTTCTCCATTTGTCTATGAATCTGATAACCAAAAATGTTTGTTTGTATGTCTAGATCAGGGTGTTAATCTCATTCTAGGGATAAGGCAAATTTCATTTATGGTCTGGAAACTTAAGACTGTTTACCCCCCCACAATCCAGAGTGTAACTCCCTTGGAATCAGTGGGAGGTTGGCCATCGTGTAGTTATTAAACTTCAAGGGCTCCATGAAGCTGACTCAGTGTCTGACTACTCTGGTTTAGTAAATAAAAATCACAACTAAACATATTTTAAAAGCTTTTATAACTTTATCAAGACTTCCCTCACCCCTTGGTTCTTACTCTGCATCCCAACTATTGGGGATATCATATACACACGGTCATTTAAATTGTTTTGAAACTGATTAGTGCAACTTTCTTTAATATGCGTTTTTTTGTTTTTTTTATCCGGGCTTTCAAAAAATAGTCAGTATACCAGTTCTTGTTCACATCAACTAAATAAAACTTGGAATTTTTAGGCAAAAACCACTTTTAAGTGGCATCCTAAAAATGTATATGTATAGTCTTGTTTCCCTCCTTCCCCATTAAAATTTCCAACATCTCAGTTGGCAGAGGAGTACTTGGCAAATGTCAGGTGGATTAGTGCTGAGTTTTGGCAGTGTTTTTTGTGGGATAGGAACCAGGGAAAGGGGTAGCTTCAAAATAGGGGTTTTCAGTCACTGATTTGTTTAAATTTTAAGGCAAGAGACCATAGATTATTTCATAGTCTGATCTGTCATATAACATAGATCATATAATTTCACCCAGTTACTCCTGTATTGCCCCTAATAACTTGCAGTGAAGAACTAGTCACAAACTTAACTGTAATTCCACACATACACTAATAGAATGTTAGTGTCACAATTGAGCACTTGGATTAGGAATGCCAAAGCTAAGATCGTACACAGCCTTAACTCTGCCCCTTTTTGCATGTGTAAA
Source organism: Dermochelys coriacea (assembly GCF_009764565.3). Taxonomy (NCBI): domain Eukaryota; kingdom Metazoa; phylum Chordata; order Testudines; family Dermochelyidae; genus Dermochelys; species Dermochelys coriacea. Next base: position 2,097,132 of record NC_050092.1, read on the forward strand.
GACTATCATAATTATAAGATCACATTCTATTTCTCAAATGACAAATACGTATAGTATTACAAACTTAAATACATGTATATTATCTTGGAATACCTTTTTCATTTTTTGGCTTCTTCGGTGCATAGCAGGGTTGTGAACAATATTTGTATGAGGCTCTTAGGATCAACAAACCCTTCTCTCTTCCAACTTTTTTACCAGACTACTGGTGGGATAGGCCTTCTCTAGAGGATGGAGAGGGCACTTCTTGCTAGCTTGATCCTTTCTTGGTGTAAGAACAAAGACCAGTAGCTTTTTGTCCAGGTGAGTGGAAAAGCATTCGTCCTCCTGTCCTTCCCACTGTAGGCTTTGTTTACACTGGAAAATTAAATCAACCTAAGTTAAGTCAATGTATAGCCACTGCAGTAATTACTGCAGTTTTTCATAGCCACACTAGCTCCTTCTGTTGGTGGTGCACGTCGTCCTCGGGAGTACTTCTACTGAGGAAACTGACAGTGTGGAGCAATGACAGCCTGGAGCCCTGACGCTGGGGCTGACAGTCCAGAGTGGGAAGCAGGAGAGGAAGAGCCCAAGCCTGCTCACCTCCCAGTAAGGGATTGGGGGAAGGAGAGCCCAGGTGATGGCCAGGCTTGGGCTCTCCTCCCCACCAATTCCTCCCCAGCTCCTCATCAGGAGGCAGCAGCAGGACTCTGGGCTGTTGGGAGATGGCAGGGGGCTCCAGGCTGTCAGCCAATGGGCAATGTAAGTAACGCAGTGTCTACGCTGACACTGCATCATCCTAACTACATCAACCCAAGTGCATGGATGTGGAGTTAAGTCGATGTAGTGCGTGACTTGCATTGGCAGGAACGCCATTGTAGTGTAGACAATTAGAGCTAGATCAACGTAATCTGTCTTATGTCGACTAACTCTGTGTTGTGTAGATCAGGCCTTAGAAATATCTGAACCACCACTCCTTGTGGAGGGTCTGTTATCTAGGGTGGCTTAAAATCTGTGATTTAAATAAATGAGATTTGTTTAAATTGGATTTATTTAAATTTTTTCTTTTTAAAAATCTGTTTAAAATTAAACTTGAAATAACAGCCTATGCTAAGTCTCTTAAACCTCCTATAGAATAGTTATGTTAAATAAAAAAATAATTCAAGCAGTACATGTTCACTGCTGAAGTTTTAAAGAAAGTCAAATCACCGAACTGGTGGAAGTCACAGTTAAGCACCTGGAACTAGAGTTTGAAGTGGTAAACCAGTTTTTCACAGCAGTAGCCTCTGTTTGCACATGCAGAAGAATATTTTCTTTATTTCAGCTCATTCAGCTAGTTCATTCAAACTACAGAAGCTTATTTTCCACTGATGAAATTAAATTTTTAGTTCTAAAACTTTCAAGGGTACGGGGACCAGAAACAATCAGTTCAATTCACTGACTACAGATAATACGTCTTTTAATAAATACAAAATGTTTTCAAACTTCTTATGTATCCAGAAATATTTAATTAACTAATGAAAAGTTTTTTAAATGTCTTGTGCATTTTTAATTGAATTTAAATTACCATCCAGATGCAGCTTGACTCAGATCATGAGTAGAGAAATTAATCATCTAATAAATAAAAAAAATCCCATTTTCTAACAATATAAAAATGTAAAAATTAGAAATCTTAAATGTATGTTAAGCAATATAATTGCTTAAATGTGTATGGAAATGGTGTATGCTCCTGGCTATCAGGCAGAAGTACCACATTTAGTGAAGAGGAAGTCTGTGAGGCAACCTAGGACCCACCCACTATAATTCAACCTTGTTGTTGCAATAATGGGATGTCCCACATACCATCTGTCTGTCTTTTTGAACCTTCTTTAACTTCAGTAACCTCTTTTGGAAAAGGGATGCATGATGCTCATATTCTGTGATACTGTGATTGGTGAGGGTGGTTTTTGTTTTGACCATGAGTTTCCATTCATTTATTTGCTTGCTAACTTGTGCACTCCCTAATGTAGGGATTAAAAAAAAAAATAGTAGTCCTTGTACCTAGAATTCCCCCTCATGGTCCCACAAGAGCTCAACTCTAGGCTCCTCAGTCATTACCTCTCTTGGATGGAGACCTTTATCTTTGTCCCTCCTAACCAGGGTTTTTCCAGGCTCCATAGTTTCTTCACTGCACTGAGTTGCTCCAGGAAGGCAGACTGCCTAAACAAGCCTCTTTCTGCACTTTGCTACCTCCTCAGGCTATAAATAGTGTAATTGCCACAGTAAAGTTACCACACAGCTCTTTCTAAGCAAATACATTTTTTCTTAAGGTAAAAGCAGAACATAAAAAAAAATAAACAAGCTTACATGGATATCAATAAGCTTAATACAGATCATCTCCCCAGGAGCTCCAGTTGGTGTCAGTCCTTTCAACTATACCCTAAGGATTGGGGCTTCCCCTTGGACAAGTCTGATCCGGTTCATTTTGCTGGATCAGAACAAAGACTGTCAGTTTAAACTCAGGCTTGTTAGTTCTTCCTTTGTCTGTTGGCCTCTGGAGAATCCAGTTTGAACTAATAAGAGAGCCTCCCCAGGGCATGGTACCTCACACATGGTGTTAAAACGTGAGGGAATTTGCCTAATTACCCCCTGCTGTTCATAGTTTCTAAAGGGATATGGTTACCCTCCCCCATGGAATTCTATATAATCCCTGTCCCATAATGATACATAAACTTAATATGGTAAGATCTCACAAAGACATTGTAGGCAATTGCTTAAAATGTCTGTCAAAGTCCCTGTAATGTTCTGTTAAATAAACTTGTTTGACAGATCTGGCTGAGAAAATAAGTTGTAGGTTTTGGGGGAGAGGGGACTGTATTGGGAGCTCAGCAACTGACCAAAGAGTAAAGGAGCAACCTGTTGATCTCCTTAGAGTGTGAGCACAGGTGCAAGCCAGGACTGGGTTTATATCCAAATACATGTAATGAATTTTAAGTGTGGCTGGTCCCAGATTTAGGAAATGACATTGGGATCTGGCATTCATTTAATTTTCATCTAATTGCAAGTATTGATGAGGCTGTTTGTAGTCGAGATCTTGTCAGTGCTGTTTATACCAGTGGTTCGCTACCTATTTACCACTGTGGTAAGTGTTTGTTTTATGTGGGCCATAGCCAATATGACCCGTATGGTCCTGAGGTTGTCACATGGACTGCAGCTATGTGCTGATTGGGACACAGGTTGAGAACAACTGGTTTATACCATTTCTCTACAAGATTTAGTTGGAACCTTGCCATGTTCAGGTAGAGACTTTCTAATGGTCATTTACCAACAATGATGTAACCTACCAGAAACTGGCTGCTGGATGAATTACAAGTTTTACGCTATGAAACGTGGGTTTCTTTCAGATCTTGCTCATAGTGGTAAGTGACTATCTGTTTTCTTTCTGCCTAACTTTATGTGAAGCTCTCGCTTATGCTTACGGATCGAAAACTTCTTATAATGAAACCTGTACTGAAGGGACTGCAAATAATTGTTCATTTTAGGGGTTTTGTACTCCATATCTGGGTAGGCAGTGAGTAGCCTGATAAAATTGTGTTGACTGGGGACTCTGGAGTAGGGAAGAGTAATCTTCTGTCACATTTCATATGCAATGAGTTCAAGTTTCCCAAGTCATAAAATATTATCATTAATTCCTTCTACAAATCTCAAGATAAAGGATTAATTTTGATTTCTTCCAGTTGTGTTGATTGGAGACTCTGGGGTAGGGAAGAGTAATCTTCTGTCACGCTTCACTCGCAATGAGTTCAATCTTGAGAGTAAGAGCACCATTGGGGTGGAATTTGCCACCAGGAGCATCCAAGTGGATGGGAAGACGATAAAAGCCCAGATCTGGGACACTGCAGGGCAGGAACGATATCGTGCCATAACCTCGGCGTGAGTATTGCCTAGCACCAGCTCTCTTCTGCTCCACTTCTGCTGTTGGTGCAGATGCATGAGAAGGAAAGAAACCAGTTTTACTTTCTGCTCCCAGGATTAATCTGCATTCAGTGAGGCTCAATAGAGCAGTGGTTCTAAATCTTTTCAGACTACTGTACCCCTTTCAGGAGTCTGATTCGTCTTGCATACTCCAAGTTTCACCTCTCTTAAAAACTACTTGCTTACAAAATGAGACCTAAAAATACAAAAGTATCACAGCATACTTATTGAAAAATTGCTACTTTCTCATTTTGATTGTGTATGAAATTTTAATTTGTACTGACTTCGCTAATGCTTTTTATGTAGCCTGTCGTAAAACCATGCAAATATCTAGATGAAAGGTATGCATGTCCTTGGCTGAGAACCACTGCAGTAGAGAATCACTACAATGCTACTTTTACAGTCACTTTTCAGAGTACAAACGCACCATAAAAAGAATGGTTTCAGAGTAGCAGCTGTGTTGGTCTGTATCCGCAAAAAGAACAAGAGTACTTGTGGCACCTTAGAGACTAACAAATTTAATAGAGCATAAGCTTTTGTGGGCTACAGCCCACTTCATCGGATGCATAGAATGGAACATATAGTAAGAAGTAAGAATATATGTATGTACAGACAAGGTGGAAGTTGCCATACAAACGGTAAGAGGCTAATTTCTCCTGCTGATCTTAATAGCTCATCTTAATTAGCCTCTTACCGTTTGTATGGCAACTACCACCTTCTCTGTATATATGTGGAAAGATCTATTACATAAACTCAGCAAAACTTTTTTGAACAGAAGTCTCCTGTTTTTCTTATTCTTTGAAACGATAGTGAGTTTCCCTTTATGCTGTTAATATGTCCTGCTTAAAATAGCCTCCAGATATTCCGCGTTTTGTTAAATACATTTCAGTTTTCTGAAAATCCCATTTTTAAAGTTGAAACTCGCTTTTCTCTTTTTAAAGAAAACAAACCCTTAATGCCCTTTTTTGAAAATAAACATTAAAATAGAAAAACTAACTGTAAAATGTTTCTCTGTAGATCCCTGAGCTGAATTCCTTCTAACGCAGTGTATTCTTTATGGTTTCAGGTATTACCGTGGTGCCGTTGGGGCCCTCCTTGTCTATGACATTGCCAAACATCTCACCTACGAGAATGTCGAGCGTTGGTTAAAGGAGCTTCGGGATCATGCAGACAACAACATTGTCATCATGCTGGTGGGAAATAAAAGTGACCTGCGCCATCTGAGAGCCGTGCCCACCGATGAGGCCCGGGCTTTTGCAGGTTTGTGGACTGTGTTTTATCTGTTACGCGGTGTTTTAACTTCAGCACATGGTGTGTAGCAGACTCGAGTACTCCATCTCGGACAAGGGGCAGCCTTCCATTTGGAAGTTCTGATTTAAGGGGTGATGAGATTTATTTATTTATTTAATTAATTATTTATTAAAAGCCATTGGAAAAAGTGCTCCTAAAAGTCGAACAACAGTGTTTGATTAAACTCTTGAGACCCAGAGCTAGGAAGATGTCTTGCAAACCAGTGATGATCCTGTCCCTGGGCTGCCTGATATCTGAAGACTCTTGTCCATCTGGGAAGAGTAACAAAGATCAGGATCAAAAATGTTGCTGATGTAAAACCAATGTCAAAGGATCTTGGGGGATGAATAAAGAAGAACATAAAACACCAAAAAACTAAACTTTCTCTGAGTATTACATTCACTCAAGAGTGAAACGTTTGGGTTGAACAGAGCTTTACCTTTGGCTGTGGAAATGGTTTAAAACCCTCCTTGCCTTGGTGTTGGCTAACGCAACTGACCAAGTCACAAATCTCAAGAGACAAAATGGGTCTTTCCCCTGCGTGGGCTACTGAAAGCCATATGGAATGAGAGGCTGCAGCTTCTACCTCAGCTGTTCGATCATAGTTAATAATGGGGCGGGGTCTGCAATGCAAACTTCCAATGTAAGGTCTCACATTTTGGCAGGCAGTACAGTAACATCGTATGTGCAGCATTTAAACATTGATGGTGGCAGTGGTACGTGACCTCTGTGGAGGGAAGGCAGCCCCAGGGGCGGCGAGTTGTATGGGTCCGTGGTGCCTGGGCTCCAACAAGTTTAGGGGCTGGGTCTCTCCCCCAGCCCCGCCTGCTACCCCTACACGCCTCCCCAAGCACACCTGCCCGCCCTGGGCAGCAGGCAGCTGCCCTGCCATTCCGTGCTGTGCTCCCTCGTCTGCTGCTGCCAGCTACAGGGGAGCGGTGCCGGAGGCAGGCTGATGCGGCTGCTGCGCCTGCGGGAGGAGGAGGAGGCACATGGCAGCCCCCCTTTTCCCCCTGCAGGTGAGTCCTCTCTGGCCCCCTCCAGCCTGGGGCAGCCTGCCTGCTGTACCCCAAACTCATCTGCAGCCCTGCACCCCTTCTGTACCCCAACCCTCTGTCCCAGCCCAGAGCCCACACCCAGCACCCAAACCTCCCTCCTACACCTTTCCCTCACCCAAACTCCGTCCCAGAGCCTGAGGCAGGTGGCGGGGGGGCGGGGGCACTTGGACCCATTCTGGGTACCACCAAAAATTGTACAAATCTGCCATCCCTGGCCACTCCTGTTTCATTGTTTCCTGCCCCTCCTGGTGTGCTGTCTCCAGGGAGTTATTGGATGTGGGATCACAGAAGTCCTGCTTTTTCCAAGTCAGCCCCTCCGGGAGTGGAGAGAGGATGAATCCTGCAGTTACTCATCTACATGGCCTTGCCTGTGCTATTGCTCAGAGGTACTTTAGTGCTGCTGGGGGCTGCATCACGCTGGTGGTTTCAAACTGCTGCTGGCAACTGCAGAGCAATAATAGTGTGCAGGGCAGGGGCCCCTGTGGCTTGGCCGCAGAGGGATTGGAAGGAGGGAAATGTGCTCCGACTCGGCGGATTGCCACTGCTAATAGGACTATAAGTAAAACAAGGTGCCGAATCCATTTGAGCAAGTAGTGGAGTCTCCCCTCTCTCACAGAAAACAAGACTGGGGTCCGGGCCATCTAAACCAAGAAGTCGAAGCTAAGGGCTGTAATTCAGAAGTGCTGCTAAAGTTTTTAACTGAATGATCTGTTCCTTTTTACAGAAAAAAATAACTTGTCTTTTATTGAAACTTCTGCCTTGGATTCCACAAATGTAGAAGAAGCCTTCAAGAACATCCTCACAGGTATGGCTTTGCTTTTTGGCTTGCATGTCTGCAGTATGACACACTAAAGGGTTTTACGTGGGGAAAAGCTAATGAGAACCTCTATAGGAAAGGTTTCAAAGTGGTAGCTGTGTTAGTCTGTATCAGCAAAAACAACGAGGAGTACTTGTGACACCTTGGAGACTAACACATTTATTTGGGCAAATAAATGTGTTAGTCTATCAGGTGCCACAAGTACTCCTTGTTGTTTTTTGCTCTATAGGAAAAGCACCTACCAGCTGGATACGAGACTGGAGTCTTGTATGATGGGTACAGTGGAGACGGACAGTTAGGGACAGCAGTTAATTTCTGAAGCCTTTTTGCTGGTTTGTAATGCCAAGATAACCTGGAAGGGATTTGTGCCCTTGCAATTGCTGCTGATGGATACCGATGAACAGAGAGGTTCTTGTTGTTTTTTTATTATTGTATTTTAAATCTGGACACTAAGGGCTGGATTTGGGTTTTGCTTGAACTCAGGCATGTGATGTTTTCTTGGGCCCACCATTTTATATATAAGATGATAGAGATACACTGAGTGTGCCAGTGCATACACACACCACTGTCTTTAAATTTAATCTGAATTTAATTGAATCTTTCAATTTTTTTTTAATTCAAACATGAAAGAAAAAAATCTATCCACACTAGCACTGTACATGCTGTCATACAGGGCTGCGGAGCCCCATTTAAAAGGGGGAGTGGGGCAGCCTCCAGCTTAACCCTGCCCATACTCAACTTCTCCCAGCCCCCTTGCTCTTGCTCTTTCAGCCCTGCCCCCTCTTGTGGATAGGGAACTATATATTAGGGCTTGAGCTCCCTGTAGTTTAAGGTAATTGCCGCTTTCTTTATGGGGGAGCGGAGGACAGGCTACATAAAACATCCTGCAGGCTGTCCTTATCCTGGGAGAGAATTAGCCTCTCAAGATCCTTTTATGTCTGGGGGAACCATCTGAAACAGACACCAAATGCAGATCCCCTCCCAGCAAGGAGGAAGGCACACAATGCCAGTCTTCCTCTGCATCAAGGTGAGAACACTCCTGTTGCCCTGCTCCCAGACCCTCTGCTTGGCTTCCCCCCAACCCTTTGCTCTTGTTCTCCCAGTTCTGTCCTTTTCTGCAGCTCCAGTCAGCACCTCTGTCCCTGTGGCTGGGCCATGATCACTGCTGACTGTCCACTTGCTGGCTCTGGATGCGTGCTCCAAACTGCTGCTGCTGCCTGAATCCCACTGCTCAGGATGCTGTCTGCTGCCCAGGTGGAGTGAGAGTGGGTTCCAGATGGCGACAACAGCAGCCAGCACAGAGGAAGCAGCCAGAGCCATCTAGCAGACAGTCAGCAGCCTGGAGGCACTTCCTCTGTGCTGCGGCTGCTACTTGGAGATTGCTGGCCCTCTGAACAGAATGGTGGGCAGTGAAGACTGACTTCCAAGCGGACACCCCTTCTTTGTCTGCCCACCATGGTAGGCAACTGGCATAAGGGGTGAAATGAAATTTGATTTTAAAAGGCCTTTTACTTGAATGATTTGTTACGACGCAGGGATCAGTTCTGGGTCTGGTTCTGTTCAATATCTTATCAGTGATTTAGATAACTGCATAGAGCAATGGTTCTCAAACTTTTTTTTTTTTTTTCCTCACGGACCACTTGAATTGCTGAGGGTCTCAGTGGACCACTTAATGATCTTTCCAAATGTACTTTGTACCGTTAGCGAACTATTGTAAAGCTCTTTGGATAAAAGCGCTATATAAAAAACCCCTTAATTAACAGACACGCACCTTAAAGGGAACTATCCGCAGACCACCTGAATGGAGCTCGCGGACCACTGGTGGCCTGCAGGTTTGAGAACCTCTGGCATAGAGAGTACACTTACAAAGTTTGTGAACGATACCAAGGTGGGAGGGCTTGCAAGTTCTTTGGAGGATAGGATTATAATTCAAAATGATCTGGAGAAATGGTCTGAAGTACATAGCATGAAATTCAATAAGGACAAATGCAAAGTACTCTTCAAAAATAATGGCTTTCAGAGGTGTCAGTGGATATTAATATTCTGCCCTGCATTGGATTAAGCAAAACCAGAATTTGACTAAACTAGAAGAGATTTGGGATTAGCTAGATAACGCTGTATAAACCTTGTTATGGCAAGGCAAACCGCCTCCCTTTTTGAGCCAAAAGGGTCTGCTGTCGGTAAGCACCAGGGCTGGTCAAACTAGATTACATCCGATGAAGTGAGCTGTAGCTCACGAAAGCTTATGCTCAAATAAATTTGTTAGTCTCTAAGGTGCCACAAGTACTCCTTTTTCTTTTTGCAAATACAGACTAACACGGCTGCTACTCTGAAACCTAGATTACACTTGAAACTCTTCAGTACTACATTCTACAGTGTCTTTTCTGTGGAATGTGCAAATACCTTGTTGGAGCAAATGTGTTAAGTCTAGGCTCTCATAAGGAGTCTGTTCTCATCTACAGAAATCTACCGCATCGTCTCACAGAAGCAGATTGCAGATCGATCTGCACACGATGAGTCTCCTGGCAACAATGTAGTTGATATCAGTGTCCCGCCAACCACCGATGGACAGAAATCCAACAAACTCCAGTGCTGTCAGAACCTGTGACCTGTAGATGCTGTCTGTGCCCCTCACATCTGTGCTTCAGTTAGAAACTTGTGTGGGCTTCTTTCAAATATTCTTGTGATTCAATGACTCCCTGTGTTCCTCTTCTCCACACCCCTCCCCAAACCCCGTCTTTCATCTTAGAGCTTTAATTGTAGGGCTAACATTCCCCTGCCTCTGAAATTCCCTTTTGAATGTGATGACTTTTGGGCTTGAAATGTAGGCACTGATCTGGTAGACATATTTGTTGTGGAACATCTGCTGCTGGATGTTATCCCATGAAGCACTCTTCTCAAATGTATATTTTTATTTTTGTGTGGGAGAGGAGGCATGGGGACTTGGTTAGAATGGCTGAAGAAATAACTACATTTAGGTTTTCATTTTATCTCCTAGTCAGACTTTTTCATAGCCCCATATGTTTCTGTAAACATGGGGGAGAAATTAAAAGAAAATATCTATTCTACCAAACATTCTGTTTCTGTCCAGATGAAGAATCTCAGTGAGGTTTTTAGGGGCTGCACACACAAGTGGTGTTGAAAATAACCTTACTTATTATGTAATTCCCCTGAATGCAGAGTTAGTCTGGCTGTGCAGTTTACTATTTCCTGCCTGGGAAATCTTCTCTTCTCTTAATTTGTTTTATCTGGGATCAATGAAGTATGTCTGCATTGCATTATTTGCCATGATGGATGCCTGTTCGGCTCTGTGCAGGCAGTATGGAGTGGCTTAATATTTATTCTTGGCTTTGTTAATTAACATTAATGTACAGTAAGGGCCAGCATATTAATTTTAAGATCTTTTTGCAAGCTATAGAACTAGGTTCATTTTATACTGTAGATCAGTGTCTGGAGGAGAAATCCTCTCTAGTCCCAGAATTTTTTTGCATGCTGCTTTCTCACTAGGTCCATCCTTAAATCCATTTGAGTGAGAGTAAAGCAATATTTTCATGTCATGTATATACCTGCACTTGTAAGGTTTTTTGGTTGTTGTAGAGAAACACAATACTTTATACATTTTTGTAAAACTTATGTAGAACTGTAGCATCTTGGATTTTCTTTCCATTATCTTTCACTGTTGACCTTGTGCTTAATTTTTTTTCTTGACCTCTACTAAACTGTATAAAATTCCACATAATTAATACACACAGTCCTGCTACTTCACTCTTAGCCTGTTTTCTGAATTGCAGGTTGTAACTTCCAAATGACTGTAACTCACATCATATGACTGATTATCCGTCATCAGCAGGGCTAACAACTCTAAAATTTGTTGAATGGGAATAATTTTATCACAAACTTGTTAGTGGCTTGCAAGCTTGTGAAAATCCTTGGTGGGGAAGTGTTCAGCATCACCACTCTGGTACTGTTGCATCTTCGCAGTAACCAGTGTTGTGTTGAAAGAGAATCCCAGGTGAAATGATCAAAATGAGGCGTTGGGAGCACCAGCTGTTCTTGGGAGGCTAGCTAAAGCAACTTGCTTCCAAATTCGAGTCCATGCCTCACTTGACAAATCCTTCCTTGCATGTCAGTGAGTTGTTGGGTTTTTTATGTTACGAAGTGAATCTAAAACTGTACATTGTGTGCTTGGGGTGGGGGGGAGTTGACATTCCAGTCTCAACTGTTTTGTATCTGGTTATGTAATAAAATTAAGGGCAGTTAACTCTGATGGCTTTTCTTTATAAGATGTCCAACCAAATACATTGAATTTTACAAATAGAAGGCCAGAGTTTTAAGCTAAGCAGTCACGTGGTCTCAGTACTTTATAGTTTAACATCAGTTTTTTAAACTTAACCTGTTTTCTAGTACATTCACCGCAGTCATTGGCCAGGGTTTATTTCAGGCTGTGGGATTATGCTCTAGATGAACGATCCCCATCTCATGGTGAAGGTATTTATCCCTCCTGGGCATTGATGGTGCTGTCCCAGCAAACTCCCAGTGCTGGAAGCACTCTCAGCACATGACACTAGCACTAATAACATTCTGAGAACAGGACTCCTAGCAAGCCTGGACCCTTCTGGTGTGTCGGAGCCATTGTGTGACTTGCAGTTAGTATTTGGAGGCTGGTAGGGGAAGCGCATCATACATAATGTATTTAAATATTCTCACAAAGGTTTGAAAATATTCCAGGCAGCCGCTCTTGGAGCTGGATTTTTTTTTTAAAAAAAACAATAGCTCTATAAACAGAACACTTTATATAAAGGAGTAGGGAGCAGTCCCTGAGTACTTTCAATGGCATGAGGAAGAATTGTGCTGTTAAGAGGCCTTAGTTCAGGGTAATTTTACTAATACTGTGATTACTCTGCAAAGCCTGTGTTTCTAAAGATGAACTTTACCTTCCTCTCCTCTTGTTAGCTGGTGAGGGTTTTTCTGGCTAGTTTGAGAAGAGTTGAGAGAAGAGTTGAGAGAAGCAGTAAGTGTCATAATTGGTTAAATTCCTAGGCTCTGGAATAGAAACACTTTTACTCCTGGGATTTGTGCAGAGCTCTAGGATTTGGCTCAAAGCCCTAATAAACAATCCTTGTCCAGGGCTCAAGTACAACCGACTGTCTTGCTTACTGAAGAGATCCTGTGCTACTTCCACCTGCCCTAAGAGGTCCTGGCATAATGAGCTGCTTAGTTGTGCTCTCCCCCGGCAATAAAGTGGGACTACACTGCCCACGTCACAGCACTGCCGTGGCTACGCTGTCACATGGGCAGTGTAAACCTACCCTTAATTTTCTGGCTGCACTCTAGCCCATACTTGAAGTTGTTTCTGTCTGCAGTGGTTGGTTGCTTCGTTAGACTAGGTCTGGACTGTTTCCCACAGCCTGTTCTACAATTGTTTGCAAAGTCAGCAGAGCACAAAACTCTTCCCCCTCCTGTGAGGATGAGATGATTTTGCCTAAGGTATGCCAGAGGCCATTAGCACTAGAGAAAGGGCACTTACTGTAGTCTTAAATCTTATTAGCTCTTAAATGTCTTCCCATGCACAGATAGGAAACCTTAATGGGGTTACCTTGTAATCTAAAGACCTTGATTCTTCCCACATGCCAATCCCATACGCTTCTGAAATGTAGAGTGATTAGAAAGCATTACAGGTGCCTGCTGTTGGAGTCCATGCAGAGGGGAGCTGGACAAAGGAATTCAAAGGAAGCTTTCTGATAGTCAGACCTGGAGTAGCTAGAACAAACCTTCAAATAAGCTGTGCAGTAGTGCAGACTATTACTACACTTTCTTGACATGATGATAAAATTGAGCTCATCTTATCTGCAGCATAACTTCATAGGAGTCCCTGGCATAACCTCATTAGCTCCATATCCCAAAGTTGTAGTGCAAGGAAAAACAAGAAGGGGTACACTTCTGCCCTTAGTCACTTGTCTCCAATGGAGGCATTTGCATGTCACTGAAAGCAAAATTTGTCTCATAAATTAAAACTTTTTTTTTTTTTTTACAGAAAGCTGTCTGCTCAAGGAAGCAAACCAGTTCTGTGGGAGTTAAATCTTTTAAATCTTCACAAAGCTTGTTCCCAAGCCCCTGCTTCACCCAGACACTGCGAACAGTGTTAGCTTTCTAAAGTTAGTTAAAGCTAACTTTAAAAACATCTTCCACCATCTAGTGTGGATGGTCTGGTTGTTGTCTCCATTTTGAAGCTCCCTTCTGACTTTAAATTTATTTCTGCCTTGGAGGGGGCCATGATAGCAGCATCTTTAGCTAGTTATTTAACTAGTAAATCACTCTATTGAAGCTGTTTCGGAGAGGAGGCAAAAGACCAAAACTGACGCACATTGGGTGTTCGTTACTGAACACATGCACAGCAGAACCTCATTACATTGGCTCATCCTATTCTGAGCAGGGGTCTCTATTGTTAAATCTCAGTCGTTTCTGTCACAGATGGGGAATTCTCAGTAACTGCCTACATGTCTGAGTTCAGTGAAAGATATTCAGCCTGTCTTTCTGGAGTTCACCTCTGATGTGCAAAGCAAGCAAGTGTGGTCCAGTGGAAAGTTTAAATCACTAAAATTGTTATTGCAAAACTTCACAATGGCTGTCTGCTGTAATTGTTGAATCCCTTTGTTAAAAGGACTCTGTCTGCTGTAGAAGTATTTGCAGAGGGGAAAGGAATATGATTTCCTCTTTCCTCCTCCCCCCCCCCCCCGCCCCACAGCTCATCAGAGCTATATCAGAGGCACCACATATAGTCAGCTCCCTCTACAGAACCCCCAGGCTGTGGGAAAACATGGAGTATATTTGTCCATTTAAAAAAAAAAAAATCAAAGTGGGAAATGCATATGAATCAAGAGATCTTCACACTGCAAGACAACTGCTCTTTCAACTGTAATTGTTAGGCTGCCGTCTTGATTTTGAGGATGGGTCTGTGCCTTTGCTATTTGAACAGGTCATTCATTGAAATAAGCCAACTTGCTTTGAGAATCTGCTTCTCTGTTTGGCCAGTAATATTTTGATTTGTGGGCTAGCCCTGTGGGCACAGAATGCTGTCATGGCCCTGATCTGTCAGTGGTGTGAAAGTGTGTCCATCTGTTCTCTGTGATAGAGTCTCCATTCCAAGCATAAAGGAAGAATACTTTCCTCTTAGACATTTCTCAATAGAAAAATACAGACCTAATTAAGTGTTTCATAGGCACCTACTGAGGCCTTCTACCCCCCCCCCCCCCCCCAAACAATAAAGGAACCTACACTAAGGACCTGCTCTTTTTAAAGAGGCAATTTGGAGTGAAGGCTGAAATTGTCCTGAACTAATCTACAGCCCGTTAGGGTTGAGCTTGGACTCTCATGGTTTCTAAAAGAGATCCTTAACAGGACTGTAATGTAGAATTTTGTAGTTCAGAATGATGAGCAGTGGGGTATTTTCAGAAAAATATTGTGATCTCCAAGGCTGTTTCATTACAGTTATTGACACTATCTTTTTTTTTTTTTTTTTTTTTTTTGTAGAGTGTAGTCTATCAGGCTTTGTGGGCTGTAACACTGGACCTTTATGCAACTGAGAAGAGGTTACTTTTACTCATGGTTAATGTGTTCAGTTAAGTGCAATTCACTTTGTAAATATATATATGCATCACTTGATTTTGTGCATGATTATGTATTGTGGATATAAAGATTGCCAAACCAAATTGCATGTGTAAATTTTATTTTGTTCTAAACATTCTTAGAATAAGATGGGAATCTATTGCTTTTGGAACTGGCAAGGTAACAGGATGTACTACCAGAATTGAGGTTACCAGATAATATATTGACTTTGCCAGTGATCTGAACTGTTTGGGGGGGGGGGGGGATGCCTGATTAGTATGTGGTGTTGAGTTAATGGGAGTTCAAGGCACCCAGCTATTAACAACTAATGGCATGCCTTGAGAGGCCCTTGGATTGACCCTTCTCCCACTGCTCCAAGGGATCCCACCACTCTCTCTACATTGTACCACTCCCTTTCCAGCTGAGTCTTTGGAACCTTTTGTGATCCCTCTTACTCAGCCTGACCAGTGGGGCTGCTGAACAATATGAGACACTCTAGCTCAATGAGGAACTGGGCATGTTAACATCCAGTGGTGACATGGTGTGGATAAGAGGGAATCTAGCTATAGATGCGCACAGCCATGAAGTCACTGGGAAGGTGTGCTGTCTCTCCTTTACATTTGCTCAGATCAAGTAATTCAATCTTGTTGTGGTTATTTTTTAGTTGGTTCTGCTGCTGCAAATATGATTTCACACTCCATATGTGTATTTTATACAGAGCTAGTGTAGTGTCGGTGAGACTCTGCCTTGAACATGACCTGCCTGGGGATTTTATGCTTTTTTTTCTACCCTGGTCCCCCCCTTTTTTTTTTTTTAATGGATAAGGAGGTCCTGAAAGCTTGGAGCCTTTTTTGGCTTGTTTTGAGTGAGCATATTGTCTCTCGCACATTGATCCTAGTACTTTGCTTCTCCAAAATCTGTGTGTGTCAACCGCTTGTAGCCAAAAACAGACCTTTTAGTTTATCATATTATGAAGTGCTGCTTGATTATAATGGAGGGCTCGCTGTTTTTCCTCAAAATGCCAGTTAATGAATTCTCTGCTCCTGCCCTCTATCCATCCTCATTCCCCAGTAGTAGTTGTGCACAAACTTCATATCAATTAGCTTTGTCCTTCCAGCCTTCTCATTTGCCCCAGACCATCATCAAGGGGTACCCACCCACTCTCATGTCAACTTTGCATGTATGTACATCCCTGATATCTAACCTGTTGCTCTCCAGCACACCTGTATGCTTCCAGTAGCTGTGAAAATCCTGCACCCCTCTGTGAGGAGGGGGGCACGTTCCAGGTTCTTTGTGCACATCTCCCAGATCTGAGATGGTGGTCAGCTTTAATAGGGTTGTGTCTTCAGCCTCCCAGGCCTGGTCACATGCAATGAGGGAAGGGAGCTGCCAGCTTCTAGCGGTTGCTGCTTCCCCTTTCCGAAAGTGGCTTTGGCTGTGCTTTCTCCTCCCCTATACAAAATTTCTGTGGGCCCCTGAGGGGGGCGTGCTCTATTAGGCTCAGGCACTAACTGTCATAGGCTGGTTTCCCTACTGCCAGAGGAAGAGCAGCCAATCAGAGGTGGTTTTCCCCCTTGGCAAGTCTGAAATTTGTGTGAAGGGCTGGAGCTCTTTGAGGCACAAGACAGACTGTAGTAAGGGACCAAAATCACAAGAGTTAACCATAAAGAATTCCATATCTTGCTACATTCTGAGTGCATAAAATCCCTTTAACTGCTACTCTTCCTTTTGGGGTTTTAAGAACAAAGTAGTTTGAACTTCCCTGAGCATCTTTCCTTTTCCAATTCCATTGTTACAACCAAATTGGAATTTCAGAAGCTGGACAGTCCATGTTAGTAAAGAGAAAAATAGCAACAAACTGATAGAAGCAAATTTCTTAACAAAAATTGTGGTCATCCTGCATACGGTTAAGTGAAATCTTGTATTAATGAATGTGTAATTTGAAAGCTAAAAGTCTGGGGCAGAAGAGAGATTAGCAGTAGCTATAGTAGGATCTTAGTCAGGGTCACAGGAAAAGGGGGAAGCCATGGTCCCATCACTTTTTACCAGCCATAAGGAAGAGCAATGGAGAGGAGCAAGTAGGGCCAGAGCCAGTGTGGGGGCAGGGCTGGGGCAGGGGGACAGGGCCATGGTTACCTCCCCACTTTTAGGGAGCTTCTACAGCTCCTGAGCAGAGTTGCATGGCTAGCTAATGTAGCGACAATCAGCCATAGCATCTGAGCTGCTCTGGATTGTTCTAAATTGTAATGGGTGTAGGGCTAAAGCTATATTCAGTTTCAACTGATTTGAACAAGGTTCTCTATAAATCCCTGCCTTGCCCTGTACTATAAATGCCCCCTTATGCATCCATCCTGTGCCCTGAATGAAGCAGTGGGGTACAGGGGTTGGGGGGAGGGAAGTATGTGATCGTGCAAGTGAAGAACTGTATCACAATGATACACACAGGGGCAAAACGTATGTAATTTCCTACTTCTCTCCTCCTCATCCCACCCTTCTTTTAAAGGAGAAAAGTAAAATCATGCAATTGTAACAGTCCCTTCCTTCAAGTATATGTGCCTACAGGTGCTCCACCATAGGCTGTGTGTGTGTGCCTCTGTGCTCTCAACTGGAGACTACAGCAGCATCTTATGCTCCCACAAAAGAACATATAAGCAGCATGGAGCTGCTGCCCCTCCAGATCCTTCTCAACCAGCTGTGGCTCAAGATGGAGCAATTGCATTGTCTGCTGCTGTGACCCCCCCAAAGCACCCCAATACCAGTTGGCACACAGTTGTCATGCTATTACATGCCACCTTTTGGGTATATATCACTGGAAAACTAATAACTCACTGATAATTAATGTTCTCTCATGGTGTAAATATGGTAAACTCAAAGGACATAAATATATGCTGGAAAATGTTATCAAAATGTATTTGGCAAGCAACCCCCAGGCCATGCCTGTTCCTGACAAAGGAGTGTCATTCCCCCTGCTTGAATGCGTTTCTGATATAAATTAAGAAAGGTGTGACCAAAGAAAAGCACATTTACATGCAAGAGACACAAAGTCATCAAGAGAGCAAGTGGGGAAAGATGACCACTTAATCTCAATGTGGGATGGAAACTCCACCCCCAGGAAGCCCTCCTGCCCCTTGAAGCAGAGTCAATGATTTTGGAAAGATACAAGGAGAGAAAAAAAATAATTTTAGCCTTCACTGGAGGAGACAAAGGCACTAAGCACTCCGAGCTCTGTGGAGAGTCAGGGCCAAAGTCTAGTCAGCTAGGCTGGAAAAGAGACTTGGTAAGAAACATCTTTGAGCAAGAGACGAGTTTTTTATATCAGAGTTTAATCTTAGCAGTGTATTTTTACTTTTGTTTTCTTGTCACCCTTTCTGTCTTCATTCCTTATACCTGGTATCATTTAAACCTCTCACTTTTTGTTTAATAAACTTGTTTTACTTCTAAATCAATGCAGGGCTTTGATTAAAAGAATGTGTTAATGCCACTTAAGGTAATAAGCTGCTAGGTACTGTCTCTTTAAGGGAATAACAAATGAATAACTTCTGTAAGAGTTCAGCAAGAGAGCTGGACACTACTGGGCAGATGATTTGGGGGAAATTTGGGACTGGGAGGTTGCGACGTTCTACTCTGGCGTTATCGGGACCTGTGATCTGCTAGGTCACTCCACTCCTTGACTCTGGGAGCCAGCTTTACCCTGCTCTGCTGTGAACCCCCACTCCTGGGCTGTTCACGCACGGCCTCTGGCATGTAAGCTGCTCCCAGCTACTTGCAAGCAAATGACACTAGCAAATATCTCTAGTCCCAGACACAACCCTACAAACCTCTGTCTTGCAGTGTCCAGTTATGCCTGCTGGATGCTGCAAGCTTATATGAGTGTAAAGTCTCTGTGGGGTTCAAAGGCAGGTCTTGTAAAGATAGAGAGGTTAGGCTGAAGCTCCTCTTAGTGGAACACTCCCTAGTTCAGTAGGGTCCACTCACTTGCACCCCTGAACATTGGCCTCAATCTCTCAGGCTACTCTGCTGGCTTCTGGGGCCTCAGAGGTGGTTCCAGAGATGAAGACCTCTAAAAGTAAGAAGGCTGTCTCATCCACCAGAGACTCTAGAAAGAGGGCTAGGTCACCTCATCAAGCCGTCTCTTGGGAGACCTCAGATCCCATAATGTGACCCACTGAGGCTCCAGCTGATGCCGGTACCGAAGCTTTTGTACCACCTAAGAAGTCCTAACCAGACAAGCCTTCAGCTAAGCAGCACCAAGAAGCCCCTATCTCAGTAGCATCTCACATCTTTTGGCACTAAGATGCATCTAAAACTGGAGACCACCCAGACTGGCACTTGGCTCCCTCCCCAGTTCCATCTTCGGAGCATCAATTCTCCAAGTTCAGAGACTTGGTCTCATCAGCATCTCCAGTACCACATGCAGCATTTGCAGCTCTGCACTGATCCCCATTCCAGGTCCCTTTACCAACTCAGGCTAGAACTGTAAGCTGTGATAGTCCTCCAGCACCCTTCAGATTCTTTTCCCCCCGAGGATAGCCTTATCTTGTAGGAACCAGAGTCCTTTCTTCTAAGGAGCACCACAAGGACCCCATTCCCAGTTCCACTTTGGCATCTGACAACAGAACCCTCCTGCATCACATCATCTTCCCCATCCCCCTTTTCAGCTCAGTGACATCTTCAGACTCTAAGGTCTCCATACAGGGCTCTGTTTTGGCATCATATAACCATATTCCTCTAGGAACCTACACTTCCCAGAGGCCATCAGATGTCCTAGGTCCCTTGTACACTAGTACTATTGGGGACCCTTCCCCTAAACACCTCCTCAGTGGGCTTATTGGACCCCCTGAGCATGTTACAGAGACCAATTTTATAGAGCATTACCCCAGAGGAAATACAATCAGTCAGGACCACAACACTCACAGGCACAGCAAGATCACCTGCAGTACCATGTGTCCCCTTGCTATCCGATGAGATGCAAGAGGAGCAGGAGCCACCAAATGAAGGCTTGCCCCCTTTGGACAAGTCCTGCTCATTTCCTGAAGAGGCAGTAATACTGCCACCATCCACCCACGTTGAAGACTTTGGGGGCCTTTCAGGACTTAATGAACCATCTAGTGAAATCTCTCCAGATTCCTTTAGAGGAGATCCAGAGCCTCAAGATTCCCTGTGTGACAGGTTCCCCCCAGGGTGTCACCTGGAACTGGGGTACCACCGAGTCCCCTGACCAATGTTTCCTCTAATTTTTTCCATCCATGTATGGAATAAATTTTGTTATGTGCATCAAGGTATGTGCGGATTTGTGCCACCAGTAAAAACAAAAAACCTAGATATATATTTTTTAAAAGTTACCATAGGGATATTAATATAGCCAGGACTGTTTAGGCATTTTAGAAGTCACTACTCAAAGAATTAAATTTAAATGTAAGAGAAATAAAAATTATGAAATGCACAGACCAGTCAAAATACTAAAATAACACACTTTGAAAGAATAAAATTACAGAGAATATATGTACATTGCAGGAAGCACCAAGAAATAACAACAATAATACAAGTATGTGTTGGGAGGTGAGTGTGAAAGAGACAATATATTTGTGTGTGTGTGCGCGCGCGTGTGAGACACACACACACACACAGAGACTGAGCTGGCTGCTTGGAAAATCTCAGAAACAGTGCACTGTCTCTTTAAGAAAGGTACTCAGTCACTCATCCTTCACCACAGCAGCTCCAAGTCTTGACACAGGCTGTATCCCCTCTCTCTTGCTCTGTGGAGATGGGGTACAGGGGCAGGGGGACATCCTGACATCTACACCCTCCCTCCCCCTCCCCCACTCTGCACAGCCAGCAGAAGGGTCCCAGGAGCAGCTGCAGGATGAAGCAACGTGTGGGGAGGGGCACCTGAACACATGCTGCTGGCTGTGCATGCTCTGCTAATCAGCTGGGTGGCATCTGAATCTCCCCTGAGCAGCCACACAAGCATGCAGCTTACAGGGAACACAGCCCCTGACCCACTGGCCTGGGCTCCCTCTCACAGTGTACTGCACTGTACTTAATATACTAAATAGATGGGATATGAATGGCAGATTATTACCCTAAGAGATGATACAATCAGACTGCAGATTCTTAAGGGGCAGGCTGCACTTGCTTTACAGCTTGGAATCTCCAGGTATCCCATTCACACACTAGAAATCCCATTAGCCTGGGTCCAGCACTTCCCCCAGTTCAGTCTTTGCTCCTCAGGTGTTTGCCAGAGTCGTCTTATGTGGGGAGTGAAGAACCACAGATAATGTCACTCTCTCCATTATATAAATTTTTGCATATGGCGGGAAGCTTGGTTCCCAGACCAGTTGGGGAAAAATACTGACATGTGGTCTGATCAAATGTCCTTCTAGAATCATATCAGCCATTACTTACAGGAGCATTCACAGGAAAGCTCCCCAGGTGGGAGATAAGCTTTTCTAAGGCCTACTGTTTTTTCCAAATGGCCCATTGCCCTGAATAGGCCCTTCCCCACCAACTATCCAGTCTGAAAGCATCTTGTTTAGTGGTTGTTACCCAGGTGTTACGCTCTGCATTTGAAATGCAGAGACATAGTCAATATTCATAACTTCAGATATGTACATGCATACAAATAGGATAATCATATTCAGCAAATGATTACATTTCCAATGACACCTCATATGAATTATCTTGCATAAAATACATCATAATTATGTCATAATCATATCATATCACTAGGAAAAATATGGGGTGCAGCATCACACCGTGGTGGACATTTTACACACTACCTCTCAAGATAAGATCATCCTACCCATTAATAAGGCACCATTATCGCCTGCATGCACTTCATGGTAACTGACTGCCACTATTTCGCCCACTTATAAGTGGGCAAAAAAAAAATTGTTCATTCCCTTGGCCGGAATGTGAGTACTACTTTTCCTATCCCAGCCCCAACTACCTGGTTATGGACACAATCAATGAAAGGAATCATCAAGCATGCTCCAGATCCTCTCCATCCAACAGGGAGTCCAGATGCCTAGATCTCCAGGGTAGAAAGAGCTATGTGTTGTTGGCTCTTCAATTTTGAGTTGTAAATTACCAGGCCCTGATAGCAAAATATGATTTTAACAGCTGTTCATCGTTCACTTATTTTATTGAACATTTGCCAGAAGACCAAAGGAAATATTTTCAACCCCTCATTTTGGAGGGTCCCTTAATCACCAAAACTACCCTACAGATTGCTCTCGATGCCACTAACATAGTTTCTTGCCCTTAGCCACCACAGTGGTTATGCTGTGAGCATGCTGGCTCTAGAGTTCTGGCCTCCTGAAGGAGGTGCAAAACACTCCTGTGAAAGGCCCAAGTTCTTCAGCAGCGCCATGGACTCCTTGCCCCACTCCCTTAAAGTTTCAAGGGCTCCCATTTTGGTTCCTGGGAATATATATGCTTGCAACAAAGAGAAATTTCAGCAGATCTCAAATCTCAAAGAGGTACAGTAGTCTGGAAAGGCTCAGAGCCACTGCTCTAAGAGACCATTTTGACAATCTCATCAAGAGCCTCAAACAACCTCTACTGCACAACTCTGCCATCCTCCCCCCTTTTGGAGACCGCCTGTCCCACTTACTACCTACCTAGGAGTATATCACCTCAGACAAGTGGATCCTGGAGGTGGTTGCTAGGCGATACTCCATTCATTTCCACTATATTCCCCACTCCCAAACCATTCCTCATCAGGGACCCTTCTCATGAGGATCTCCTAAAGCAGGAAGTCTAGTCCTCTCTGGCTTTTGGGGTGATGGAGCTGGTTCCCCCCAAATTTGTCTAAAGAGGGTTCTATTCCAAATGCTTCCTGATTCACAAAAGAAAGAGCAGCTGAAGGCTGATTTTTGATCTCAGAAATGTGAACACCTATGTCCTATTGCAGCACTTCACGATGGTAACGCTAGCCACCATAATCTCATCCCTAGATCCTGGGGACAGATTTGTCTCCTTTGACCTCCAAGACATCAACTTCCAAACTGCTAGTTTCCTCTCCCATGAGCACTTGCTATGCTTTGTCATAGGCTCAGAATATTACCAATATCATGTCCTCCCCTTTGGGCTATCTGTGGTGAGGGTTTTCATGAAGGTCCTCTCAGGAGTAGTGGATCACTTGCATCAGTGGGGCACTGCAGTCTTTCCATATCTGGATGACTCACTCCTACTGGGCTGCACCACCCAAGAGACTCAGTCAGCAACCACCAAGGCCCTAGCCCCATTTCAGTTCCTGGGCTTTCGCATCAATCTAAGGAAGTCTACACTAACCCCAATCCGGTGGATAGACTTCATCAGAGCCACACTAGAGTCCCCATCCACCAGGCTTATCTCCCCAAGGAAAGTTTCTTCACTATGACCAGCCTGATCTCTACTCTAAAGCACAGCCCTCAAACAACTGCAAGGCCCTGCCTACAACTCCTGGGCCACATGTTGTCATCCATATTTGTTACACCACATGTGAGACTGCACCTCAGATGTCTTCAGGCTGGGGTAAGAACTATGTAGACCCCAAATAGACAAGGTCTTTCCAAACTAATCACAGAGCCTCAGCTGGTACAAGACTCTCTCAGGTGGTGGAAAGACCCACTGAAGGTTTGTGTGGGAGCCCATTCTCACATCCTCCATGTTTCCATCCGGACCACGAGTGGGAGTTCAATGACTGTCTTCCAGCGCATCTACCAAGCCTGCGGTCTCACACAGCTAGACTTTTTGCAACATCAACCAAAGAGAAATAGTTAAACTATTCTGCTAACATTCAGTCAGTTCTCTGCTCCAACCGAGGATGTGGCAGCAACTCCCTGGAAGATGTTCTGCTAATCTCCTGGGCCCGCTCGACACGTACCCGCCTAGACCTCTAATCTTCCAAACTTTGCTTAGACTGAGACAAGAAGTGGCGAGTGTTAACCTCAGAGCACCTCAATGGGCGAAAGAAGTGCAGTAGCTGGAGGTCCTTCACCTCCGTGAGGCAACGCTTGGCAGTCATCCCACTCAGGCACCCTGAAGCCGCCCAACTCCGGTCCCCAGAGGTGCTGGGGCACAGAGTTAAGCGCCCGGGGCCTCCTCTTGTCCTGCCGGAAGCTTTCTACTGTGGGGAAGTTTTGCGACCCCCAAACTGCCCACGGGTCTGGGGCTGCGGAGGAGGGGGCAGCTCAGCCGCAGCTGCACCGCCTTGCCTGGGGCTCAAGCCCGGGGCTCAAGCCCGGCTCGGCTGCAGCCCGAGGGCCCAGTCGTGGGCCTAGCCAGGGCCCCGGCCCCCAGGCCCTGTGAGGGCCCCGCTCCCACCGGCCTCGCCCTGGCTGCTCGCGCGCGCCTCGCAGCGGCTCCCTGAGGCAGCCCCCCCCGCAGTGAGGGGCGCGGATAGGTGGGGGGGAGAGGGGTTCAGGCCCCGCCCCTGCTCCAGCCCGGTGCGGGGCCGAGCCTGAGGCGCCCCGCCCCGCCCCGCCCCGCCCCTCGGCACCCTGGGCCGCGGGCGGCGAGCAGCGAGTGGCTGAAGCCGTCAAGGTAATGCCATGACGTCGAGAGTCAGTTCTGGCAGACGATTGGGCGAGATGTCTATCCTTCTGTGTAATCCCGTGCGCGGATTGGCTGTATGGGTGTGGGCGGGGCCATTCCCCTGTGCTGCTCCGTCCGCCGCGGCAGCAGGAGGGAGGCCGTAGGCGGCGTCCGGCGGCCGCTGGAGCCGGGGTATGGGGCGGCTCAGGCCCCGCTGAGACTCAGCCCGGAGCACCGGGGCCGGCAGGTAGTGCCCGACGGGTGTCGTGTGATAGGCCCTGGGTGCTCCTGGGACGGTGAGGGGGGCCCTATAGGCGGGGGGTGCGTGACTGCGATGGCGGGAGGGGGCAACTGGGAGCGGGGGCAGGGCGGAGTGGAGCCTGGGGGGTGACTGGAGCTGAGGAGGGGCGGGGATTGGTGGGGAGCGGAGGGGAC
The DNA here is from genome assembly GCF_009764565.3 of Dermochelys coriacea. Lineage (NCBI taxonomy): Eukaryota > Metazoa > Chordata > Testudines > Dermochelyidae > Dermochelys > Dermochelys coriacea. The sequence continues at coordinate 2,121,786 of NC_050092.1, forward strand.
CCTGCGGGGAGGGCATTCTGGGGAGCAGGGGAAGGAATGACAGGATCGGAGGGAAGCGAGGGCGGAGTCCTCCTGGGTAGAACCGGGGGATGTGAGGCTTGGGGGCATAGGGAGAGAACATCTGCCCTCCTAGGGTGGGGGCTTGCCTCCGCTTGGGACTATCTTCCCTGCGTAGTTGGGGAGTACTGGGGGCAAGGGCTAGCTGGAGGGGGGCCGGTCTGGGGGGCTCTGGAGCCCCAAACTGGTGTTGGAGAAGCTGCTCCCGTCCCCCACGCTGCCCGAGGTGCTGCGCTGGCCCAGGGTAGCTGGCAGGGACAGTGTCAAGTCAGTTCGCCTCTACGCTAGATACTTCCTGCCCTGAGCTCCCCTAGGCTGAGGCAGGTTCTCTGGGGCAAGGGACAAGAGCTGGTTGTGCCAGCATTTCCCTGAGGCTACTAGGCTGTCAGTCTGTCTCGCTGCCCAGTGAAATTTGGGATTCCTGTCTGCCTGTTAGAGTGTTTAACGGTTGCTTTCCAGCTGTAGTTGTTCCCCCGTCCATTTCAGGTTCTGGTCTTTTGCCTTTAATGCTGGCAATGGTACTTGGTCTGAATTTTAACATGCCCACCTTTGCCAGGCTGGATAAGCTTTCACACCTCTCTCTTCCAAGCATCTACAAAGTAAATAGTGTGATGTCTTAAGTAAATTTTTTCCATGATTAAAATATGTAATATAATAATGCTTAGCTCTTACATTTCCTTTTTTTCATTAGATCTCAAAGCACTTCACAGTCCTTAACGTATTTCTCCTCCCAATACCCCTGTGTGGTAGGGAAGTAAAAGCCATAGGTTTTTCCAAGCTTCACATTTAGATTAGACCTTTTGATCTCTCTCATTCAGTATTGTGTTGTCTTTCTGTTGTTGTTGCTTTTTTATCGTAGGACACTTCTGGGGGTAGGACCTTGTTTTCTTAGCACTCAGCAAACTCCAGCATAGTCAGAATTCAATTGAGTGCTCTCGCAAACTTCTCTGGGGTTCTGTCACCAAATACAGTAAGATTCATCTTGATTTCTCCATAGTGGCCTCTGCTTTTCAGCTCTAGCTTGGGGTCAGTATGAGCAAGCCTCCCTTTGTCCAGGTGTTTGATTTCACGTAGGCAGTATGACACCTGGTGGTGTCCAGACAATAAAGTTTCCTGAGGAGATACAAGGCTGGGTGGTGTTGGTATGTTTTTGGCAATTGAGCCCATGTTATCTTGCAACTTATCCGTGAGTTCTCATATTGAAGGGAAAAGAGGCAGAGGCAGCAGTGATTTCTGCTGATCTGTACATGTGAATGCTCTTGGGGATGGGGAGCAGCTACGCTCTGGGGCCAGATCAGGAGAAATTATTGCAGCAATGACAATGCTGCACCATCCACTCAGGATAGGTCTTGTAAGGTCAGTAGCAACTTGTAATTGACTGCCTTGAACATTGCAAAGAGACTGAATAGTATCAGTGTTGAGGTTTTTTCTCTTTCAGTTGCCATAAAGAGGTTGGTGACTAGCTTTTAGGGCTTGTCTCTGTGTCACACAGAATCATAGAATATCATGGTTGAGAAGGGACCTCAGGAGGTCATCTAGTCCAACCCCCTGCTCAAAGCAGGACCAATCCCCAATTTTGCCCCAGATCCCTAAATGGTCTCCTCAGGGATTGAACTCATAACTCTGGGTTTAGCAGGCCAATGCTCAAACCACTGAGCTGTTCCTCCCCCTCCCCCTGGTCATGGATTGAAACCTGACTGTGGAGAGTCCATATCAGCATGGCTAAATGGGGAAGGCTGGAGACAGGGCACTAATAGGAAGTGTGTGTTGGTACCAAGGATTTGCTTTTTAAGACCTGGTAGACTGTTGTATTCTCCAGGGGCCTGGTAGGTTGCCTTCTCTGAAGGAGTTGTAATTTCCATTGTATGGCTCTATTGTTGTTCACTGGCTTTCCCTACGTAGAATAGGCAAGGATCTGTTTGAGAAGTAGTGTCCAGATGTGTTTCAGAGCAATCTAAGGTGTGTATATGTGCGGTGGTACTGAGTTCATTCAGAGTTGTCAGGATGGATATTGCTCTCTATACTGGTCCAATCCTCTTATCTTGTCCTCCAAAAGCTCAGATTTTAAAAATCCAAACCCCTGAATGATGTAGTTAAGACTTTGTCTACGCTAGCACTTTTGTCAGCAAAACTTTTGTCGGTCAAGGGTGTGAAAAAACATATCCCTGACCGACAAAAATGCTGGTGTGGACAGCAAGTTTCCAGTTTAGAACTAGCCTTTGTGCCACAAGGGGGTGGCATTTAGAAGATACCATCCTACTTTTCCACCCCCAATCAAGAAGGAACTAAATCAAAGGGGCCAGCAAAGCGCATGGGCATGTTGAAGCCTGACCAAAGAAGAACCCAGCTTAAGGAGTCCAGGGAAGCTCAGAGAGCAGCACAGTCATATTTTAGTATTTGCTCACTTTATACTGAGTGGTGTCTTATTTTGGCATCTCACATGGGCAGAGCTTGGAAGACAACTGCCATAATTTAACTTATCTTGCTCAGGGGTGTGGAATTCTTACTCCCCTGAGAGACAAAGCTAAGCCAATGTAACTTTTCAGTGTAGCCCACCCCTTTTCTAAAATAAAATCTGAGATTCTGGAGGACAATTTAATATTGTGGGGGCATAACAGTTTTCAAGCATATAAAAGATTGTTACAAGGAGGAGGGTGAAAAAATTTTCCCCTTAACCTCTGAGGATAGGACAAAAAGGAAGCAATGGTCTTAAATTGCAGCAAGGGTGGTTTAAGTTGGATGGTAGGAAAAACTTCTCAATTGTCAGGGTAGGTAAGCACGGGAACAAATGGTCGAGGGAGGTTGTGGAATCTCAATCATGGGAGGCTTTTAAGATCAGGTTAGACAAACTTCTGTCAGGAATGGTCTAGTTATTACTTAGTCCTGCCTTGAGTGTAGGGGACTGGATTAGATGATCGGTTGAGGTCCTTTCCAGTCCTACACTTCTATGATTCTATGATTGTTCTAATGAGAATTTTACTGAAAACAAACATTGGGACTTCTTATGTTGGAGACCACGTGCTAGAAGACTTATCTGCTAGAAAAAACAGTTGAGCCTGCAGTGGTGTGTAGTCTAGCAATCTGAACAGAGAGCTGGAAATTGTGGGGTTCTGTCACTGATTTAGCTCGCTGTGGCTCAGTCTTCTCATCTGCATAAAAAGGTCATCTGCCTCTTGGGCTGTTCAGAGACTTAAAGTTTGTGGTCTTCAGAAAAGTGATACAATGCAAAGTATTGTGACTGATGATAATCTACTACTTGTTAGTATAACTGTGTAGTCAGGCAACCTCAGAGTTTTAACAATGAATCAAGTGGACTCTTCCCCCCCCGCCCCCAAATCTTTCATGTAAACATCCTTCAGAAAGGTTTCCGAGTAGCAGCCGTGTTAGTCTGTAACTGTAAAAAGAAAAGGAGGACTTGTGGCTCTTTAGAGACTAAAGAATTTATTCGAGCATAAGCTTTCATGAGCTACAGCTCACTTCATCGCATGCATACCTTCAGAAAGAGGCACTTATGACCTAATGCTGATGGCCTCTTTTAGGGAAATGGAGATTACATATTTTTGTTCAAAATGTAGCTTTCCCAGAATTAACATAATTCTAACAGTTTCTATCCCCTCCTAGGAAGTCTTATGTTACACTTTTTCAGCAGTGTATGAACTCTTAAAATGTGGGCCATCATACACACCATGTTTAACATCCAGTTAATTAGCTTAATTTTTGAAAACAAGAATCAAACATTTTGTATCCTACACTATATTTTTAAGCAGATCTAGGGCCTAATCCTTAAAAGTGTTGAGTATCTTCAACTCCCATTAAAGTCAATGGGAGTTGAGGGTGCTCATCTCTTTCCAGGAGGCTTCAACACATTACACAAGTAGGCTCTTAATGATTTAATGTGGATACTATATGTAACAAAGGTTTTGGAAGATAATATAACATCTTCCTCTTCTCTTTCAGTCTGGTGTCACTGCATCATACTCATTTCTTGAACAAAGAAAGAACTTGGAAACTCATACTTTGTTCTTTAATTTATGCAGACATAAATATTATGTTTGTATTTGAAAGGATTTTTCTTATAATTGGTTTTGTATGCCTGTTGTATCCTCCTGTCTTTGTGGACTCGTACTGAATCTCATTTGTCAGACTGTGTTGCTGTTGACATACAAAGAATTGTCTGGCATAATTGATCAAGTTTACGAAAGTACAGAAACACAGGTGCTTGTTTGTAGAACTACCTGTCGTGGCTCAGTTTCACCTTCCTCTGCAACATAGGACACGGGTCACTTGCAAGTTTAGACTAGTGTAAATTTTCTGATTTTCTGTAGCTTGAAATCTTTAAACCATGATTTGAGGACTTTAGTAACTCAGTCAGAGGTTATGGGTCTATTACAGGAGTGGGCGGGTGAGGTTCTGTGCCTTGCAATGTGCAGGAGGTCAGACTAGATCATGATGGCCCCTTCTGACCTTAAAGTCTGAGTACAAGTTGCACCTATGTTCCCCCTCTTGTGGTCCCTTGAGGGCTCCCAGCTTCTCAGCCATCACCTCTCTTGGGCAGAGACATATCTCTCTTTCTCTCCTGACTAAGGTATTTCCAGGCTGCACAGTTCCCTGCCTAGACTGTAATTTCCCCAGCAAGCCGGACTGCTTAAACAGCCTAGCATCTGTGCCTTGCTTTCTATCTGAAGGCTATGATCAGCTGTAGCCACCAGCATCACAAGTTATCACACAGCTCTTTCTAAGCAAGCACATTTATTCTTAAGATGAAAGCATTACGGTGAAAACCTTCTAAAAACAATAAAAGAACCTACACAGATATCCATAAATTTACCAGAGATTATCCCCCAACTAGTACCAGGACTGTATGCTGAGCCTGGCTGGGGCTGACTGTTTGGTTTCCTCTTCATTTTTCTTTTTCCCTATCTGTGACCAGAAGCGGAGAGAAGCAGTGGTAGGAAGTGACTCAGGGAGGGTAACTTAGAGGGTGTTCCCGGAGGTCGAATGCTGCCGACCCTCCTAGGGCCCTGGTTTGGAGTCCAGTGGAGTGGGTGGGCCTGGGCTCCCCTATCAGTACCCCACAACTGAGTGGACGCTAACCACTAGGCCTCCCAACCCACTGACAATCCTATTACAAGCTCCTGCAAAGGGCTTTTTCTGTGATCGCAAGTTCTTAACAGCCCTAGCTCAGAACCAGCACAATCATGAATAGTTAAATCATCCCTTTATACAGCTGATTGTTCATACACTCGGAATCTGTAAATCCATGTTGTAAGATTAGCAGGTATCCCATTCCAAGAGAACTTGTTTAGTATTGCTCTCCATCACCATTGTCCTCTGCTCTCTCTCCTCTTCTGTGTCCCTTGCTCCAGTGATAAACTTATGGCTGGATGGTGGATTTGTGACATCAGAGGCACTTCTTCCTCACAGGACAGCTGATGGTGTCATATGAACACATTGGTTATTGGGTGGGGAGACTGTGACATAAGAGGATAACTCTTTTTTGCGATCTGTTAATCTGAACAGCTCTCCAGCAACTCTTATTATACACTTATGGGTTATGGACTTTCTAATGACTACCAGAGCAGAAGACCACTTTACCAGGATTTTATTAATTCAGACACACGTGACATGCAGACTCTACAGCAGGGGTCAGCAACCTTTCAGAAGTGGTGTGCCGAGTCTTCGTTTATTCACTTTAATTTAAGGTTTTGCGTGCCAATGCTACATTTTAACATTTTTTAGAAGGTCTCTCTGTATAAGTCTATATATTATATAACTAAACTGTTGTCATATGTAAACAAGGTTTTCAAAATGTTTAAGAAGCTTCATTTAAAATTAAATTAAAATGCTGATCTTACACTGCCAGTTCGCTCAGCCCGCTGCCGGCCTGGGGTTCCGTTCACCTAGGCTGGCAGCAGGCTGAGCGGGGCCTGCGGCTGGGACCCCAGCTGGCAAGAGGCCGGCAGTCAGAACCCCAGACCGGCAGTGAGCTGAGCGGGGCCGGCGGCTGGGACCCCAGACCAGCAGTGGGCTGAGCGGCTCAGCCCACTGTCGGTCTGGGGTTCCGTCTGCTGGCCCCGCTCAGCCCGCTGCCAGTCTGGGGTCTCGGCCCTGTTCACATAGAGTAGGTACCTACTTTCTTCCTGGTTCTGGCCCATTCTCTTCCTCTCTCTGCACTGAGATGAGGGTGGGAGTGCACTGAGAACAGGGCTGGGGGTGAAGGAGCAAGCTGGAGGTTGGGGTGCAGGGTCTGGCCAGGAGCTAGAATGAGGGAGGGGGCTCAGGGTTCAGGCAGGAGGTTTGGGTGTGGAGCACTTACCTGGGTAGCTCCCATTTGGTGCGAGGGGTGCAGGTGGGAGTGTGTGTGTGTGTGTGTGCAGGAGCTCCCGTTTGGTGCGAGGGGTGGGGGTGTGGATGTGGGAAGTGCAGGAGTCAGGGCTAGGGGTTGGGGGGGGGCTGGGTATGTGTGGGGGGGTGCAGGGCTCAGGGCACGGGGCTGGGGTGTGTGGGGAGGTGCAGGGCTCAGGGCAGAGGGCTGGGGGGTTTGGGCTGGAGTCGTGGGGGTGCCCCCTGCCCTGAGCGGCTCATGGTAGGGGGCTGGAGGGGATATGCCGATTCCATCCCCTTCCCCAAGGTCCTCGGAGCAGAGAGCGCACTGCGGCTCCGTTTTTCCCTCTCCCCCTCAGTAGCAAGGGCCGTCAGCTGATCGGCTGTAGGGAGGGAGAAAAGGAGGGGCAGGAACCCTGCACGCTGGGGGAAGCGGCGGAGGGAGGGGGAAGCTTGCCTGCCCTGCAAGGAGAGAGCAGTGGGCGGACAAGAGTGGGCCGGGTCGGGCAGGATTTTTATTTGCATGCTGCTGTCCCCGGCAGACAGCAGCGGGCCATTAAAAATTGGCATGCGTGCCATACGTAGCCGACCCCTGCTCTACAGTATAGAACTATCATAGAGATGTGATGGAATCTTCTCCCGCAGACTCCTCTGATCTTGGGTCCATTTGACACAGTGGACTAAACTGGAATAACACAGGAGAGATGGGGTTGTGGATGTCGAAGGGAGCCACAGCAGGTACAAATGATGAAAGGAGTCTGTGATTCCTGTAAGTACAGGAGATGGCTAAGCCATCTTTAGGATACATACTATGTATGTTTCAGAGTAGCAGCCATGTTAGTCTGTATTCGCAAAAAGAAAAGGAGTACTTGTGGCACCTTAGAGACTAAAATTTATTGGAGCATAAGCTTTCGTGAGCTACAGCATCCGATTAAGTGAGCTGTAGCTCACGAAAGCTTATGCTCTAATAAATTTGTTAGTCTCTAAGGTGCCACAAGTACTCCTTTTCTTTATACTATGTATGTGTATCCTAACCCAGACTTACCCAAGCCTGTACAAGCATGCATGCTGCGAACTGTCTGTGTGGCTAAGCTTTTTTTAAAAAAGAAGTATACTTGAGGGGCTTTCCTTTTTTGTAAGGTATCAGTATGCTTCTTGGCTGAACAAGCTCAGAGAATGAGGTTGGCTGTTACCCAGTTCACGGGAGCATCCTCAGATTAATTAAATGCAAAACAAACCTGTAGCTTAAACACAGTCTCTCCCAGAACACCACCCAAGGTGTGAGCCTTCTGTCTCTCCTCTTCGGGGGGGGGGGGGGGGGGGGCTGGGGGTAGGAGTAACACTTAACACGCACAGAATTCTGTATAAAAGAGTATAACACCATTGTTCTTTAGTTAACAAATAAAGCATAAGAGAGTACAGATCATTTAAAAACTTCAAACATCCTAAATGCAGTGCCCCAGGCTAGCTCACCCTTCCCTTGGGAGTTCTTGGAGGTTCTCTTTATTCAGAGGAGCAGGCTTCCCCTTTGGGCCCTACATGCAGCTCCTCTCTTCAGCCATTTTCACCAGCTAAAGCTGAAGGAACAAAGAGGTCCTGTCCTTTTTTTAACCTTCCAGGCCCTTTGTCAGGTGACCACCTCGTCAGTCCCAATAGGTGATCTCATTGCTAGCTGTGGTGGGGTGTACAAACCCCACACTGGGCAACACAGAGTTAACAAGCTAATGTGAGCTCCGGGCATGGGCAGGAGATATAATAGGCCAGGGGAGGCTAAGCCTTTCCTAAGCCAAGCCTTGGCCCTACCCACACTGCGCACTCTTCCTAAAGCTGGTGCCAGCTCAGCTCCATCCATATGCCAGCAGGTGGCTGGGGCCAGCGAGCAGCCTTGCACTGGGGCCAGCAAGCGGGCCGGGGCTCCTCCAGCTGTTCGCTCAGGGCTCTGGCAGGCATTGCGGGGGATGGGATCTGTCTCGGGTGGAAGGGGCAAGGCCTCATGGCTACTCTCCCCGAAGCAGGGGCTCATGCACCGTCCATGGCTAAGGGTGCCCTGCCCTGTCAGCGCACCTGTGAGAAACGTCAGAATTTGAAGGAAGAGCTTAAAAGTGAGAAGCCAAGTTCAGTCAGTGGCACACTTCTGAGAAGAGTAGGTCTCCGGTATTCAGCTCCTGGAGCAAAAAAGTGCTCAGATGATCACTGCCTGGTGACCCCTCCCAGGAGGAAGGAAGGAAGGGCGGGCCTGTTGTGGATCCACTTGTGATGCCTTTACACTAGCCAGTGAGCCCAGTTGGGCCCCCAGCTTTACAGAAGAGAACTTTACCACATCTGAGGGGCAATTGGTTTGTGTTTAGTGACAAGCCTTGGAAGGGGTGGACTATCTGGGGCTCAACCCTCCACCTGAGCCTTTTGAGACTGGGCAGGTGTACAGGAACAGCCACATACCCCCAGAGCAGAATGCTGGTGCACAGCCCTGGGGGTGCCCTGGCAAAGGGACCTTGTACTGTAGGATATGGTCCACTGGCTACTGATTTAAAAGTCATTGGCATAGTCTTAAGAGGACTGATGTAAATAAACTGAAAACTAAATTCTTTCCAAAAAAGTTCTAACATAAAATTGTTTTCCTTAGGTTACTATATTAAGTAGTAGTTGTATAAAAACAGATGTGTTAATGAAAGATGATTGGTACATAGCTTATGGAAAGTGTTAATATTGTAAGTTAATGGTAATTTCCTGTGTATGCTAACACTTAATACTGTTTGCTGTTTCTTGTACAGCAGATGAAGTGTGACTTATGTTTTTCTGTGTACTCATCATTTTAAATTACCTTCAGTCAATCTGGCATAGATGGATAGTACAAGATGCTATACAAGTGTATTTAAAGAAAATATTGAATCTGAGAACTAATATGTGATCATGCAGTTTGTATCAGAGTAGCAGCTGTGTTAGTCTGTATTCGCAAAAAGAAAAGGAGTACTTGTGGCACCTTAGAGACTAACAAATTTATTAGAGCATAAGCTTTCGTGAGCTACAGCTCACTTCATCGGATGCATTCCGATGAAGCTGTAGCTCACGAAAGCTTATGCTCAAATAAATTTGTTAGTCGCTAAGGTGCCACAAGTACTCCTTTTCTTTTTGCAGTTTGTATCGTGATACATGCACAAAGTGGAACTGAGGTAAGGTTTGTATGGACAGCCTTAATATTGACTCTTTAAGACATAAACTTATTATGCACTGTTAAGGTTGCAGGGTTAGAGTGTGTGTGGATGTATAGTTACATTATAAAGATAAGGTTGAACTAAGTTTTTTCATTTAATATCAGTGATTCAACTTCTTTGTGTGAAAAATACATATAACAATCCCAAGCTCGTAGCACTTCCTCTTGGCGTAATGAGTGAATTTCCATTCAGGAGTCCACATGGCCCTACTGGCTCCCAAAAAATCTGCCACAAGTTGGCTTCCTGCTACTACACTGCTCCCAAAGTTTCACACCATGATTCCAACTCCACTTCTCAGCTTTGAATTCCCGTGGACTTTCTGAAGATCACCAGACCTGCTGTAGACATTAGTGCAGCACACACCATCAAATATGGATATTGTAAGATCCAGAGCAGCTCCTGTGGCCCCTTTAAAAATCTGAAGGGAGGGCAATCTGGTGTGGGAGTTAGGAAGTAGGCGGCAGATTATCAGGAAAATTGGCTTTGACTCATAGACATGGGCAGGCATCAAAGTCCGTGTGGCCGTGGAAGGTCATGCAGGAGCTCTGAAAGCACCCCCCAGAAGCGGTGGTAGTCAGGCTACTTGATGCATTGTGCAATTGATTGTACACATACTGGCACCTGGTAATGGAGCTCAAAGTTGGGTTCTGTGATTCTGCATCACTTACCTCTCCTGCTTTGATCCAAGTGAGGAAAAGGAGTTCTGTTTTCTGGGGGAAGATGCCACCACGTTCTTTATTCTGTGTTTGTACAGAACTTAGCACTCTGGGCTCTGGTCCAAGACTGGTGCTCCTGGTTCTACTGCAACACAGATAATACATATGCCTCCGGTGGGTGTGATGATTATGTCACTTTCCTCTGGGTGGGGTGAGGTGTGGAATTGGAGATGAAAGTTCTGATGTCTGCATGGGAAGATCCTTCTGCTGCATGGGTGAGCCAGGTAGCATGCAGAAGCTTATACCACCATGAATTATAAACTCTCTGGGGCAGGGACTATCTGTCACTGTATGTTTGTACAGCATCTGGCACAACAGGGTCCTGACCTTTGTTGGGACTTTTAAGTGCTACCATATTACAAATAATAAACTGAAACATGATTTTCTTCTGCAGACGGGTCGGGGAAGTTTCAGATACTCTTAAGTAAAGCTGAATGACTGTCACAGCAATGACAGGTTTCAGAGTAGTAGCCGTGTTAGTCTGTATTCGCAAAAAGAAAAGGAGTACTTGTGGCACCTTAGAGACTAACAAATTTATTAGAGCATAAGCTTTCGTGAGCTACAGCTCACTTCATCGGATGCATTTGGTGGAAAAAACAGAGGGGAGATTTATATGCACACACAGAGAACATGAAACAATGGGTTTATCATACAATGGGTTTTACAGTGTGTATGATACACACACAGAGAACATGAATCATACACACTGTAAAACCCATTGTATGATAAACCCATTGTTTCATGTTCTCTGTGTGTGCATATAAATCTCCCCTCTGTTTTTTCCACCAAATGCATCCGATGAAGTGAGCTGTAGCTCACGAAAGCTTATGCTCTAATAAATTTGTTAGTCTCTAAGGTGCCACAAGTACTCCTTTTCTTTTTGTCACAGCAATGAGTTCTCTGGCAAAAAAAAAAAAAAAAAAACGTGGCCTATATTTTCAAAATTGACTAGTGATTATGGGTGCTTCAGTGTTTGGGGGGGGCATCCAAAATCACTACTCACTTCTATCAATATAGACCTCTGACTCTTACGGTTTTGTTATAACAAATGCTGACCCTTGTTACCCCACCCAGCTTACTGCTGGGCAAGATGCCTCTATTAGTCTACAGCTTTCACCCAGTATCATCTGAGGTAGTGCATAGGATTTTTAATAGTTTTAACTCATAAAGATTATGAAAGTGGTTTAAACTATATTTTTTGTAAACTATTAATCATGTTTATTACAGTAGTGCCTACGGATCAACCAAGAATGGCTCCCATTGTGCAAGGCACAGTATCAACAAAGCAATAGACAGTTTGTCATGTCTTCAGGGTAGAATCTAAATAGACCAGAGAGAGACAAGGTGGGGACCAGCAGAGGGACCAACATGAGGGCATCAAATGGCATGTTAGTTTCACATTTTAGAGGGGATGGATTTAGTTAGGAAGGGATCAGCTAAATGGGAAGGGAAGAGAGGTGAGTGGGGGTAGAGAAGGAGAGGGTAAGAGGAGCAGGCATGGAATGAAGCTGAGGTGAAGGGACTGTGAGGGAGGGGAAGGCTTGGAGCAAACTGCCTGTCAGCACAGGGCAGTAGGAAGTTCTTTACCTCTCAAATGTCCCTGCTATGGCAGATTCTGCTCCTTCCGGATGGAGCCTCTGGCTGGTTGGTTCCTCTCTGCAGTTTTTCCCCCAACTAAGGACCACCTGGGTCCTAGTGCCTCCAGAATATGACAGGTTTCACAGTAGCAGCCGTGTTAGTCTGTATTCGCAAAAAGAAAAGGAGTACTTAGTCTCTAAGGTGCCACAACAAATTTATTTGAGCATAAGCTTTTTGTGAGCTACAGCCCACTTCATCAGATGCTTATGCTCAGATAAATTTGTTAGTCTATCAGGTGCCAAAATACTCCTTTTCTTTCAGAGTATGACAGTCTCCCCTGTACAGTTGTGGGTCAGAGGAAGAGTGATCCCGTCTAGGCTCCATTTTGCCCTCCTCTCCTCCCTCCACCCCAGTGCAACAGTCCCTGGTTTGGTTTCTTCTGAAACTGCTCCTATTGGCTGGAGTCTCATGAATAAATGACTTTCTTCAGAATTTTCCATGGACAACAATACAAAATTAAAATACAGTTGAGCCATGCCTTCCCCATTTTTAACTAACATATGACTTTTTATTTTTCCTGTGACAAAACAGTGACACTTCCAATTTTTTTTTTTTGGCCTGGGCAAACAAGCAGCTTTGTTCATAATCGGTATTTTAACTTTTGCAACACATGGACTGGTTTCAGAGTAGCAGCCATGTTAGTCTGTATTCGCAAAAAGAAAAGGAGTACTTGTGGCACCTTAGAGACTAACAAATTTATTTGAGCATAAGCTTTCGTGAGCTTATGCTCAAATATCGATGGCATCCGATGAAGTGAGCTGTAGCTCACGAAAGTTTATGCTCAAATAAATTTGTTAGTCTTTAAGGTGCCACAAGTACTCCTTTTCTTTTTGAGAACACATGGACCGTGTATGAAAAGGCCAAGTGTGAGACAAATTTCAGGTGCAAATATGGCTCAGTCATAGTCTGTCCAACAATTGTTACGACTTTTGGACAGTAGGAAGAACAACATTTTTTTTTAATATAATGTCTCAAAAATGACAAATTTCCAAAAACATTTTAATTTGGGGAAGATATCAAGCATGGAAAAACTTGACCCAAAAGCTGAGAGTTTCAGAAAGCTAGAATTATCAGATACAGGTAATGGGGCTGTATGGGAAACTGTCTTGCATTCTTTAACACTTACTACCTGTGGCTGTTCATAATTCTGAACTTTTTATTCACTTTTTAAGGGAAACTATTCTTTTTTTTTTTTTTTTTTTTAAAAGAACAGGCTTTCAGCAATTTGACAGGTAAATTAAAATTATTTTAGGCCCCCTCCCTCCGTTAATGTGCTGCCCCCAAACTTTTCCCTTATCTCTGTTGTTCCCTCCGTGCAAATCAGCAAGGCTTTTATCCCCAGAATACATGGCATTTCCAGTTAATCAAATATATTACAAATAGAACAGGGAGGGAGAGAATGAGATTTCCAATTGTGATTATAATGTTGGAGAGGAGAGGCTTGGCTTCCTGGCAGTAGGGCGGGAACGTGTGTGAGAGAGGGGGAAATAAGTGAAAATGTTATAGTCTCAAAAGCCCATTTGCCTCTGTGACATAGGACCCTAAATCTCATTTGTAAGTAAATGAGGACAGTTAATAAAACTGCATGTACATTTTAGAGCGCTCCAGTTGCTGGGCGAGTGAAGCTAAGTGTGTGTGTTTGGTGGAAAATGGTTTCAAAATACATTCAGTGCAGAAAGACTTATATATTCAAAATTAATTGTATAGTTATTTTTGTACTGTAATTATGTAAATTGCATTCAGACTAATAATAGTAGGCAGCAGTTTAGGAAATCACATACTAGATGGCAGTGGTTCTCAACCTATTTACCATTGTGGCCACGAGCTGCAGGTTGAGAACCACTGCTATATGGCTATTGAGAAATAACCATGTGTCAATTATGTAAATGGTGCGCCCACAGCCAATAGGAGTGCAGGAACTTGTATAAATGAGAACTGTAGTTCTACATTAGCAAGTGTCCAGGACACCTTTGTTGTGGATGAGGATTCCAGTTCAGTTCATTTTATAGTTTGTCTCCAAGTGAACCTTACTATTCATCTCCAAAGTTGGTGTTCTCTAATTGATCACTAACGGAGCAGGTGGCTGGCTGTCTCTATTTTCAGTTGTTTTCTTGTAAAGTTTGGCTGAATTTGGTTCCAGTTTACCTGGGAACCTCTCCTACTGTTGTATTTCTTCATTCCAGGTGTTGGTGATTACCATATAATATGCTACTATAGAAAGAAAGAGCAGAGAACTCTCCTCAGTTATGATGTTCTGGTAGATGGCCCTTCTGAGACGTTATCAGAATTAAGCATGCGTCTAACTTTGGCACTTCCATCAGGCATGGTCTAATCTCTTTCAAATATAAATCATAATAACTCACCCATTTAGTCAGTTTTCTTTTCAATTAGGTGTTGATCTTCCAATGTTAGAAGTTTGAACCTCATCTTGTCTAGGGACCGAATGGCTAGGCAGCAGTTCTGCAGAAAAAGATCTAGGGCTTACAGTGGACGAGAAGCTGGATGTGAGTCAACAGTGTGCCCTTGTTGCCAGGAAGGCCAATGGCATTTTGGGATGTATAAGTAGGGGCATTGCCAGCAGATCGAGAGATGTGATCGTTCCCTTCTATTTGACATTAGTGAGGCCTCATCTGGAGTCCTGTGTCCAGTTTTGGGCCCCACACTACAAGAAGGATGTGAAAAAATTGGAAAGCATCCAGCGGAAGGCAACAAAAATGATTAGGGGACTGGAACACGTGAGTTATGAGGAGAGGCTGAGGGAACTGGGATTGTTTAGTCTGCAGAAGAGAAGAATGAGGGGGGATTTGATAGCTGCTTTCAACTACCTGAAAGGGGGTTCCAAAGAGGATGGATCTAGACTGTTCTCAGCGGTAGCAGATGACAGAATGAGGAGTAATGGTCTCAAGTTGCAGTGGGGGAGGTTCAGGTTGGATATTAGGAAAAACTTTCTCACTAGGAGGGTGGTAAAACACTGAATGCGTTACCTAGGGAGGTGGTGGAATCTCCTTCCTTTTGAGGTTTTTAAGATCAGGCGTGACAAAGCCCGGGCTGGGATGATTTAGTTGGGGATTGGTCCTGCTTTGAGCAGGGGGTTGGACTAGATGACCTCCTGAGGTCCCTTCCAACCCTGATATTCTATTGTACTGATTGTCATATACCGAAAAAATCACTTGTATACTTGGTCTCTGACACGTAGGGAGTCCTTACAGCATAGAAACATTGTTCCTTATTTCCTCATCTTACTGATAGAAACCACCACAGGGATGAATGTTAGGGCAGTATGAATCCTGCAGGGTTTGGTTCATAAACTCATTCCAGTTTTCATAGGGACTGGAAGTGAACCAGCCCTTAGAAGTTTTCTTGGAAGCTAGAGTTCAGACTCCAAGGAGGAACCCACCAATTTCCTTCTCCTTGGCTCCTCCCTCCTTCCCTGGCACTTTACCTTTGGGCCTTCATCCTCAGGCTTGGCCCAGGCCTCCCTGGGCAGGCAAATTCTCTGGTTTCTCAGGTGAACTGACTTAATACCATTTTCAGACATCTCAGACACAGCTTATTTTTGAGTTTTGATGCAAATATTTAATCCATTTCTAATGAATATTCTGTGGCTTCTGTGAGTGCACAGCAGCAGCAAACTACATATCCCATGATCCCTAGGAGTCCTCCTATCATACAATCTCCTTAATGGAGGAAGTTGAGGGGGAGTTAGGCCTGGCCTACACTAGAAAGTTCTACTGTCAAAACTTGCAATCTGCTGGCACAGCCTGGCTTAATTTTGTGTCCTACTATAAAATCCTCCACCTTCTCAGCATAGTTATGTTGCTAGGTGAAGGGGAATAAGCCCTCTGCTGGTATAGATCTGTTGGCATAGGTACAACTAGATAAGAACATCCATACTGGATCAGACCAATGGTCCATCTAGTCCAGTATCTTGTCTTGCACCAGTGGCCAATGCCAGGTGTTTCAGAGGGAATCAACAGAACAGTCAATCATCAAGTGATGCATCCCCTGTCATCCACTGCCAGTTTCTGGGAAACAGAGGCTAGGGACACTCGGAGTGTGGTGTTGCAGTCCTGACCATCCTGGCTAATTGCCATTGATGGACCTATCCTCCATGACCTTATCTAGTTCTTTTTGGAACCCTGTTATAGTTTTGGCCTTCACAAGATCCCCTGGCAATGAGTTTCCACAGGCTGAATGTGCATTGTGTGAAGAAGTACTTCCTTTTGTTTCTGTTAAACCTGATGCCTTTTAATTTCATTGTGTGACCCCTAGTTCTTGTGTTATGTGAAGGAGTAAATAACATTTCCTTATTAACTTTCTCCACACCTGTCGTGATTTTATAGGTCTGTATCATATCCCCTCTTAGGCCTGGTCTACACTAGGGGGGATCGATCTAAGTTACGCAACTTCAGCTACATGAATAACGATAGGGTATAGGTAGACTGCGATAGGTAGACTGCTGATGCTCCCCGTGGACTCCGCCTACGCTTCTCGCTCAGGAGTCGACGGGAGAGTGCTCGGCCGTCGATTTATCGCGTCTTCACTAGATGCGATAAATTGACCCCCGCTGGATTGATCGCTCCGGAGGTAAATATAGACACGCCCTGAGTCATCTCTTTTCCAAGCTGAACAGTCCAAAACTTTTTAATCTCGCCTCATACAGAAGCTGCTCCATACCCCTAATAATGTTTGTTGCCCTTCTCTGTACCTTTTCCAATTTAATATCTTTTTTGAGATGTGGTGACCAGATCTGCACTCAGTATTCAAGATGTGGGCATACCATGGATTTATATCGAGCCATTATGATATTTTCTGTCGTCTTATCTGTCCTTTTCCTAACGGTTCCTAACATTCTATATATCTAGCTAGGAACAGTAATAGATGAATGCGTGTTGCTATGTTGGGAAAGTGTAAACATATTAACTACAGGGGTGTGAACGTGATTGGACAACTGAACAGTACTCAGCTCATGTTTTATGAAGATGAAGGCCTATCAGCATCTAAATAGTGTTATGCAAAGAGACGACAATAGGTCTGGTTCACTTAAAATACTTAGTTAACTGTAACTGCTTTGAAATTATTATTGAACCATAGTAATGACAGCATAGTTCTTCTAGTGAGACAGTTTCCATTTGGTGCAGTTTTAATTAATAAATGTAAGTATTTATCAATTTGGACTGCATCCCAAAAAACTGATCCAGGGAGAGGGTTGTGCTATAGCCACCAATATAAATATAAGATGATTTCAAGAAAATCTCTTCCCCCCCCTATGGAATAAGCGTACACTGTGTGAATACCCAGTAGACTCCAAATTGAAGAGCAAAAGGGAGTGCTGTGTGTAAATATGCATTACAAGCTCTGTGACAGTGCAGTAATAAAATACACTGCAACCTGCAGGCAGCTGCTACTTTCCAGAAACAGACAATTGAAATCCAACTAAATGAAATAGACTGAAATAAAGTAATTTGGAAAAAATATCTAAATGTAGGTTTCAAACTGGTAACAAAATGTATTGCTTATAAATGATCAATATTGCCCATAAAAACTGAAACACAATACAAATCAAATCCTGCCAAACCTTGAGCTTGACAAGTTAGTTTTTCTAAACTTTTTAAGAGTGTACTCTCTTTGGAAGATTGTCTTCGTCTGTGTTTGGAAAACAAGCTCATTTGAAGCCTGACCAGAATTTAAATAAATCAAGTCTTCAAACATTCTCTGGAACATATCTCTAAAGTGGCCTCTCTAGGAACTACAGGTTGTAGTCATCTGTCCCCACTGCAAGATAGGCAGGCCTAATTTTATTACTACTGAACACTAACACTGTGACAGCTTTTAGAAGCCAGCCAGGCCAGATTGCTAGGTGATATACAAACACATAGAAAGTGACAGTTCCTGCCCTAAAGTGCTTGCTATTTCTTCAGAAGATCATGAAGCTGATTTTGGAGTAATTTGTTATGACTATTTGAAATTTCACTCCATGAGTGAGGCAAAATTTTTAGCCCTTGCTGAAAAAATATAGTAGCTTATGGCATTAAGTCTGTGGGCATTGCCTTTGGAGCCTGCAAGGTGTGCTGGCAAAGCCTCTTCGTTCGCTAAGGCTTGATAAAAAGTATACTGAGTCAGTGGGACACTTGTTCCCTTGGCTTCAGTGAGCTTTGGGTCAGCTCTATCCTTCTGTGACTTACTGCTATGAAGCAGTGCCTAAAGAAGTGAGTTAATGATGGGAATCTTAACTCTGTGAAGGTCCTGATTCTTGTGCATTTAGATTCTCAACCTTAATGTTGCATTAAATAAACACAAGCCAGGAAATCCAGAAGTGGCGTAGTGAGTAATTACCCCATGGATGTACTCTACAGAACTTGAAAAATACTTTGAGATCCTTCAGGCTGAGAGCTTGCTGTACAAATTTCAGAGTAGCAGCCGTGTTAGTCTGTATTCGCAAAAAGAAAAGGAGTACTTGTGGCACCTTAGAGACTAACAAATTTATTTGAGAATAAGCTTTCGTGTGAAGTGAGTTGTAGCTTACGAAAGCTTATGCTCAAACAAATTTGTTAGTCTCTGCTGTACAAATGTAAGTTATTGTCCTGAGCTTTAATGACTGGATTGATGTCATAAAGCACTATTGAACTATTATCTTCATACTGAAAGATGCTCAATTGCACGCTCATTCTGGGTCCATATTATTCTTATGACTTACAAGTTTGAGCTAACCAGTATCTGGAGACCTGAAAATTCCAGGTGTATTTTCCTGCAACTTCCATTTTTGTTTCACTGTAGTAATCTCCTGATGGCAATCCCTCCTTTGTGTGTGTTACTGAGTACGTGTTTGTAACAATGTTTAAAAGACGTATTAAAATTATTTATGTATAAATGTGTGTGGGGCCCGGCCAGCTATCTCTTCAAATGCTTTCAGAGTATGACGTGGTGGGCTAAGCCAGATGAGTCATGTTGATGAACAGTTTTTTGAAGCTATATCCTGAATCATTAATCACAACCACAAAACTCTCTGCAGCAGTTTGGGACCAGTGTTTGTAGTTGGGTTAAACCAGTTCTGAAGCTTTCTGACCATAGGACTGTCTGGAAACACACACACGTGCACATGGTGGAATAAGGGGGAGGAATGAACCAAAACCTCCTCACATGGCAATAGGGCGCTATAGAAATCTGCAAAAACATGGTTTTGTGAGAACCTGCCTGGATCTACCACAGCTCCATCAGTTGCACAGGGTGGGAGTGGTGATGATGACCATTTCAAAACAGCCTTCCCCTCTTAAGAAACCCAAAGGCAGAGGGATCTGTGGAAGACGCTCCAGAATTTGACTTTTGCCAGGGTCTGATTTTATCTTCTATAGCCGCTGTGTGTATGTATGTAGTACTCTTACTGTTACATGCAGCAAAGAATGCAGCCCTTTCTAGTGTATTCTTGAATAAAACCATGTTAAGATGGAGTTTAAGGTTGAGAGCAGAGATTTATGAAATTACCAGTATTTTAGGGTAAAAAAAATCATAGGTTAGTTGTAATTATTCCAAAAAACAAACATCAGGAAATCCAGTTATGGTTTAATTTTAAAAGCAATCCAAGCATATTGAGGTAGGGAAGTGCACAATTAAGGTACTTGACTCTGCTCTATAGTGACACCATGCAGTAACTACATGATTATGATTAAGGCACTTAGTGTCTGCAGTCTCAGGTTAGATTAAACTGATTTTTGGAAAGACATTTGACACCACCCCACCCCCATCCCTGGTGTCAATTGTAATTTGGATTAAAAAAAGTCAAATTTCAAGTGCAGCTTCCAGTGGCAATGTTAACTTAGACATGCTGCACACAATGTATATTACGTTGCACACAGAAACGCTGTACTGCACGTATGCAACGTGGTTGAGTTAATGTTACTGGAACTTAAACATTTCCCGACTTTATTGTATTCAGGTGTCAAATCTTGCTCACTTTATTTACACAAATGGGACTGCTCAAGTGAGTAAGGCAAGGAGGATTTCGCCGCTAATCACCACTGTAACATTGCCTGAACGTAGAGTTTGTTTCTGGTATTGATACACTAAGGTAGCACTCTGTGCAGCCCCCTTCTCCACTCCCAAAATACAGAAGAACTTCATCCAGGTAAAATGGGTTGGAACCAATGCAATTTATCCTGCTTTGAAACCAGAGTAAGCTACACCAATATAAGTGCTATACGATATTGCTGCAGTGCATCTGCCATAGTGTAGATGTGCCAGATATCTCTGGTGTGGACATGCTGTGCAGTGCACAAACAATCTCCCTTCTCATATACCTAAAGAATTCCTCATTGCTGGAAGATGCTTCCAGCCTTAGCACTTCATTTCCTGACTCTTCTAATCCTGGTTCTGGTTTTGCTTTCTGTGACTTTGAGCAGGCCACTTATCCTCTGTTCTGCAATTTCACCATTTAGGTGTAATAACTGCCTATTTCATAAGGCTCTTGTAAAGCCTAAAAGTTCCCATGCAAATATTAAGGCTAGTCAGTGATGGAAATAGAACTCAGGATGTCTTGGCTCCTTGCCCTCTGCTCCTTCCTGTGTAGGTCATGGAGCCTTCTGGTGGAGGGAACAGTAGTCTTTGAAAGATTTGCCTGGCTTGTCCAATCCATAGACCAGGGATGACCAAACTCACTGACCCTCCGAGCCACATACAACAAGCTTCAGAAATTTGAGAGCCGGGGCACACCTGCCAGGGCTCGGAGCTTCAGCCCTGCTCCTGCTGAAGCCCCGAGCCCCAGCAGGTGCACCCCGGAGAGCTGAAGCCCTGAGACACCCCTCCCCCTTCCCACTGCTCAGAAACCCCTATCTCACCACCCTGCTGCAAGGCAGAGGTCCAGAGCTCCTCCCGCCCCCTTTCTGGTAGATGGAGAATGGTGAGAGACATGGGGGTTCCACGAGCCACACTTAAACAGTAAAAGCCACATGTGGCTCATGAGCCAAAGTTTGGCCACCCCTGCCATAGACATTCAGTCACAGAGCTTGGCTATTTGTAACCACTCCTCCCACTGCACCAGGTCAGTCACAAAGTGGGAACCAGATCCATTGTTCTGACTCCAGCAACTGAAGATTTATATTGGGGTGGGGAATAGGGGGAGAAGTATTACTTGTGGTTTATTCACAGTGGCTCTTACTATGTGCTGGGTGCTGTACAAAGAGAAGCTCAGTCCTTGCCCCAAACAGCTTTACAATAAAATTAAAAAACAAAAAGTGCTTATCTGAGAACCACCTAATCTCGCTGTATGTGTGTGAGAATTCTGAAATCCTAGATGTAACTTGCACTGCTGAGCTGAATTTCTAACACACGTGGTTTAGCCCTTTTAAAATCTGAGGGAGCTCTACAAACCAAGTCATTTTTGCTGCAGATCTGTTTAGGTGTTGAGTATGCAAAACTCCCATCTGTAACATTGTGGAGACCTTTATTCACCCTCACAGAACTCAAAGTGCTGAGATGATCTTATTTTGTAAACTTTAAAAAAAAAAAAAATCTCTGGGCAGACATTGAGCATGGAAAATTTCAGCTGCAAAGGGCTGTTAGAGAAAGCCATGGGTGACTGAAAAGAAGGGTGTGTTTTTTGAAAACAGCACTTGTCACTCACCCTGGCTCTCGCTCCTTGGTGTTCCCATGATAGGACTGGGTTTGGGTATGATGAGCTGTGGAAATTCTTGAGGAGAGTGTGTGTAGAGGAGGTTGAGATCCTTAGGAAGTCAGGAAAGGGATAAACTTGGCTTTGCATGCAAATTGTTCACCTGAGTTTGGAATTGGAATTGGAGTGCTCTAGAGATGTTATCTTTGGATTTCAGTTATTTCCCCACTAACTGTAGCTGTGAAATACTAACTGCTTTTCCTTTGCATTTATTGGGTGGCATTCGTCAGATACATATTAAAGCAGTGACTTCACACTAGACCCTGCCATGACCATGCCGAGAAAATCCCAAATAATGTGTGACAGACCACTCGTTTCCTTGCAGACTGTAATGTGTGTCAATTCCCCTGCAGCACTGAATAGAGGCAGAGAGGTGGGGAAGATTCTGTGCTGCATGTATTTCAGCAAGATGCAGAACATGAAGAAATCCAATGTTAAATATCCTCGGGATGTGAGGAGGGAATAAAGGGTCTTGTACAAATGCACAAAGGGGGCATTTTTCTCCTGATTTGAAACAAAGAAAGAGAGGTTTTGGCTGAGCAACTCTAACTGACCTTTCCAGTAAGAGCATATATTTTTCACCCATTTAGGTAAAATAAATTTTAAAAACTTAAAAGAATGCATTTTTATTATTTGCAAAATAGCTAGTTTGATAATCATGCAAATGACATTATCTATGATGGGATTTCTTTTTTGCTTCTTTAGACTCTGGGAGATCCTGTGTCTCTTTTTAAAAGAGGGGAAAAAAAAGAGAGGATGTTACAAACATGTACTTCTAGTCCCAAACGTGGTAGAGGTGAGTTGATTCAAAGACAAATAGCCAAATCCAGTTCACATTAAAGTCTTTGAAAAGGCTCCTGTTAAATTCAGTGGAAACTGGTTTGGGCGGTGGGTTGGGAAGATTCCTGTGAGGATGTGGAGGAAAGGTCTCTAGATAGCTGTCCAAAAATAGTTTTGCTAAACAATTCAAATCAGAAACATTAGAAAACTGTTCATGAGTTGCCTATTGAGGGCCTTTAGTGTCCGACATTTTCCAGTAACGCTCAAATGAGATTCTTGTGGAGTGATCAGTAAACCAGAGGTGTGTGTGTTTATCGGGACAGAGGGTACAATGAGTAAATTAATTATTTATGAATTACTCAGAATATGATTTAGCATATAAGACTTTCTGTGAATTGAGGGAACCCTTTGCTAAAGGTTGTTGCCTACCAAAGGGAAGTCAGGTAGAGATGCGGATTTGCTCCCGGATCTAAGGCAACAGAGCCATTCTGAAAGATACAGTTTTCCACTGTGCAGGACTCACTAAAATTGTTGTAAATTCCTGAAAAGGAAAGTTCATCCAAACAAGTTCTTCTATTTTTAATCTTCTGAATAAGTCTTCTTAGAATCTCCTTAACAGTCATGCTGTCATCTTTTCTCTGCATGTCCAGCCAAGCATGTAACCAGGGAACAGCCTTTCTGTTGTTTTCTTTGTCTGTTTTAGTCTGATTTAGGCCCACCTCTGACTGATAAACTGTGCTGGTTCATGGTCATGGCTGACTTCCATAGTGCAGAGATTTGAAAACAAAACAATTTCACTTCAGTGTAATCGGTTATTTCAGGATCTCTCATAGGTCCAAAGCCCTTTCTGGGTATGCTAGTCAGGTTCCAAACACTGACTTGTCCCAGCAACCACCCACCCACCCCTTTGAGGAAGCTCTCATCTACACCAGCCATGCCTGACACATTTTGTGCTATTATGTGTCCTAACCTGCCAGTGCTTGGGGCAGGGTTTATTGACCGAAAGCTTATGGTTATAAGTAATTTATTTGCATGTATGAAAATTAGTTTATTAATCTGCATACAATGACACACATGGAGCAGAACAAAACTTGACAGCTATGGAGGAAACTGAAGGAGTGCAGGGGTGTGGAGATCCAGGGGTGTGTGTGGAAGGCAGACTGAAAAGGAGCAGAATACGACTTAGGAGGTGCAGAGGAGGAGGGGTGACAGATGGAAAATGTGAGAGATGCAATATTGTACAGGGAAAGGGAGTGACAATGTGGGGGCAGGTAAATATAGACTGGAGGCAGGACACTGTCAGGGAGCCCGGAGTGGGATGTGAGTAAAGGAGGAGACTGGGTGGGCTGGAGAGGAAGACAGGAAGGGGAATGGAGTAGGGATAAGGAGAGAGAGGGAGAGTGATAGAATGGCAGCTCCCCCTTTTCAGGGATTAGCAGAGGCGAAGGAGTGCCCTCTAAGAAGCCAGAGGGGTAACATTTTTGCACATGTATGTCACCTTGAGTTTTGAACCTGAAATGTTCGCACACTCACACACTGAGGGGGTGGGGGGAGGACCTGCAGCACAGGTGGACCAAAGGACCAAACCAGAAGGCAAAACTGGAAAAAAAAAAAAAAAAAATGGGTGGATATGAATCAATAATTTTGGTGCCTGGATCCTTGAAGGAATGATTGGGGTTGGCAGTACCTTCAGACAGCCTCTTCGCAGGCTCTCAGGAAAGGGGTTAATGTAACTCTACCAAGCATTTGTTTCTTCTAAACAGCCATTCCAGAGCAGCTTGTTTCGGAATAATTGTTCATTTTTGTCTGTCAACTTTGGATGAGCTGCTGTTTTTTCTCCAGCCAGGAAAAATCCCCCTTGGTCTGTGAGAATGATATTTAGTTAATATAATAAGCTAGTGATTGAAGTCACCCATGTTCTTCTGCACAATTTCCCATGTTGTCATTGAGGCTGTTTCTAAAAGCCTTGCCTCTCTTTATTTCCACTTTTTCATTTCTCATGCTCTCTTTGTGGGAAGACTGAATATCACAGAGATGACAAGGAGCACAAGAATACAGGCCACAGTTAGGCAGGTCACCATTTAAATGATGATTTTGTTCAAGTGGCACTAGAAGTCTGGAAGATTGCCTTAGAATGAGTGGGGGGACATACCCAGCACTGCACCATCAATTGAAAGCCAGTTTACTGCGATCATATCAGATCTCACAAGCTAAACAGGGTCAAATCAAGCTGGGCAAGTTCTTAGATGGGAGACCTCACAGGAACCACCTAGGTGCTGCAGGAAGTGGTATTGACTAACAGATTTATTTGGGCATAAGCTTTCGTGGGCCTGCGGCACAAGAACACAAGATTGAGAGCTGCCCTGACGGTGGAGAAGCAGGTGGCCATTGCAGTCTGGAAGCTGGCAACTCCAGACAGCTAGCAATTGGTCGCTAACCAGTTTGGAGTTGGGAAGTGGACTGTTGGAATCGTGTTGATGCAAGTTTGCAGGGCCATAAATCACATCCTGCTCAGAAGAACCGTGACTCCGGGTACCGTGCATGACATTTGTGGCAGGCTTTGCACAAATGGGTTTCCCTAACTGCGGAGGGGTGATAGATGGGATGCATATTCCAATTCTGGCACCAGCCCACCTAGCCTCCGAGTACGTTAATCGGAAGGGTTATTTCTCTATGGTTCTCCAGGCACTCGTGGATCACCATGGGCGTTTCATTGACATTAATGCAGGCTGGCCGGAAAGGTGCATGACGCATGCGTCTTTTGTAACACTGGCCTTTTCAGGAAGCTGCAAGCCGGGACTCTTTTCCCAGACCAGAAGATCACCGTAGGGGAAGTCGAAATGCCCATTGTGATCCTTGGAGACCCTGCTTACTCTTTGATACCGTGGCTCATGAAACCCTACACGGGGAGCCTTGACAGCAGCAAGGAGCACTTCATCAACAGGCTGAGCCGGTGCAGAATGACTGTGGAGTGTGCTTTTGGCCGTTTAAAGGGTTGCTGGCCCTCTCTGTACAGGAAGTTGGACCTGGCTGATAACAGCATCCCTGCGGTTATATCTGCATGCTATACCTTACATAACATTTGTGAAGGGAAGGGTGAAAGATTCACTCAGGCATAGAACTCGAGGTTCAACACCTGGAGGCTGAATTTGAACGGCCAGAGAGCAGGGCTATTAGAGGGGCCCAGCATGGGGCTGCAAGGATTAGGGATGCCTTGAGGGAGCAATTTGAGGCTGAAAGCCAACAGTAGCATCTGGTGTGGTGCTCTGCATGGGAGTGAAGTGCGGTAGGAATCTGTTTGCTACGTAGGATACACTGACTGCAGTGCCTGTTGGTTTCCTGGGCTACAGTTTTTTACATTCTGCAATAATAAAGAATGTTTTCAAAGCCAAAAAATCAATGTATTGAAAAGAAACACAACACAACTGCTTGGGAAACATAAAGGGCAAGAGGGTGGGATGGGGTGGGGAACAGTACAATCACAGATTTGCGTATGTCCTGTCTGGAGTGCTGTGCAATGAGTGCTGCACTTCAGGATGGCTATACTGCATGGTGTTGGGGGTTGAGTGTCGTGGGTAAGGGTCGTAGTTTTCCGGGCTGCGTGGTGAAGGTGTTGGAGGCAGCGAGTGGTGGTAAGAACTCGGATGTTGGGGAAAGTGGTTTGGAGGTGACATGGTGGCACAAGGGAAAGAGTTTTGGGAAAAGGGCTGCGGGGGGGGTGGGGGGAGGCAGGGGTGGTAGTGCTTCACCTGCATGGCTACGAGCGCCAGGATCGAGTCCGCTTGGTGCTTCATGATGCTTATCAGTCACTCTGTGCTTTGGTGCTGGCGATCCACATTCTGCTGGTGGATCCCCCTTTCACTCTCCCGCCACTCCTGCACTTTTTTATTTTCATTAGTTGAATGCTGCATGACTTTACGCAGCATGTCCTCTTTGGTTCTACTTGGCCTCTTCCTGGTTCTTTGCAGCCTCTTGGCCGTTGATAACACGGACGGCTGAGATCTCAAGGTTGCATTTGTAAAGGCAAAATGCAACACTTAACAGAGGCAGCATTGCTCACACCAGACAGAGCAATGATTCCCCCATACTCAAGGGCAAGCACAGTCTACACAATAGCATAATTTGCTGTCCCAAAGCAAGCGCACATAACCCACCGGAGCCCCAAAATGGTGAGTAAGCACAGAGTCAAGCATGACTGATTGTTTCACGGCTGTAATGCCCTCTGGGTTTCATAGAATCATAGACTTTAAGGTCAGAAGGGACCATTATGATAGTCTATTCTGACCTTCTGCACAACGCAGGCCACGGAATCTCACCCACCAACTCCTGTAACAAACCTCTAACTTATGTCTGAGCTACTGAAGTCCTCAAATCGTGGTTTAAAGACTTCAAGGTGCAGAGAAGCCTCCAGCAAATGACCTGTGCCCCATGCTGCAGAGGAAGGCGAAAAACCCCCAGGGCCTCTTCCAATCTGCCTTGGGGGAAAATTCCTTCCCGACCCCAAATATGGCGATCAGCTAAATCCTGAGCATGCCTTGGGGAGATCCAACAGCCACAGGAGGCCTCTATACTGAACACTGTCCCCACATTTTCCACAGGAGTTCGTCCTGGAAGATATCTCGCTGCTGAGGGTGACCTGGGAAGCAAGGGAAGGTTTTCTGTTATAATGCAGCTTCCGCCCTGGCCCATATGCAGCTTGCCTGTGTGCAATGGTCCCTCACGGTACAGTGGCACGGACAAGTTAGCTTGACTGGGACAAGGACCACAGTGGCTCTCCCAAAAAATCTGCGCAAGCACATTGCCCAAGTTGTGGCTGAGATTTTTGAAGAGATCACTGAGGCCGATTACCGCAATGTGAGAGAGCACATCAACGCCCTATTCCACATCTAGTCATGCATGCAGCCCTAACCCTCCTCACCCCAAGAGCCCGCACCGAATAACTTCCTTCCCAAAACAAAAGCCGCTTACTGGACCTCCTCCGGTGTTTGTCCTTCCCCAAGCACCGGCCGCCACGACTGGCTACCCTCCTCCTGGCTTGAGAACAGCTCCTGGCTGCATGCATCTAGGGATGCTGAGTTGTCTTCCTCCACCGGAGCACCCTCACAGTTTTGCTGCTGCTGCTCCTCCTCCTCTTCCTCCTCCTGCCTTGTTGCACTGGCCTCTGAGGTGTCCATGGTGGTACTCGGCATGGAGGTGGGGTCGCCCCCAAGTATCGCGTCCAGCTCTTTGTAAAAATGGCAGGTTGCGGGGGCAGCACTGGAGCAGCTGTTTGCCTCTCGGGCTTTGCGGTAGGCATTCCGCAACTTCTTTACTTTAACCCTGCAGTGCAGTGCATCCAGGTCATGGCCCCGTTCCAGCATGGCCCTTGATATCTACCCGAAGGAAGTGTAATTCCTATGACTGGAGCGCAGCTGGGACTGGACACAAACACTGATGAGGTCCAGCACCTCACCGTTGCTCCATACTGGGGTTCGCCTGGCCAGTGGAGGCATGGTCACATGGGAAGATGCACTGAGAGCACTCCACGCCTGGCTGAGCAAACAGGAAGGGGATTTTCAAAATCCCCAGAGAATTTAAAGGGCGGGTCTGATGGTTGGTCACCTGAGGGCAGGGCAGTAGAGCTCAAAGTGATGACCATCGTGGCTAGAACAGGGATTGTGGGACACTTCTGTAGGCCGATCACAGTGCGCTATAGGACCAGGGCATGCACACTGGTGCCGCGACGCTCCAGTGCGGGCACAGCAAACATTCCACTCACCTAAGTGGAGTACCAGCAGCACTGTAGCTGCGGAGACAGGGCGCTCTACATGCCTTGCCAGTGTGGACAGGTAGTAATATAGTGCGCCCAGGGCTCCTTTAATGCGCTGTAACTCGCAAGCCCAAAGAAGCTACTTTTGGATCGGTTTTTAAGCAGCAAAGCTGGTATAGTGAGAGCAGGAGAAGAATTTGAGGAAACAGTGAATAAAATCTCATAAAATTTAGGGGTCTGATCCTGGGGTGGTTATTAAAGGAGTTTCAATGATTACACCATATTTTAACCCACCAAGCTTTTCAAGAAAAGCTCTGCAAGTAGCCACAGACTTATTTTGTCTGTGAAGCGCTGGGTATATTTATAGCGCCATTTGAGTTGTCAGTAATAATGACCTATGTACTGTTGAGACAGGTCACTGGGACAATGAAGTTAAGTATATGGACACAAAGAAATGGAAACAGAAATTAGAGTGGGAAAAGACTTGTTGGGTCACCTTATTTGTCCAGGACCTGTACAGAGTGGCTGAAAGAAGAATCCCCTAGGATTTAGGACAAAAACTATGGCTAAAAGTCACAAAGCTCTGTGTATGCAGAGTTTGGAAAAACTGGCACAGACTTGGGAAAAGCCTGTTTAAAAAGGGTTAGGAGTGAAGATCTTAAAACACTTTATGGGATGATGGGAGAAGGGCAGAGACTTGGAAACTCTTTGCACTTTAGGACTAGAACTAAATGGGGAGAATGTAAGTGGAACTTTCACCTGCAAAAGTTGTGCGATTCTCCTCTGAGGTCACGGAGAGAAAATTAGCAGAGTGGAAAGGTGTTGTTCCTCCTTGGAAATTGATTCTTTAAAGGGTTGTTTAGACTCAAATGTAAAGGTGTGGTATTAGCTAACATGATTCAAAAGGCAAGTGTAGACCAGCCATGCTGCCTTTAAATGTTCTAACCTGGTCCACTTAAAGCCTGGGAGTAGATTGGGAGGGGGAACTTTAATTAGACAATAATGTATGTTAGTATGCCTTGTCTACATTAGACTTTTCAAATATATTAGCTAACACGTTCTAGCATCACACCTTTAAATCTTAGTCTAGCCCAGGCCCCATGGGGCTCTTTGGTTAATGTCCCATCATTTCCACATTCAGTGTGCTCAGTTTTACAAGCTAGGATGGCTATTCTAATTGCGGATACTGTGAACTCTCCCTGGAGAAGCAAAATACATAACATCCTCCCCAAAATGGATGAAAAGGCCACTTCATTTGGAACCTCAATTTTATGTTAAGGCAGCCTCACAAAAATTCTACTTTTACATCTCAAGGACAAGTACAGGCTGGTAAAATATCATCAATGGCTTTTCTTTATCACAAGGGTGGACAAGTCAGTTTTGTGCCTGGGCCAGTAAGGACAAGTGTGCAAGGCTTTGTTTAGGGTTCCAGTTCCCATGTATGTAGGAGGACAAGGTAACAATAGCAGAGTTAGTGATGTTGAGGCCAGAGCAGGATCCTAAATGACTTGGAGTCAGGCTTCCCCTCTCCCATTGCCCACTGACTGCAGGTAGCTGATTCTGTGTGACTGCCTTGCAGAGCAGTGTGAGAAACAGCACACTGGGGGAAGGCGAGTCTGATGGCATGGGTGCTGTGTGCCTCAGGAGAAGCAGGAGAGGCTGGTTGTGAGAGAAGCTAGCTGGAGCTTGAAGGAGGAGTGAAATGGCTTAGAAACCTCTTCATTGGCTTTGTCTCGTTTTGTTCCAGGCCTATCATGACTGTGTGAGATTCAGTCTCTGAAGGAGTAGGTGCTCTTTGTTGCCATGACGACAGGCGACTGCTGCCACCTACCTGGCTCATTGTGTGACTGTCCAGGAAGTGCTGCTTTGTCTAAGTCAGTGGAGGACTCCGACGTCGGGCGACCACAGTATGTCACCCAAGTGACTGCAAAAGATGGCCGGCTGCTCTCGACAGTGATCAAAGCACTGGGAGCACAAAGGTAAAGGAACGTTGCTCACTGCTTGCGCTGGGCTGCATCAGCCTTTTGCTCTTAGCTATTACGATATCCCAGCCCATTTGCCCAGGAGCTTCATGGTAAACTAACGTTGGGGATGATATCTGTTTAGCCAGACCTGTCCAGGGAAATAGATCCTAAAATGGAATCTAATACTAAGCAAATACATACAATTAATTAGGCTCTCAAATGTCCATTGCATCCTAACCAGACTACCTAGCACTCACCAAGCCTGGGCCCTGTGTGCTACTACTGGCATCATCTGGGGCTGCAGCGAAGGTGAGACATCCACCACTTAAAAAAGCCAGGGACTAGGCTTACTGTCATGACTATTTAAGCACCAAAGACTTTAGACAAAATACAATCCTTGCTCCAACAAGCTTGTGATGTAAAAATTGCACATGCACACTGTACAATGCCGTTTCTCCCCCGCATACTGGAACAGCAGGGTACTTGTATCTGAAGAAATCATGGTGTCCAAATGTAACTAGTGTGGGATTCTTGTATATTTGAATATCCCAGCTACTCACAAAAACGGGCAGACAGAACAGAGGGTCGGTATGTTGTGCCTGGGAGTCATAGAGGGTGATGTGTGTCAGCTGAGTCCATTGATGTGTCTGATAGAATCTAACCAAGCTAGTAAAATTTAAAGCTGTATCTTTATAGAGCATTTGCCCTTTTTTTTTTTTTTTTTTTCCACATCTGACTTCCAGTTTTGTCCTCTACAGACCAGATTGTGTCTTAGTAGACCTCCGGGATTGTTGATTCAACAAGCAAATGGCAGCGAAATGTGCTGAAACTTTTTTGGTTAAAAAAAGCTCAGATAAGCTGGGCAGTCTCCCTCTGCAGAGAACACAGGCCTCACATTCAACTCAGCTAGTGAGTTGGTCAGAGATCTTGGTTTCAAATCCTACCTGAGTGTCAGTTATTCTATTCATAAACTACAAATAAAGAATTGATGAAGTGTGGAAAATGGTGACTCTATGAATATGTGGAAGGTAAAGCTAGACGCAGACATTGACAAAGGCAAAACGGAATGCTTTGTCTAACAAACCTGGAGCAGAATGGTGGAAGTGAGACTTGAACTTCTTTTCTTGGGGACTGCAATGGGAGTTCACGTTCCTCTCTGCAAACAGACCATCTGGGTTTTATGGGCCGGGATGTAGGAAGTCTGGCCTAGTAGTCAGAGAAGGAATAAGCTCTAGTGAGCAAAGCAGGCATCCAGGGTGGGGATCAAAGGTCAACATCAGTTTTAACTGCCAGTTACCAGAGTCATGGGTCAAGCCAGAATCAGGAATCGAAGGTGAGGATCAGAGTCAAGGTCAGCTGCCAAATGCCAGACCCAAGGGTCAAGCTGGAGTTGGAGCCAGGACTGGTCAATAAAGATTGGAGGTGAGGCAGGGAGGAGCCAGGAACGGGAAGAGAGGAGAGAATCAAGTGTGGAGCAGGAGCACAGTGGGAACAGGAGTGAAGGTTGGGTAAGGCAGGAGCAGAGCAGGAATAGGATTGGGCGCAGGAAGCAGGCACAAGCAGGGTTCAGTGCAACCACGACAGGAAACCTCTTTGTTGGTTGGACAAACTTCGTATTCCTCTTCCGGGGTTAAATAGCGTAATTGGATCAATCAGTGGAGCCAGGCAGTCTTTCAATCAGAGCTCCCATGGGTGGTGCCTTGGCTGGGGTTATCACCCTAGTAGCTTCTCAACCCACCTAGTTTCACTAGCCATTGGGAGGAGGCCAGGATGTGGCAGTTGCCTGGGGACTCCCAGGCCTGGGTTCAAGATCTGGGACATCACATCACCCCCCTTCCTATCGCAGCAATGGAATGGGCTTTTCAAGATGGTTCTTGTGGAATGTTTTTACAAATTCGGGGGCATGGACATTTTCAACAAGCTCCCGGGAATGCCCCTCAGGCCTGTAACCCTCCCAATCAATCAAATGCCACAGCTTACCCTACTTGGTTTTAGAATCGAGCACTTCATGGCCAATGTACTGCACCCACATTGGAATGGGGGGTGGCTGGGTCCGGTGGGGAAAAGGGTTAGCCATATATGGCTTCAAGAGGGATGCATGAAATGGGTGGATTTTGAAGGAATGAGGCTGGTGGAGTTTGAAGGTGACAAGGTTGATCTGTTAATGGATTCGATATGGGCCAAGGAATTGGTGATTGAATTTATGGGATGGTTTGTTGCTATGGAGGAGCTCTGCTGAGTGCCATACTTTATGGCCTACAGTGAAATCGGGGCCTCTTTGTTGCCATTGGTCCTCATATCACTTGTAGTCAGTCCTGTTTGGCTTCCTCAGCTGGGTTTTTAGCTCCCCATAGGTATGATGGATCAGTTGTACTCAATCTGAAGTGGCTGGAATAGAGGAGGTTGGGGGTAGTTGAGGATGGAATTGGGGATGGAATGCGTAGTTTGCAATAAAAGGGCTTTGTCCTGTGTAGGTGTGTTCAGTGTTATATGCGAACTCCGCATAGGATAGCGGTGAGGACCAGTCATTCTGATGGTGGTTGCTGTAGCTCTGGAGATACTGCTCCAGGATTTGGTTCACCCTTTCTCTCTGGCTATTCATTTACGGGTGATAAGATGAAGAAAGACAAGAGTGTACTCCGACCAATCGGAGGACCTCCCACTGGAAGCAAGCAACGAACTGAGCACCATGGTCAGAAATAATGCGCTCAGGGAGTCCAGGAAGGCAGATGATCTGGTTTCCCTGTAGCTGGGCAGTCTCCTCGAAGGAAGGTAACTGGGTGCAGGGCACAAAGTGGGCCATCTTCCTGAGGTGTGTGTGATAAATGAAGGGGGGTGGGGGGAGTATCTCCCTGTTATGGACATCCAGCCAGCCAGCTAGCTATAAAATCCCTCTTAATAGCTGGTCTCTACTTGCTTTACCTGTAAAGGGTTAAAAAGTCTTACTGCTATGCACAGGTAAAAGGAAGTGAATGGGCACCTGACTAAAAGAGCCAATGGGAAGGCTAGAACTTTTTTAAATTGAGAAAAAACTTCCCCTTTGTCTGTGGTGGTTCTCCTGGGGAGAAGGGGACAGAGCAGCAATGCTGACAGAAGCTTTGGGCCAGGTATGAAAAATCATTTGTATCATATCTAAAAACGACTTATTTAAAACCCCAGATATATGTAAGTAGATCAGGAAAAGTCTAGGAAGATGCGATTAGGTTTATCTTTTTTATTTCTTTTTGGCTTGTGGATTCCTCTGTGCTAACCCCAGGTGCTTTTGTTTTGCTTGTAACCTTTAAGCTGCACCTCAAGAAAGCTATTCTTGATGCTTAATTCTTGTATTTACTCTTTTTAAATCTAGCAGTAATCTGAGTTTTCCAATGTATTTTCTTTCTTCTTTTTTAATAAAATTTATCTTTTTTAAGAACAGGATTGGAGTTCTGTGTCTTAAGAGATTTGTGCACATCTGGGTTTGTTTGTTTTTTAATGAGCTGATGGCAACAGCTCATTTCCTTTGTTTTGTTTTTTTTGTTTTTGTTTTTTCTCTGCTCTTCCCTGGAGGTGGGGGTGAAAGGGCCCGAGGGTACCCCACAGAAAGGAACCTTCCTCGGTTTTCAAAGGGGTTTTGCACTTGGGTGGTGGCAGCATCTACCGATCCAAGATCAAAGAAAAGCTGTAACCTTAAAAGTTTAATACAAGCCTGAAGTGGCCAGCATTACTTTTTAGAATCCTTGCGGGCTCCCACCTTCTGCACTCGAAGAGCCAGAGTGGGGAATCAGCCTTGACAAGGTGATTGAGAATAGTTAAGATGGCTATATACCTATTGTACTCGGGTAGCTCCATGAATAAGTCTAGTGAGATGGTCAAGAGTTGGGCAAGCCCACAAGGTTTGTTATGTGGCACCTTAGTGCAGACACGCAAGTCACAGGAGGCTACATATGCCTGTGAGGCTACCAAAAGAAATAGGAGGCCAGGTGCTAGGTTTTGGAACAGACAAAATGCCCCAAACGGGGGAATCATGGCACATCCGCAGGGCTGCCACATGGGAGCTGCCAGGGTGAACATATATGCATCCCTTCACAAAGGTCAGTCTGTCTTGGATCTCATGCACTTCCTGGTCGATGGCTTCTTGATCGTCGAGGGAAGTCCCCTTGGCAGAGGCTGAGCAGATTAGGACAAACTGGTCCAGGAGCATTGTCACACTGAGGTAATTATTGGACTTTAGGATGTAGGAGATCTCTTGGTTGGGTTTCTTCTGGTCAGCATAATACTCCACATTTCGGGACAGGGCATCTGCTTTGCATTCATACCACTTGCATGATCGGAGATTGTAAAATTAAAATGGGAGAAGAACAGGACCCATCGGAGCTGTCTGATTGAGGGCTTTGACTTTTATAAATATTCCAAATGCTTATAGTCTGTGTATACTTGGATTGGCTGTTGGGCCCCTTTAAGGTAGTGTTGCCACTCCTTGAAGGCTGGCTTGATAGCCACGAGTTCATTTCATAATTTTGCTTGGCAGGAGTGAGCTTTCTAGACTAAACGGCATGCGGATGCATCACTTGCTGGCACCTACGCCTCTGGGAGAACACTGCTCCAGTTGCTATGTTAGAGGAGTCTCCTTCCACAATGAAGGCTCGTGTAGTATCAGGGTGGGCTAATAAATGCAAGTTTTATGTAGTAAAGTGGTCAGAGGGGCAATCTGCTCAAAGGCACATTGGGTCTCCAGAGTCCAACTGAACTGGATGTTCTTATGGAGTAAAGCGGTCAGAGGGGCAATCTGCTCTGAGAATTTCAAGATGAACCAACGACAGAAATTCATGAAGTCCAGGAAATGCTGAACTTTGTGGATGTTCCGAGGTACTGCCCAATTTCAGACCGCCTTTACCTTTTTTGGATCCATTTTAATTCCTTCCAGGGACAGGATGAATCCCAAGAAGTCAGTAGAAACACAGTTGAAGGCACATTTTTTCAACTTGTCATACAATCCATGTTGGCAAAGCCTCTCCAAGATGGTGTGAACATGAGTTGTATGTTGTTCGGAGCGGTCTGAAAAAATAAGTATATCATCAAGGTACGTTACTACGTATTGATCTAGGATGTCCCAGAATACATCATTAATGAAGTACAGTATTGGAATGTAGTGGGGGCATTTGTCAGCCCGAATAGCATCACCAAATATTCAAAATGGCCATAGCAGATCCAAAAGATAGTAGTCTCCGTGCATAATGCGCACAAGGATATATGCGCCCCAAAGGTCTAGTTTTGTGAATATTTGAGCAGCTCCTACTTTGCCCAACAGCTATGGGATTAGGGGCAGCAGGTACCAATTTCTCACTGTTATCTGGTTCAAGGCCTGGTAGTCTACACAGAAATGAAGGCTTCATGAAGAGAAAAGGCACCCCAGCAGATGAGGTGGACTTACAGATGAAATCCGTGGACAAATTCTCCTGGAGGTATGCATATAAGGTAGCTAGCTCAGGTTCAGACATGTCATAAAGCTGGCTCAATGGGACTGTTGCTCCAGGCTGTAAATTTATCAGACAATTGTAGTCCCAATGGGGAGTTCGCATATATCAGCGAAATCACTGTATTTGATGGGGAGTTAATTGAGGATTCCACCTCCCATATCTGTTAGGCCAATCACTACTTCCCCTGGGGCCTGGGTGTCTTCTGGGTGTTTCCCATCCATCAGATCCCAGCAGTGCTGTTGAGAGAACTTTGAGGAAAAAGAGACTCATGACTCCTGCAAGTAAATGAGGAGATTGTGACGGGTTAGCCAGGAGATACCCATAATCAGGGGGAAATGTGGGAAGCGTATTATGTTAAATTGCAGCATCTCTTGGTGCCCCCAGATTGTGACCTCCAGGGGGATGGTTTCAATGACTACAGGCCCTGAGGATATTGGGGAACCATCAATGGTTTCTGTCCGGTCCTGGACAGACTTGGACTATAAAGGTCTCATCTGTTGTCTCGTCCATAAAGTTTTCTGCGGTGCCTGAATTGATGAGGGCCTTATGCACGGGGAGTTGCCAAGGCTGGCGCAGGTTTCTTAGTCTAATAGGCCCTTGGAGTTGTGGCCCCACCTGGTGGGTTTCGGTTCATGATCCTGTCAGGACTCAGCCTTGGGATTGGGGTTATATCTTGCCTCTGTGCCCAGCTCAAACCAGAACTGGGTTGGCTTGTTCTCCAGACCCTTTTGTGTCAGCTTTCGGGCCAGGCAGGTGGAGACGAAGTGGCCTGGCTGACTATAATAGAAGCATAGATTAAGGTGTTGTCCATTGGGTGGAGGCCAGGATATGGCAGCTGTCTGGGGACTCCCAAGCCTGGAGGTTTCTTCAGGGTTAAGTTGCCAGCTGGCAGAGTCCATCTGCATCTGCTTGGCATGCTAAATAGTGTGGTGGTTGTGGCAGGCGCATGCATGGGAAGTGGAAACTCTCACTTCTCTTCTCTCTACACAGGCTCAACAGGTAGTGATCAATGGCTCCATATCTAGTTGGCAGCTGGTATCAAGCGGAGTGCCCCAAGCATCAGTCCTGGGACCAGTTTTGTTCAATATCTTCATTAATGATCTGGAGGATGGCGTGGATTGCACCCTCAGCAAGTTTGTAGATGACACTAAACTGGGAGGAGTGGTAGATA
The DNA here is from genome assembly GCF_009764565.3 of Dermochelys coriacea. Lineage (NCBI taxonomy): Eukaryota > Metazoa > Chordata > Testudines > Dermochelyidae > Dermochelys > Dermochelys coriacea. Next base: position 2,158,517 of record NC_050092.1, read on the forward strand.
CGCTGAAGGGTAGGGATAGGATACAGAGGTACCTAGACAAATGAGAGGATTGGGCCAAAAGAAATCTGATGAGGTTCAACAAGGACGGGTGGGTGAGATTCTGTGGCCTGTGCTGTGCAGGAGGTCGGACTAGATCAGAATGGTCCCTTCTGACCTTAGTATCTATGAATCTAAGGACAAGTGCAGAGTCCTGCACTTAGGATGGAAGCATCCCATGCACTGCTACAGACTAGGGACCGAGTGGCTAGGCAGCAGTTCTGCAGAAAAGGACCTAGGGGTTACAGTGGATGAGAAGCTGGATATGAGTCAACAGTCTGCCCTTGTTGCCAAAAAGGCTAACAGCATTTTGGGCTGTATAAGTAGGAGCATTGCCAGCAGCTCAAGAGACGTGATCATTCCCCTCTGTTAGGCATTGGTGAGGTCTCATCTGGAATACTGAGTCCAGTTTTGGGCCCCACACTACAAGAAGTATGTGGAATTATTGGAAAGAGTCCAGCAGAGGTCAACAAAAATGTTTAGGGGGCTGGAGCACATGATTTATGAGAAGAGGCTGAGGGAACTGGGATTGTTTAGTCTGCAGAAGAGAAGAATGAGGGAGGATTTGATAGCTGCTTTCAACTACCTGAAAGGGGGTTCCAAAGAGGATGGATCTAGACTGTTCTCAGTGGTAGCAGATGACAGAAAAAGGAGTGATGGTTTCAAGTTGCTGTGGGGGAGGCCTAGGTTGAATATTAGAAAAAACTTCTTCACTAGGAGGGTGGTGAAGCACTGGAATGAATTACCTAGGGAGGTGCTGGAATCTCTTTCCTTATAGGTTTTTAAGGTCAAGCTTGACAAAGCCCTGGCTGGGATGATTTAGTTGGGGATTGGCCCTGCTTTGAGCAGGGGGTTGGGGACTAGATGATCTCCTGAGGTCCCTTCCAATCCTGTTGTTCTATGATTCTTCTCACGCCTTTCCCACAACTGGTTGTCAAGTTGTATAGTTAGCTCTATAAAGATGTCCAGGCTCGCTGGGGTTTCCACTGGGGCCAGATCATCCTTGAGCTCCTCACTCAGACCGCATTGGAAGTGGAATAGGTGGGCCACCTCATTCCACTCTGTGTCCAATGTCAGTCGGCAAAAGTGGGCTGCATATGCGGCAGAAGTACCCTGCCTCTGCTGGGCAGCCTCAGCCATTAGAGCATGGTGGGGATCAACAGTGCCTGTAGGAAGGTGTCCGAACTGGTTAGTACTGGATGAATGCCCTCTAATAGTGGGGAGTCCAGTCTAGTGCCTCCCCCATTAGCAGGCTGACTACCAGGCCTACCTTGGCCTGGTTGGAGGAGTACATTTGCGGCTAACATCAGAACTGGAGGCGACACTGATTTATAAATGCTTGGAACTTTCCATGGTGCCTATTGAAATGTTCTGGCAATGGAGTCACAGGCCCTAGTGTGAGGGGTTCCACAGCAAGTGGGACCCAGAGCACTGTTCCCTCTGAGCTGTGTGCGTGCACACAGATCCTAAACCCCACGCACATGGCGAAACACCTTTTCGCACAAAAATTTGCACAGAAGCACAATTTGCATAGAAGAAACTTTTTGTGCACACGACCTGTCAAAAATTAGAGGGAACATTGACCCAGAGGTTAGTTAGAACTCTCGGCTTGGAGTTGAACAGCCTGTTGGTGCAGTGCCTGATTCTCCTCAGTAAACTGAGAAAGATGGGCCTGTGTTGCCTGATAGTCTGCCTGGAGGTGGGGTACCCACTCAGTTCTCTAATTCCCTTTGTGAAGAAAGAGTGAGCCTTGCTGATTCCATTCTGCTGGGCTGTCCCTAAGAAGCAGTCTGAGCAAGCTATTATGGACTGGGATTCAGGCAGTGTGGCCTAGTAGAGCAGGAGTCAGGTCCAATGGGTGGAGCAGACATACAGGGTGGGGCAGGAAGCTAAGCAGCACCAGAGTCAACTGCAAGTTACAGTCAAGCCAGAATCAGAACCAGGAATTGAAGCTGAAGATCAGAGCAGAGGTCAGATGCTAAATGCCAGAGCCAAGGATCAAACGGGACGGGAGGCAGGGTCAGAAGTTGGAGGCCAGGCTGGAGCCAGGATTGGATTGGAGGAGAGACAAGAAGCAGGAGCACAGTGGGAACAGGAGTGAAGGTGGGGGTAAGACAGAAGCCAGGAACAGTGTTGGGTGCAGGAAGCAGGCACGAGCAGGGTCCAATACAGCTACAACAGGAAACCACCTTGTTGCTGGGACAAACTTCGTGTTCGTCCTCCTGGTTTAAATAGCATAGCTAGACCAATTGGTGGAGCTAGGCAATCCTCCAATCAGAGCTCTCGTGGCTCCTGCCTTGGCTGGGGCTATAGCCCTAGCTTCTGAGCCCATCCAGTTTCAGTAGCCATTGGGTGGAGGCCAGGATGTGGCAGCTGTCTGGGGACTCCCAATCCTGGATTCAAGACTTGGGACATTCCACTGGGTGGGAAACAGCTCATGCTTTTAAATTAGGTGGGGGAATGAGTATCAGTTAAGCAAACTCTGTCTGGAATTCCAGAGCATAAAGATGCAATAGTATCTGTAAATTGTGCTGCTTTTAGGGCTCCTGGTATGAGGGTGTCTATATGGCTGTAATGGAACCCTACTTAGCCATTGCTATTTCAAATCTCTGCATTTTCACAACTACTTAAGATGTTGGTGAAGTCAAACAGAGCCATGTGGCTGAATCTGATTGTGAACATGGCCAAACCAAGAGCTAAGTAACCGCAGAACAAATTGAAATACAGTAGAACCTCAAAGATACAAACATCAGAGTTACAGATCGACAGGTCAACTGGACACCATGGGGAACCGGAAGTGAGCTATCAGGCAGCAACGGAGACCATACCCCTCAAACAAACCAGCAAATACAGTACTATACCATGCCTGTATTGCATCTTAAAGGTAGGCACGTCTGAACTGCCTGTCCCCATCCCCACTCCCTACTTACCATGGGTTGGGGCAGACACTTACAGGTAGGAGGTGGTGAATGCTGTTTTCCCCTTTCCCTCCCCCCTGGCTGGGAGGAGAACAAGCTTGCAAGCTCAGAGTCCGGGAAAGAGACTTTCTGAGCTGCTACTGAAACGTGTCGTGGAGTGTAAGCTGCTGGAGCCAGAACTTTTTTTTTTGACAAGTTTATGGAGGAGATGGTATGATGGGATAATGGGATTTTGGTAAGTAATTGATCTTTAAATATTCAGGGTAAATAGGCCAAATCCCCTGAGATGGGATATTAGATGGATGGGATCTGAGTTACTATAGAAAATTCTTTCCTGGGTATCTGGCTGGTGAATCTTGCCCATATGCTCAGGGTTTAGCTGATTGCCATATTTGGGGTCGGGAAGGAATTTTCCTCCAGGGCAGATTGGAGAGGCCCTGGAGGTTTTTCGCCTTCCTCTGTAGCATGGGGCATGGTTGACTTGAGGGAGGCTTCTCTGCTCCTTGAAGTCTTTGAACCATGATTTAAGGACTTCAATAGCTCAGACATGGGTGAGGTTTTTCATAGGAGTGGGTGGGTGAGATTCTGTGGCCTGCGCTGTGCAGGAGGTCGGACTAGATGATCAGAATGGTCCCTTCTGACCTTAGTATCTATGAATCTATAACTCTTGCCTGCATGCTTCACTCTGGAGGAGCAGCTCAGTTTTAAAGGACCACAGCCTGCACAGTTTACCCACTGACACTGTAGTCTCCCAGAGTGCCTCACTCATCAACTTTGCAGCCAGGGGGCTAGAACCAGCTGCTGGTCCCCACCCCCACTCACCAGGCAGCCACTGCAGAACTCTGAGCCCTTGCTCTGAGCAGTCCACCCTAAGGAGCATCCCATAACAGCTTGTTCAGAGTTATGAACAACCTCCATTCCCAAGGTGTCTGTAACTCTGAGGTTCTACTGTACTTAGTGCTACTGCTGCTACTGTATTTATTTGGCTCAGATAAGTATGTGAAATGGAAGAGCTGTTGAAAGCAAAATAGGAAGAGATGGAAGGAACCACACTACTGATAATGTAAACTGTGTCCTGCCACAGTAACTGACCTCAAGATTTCATGAAACCAAACAATGCCAGGAACAGCGTGACCAATCTTAAAACCGTGAGAGAGAGAGAGAGAGAGAGAGAGAGAGAGACGGAGCTAGATGAGGGTTACAGTCTCTCCACAAAATGGAGTCACATTTGAAATATTTCCTTTGTAGTGCCAGCAAAATTTTGCCTTTTTATTTTGAAAGCTTTTCAGATGTTATCCACTGGATTGCTTATTGGTAGCCAAGGTTATATTAGATTATATTAGAAATCTGAGATTTCTCAAACAGGAAGAGAGTAGATAAAATATCTCACAGATGCAGTTCTTGGCAAATAACACAAAAGCATGAGAGTATTTGAGATTTGGGTTTTTTTTTTTTTAAATAAACTACCTCAGTTGTTAATGCTGCTTATACATTATCTGAGCCATATTTATATAGCACCATAACTGGATTTGGTACTTGACTGAAATAAGATGCTGCCCCCCGATGCCCGGAAGAATTGCACTGTGGATCAAAAGAAAGAGGCAGAAGTAGGGAGAGCCAAGATACTTTTATGGTTTGCATGAGGCTTCTACGCTATGGTGTTTTGTTTTTTTCATCCAAGTCCTGGCTAGGCCAAGCAGAGAGGAGTAGGAGACCCAGGAGCGGAGTCAAGCAGGTGCCAAGTGGGATTTGAAAGCAAGCGAGGGTTTGTGGCATGCTGGCAGAGGGTTCCAGGAGCAGGAGGCAGAGGAGGTGGGAGTAGATGGAGCAAGGAGAATGGGCAGAATACAATGGGGGATGTGTATACTATGGAACGTTCAATGCCCTGGTGAGCTCTGAACTTGACATGGAAGGTAACAGGTTGGTGAAGTGATGCCAAGGTGTGGCAACGTGGTCAGAGTAGCAGGAAAGCACTTTGACCACATCACCCCACCCTGATGTCACTTCATCAGTCCCCTGCCACCTTCCACATTGAGTTCAGAACTCCCCGGGGCATTGCACATGACCGTTGCTTCTCGTGAAGGCTGGATAGTCATCGAGGCCCGAGAGGAGCAGTTGATGGAAGTCCCAATGAGCAAATTGTGGCATGAACCAGGCTTAGCAGTATGGGGGAAGGGAGATGTCTTTCAGTGCTAGCACAGACTGGGTAGGAAAGAGCTGCACCTCCTTAGTTCTACCCACGGGCAGCAGTGGGAGAGCGGTGCTGACTCTCCCCAATCCCTGCTAGTGTCAGCCAAAGGCCCTGACCTACCCTCTCTCTAGCAGAGAAGCTGGGTGCAAGGTGGCAGCTGCTGCTTCCTGCTCTCCCCACTCCCTGTCCCAGCTCCTGTCTATCTTGGGTGTTTAGGGCACCCAGTATCTAGGTCTCTATGGCGTGTGCACACCCTTTCCTGCCCTTCTGGGGTATAGGATTTCTTGTGCCTGTGGCAGGCTCCCATCTCTGCAGCAGGGGCCCTCCTGCCGGCGGCTGCTTCTCTCCTGTCCTCACATATCTCCCAAATCCTGACTCCAACAGGAGGTGAGAGGAGGTCATTAAACCCAAACTTAGCCTTGGAACAAGGAGACAAAGAAAGTTATTAGTCAGGCACAAGGCCTTCTATGTACAGACTGTGTTGGAGCACTGCCAAGAAATCATACAGCAGCAGAGGGCTAAGAGCCTTCACAGCAGGACAACAGGCTATAGGACCTGGCTTCCAACCCTCCCACCCCCCACCATAAAAGTTATTAGTTTGGGCCATTTATATGAAACTAACTAAGCACCCAGCTAGAATTGTGAGATTGTGTCTCAGATTACCTCCCCTTCTTTCCAAGAAGAGCATTTTCCTGAATGAGACTTTCCTGCCATGTTGCCCCGCCTTCTGTTCCTTGGCACTTCCTCCAACATGACCTTTCTGTTGCAGTTTCACTGCAGTATTTTCCTGATGCTGTGGAGAGGCGCCTGGGGGATTCCAAGACAACTTTTTCTGTTTCTGGCATACTGTGATCTCAAAAACGCTTGCTATATTTACATTAAATTGAAACCCTCGGCAATGTAACAATTAATATTGCAATGTAAGACCAGATCCACGAGAGGGAGAAAGGGCAACGTAACCAGGAAGTCAGCATGACCAGACTAGACTCCTTGAAGACAGATTATTTGCATTCATTTCACTTCCATGCAATTTAATTTTATGTGTTGCATTGATTCATCACTGAAAATGCAAATTCCACCTAAACTGATATGAATCTTTGAGGCAGAAATTCTCCCTCATTTTGCCAGAGTTCTCTGTAGATTTTGTTGTTACAACCCATTCCTTTGTGCTTCTCTGTCCCTTTCTTTCTGTAATTGTAAATGCTCTTATGAGCTACTTGGACAATGCTCCTGTGGTGAACAGCTCTGGACTGTGCTAACCGTGCACAATAACAGAATTCCAGAAAGACCCAGGGAAAGGTACCCTCAGGAATATATGGACAAACTTAACTATTTTCATTTCGATCAGCAACCCAGGACCATTGCTTGGAAAACTTAAAAGGCCCTGAAAGTATTTGTACTAGTCTTCCAAAGCTTTTCTAGTCCTGGCAGGTCAGAAGATACTTGACCTTTAAAATCAAATCTCTCTAATTACTGTATTAGCTTCCTCCACACTTGATTCCAATATGTCTGTCTTTGGTGATATTTCAAACCACAAGAGGAATGATTAATGCATTGTATTATTACTAAAGTGCAATCTGTGTGCTAGGCCTGGCCTCTGTAGACATGTAGGAAGAAATAGCCCCCTAACCTTGCTGAGCTGATGCTATATATGGACAGGTTTCAGAGTAGCAGCTGTGTTAGTCTGTATTCGCAAAAAGAAAAAGAGTACTTGTGGCACCTTAGAAACTAACAAATTTATTTGAGCATAAGCTTTCGTGAGCTACAGCTCACTTCATCGGATGCATTCGGTGGAAAATACAGTGGAGAGATTTATATACACACACAGAGAACATGAAACAATGGGTTTTATCATACACACTGTAAGGAGAGTGATCACTTAAGATGAGCTATTACCAGCAGGAAGGAGGGGGGGAAGGAGGAAAACCTTTTGTGGTGGTGATCAAGGTGGGCCATTTCCAGCAGTTAACAAGAAGGTCTGAGGAACAGTGGGGGGTAGGGTGGGGGGGAGGAATAACATGGGGAAATAGTTTTACTTTGTGTAATGACCCATCCACTCCCAGTCTCTATTCAAGCCTAAGTTAATTGTATCCAGTTTGCAAATTAATTCCAATTCAGCAGTCTCTCATTAGAATCTGTTTTTGAAGTTTTTTTGTTGAAGGATAGCCACTATCAGGTCTGTAATCGAGTGACCGGAGAGATTGAAGTGTTCTCCAACTGGTTTTTGAATGTTATAATTCTTGACGTCTGATTTGTGTCCCTTTATTCTTTTACGTAGAGACTGTCCAGTTTGATCAATGTACATGGCAGAGGGGCATTACTGGCACATGATGGCATATCTCACATTGGTAGATGTGCAGGTGAACGAGCCTCTGATAGTGTGGCTGATGTGATTAGGCCCTATGATGGTGTCCCCTGAATAAATATGTGGACAGAGTTGGCAATGGGCTTTGTTGCAAGGATAGGTTCCTGGGTTAGTGGTTCTGTTGTGTGGTTGCTGGTGAGTATTTGCTTCAGGTTGGGGGGCTATCTGTAAGCAAGGACTGGCCTGTCTCCCAAGATCTGTGAGGGTCAACCTTCAGGATAGGTTGTAGATCCTTGATGATGTGTTGGAGAGGTTTTAGTTGGGGGCTGAAGGTGATGGCTAGTGGCATTCTGTTGTTTTCTTTGTTGGGCCTGTCCTGTAGTAGGTGACTTCTGGGTACTCTAAGTCATAAGCTTTCGTGAGCTACAGCTCACTTCATCGGATGCATAAATTTGTTAGTCTCTAAGGTGCCACAAGTACTCCTTTTCTTTTCGCGAATACAGACTAACACAGCTGCTACTCTGAAACCTGTCAGTGTGTTTGATAAAACTCCCCACTGTATTTTCCACTGAATGCATCCAATGAAGTGAGCTGTAGCTCATGAAAGCTTATGCTCAAATAAATTTGTTAGTCTCTAAGGTGCCACAAGTACTCCTTTTTTCTTTTTATATATGGACAGTATACAAATGGAGAATGGAGTTGGTTGCAGTGTGGTGGATAGAGAAGCTTAGTATGCCACTAATTTTGCTGGGTGGTCTTTTATTTATTAGCACGTGGTATGCCTTTTGAGAGCATGGCTCCTGATCTGTTTTTATTTCAAATGCAACCTTGGTCTTTAGTTCTTGCTGCTTTTGAGACAGCAGCTGCCAAAATCACATCCGACTGTGAGTAAGTGGGAGGGGGAAAGCAAGTGATAGTCTCAATTATCTGATTTTTATCATTGCGATTTCATGACTTGGATATTCATGATTGCTGTGTATGCTGTAGAGCTGAGACCCTAAGTTCTTTAGGGAGATATTTCTGTTTACAGCGTACGCTTGAAAATGAAGACTCTGAATCGGTCCATAGCATCTTAATCTGGTGCTTTTTAGAAGCCTCCCCAGCAGTACAGGTAGCCATTCTGGACTCTGGTCCACTGTAATTTTTGCTCCCTCATTACGTACTAACATAGACGAAGATGTAACTTTTAGTAATGCTCTTGCAGTTACTGACGTGGTCCACATGCTGTCATTTATTGTGTGTCTTTTTGAAGCTGTTTCTGCTGCTGCCACAGCAGTTTGCTTTGAAGATTCCCCCAATCTCCAGCATAATGCAGCACCTTGTCTAGCATTAGCATATCCTTGCAGGGCATGGCGGGATGTGTCTCAATGTTCTCTGGGCATGGCTGTGCCATTCTGCCCAGTCTGACAGCAGTTTCATCCCATTATTTGCCTCTTTCTTTAGTGATGGTCCCATCTGTCGAATCTGCCATGAAGGTGGAAATGGGGAGGGGCTGCTTTCTCCCTGCGACTGCACAGGAACACTGGGGACCGTGCACAAGAGCTGCCTGGAAAAATGGCTCTCCTCCTCCAACACTAGTTACTGTGAGCTCTGCCATACTGAGTTTGTCGTAGAGAGAAGACCAAGGCCCCTCACAGAGGTACCACTTTCCTCCTGCTTGGCTTTTCATATGCTGTTTTCTTTACCTTTGAAGGAAAATGACTGATTTAACAGTATTTAATTCAGTACTCTGGGTACCGTCAGGTCCCTTGGGCCCTGGATTCACCCTGTCTGTTAAGCTGTGTATTTAGAGAAACATGAATCATCTCCTTCCTTCAGTGTTTTTTTTAAAAATTGAACCTGCATAGTTTATTTTTAAAATTTGCATAACTTAGTGTAGGCCCTACATATAGATGAAACAGTCTTCCAGTCACATGGTGGATCATTCTCAACCAGAGCTTTGTTTTGGACATAGACAATTTGATCATGTCCTTTCAATGCACTATAACCAGCATTGATTAAAAAAATTACTGAGAAATGGTCATTTTTCCTCAATTTTAATAAAACTAATATAATGTGAGGAGAATATATGACACATTATAAAAATGGCCTGACATAGTAACTTGAGCTGTAAGAAATCTGTGAAAGAGCAGAGTTCATGCCTTTGGTCTGATTGGGAGTTGGCTGAGAGACAAGTGTATGCCCTAGAGGAGGGTTGGAGAATGGGGGTGAGGTTAGGATGTTTGTTGTTTAGCCTCCTTATAGGCAGACACAATTGGATAAGGAGGCCAGAGAACTATAAATTTGCCTTTATGATTTGAAACTGCAAACAAAAGCACTGTGGAAATGCAGAATTGTTGTTTTCATTTGCCCTGTTGTCCATACATAGGTAGAATTCTGTCTTCTTGTATGTGGTGTCCCCTTTATTAACTTAATATTCATGTTAATGGCTTTGAGAAGTCATTTTTCCTTCCCTATCCTCCTCAATATTTTGGTATCTAATATCTCAATGTTGCATTAATGTAGTTCTCTTACATTTAATTTCCTTGGTGTATCTTGTCCATAAATATGAAGCATGGTACATTTTTGATGTATGTCATGGACCAGTCCTTAGTGAGTGACCCTGACATACATGAAAGCATTTGGTTTGTAGGTCAGAAATTTCGGTTCCTTCCCCTCTTTAGATAGGTTTGCTCTGGCTGGTTGTAGTGTCATATCTCCTGCTCATTGTAGGGGTCATTCCATTCAGGAGAGGAAGATATCTTACACCAAGTGATCTTTCAGTCTTATCAAATTACTGTGTAGCTACTATACTATACCTGCTGAAGAGCTTGGGACTGACTCCTGCTTAGGGTGAGCATATCTAAAACATCACTGAGCTTGCAGATGTGTTTCCCCTGGGATGAATGAATAAATTGTGAATTACAGTGCAAGGGGGCAGCAGCTGAGTTAGTCAGAAAACATGATTTTACTAAATAGGCCTGATGAGGTTTCAAAGCTAAATAGATTTGAAACTTGTTAGAATCATAGGGGTAGAAGGGACCACAAGGGTCATCTAACCTTCTGTCAAGATGCAGGATATGTTGTGTCTAAACCATCTCAGACAGATGGCTATCCAGCCTCCTTTTGAAAACCTCCAGCAAAACACCTTCCACAATGTCCCTAGGCAGTCTGTTTCATTGTCTTATCAGTTAGGAAGTTTTTCCTGAGATTTAATCTAATTCTGCTATGCTGAAGTTTGAATCCAGTGCCTCTTGTCCCTGTCCTCTGTGACAAGAGAGAACAACTTTGCTCCATCTTTTTTATGGAAGCCTTTCAAGTATTTGAAGAAGGGACATTGTCCCCCCTCAATCTCTTCTTTTCCAAATTAAACATATCCACTTCCTTCAGCCTTTGCTCATATGGCTTGCATTCCATCCCTTTGATTATCTTTGTTGCTCACCTGTGGATCCTTTCCAATTTCTCCACATGCTTTCTAAACATTGGTGACCAAAATTAGACACCGTATTCAGCTGAAGCCTAACCAGCACCGAGTAGAGCAGTACTCTCACTTCCCGTGACTTGCATGCTATGCCTCTGCTAGTGCAACCTAAAATAGCATTTGCGTTTTTTTTTTTTGTTTTTTGTTTTTTTCTTTGCAACAGCATCTCATTCTGACTCATGTTGAGGCTGTGACCCACCACAACTCCCAGATTCTTCTCAACGGTGCTGCTGCCAAGCCAGTTATCCCTCACTTTGTATTTGTGCATTTGTTTTTTCTTCTCTGTGTAGCACCTTACATTTGTCTTTGTTGAATTTCATTGTGTTGTCTTTAGCCCAGTTCTCCAAATTATCAAGATCCATCTGTATCTTAGCTCTGTCCTCTGAAGTGTTGGCAGCTCCCCTAGCTTTGTGTCATCTGCAAATCTGATGAGTGTGTTCTCTGTTCCTTCATCCAGGTCATTAATAAAGACTTTAAACAGCACCGGAACCAGAACAGACCCCTGTGAAACTCCACTTGAAACCTCCCTCCAATCTGACATAATTCCATTAATAGTTACTCTGTTTGTAGTTTTTTAACCAATTATGTATCCATCTAATGGTAGTTCTGCCAAGCTTGCGTTTCTCCAGCTTACCTATCAGAATGTCATGTGGGACTGTGTCAAAAGCCATGCTGAAGTCCAGATATATTATGTCCACTGCATTCCCCCTATCCACCAACCCAGTTATCCTGTGAGAAAAGTAAATCAAACTGGTTTGGCATGATTTATTCTTGGCGAATCCATGCTGACTGCTAGTGTTACCCCCTTCATCCTCCAGGTATTCGCAAATTGAATGTTTTATACATTGCTATAGTAGCTTCCCAGGTATCGAAAGTTAGGCTGACTGGTCTATAGTTCCTTGGCTCCTCCTTTCCCCCATTTTAAAAATGGGCGCTACATTAGCCCTTCTCCAGTCTTCTGGGACCTCTATTGTCGTCCATGCATTTGCAACTATTATTGCCAGTGGCTCCGAGATTTCTTCAGCTAATTCTTTCAGTACCCTTGGGTGAATAGCTTCTGGCCCCACAGATCTGAATTCATTCCAATTGGTCAGAAGATCTGACATGGTGTTTGCTTATCTGATCTTCATCCCTTCCCCTTTACTGTCTATGGTAACTTCACTAGTCGTCCGGTCACGTTATTTTCTGTGAGAAGACTGAAGCTAAGCAGTTGAGCAGCTCTGCCTTCCTATCATCTTCCATTACCAGCTCACCTTCTCCATTAGCAGCAGATCCACACCATCCTGGATTTTTCTTTTCTTTTTTTTTTTTTCCTGATGTTTGAAGAACCCCTTCTTGTTATCTGACATTCCTTGCCAGCTGTAACTCATTGTTTGCCTGGGCTTTTCTGATTTTTGTCCCTACACGCTCGTACTATTCCCATGTATACTTCCTGTATGTATCCATGTTGGCCTCCTCTGGGTAGTCTTACCTTTTCTCACACTGGAATAGCTTGATGTTGAGCCTCTAGTATTACATCTTTTAGGAGGTGCCAGCCCCCTTTGGCTCCTTTTCTTCCTAATTGGTCTTTCCATGAGATGGTGCCTACTATTTCTCTGAATTGGTTGAAATCCATGTTTCTGAAGTCCAGTGTCCTTGCTTTGCTGTTCTCATGTCCTCCTTTCCATAGGATCTTGAATTCATCAGAGCATGATCACTTCTTCCCAAGTTCCTAACCACCTTCACATTTTCAACTAATTCCTCCCTGTTCGTCAAAACCAGATCCAAACTGGATGACCCTGTACTTGTTCTGAAAGTTGTCACCTACACATGTTCAGAATTTGCAGTTTTGCTGTAATAGTCTTTCAACAGATGTAAGGGAAGTTAAAATCTCCCATTAATACTTGCTCATGTGTGTTAGCTAATCTTGTTACCTGCTTGTAGAATGACTCCTCCACTTCCCCTTCCTGATTTGGTGGACTTGTCAAACACTAGTCAAACAAACGGACACAGCAGACAGATACTCAGATACACCACCAGCTCACAACACAGCCCCCCAATACAGCACCTACCTCAAGAGCACTCACCGTAGCTCCTCTCGGATGGTTCCCAGGCAAACTCCCTCTGTTTGCTTCTGCTCTGTTCACTAATCGCTAGGTTCGCAGCTGGCTGACTTTTTATAAGACTGCTGGCTTGAAGCAGCTACCCCAGCTCAAAGCCTCTCCAGATTCACACTTCAATCAATCACTCAAGGCCTACCTGGAACAAAGCACTCCCAATTTTCTTTCACTCACACACACACACAAATCAGTACATGATTAGGTGATAGTCTGATAATGCCTGTTGTTACTCGTTATGATTGCAACAACAAATAAATGTCATATTGCCAGATCACCAGACAAGACATTGCTTAGCTTGGTGAGCCGTTGGCTGAGAGTCCTTTAAAAGAGTCTGCGGAACACTCACCTTTAGCTGGATCAGTGAGATCCACTACTCTTCTATCCCATCACCTAAGGAAATTCCTTGTAAACTTCTCCCCCCACTATTCACTCATATTCGGGTTGGGCAGCTTGGAGAAGGAGTGGATGGGGCCTTTATCAGGACTATTTGTGCAGCTGGCGTGGAGGTTTACTTTCTTATTGTCTTTTGTTTTTGTAAACTTAAGAAAGTCTCCCCTTGGGGTTTTCCCCAGATCTTTTGGTGACTACTCTATCAGAAGGAAAACTCCATAATAGAAGAATTAGGAAATCTAGTTCAGGTGCCCACAGTTCCCATAATCCTCCCCCTTGCGTGTGCTCCCATTCCCATCAGGCAATTTCATTGTGATCTTGCTCCACCCAGGCAGGGCTATAGAATGGGATACAGTAAAAATGTAAAAAGAAAAGGAGGACTTGTGGCACCTTAGAGACTAACAAATTTATTTGAGCATAAGCTTTCGTGAACTGCAATAAATAAAATGCATTTGTCCCAAGGATTCTGCTACATATCCTGGTGGTTTAGAGCTCAAAAGATCATATACTCGATAACATTTACTAGGGCAGGGCCTGTATCTCAGCTATGAAGATACATACTACTGATATGCCCAGCAGCACTTGGGTTATTTAACCTTACACAGGGCCTAATTTTCCATATCGGGTACCTAAATAGGACATCCAAATCCTGCACTTAAGTGCTAGTAAAAGCATCCAATGTATAAAACAGAAACATATATGTTGATGTGAGCTAAGTGCAGCATTTGGACATCCTGTTTAAGCACCTTCTGTCTGAGAGCCATCTATTTTTAGTGACACTTTCAGGTTTGTGATTGGTACAGGTTCTGGGGAGACATAAAATAGCTTTGTAAAATCTAATGGTGAGGAAACTCATTGCCAATTTTGCTATTTATTCAAGTCAACATTGGGAGAGGCCTGCATTTGGGAGTGGTTCTCAACAGAGCCATTGCTTGACCATGCAGACACTTCTAATGGCCATTGATAAGAGGCCAGAGCATCTGAAAAATGATTAGTCTAAATTCCAAGGTGGATGAATTAACAGCCAAAGATGATAAACTTTAAAGTCCTATTGATGGCTTCAAGGAATACTCTGCCCAAATGGATTCTGCAGCCATGATGACATAGTATGGATACATTCTAAAAACACAGAGGCAGTGCACTATAAGAAAACAAAGTTTTGAGGTTACAACTAAAAATGGTCAAATCCAAATGAGATACAAATGTCAGTTGTGGTCACCAGGAGGTGAAGAAGCCCTCCTTTATTCTAGATGTGACACTAGCTTGTTGTCCTGTCAAAGAAAGCTAATAGGTTGGTTTGACGTGAGTTGTTCTTGACAAATCCATGCTGTTACTTATCACCTTATTATCTTCTAGGTGTCTGCAAATTGATTGATTAATTATTTGCTCCATTATCTTTACGTGTACAGAAGTTAAACTGACTGGTCTGTAATTCCCTGGGTTGTCCTTATTTCCCTTTTTGTAGATTGGCACTATATTTGCCCTTTTCCAGTCCTCTGGAATCTCTCCTGTCTTCCATGACTTTTCAAAGATAATTGCTAATGGCTCAGATATCTCCTTGGTTAGCTCTTTGAGTATTCTAGGATGCACTTCATCAGGCCCTGGTGACCTGAAGACCTCTAACTTGTCTAAGTAATTTTTAACTTGTTCTTTCCCTATTTTAGCCTCTGAGCCTACCTCATTTTCACTGGCATTCACTATGAGATAGCCAATCACTACTAACCTTTTTGGTGAAAACCAAAACAAAAAAGTCATTTAGCACTACCATTTCCACATTTTCTGTTATTGTGTCCATCCCCGCCCCCCATATTGAGTAACGGTCCTATCCTGTCCATGGCCTTCCTCTTGCTTCTAATGTATTTGTAGAATGTTTGCTTGTTACTCTTTATGTCTCTAGCTAGTTTAATTTTGTTTTGTGCCATGGCCTTTCTAATTTTATCCCTAAATACTTATGTATTTGTTTATATTCATCCTTTGTAATTTGACCTAGTTTTCACTTTTTTGTAGGAATCTTTTTCTGAGTTTCAGATCATTGAAGATCTGGTTAAACCAGGGTGCTCTCTTATCATACTTCCCATCTTTCCTGTGCAGTGGGATAGTTTGCTCTTGGGCCCTTAATAATGTATCTTTGAAAAACTGCCAATTCGCTTGAACTGTTTTTCCCCTGAGACTTGCTTCCCATGCGATCTTGCCTACCAACTCCCTGAGTTTGCTAAAGTCTGCCCCCTTGAAATCCATTATCTTCATTGTGCTGTTTTCCCCTCTTACCATTATGATTTAGTCTTTAATTACATGATTACAGACTGTTTTTTTCCACATGCCCCACCTCACTGAGTGCACAGGAAGGACTTGCTCTGCTGAGTGAATCAGGGTTGGACAGTGAAGGAGCCTGTTGTCTTTGTATAGGTCCCTCTACCTTGTGTGTTTGTTGCAGAAGTTGGAAGATGTTGCTATTTGCAGAAGTGGGACAGGCAGGAGACCTGCCCAAAACTAAAAGCCTACCCCTCAAAGAGAGAGGAACTACTAAAGCCCAGGCCACAGCTGAGTATTGGAAGGTGTGCAGTGAATGAGGCAGAGGATTGCAGAATTTACACAGTCGAATGCTGCCCTGGAGAACTGGATTCTATACCTGCCTCTGTCACAGAGTTCCTGTGTGATGCTGGGCAAGTCATTTCAATCAGATTTTTCGCCAGTGGATCACCAGTTGTGTGTTCCTCATTTTCTGGGTGCCTGACTTGGAACCCTGTAGTCTGATTTGCTGAAGTGCTGAGTGCTCACAGCTGCAACTGAAATCAATGGGAGCTGGGCTTTCATAGAATCACAGAATATCAGGGTTGGAAGGAACCTCAGGAGGTCATCTAGTCCAACCCCCTGCTCAAAGCAGGACTAATCCCCAACTAAATCATCCCAGCCAGGGCTTTGTCCAGCTTGACCTTAAAAACCTCTAACAAAGGCAATTCTACCACCTCCCTAGGTAACCCATTCCAGTGCTTCACCACCCTCCTAGTGAAAAAGCTTTTTCTAATATCCAACCTGAACCTCCCCCACTGCAACTTGAGACCATTACTCCTTGTTCTGTCATCTGGTACCACTGAGAACAATCTAGATCCATCCTCTTTGGAACCCCCTTTCAGGTAGTTGAAAGCTGCTATCAAATCCCCCCTCATTCTTCTCTTCTGCAGACTAAATAATCCCAGTTCCTTCAGCCTCTCCTCATAAATCATGTGCTCCAGCCTCCTAAACATTTTTGTTGCCCTCCGCTGGACTCTGTCCAATTTTTCCACATCCTTCTTGTAGTGTGGAGCCTGAAACTGGACACAGTACTCCAGATGAGGCCTCACCAATGCCGAATAGAAGGGAATGATCACGTCCCTCGATCTGCTGGCAATGCTCCTACTTATTCAGCCCAAAATGTCATTAGCCTTCTTGGCAACAAGGGCACACTGTTGACTCATATCCACTGTAACCCCTAGGTCCTTTTCTGCAGAACTGCTGCCTAGCCACTCAGTCCCTAGTCTGTAACAGTGCATGGGATTCTTCCACCCTAAGTGCAGGACTCTGCACTTGTCTTTGTTGAATCTCATCAGATTTCTTTTGGCCCAATCCTCTCATTTGTCTAGGTTCCTCTGTATTCTATCTCTACACTCCAGCATATCTTCCACTTCTCCCAGTATATAGTGTCATCTGCAAACTTGCTGAGGGTGCAATCCATGCCATCCTCCAGATCATTAATGAAGCTATTGAACAAAACTGGCCCCAGGACCGACCCTTGGGGCACTCCGCTTGATACCAGCTGTCAACTAGACATGGAGCCATTGATCACTACCCATTGAGCCCAGCAATCTAGCCAGCTTTCTATCCACCTTTATAGACCATTCATCCAGCCCATACTTCTTTAACTTGCTGGCATATACAGTGCTGTACGATGCTAAGAACTATGAAGAATTGGGTTCTAAGCATCTCAAATTGGATACCCAAAACTTTTCATCTCTCTGTGCCTCAGTTCATCTGTAAAATGGAGATAATATCCAGTCATCTCCCAGGAGTGTTGTGAAGGTAACTAGATTTATATTGAATCCCTCAGATACTGTAGTGATGAGCACCATGAAAAAGCTCGTGAGGAAATTAATAATTCTCTGTTCAGAGCAGGATTTGAATAGCATACAGATAGACGCCCTGGAGTCACACACTGAACAATGATGATAAAACAAAACAAAATATTGTTTTGTAATATTGTATTGTAATACCTTCTCATTAAGTGAGCGCCATCTGGCCTATGCCCTAAATGAGGCAGGGGTTCTGTGGAAGAAAGATTTGAATTACATGATCACACACTATATCTTAATGCGGGAGTGAATTAAGGTTGTAGGGGCAATCTTAATTCTGGCATTTCCTAATGTTTGCTTGCCTTTGCTACGTGAGTGATCTTTAAACATTAGTTTTTTGTATGATTATAGTTATAACCTGAGCACACTGGTTTCCAGACAGTGTTGTTCTAGCTCTTTCAGTCTTTAAAGCCTTTAAGAATAGACCCCGACTATAAGAAGTCAAAGTGCATAGAATTGCTTTGAACCAGATGTTTCTACTTCAGTAAAACCATGTCAAGTGCAAACAAAAGGCATAATTACTCTATAGGATTCATCTTAGAAAACACATCTCGTATTTCAGGTGTTCAGAGAGGTTTTGCAATAACTAGGAAACTCCTTCATTCCAGAGGTTTGCTGCTTATGAACAAAAGAAGTCTTTGGTCTGATAAATTGTAGTAGCCCAGTACATCAGTTAGTCTGTTTGTATATCTGCTGCCCGTGGAATCCATTTGCTCTTATGGGATGCACTGTGACAACTGTATAAGCTCTCTCTTTTAGGTCTTCAGGCAGAACTATATGAGTTGAGTCATTCATTGCTGAGTCTATGCCTCCTTTCTCCCTAGGGGCCATTCTTCAAGATGCTGCTGGGTCTTTGTTTATATTGACACGCGCAGCCTTTTCTGGGAAAATATCACTGTTCTGCATGGACTTCATTAATCTCTCTGGCTGCTGCTTACTGCCAAAGCACTGAGTGGTCTGTTAAAGGCTTTGGTACTTCCCTCTGCATTCCCCCCTCCCTGTGTCTCTCTCCCCTTCCCTGGCTGGGGAGAGTGGGGGACAAGAGGGAAAGGATCCATCAAAATACTTTGATACCTATGTTTCTTTTTTTGTAAACGGTTTTAAGCTTTATCTATTTTCCCCATTTGTGCCTGAGCCTTGTCCGTTTGCCCTTCCTGTCTCTCAGATTGTCAGTGAGTGTGTAACCATTTGTGATTTCTCTCGTGTTTGGAGTAGTAATGTAAAATAGTAAATGGTTAACCGGATAACTGGTAAGCATTAGTCTTGCCAATTAGCCTGCCCTAACGGTTAAACCCAGGCCAGCCAGAACAGTCCCAGCAGTTAACCAGTTAAACTAACGGATTAAAATTATAAAATTATATGAACGGTTAACTTTTTAAAATAATACTTACATCCCTAGTTTGGAGCCCTTTGCTGGTTTCCTGTTGGAGGCTATTTATAGTGCTAATTCGCTCCTCTTTATTTTAACTATTAATTTAAACATTTTAAATCATTTTAACCCTTTCCTGTCCTTTGCTGCAGTGTTGTAAATGGACTAACTAGAAACTTTGCCTAGCTACCTGCTATTAATAGGACATGCCACCCAGTCCATACCTGAGTCAGTGAGAGACTGCCATTGGCAGCCAGCATCCTGATCCAGGAATGGATGATTTCTAGTCTCCTTTGCTACAAGCTGCAGCCCCAGAAGCTCCCAGTAGTTACAAGTGCTGCCTAAATATAACAACTCACTCTTGTCATCGGGAAGCCCATGCTCCTTGTAATGCTACGTGCACTGAGTAATCAAGGTTTCCAGGGGGAACAAAACAGGTGTCTGAACTGATTTCCTACTCTCGTTCCTGGATTAGGCAGATGCACTGTTGACTTCACAGCAGCAGCTGTTAACAAGTCCAATGACAGATCAGTCCAACTGAAAGAGGAGCACACTTTATCTAAGAACCTAGAGAGAGAAATCCTGTGAAGGTCAGGGCCAGTGAGAGAATGGGCACATACTTTTGTGACTCATGCTGAAGGGCCATAACTTTACTAAAAACAACTACTTAAAGGTATCATGTTTTGGGCATTAAAATCCACCCTGAACCATCACTGATCTTTCCTCAGACCAACTAACGTCTTAGGGTCTTTGTTAAATCCAAATATTTCAATATGTGTGTTTCAGTAACCATTTTAAATTCCAAAAAGTTTTTCTCTTGCCAGTCACCCGTGGGCCATAAATATTTTGACATTCATACCTTGTTCACGTATTTACAACATTGCCAACTCATCTCTTGTACATCCTTGTTTTGAAATGTATGAAGCAACCCAACAAAGAGCTCTGTTTCTGTATCATCATAATCACTTTTGTCCTCCAGCTGTATGTCTATTATTATATGTTCTTGTATTTCACTGCAAAATAATTGTGTTTATTGCATTCATGACACTGTAACCTTTCGACTGGTCACTTTGCACCATGTTGGAATTGCTTCCATGTTTGTTACATACAAATCTGGGTTTGCAGTTTGTGTACCCTTCCATTCTGTCTTTATGCCATAGCATCCCTTTTAAATTAAATGCAGTCGGATTTTTTTACTGCATGCAAACAGTTAGGAAGCACAGTTTTCACACACCCTGCAATTATCTGCTGTACTTTGCAAGAAATTTACTTAACCAGGTCAAAGCAAGGTTATTTCAAAGTTATCAGTTATATTACAAATAATTCAGTCTCTAATTAGTCTGTTAACTGATCAGATTCACCTAATTTAGTTATTTTATGAAGGTCAGTGGTTTTTGTCTTGCATGAATCTCAGTATTTTTGTTGTTTTTAAATGAGTTTGTCTTGCGGTTTCATTCTCCTTTCTGCTCCAGTTGCAGTGTGTTGCATGGGCCTGCCAACGGTGGTGATTTGGGGAATCTCTACAACTGACGAATTCTGTTCAGTGTTGTGGAGTTGTTATGAAATTGCTGTATCGTGGAGTGCCTCTTTCTGTGTGTCCTCCACTGCTGACAAGGCTTTAAGCCATGGGGGGCAAACTTTATGGCTCAAGGGGCACATCTGGACATGGAAGTTGTATGGTGGGCCATGAATGCTCACGAAATTGGGGGTTGGCATGCGGGAAGGGGTGAGGGCTCCGGCTGTGTGTGCGGGCTCTGGGGTTGAGCCAGAAATGAGGTCCAGGGTGCGGGAGGAGGCTCCGGGCTGGGGCAGGGGGTTGGGGGGGGTATGTGTGTGTGTGGGGGTGAGGGCTCCAGCTGTGGGTGCGGGCTCTGGGGTGGAACAGGGTGGGACCGAGAGGTTCAGAGGGCTGGGAGGAGGAGATCAGGGCTGGAGCAAGGGGTTGGGGAGTAGTAGGGGGTCAGGGGTACAGACTCTGCGTGGCATTTACCTCAAACAGCTCCTGGAAGCAGTGGCATGTCCCCACTCCACCTTCTACATGGAGGTGCAGCCAGGTGCAGTGCTGCCCAGAGGATTCAGGGGGTCTGGGGCAAAGCAATTTCAGGGGCCCCTTCCGTTAATAATAATAATAATAAAAAAAAGTTAGTTTTGCCGCCCCAAGCGGCGAAGAAAAATAAAAATAAAAACCCAAGTCATGTTGCTGAAGAAAGAGGAGGACAGGATTTGCCTGTTGAATTTCCACAGAAGACTGAAGCAGAGCGATTGAGCTGCCACTGATGAGGAAGAGAGGGATTGAAAGACTTGCTGCCGAAATTGTCCCAGCCCTGTCTGTGGGGCGTGGAGCAAATTGCCCCACTTGGCCCCCACCTCTCCGGGCGGCCCTGACCAGGTGGCTCTGCACGCTGCCCCATCCACAGGCACCATCCCTGCAGCTCCCATTGGCCCCGTTTGCTGGCCAGTAGGAGCTGCGGGGGCGGCACTTGGGGCAGGGGCAGCGTACGGAGCCCTCTGGCTGCCCCTTCACATAGGAGCTGGAGGAGGGACGTGCAGCTGCTTCTGGAAGCCGCATGGAGCAAGCCCCCGACCCTTCTTCCTGGCAGGAGCTCGAGGGCCAGATGAAAACATCTGAAGTGCCAGATGCGGTCCTCAGGCCATAGTTTGCCCAGCCCTGCTTTAAGCAGTCCGACCTCAGACCAGGCACAGTGGTAGGTCCTTAGAACCCAGCAGCCTCCTATTCAGGGAGAAGCCACTTCCTGCTGCTTGTCTGCTGGGGGCTGACATAGTGGACAGCTCCGAAACAAAGCAGACAGAGATGACAAAGCAGGGGTTTATAAAGGAATCACAGAGGGAAGACAGAGCCACACAAGAAGTTTTGGGCAGGAGAGAGGAAGGGGACAGATCAGCCAAGGTCGGAGAAGGTGGGCTGGGGAGAGAAGGCTCCATGTTTGAAAACACAAGCCATGCACTGCAGCAGAGGATCCTGGATGCCCCAGATGACTCTGACCCCAGCTCAACGAATGTTCTGGAGTGGCGAGGAAAAGGAGGCAGACAAATGTGTGCAGTTTATTTTTGTACAGATCAGTGTATTTCTTATGTGATTAAAGGACAGTATTAGAATCCTGTACAGAGTGGCTGTGCATTTGATGCATTACACCTACCATGTGCCCCTTAAAGACATGAACTGTCTGCCCAGAATACGGACATGGCTGAAATTCTGGAAGACGGTTTGTTTAAACTATATGGTGGGGGGGGGGTCTGAAGGCTCAGCACTGGCCCTGGGACTGGGCAATGGGCCACTTGACACAGAGGGGTGCTAGAGGTTCTGCAGTAGGGGCAGTACCTGGACTCTGCTGAGACTCTGTAAGCTTAAAATGCCCAGGGATCCAGCAGCTAAATCCCCTGACACCAGTCTGGGTTACGGCCAAGTGGGAGTGCTGTACTGGAACTGTAACAGGTGGAGGATTTTACATTCTCTTATTTTCTTTTTAATGTCAGTAGCATCCAGTCAGGTTTGGAAACACTGCAGCCTCCTCCTCTGGTTCTTTGCTGTGTTCCTTTCCAGTTCTTGCTGACTTCTACCAAGAGAAAATTAACAAAATACAATGTGACCTTCCTGTCCTATAACTCTGTCATCCTCCACAGATGCTGAAGTGTCTTGTCTGCTGTCTTCCTCTAGCCCCTCCACTTGCCCCAGAGACCTCTCCCATCCCATCTCCTGATCACCCTTGCACCCATTCTCATCCATTCCCTTACTCTCCTCTTTCCCCTCTGCCTCTTTCCCCTCACAGTACAAGCATGCTTTAGTCTCTCCCAAAAAACAAAACAAAAGTCTCTCACTTGACCCTACTTGCCTCTCCATCTTCCTTTTCCCTTTTATCTCTAAGCCCTTTGAACACACTTGATAATTGTTGTCTGGTGTTCCTCTTTTCCACTTCCTCTTCAATTTATTCCACTGAAATAGTTCTTACCAAAGTCTCTGATAATGACTTCCAAGCTAAAGTTCAGAACCAGTACTTCATCCTCATCCTCATCCTCCTTGACCTGGCCGCTGACTATGACACCATCAACCATGCTCCTCTTCTTGAAATCTTGTTCTCACATGGCTTAGAATCATAGAATATTAGGGTTGGAAGAGACTTCAGAAGGTCATCTAGTCCAATCTCCTGCTAAAAGCAGGACCAACTAAATCATCCCAACCAAGGCTTTGTCAAGTCGGGCCTTAAAAACCTCTAAGGGTGGAGATTCCACCACCTCCCTACGTAACCCATTCCAGTGCTTCAGTACCCTCCTAGCCCTGGTCTACACTAGGAGTTGAGTTTGAATTTAGCAGCATTAAATCGATTTAACTCTGCACCCATCCACACGACGAAGCCCTTTTTTTCAACTTAAAGGGCTCTTAAAATCGATTTCCTTACTCCACCTCCTGCAAGGGGATTAGAGCTGAAATCGGCCTTGCTGGGTTGAATTTGGGGTACAGTGGACACAATTAGACAGTATTGGCCTCTGTGAGCTATCCCAGAGTGCTCCATTGTGACTGCTCTGGACAGCACTCTCAACTCCAGATGCACTGGCCAGGTAGACAAGAAAAGGCCTGCGAAGTTTTGAATTTAAATTTCCTGTTTGGCCAGCGTGACAAGTTGCAGGTGACCATGCAGAGCTCATCTGCAGAGGTGACCATGATGGAGTCCCAGAATCGCAAAAGAGCTCCAGCATGGACCGAACGGGTGGTACGGGATCTGATCGCTGTATGGGGAGAGGAATCCGTGCTATCAGAACTACGTTCCAGTTTTTCAAATGCCAAAACATTTGTCAAAATCTCCCAGGGCATGAAGGACAGAGGCCATAACAGGGACCCGAAGCAGTGCAACGTGAAACTTAAGGAGCTGAGGCAAGCCTACCAGAAAATCAGATAGGCGTACAGATGCTTCGGGTCAGAACCCCAAACATGCCACTGCTATGATGAGCTGCATGCCATTTTAGGGGGTTCAGCCACCACTACTCCAGCTGTGTTGTTTGACTCCTTCAATGGAGATGGAGGCAACACGGAAGCAGGTTTTGGGGACGACAACGATGATGATGATGTTGTAGATGGCTCACAGCAAACAAGCAGAGAAATCAGTTTTCCGGACAGCCAGGAACTGTTTCTCACCCTGGACCTGGAGCCAGTACTCCCCAAACCCACCCAAGGCTGCCTCCCGGACCCGCAAGGCGGAGAAGGGACCTCTGGTGAGTGTACCTTTTAAAATACTATACAAGGTTTAAAAGCCAGCATGTTTAATGATTAATTTGCCCTGGCATTTGTGGCTTTCCTGGATATACTCCCAAAGCTTTGCAAAAGGTTTCTGGGGAGGGCAGCCTTATTCCATCCACCATGGTAGGACACTTTACCACTTCAGGCCAGTAGCATGTACTCGGGAATCATTGTAGAACAAAGCATTGCAGTGTATGTTTGCTGGCGTTCAAACAACATCCGTTCTTTATCTCTCTGTGTTATTCTTAGAGTGATATCATTCATGGTCACCTGATTGAAATAGGGTGCTTTTCTTAAGGGGACATTCAGAGGTGCCCGTTCCTGCTGGGCTGTTTGCGTATGGTTGAATAGAAATGTTCCCCGCTGTTAGCCATGCGGTGGGGGGAGGCAAAATGTGACCTTGTAATGAAAGCACATGTGCTATGTATGTAATGTTAACAGCAAGGTTTGCCGTGAAAGAGGGTACCCATTGTTCTATAAAATGTGTCTATAAATACCACTGTCCCTTTTTTTTCTTTTTTTTTTCTTTCTCCACCAGCTGCATGTGTTTCAAGGATCACAGGATCTTCTCCTTCCCAGAGGCTAGCGAAGATTAGAAGGCAAAAAAACCACATTCGTGATGAAATGTTCTCTGAGCTCATGCTGTCCTCCCACACTGACAGAGCACAGACGAATGCATGGAGGCAGACAATGTCAGAGTGCAGGAAAGCACAAAATGACCGGGAGGAGAGGTGGCGGGCTGAAGAGAGGGCTGAAGCTGAAAGGTAGTAGCAGTGTGATGAGAGGAGGCAGGATTCAATGCTGAGGCTGCTGGAAGATCAAACTAATATGCTCCAGGATATGGCTGAGCTGCAGGAAAAGCAGCAGGAGCACAGACCACTGCTAAAGCCCCTGTGTAACCAACCGCCCTCCTCCCCAAGTTCCATAGCCTCCTCACCCAGACACCTAAGAACGTGGTGGGGGGGCCTCCAGCCATTCCACCCCACCCCAGAGGATTGCCCAAGTAACAGAAGGCTAGCATTCAATAAGTTTTTAAACTTTTAAAGTGCTGTGTGGCCATGTCCTTCCCTCCTCCACCACCCCTCCTGGGCTACCTTGGTAATTATCCGCCTATTTGTGTGATGAATTAATAAAGAATGCATGAATGTGAAGCAACAATGACTTTATTGCCTCTGCAAGCGCTGATCGAAGGGAGGTGGGGAGGGTGGTTAGCTTACAGGGAAGTAGAGTGAACCAAGGGGCGGGGGGTTTCATCAAGGAGAAACAAACAGAACTTTCATACCGTAGCCTGGCCAGTCATGAAACTGGTTTTCAGAGCTTCTCTGATGCGCACCGCACCCTCCTGTGCTCTTCTAACCACCCTGGTGTCTGGCTGTGCGTAAGCAGCAGCCAGGCAATTTGCCTCAACCTCCCACCCCGCCATAAATGTCTCCCCCTTACTCTCACAGATATTGTGTAGCGCACAGCAAGCAGTAATAACACTGGGAATATTGGTTTCGCTGAGGTTTAACCGAGTCAGTAAACTGCGCCAGCGCACTTTTAAACATCCAAATGCACATTCTACCACCATTCTGCACTTGCTCAGCCTGTAGTTGAACAGCTTCTGACTACTCTCCAGGGTGCCTGTGTATGGCTTCATGAGCCATGGCATTAAGGGGTAGGCTGGGTCCCCAAGGATAACTATAGGCATTTCAACATCCCCAATGGTTATTTTCTGGTTTGGAAAGCAAGTCCCTTGCTGCAGCCATTCCCACAGACCACAGTTCCTGAAGATGCGAGCGTCATGTACTTTTCCTGGCCATCCCACGTTGATGTTGGTGAAATGTCCCTTGTGATCCACCAGTGCTTCCAGCACCATTGAAAAGTGCCCCTTGCGGTTTATGTACTAGCTGGCTTGGTGCTCCGGTGCCAAGATAGGGATATGGATTCCGTCTATGGCCCCACCACAGTTAGGGAATCCCATTGCAGCAAAGCCATCCACTATGACCTGCACATTTCCCAGGGTCACTACCCTTGATATCAGCAGATCTTTGATTGCATTGGCTACTTGCATCACAGCATCCCCCACAGTAGATTTGCCCACTCCAAATTGATTCCCGACTGACCGGTAGCTGTCTGGCATTGCAAGCTTCCACAGCTATTGCCACTCGCTTGTGAACTGTGAGGGCTGCTCTCATCTTGGTATTCTTGCGCCTCAGGGCAGGGGAAAGCATGTCACAACGTTCCATGAAAGTGCCTTTAGGAATGTGAAAGTTTCGCAGCCACTGGGAATTGTCCCAGACTCGCAACACTATGCGGTCCCACCAGTCTGTGCTTGTTTCCCGAGCCCAGAATCGACGTTCCATCACATGAACCTGCCCCATTAGCACCATGATGTCCTCATCGCCAGGACCTGTGCTTCGAGAGAAGTCTGTGTCCATATCCTCATCACTCTCGTCACCGCGCTGACGTTGCCTACTCACTCGGTTTTGCTTTGCCAGGTTCTGGTGCTGCATATACTGTTGGATAATGGGTGGGGTATTTAATGTGCTCCTAAATGCCAAAGTGATCTGAGTGGGCTCCATGTTTGCCGTGGCATGGCATCTGCACAGAAAAAAGGCGCGGAACAATTGTCTACCATTGCCCTGACAGAGGGAGGGGTGACTGACGACATGGCTTACGGGATTCGCTTACAGGGAATTAAAATCAACAAAGGGGGTGGCTTTGCTAGAAACTGAATGGCCGCCTCAAGGATAGAACTCAAAACTGGGTTTAGCAGGCTGTTGATTTCACAGAGGGAGGGTGGGAGGAGAAAATGAATACAAAACAAATCTGGTCTATTTCTTGTTTTGAGCCACTTCATCTATCTTTATACGTCTTGCTGGCAGCAGACTGAGCAGTACAACTGCTAGCTATCATCATCTCCTGGGTGCTCAGCAGAAGACGGTGCAGTATGACTGCTGGCCATCATCTTCTGCTGGCTGCTGATTAAAAGACAGTGCACAGCCGGTAGGACTCAATCGCCATGAGATGAAACAAGGGAAATGACCTGGCTGAGTCACTCCCATGTTTGCCCAGGCACCCAGTTAAAAGAGCACCCAGGACTACATCGATGACGGCTACCAGTCGTACTGCACTGTCTGCTGCCAAAAGGCAATAAACTGCTGATGTGTAGCAGTGCAGTACCACGTCTGCCAGCACCCAGGAGACATACGGTGACTGTTAGCTGAGCAGGCTCCATGCTTGCCGTGGTATGACATCTGCGCAGGTAACTCAATAAAAAAAGGTGCAAAACGATTGTCTGCCCTTGCTTTCACGGAAGGAGGGAGGGAAAGGGGGCCTGACAATATGTACCCAGAACCACCCACAACAATGTTTTAGCCCCATCAGGCACTGGGATTTCTACCCAGAATTCAAATGGGCGGCAGAGACTGTAGGACAGCTACCCACAGTGCAACCCTCTGGAAGTTGACGGTTGCCTCGGTACTGTGGACACACTGCCAACTACATGCACTTAGAGCTTTTGTGTGGGGACACACACACTCAACTGTATAAAAACGCTTTCTACAAAACCGACTTCTATAAATTCGACCTAATTTTGTAGTGTAGACATACCCCTAGTGAAATAGTGTTTCCTGATATCCAACTCCAACCTCCAATATCCAACCTCCCCCACTGCAACTTGAGACCATTGCTTCTTGTTCTGTCATCTGCCACCACTGAGAACAGCCTAGCTCCGTCCTCTTTGGAACCCCCCTTCAGGTAATTGAAGGCTGCTATCCAATTCCCTCCTCACTCTTCTCTTCTGCAGACTAAATAACCACAGCCTCTCCCTGTAAGTCATGTGCCCCAGGCCCCTAATCATTTTCGTTGCCCTCCGCTGGATTCTCTCCAATTTGTCCACATCCCTTCTGTACTGGGGGGACCAAGCCTGGACGCAATACTCCAAGTGTGGCCTCACCAGTGCCGAATAGAGAGGAATAATCAAGTTCTCGATCTGCTGGCAATGCTCCTACTAATACAGCCCAATATGCCGTTGCCTTCTTGGCAACAAGGGCACACAGCTGACTCATATCCAGCTTCTCACCCACTGTAATCCCCAGGTCCTTTTCTGCAGAACTGCTTAGCCAGCCTGTAGCAGTGCATGGGATTCTTCCTTCCTAAGTGCAGAACTCTTTACTTGTCCTTGTTGAACCGCATCAGATTTCTTTTGGCCCAATCCTCCAATTTCTCTAGGTCACTCTGGACCCTATCCCTACTCTCCAGTTTATATACCTCTAGCTCAAGCTTAGTGTCATCTGCAAACTTCCTGAGGGTTCAGTTTATCCCATCATCCAGATCATTAATAAAGATGTTGGACAAAGCCAGCCCCAGGACCGACCACGGGGCACTCCGCTTGATACCAACTGCCAGCTAGATATCGAGCTGTTGATCGCTACCCGTTGAGCCCGACAATCTAGCCAGCTTTCTATCCACCTTATAGTCCATTCATCCAATCAATAGTACTTTAACTTGCTGGCAAGAATACTGTGGGAGACCATATCAAAAGCTTTGCTAAAGTCAAGATGCATCACATCCAGCGCTTCTGTGACTCTGTCCTCTCCTTGTTCTCCTGCCTCTCCCTGCTCCTTTGGTATGTCCTTTGAAAGATCCTTTTAAGGATTTTTAACAGAGTAATTAACCATTGGAACAACCTGCCAAAGGTGGATCCTCCATTACTGCCAATTTTTAAATCAAGATTGTATGTTTTTCTTAAAGATCTTCTCTAGGAATTATTTTGGGGAAGTTCTCTGGCCTGTGCTATACAAGAGGTTAGACTAGATGATCATAATGGTCCCTTCTGGCCTTGCAATCTGTGACCCTCCTCATCTCCTCCTCACCATCAACAACAATTCTCTGTGGGGGGATTCCATGGGGCTCTTTCCTTGGTCCCCTTCTGTTCTCTCAACACCTTATCTCTGGACAATCTCAACCATCAATACAAATTATTTACCATCTCTATGCTGATGATATGCAAATCTACTTCTCTACATGAGACCTGTCTCCTTTTGTCAAAACTCAAATCTCAGTCTCTCTCACCGATATCTCCTGGATATCTAGCCATCATTCAAGCTCAACATGACTAAAACAGAGCTTCTAATTTCCCCACCACTCCCCAGTATCTCCTTTCTGTCACTCCTGCCTGTCACTCAGACCTCTAACCAGGGTGTCATCTTCAACTCAGACCTCTCTCTAGAGCCTCACATCCAGGTTACATCTAAACCTTGCTGATTCTTTCTTCATAACATATCTAAGATACAGCCTTTCCCAAGGGTGGTAGAGCCTTCCCAAAAGCAGGGGGACTAAGGGGGTCATCCCCCGAAGTTCCACCCCTTCCCCGGCCAAGCTGGAAGCCGAAGAGGGGACGAGGAGTCTGCCCAAGGTGGGGCCAAAAGCAGCCCCTTGTTCCCACCCCTCCGGCTCCACACCCAGGGCAGGTGCAAGGACCCAGGCTCCCCACAGCTGCCCCTGTGGCAGCTCTTACCCCGACCCAGCTCCGGCCTCAGAGCCACAGCCCAGCCATGGTAAGAGCCACGCGGGCAGCTATAGGGGACCGCGGTGTGGACCCTCCATCTGCCTAGAGTGGGGAACCCAGGGGGTGGGGACATGGGCTGCTCAGGCCCCCACGCCATAGGCAGGTGGAGGGTCTGCCGCAGCTCCCCACAGCTGTGGGCAATTGGCGTGTGGACCCTCCACTTCCACCTGCCCTAGGATGGGCAGGGAGCCTGGGAGGCGGGGATATGAGCACGGGACTGATTTAGACTCTACCCCCCAGACGGAGTGTCCCCGCGACTCCCACAACTGCCCAGGCTGACCTCCACCAGCTGCTGGCTGGGCTGGGGGGTGTGGCCTTTGGGGGAAGAGGAGGGGACCTCTGCCCTGGCAAAAAGTGGATGGGCCATGCCCCTCCCTTTCCAGTTCCCACCTTGTTCCAGTGCCAGTGGCCTTTCCCCTCCATCCACAAAGCTAAAACTCTGACCCAAACTCTCATGGTCTAGGAGGGGGGACTGAAGCCCAACCCCACCCCACCCCAGCAACTGCCATCGTCCTGGGTGCGAGAAGGGGGCCAAAGCTAAAGCCCAAGGGCTTCTGCCTTGGGCAGGGGGAATGTAACCTTAGCCCCATTTCCCAGAGCTGAAGCCCTCAGGTGATTTGGCTTTGGCCCCAGCAAGTCTAACACTAGCCTTGGCGACCCCATTAAAATGGCATCGTGACCTAGTTTGAGGTCCTGACCCACAGTTTGAGAAATCCTGTACTAGAGCAAGGTATAAAACATTCAATTTTCGAATACCTGGAGGATGAAGGGGTAATCACTAGCACCAGTATGGATTTACCAAGAACAAATCATGCCAAACGAGCTTGATTTCCTTCCTTGACAGGGTAACTGGTTTGGAGAATGGGGGAATGTGGACTTCAGCAAGGCTTTTGACACAGTCCCACATGACATTCTGATAAGAAAGCTGGAGAAATGCGAGCTTGGCAGACCTACCATTAGGTGGATACATAACTGGTTAAAAAACTGCAAAAAGAGTAACTATTAATGGAATAAGAAAAAGAGTACTTGTAGCACCTTAGAGACTAACAAATTTATTTGAGCATAAGCTTTTGTGCATCCGATGAAGTGAGCTGTAGCTCACGAAAGCTTATGCTCAAATAAATTTGTTAGTCTCTAAGGTGCCACAAGTACTCCTTTTTTTTTTTTGCGAATACAGACTAACACAGCTGCTACTCTGAAAACTGTATTAATGGAATGATGTCAGATTGGAGGGAGGTCTGAAGCGCGGTTCTACAGGGATCTGTTCTGGGTCTGGTGTTATTTAACATCTTTATTAATGACCTGGATGTAGGAATAGAGAGCAGACTGATCAAGTTTGCAGATGACACAAATCTGGGCGGGACTGCTAACACTTTGGAGGATAGAGCTAAGATACGGAGGGTTCTTGATAAATTGAAGAACTGGGCTATAGACAACACAATGAAATTCATCAAAGACAAATGTAAGGTGCTACACAGAGAAGAAAAAACAAATGCACAAATACAGAGTGGGGGATAACTGGCTTGGCAGCAGCATTGTTGAGAAGGAGCTGGGAGTTGTGGTGAATCACAACCTCAACATGAATCAGCAGTTCGATGCTGTTGCAAAAAAACAAAAAAAAGCAAATGCAATTTTAGGTTGCACTAACAGAGGCATAGCATGCAAGTCACGGGAAGTGAGAGTACTGCTCTACTCGGTGCTAGTTAGGCTTCAGCTGAATACGGTGTCTAATTTTGGTCACCAATGTTTAGAAAGCATGTGGAGAAATTGGAAAGGATCCAGAGGTGAACAACAATGATGATCAAAGGGATGGAATGCAAGCCATACGGGCAAAGGCTGAAGGAAGTTGGTACGTTTAGTTTGGAAAAGAGGAAATTGAGGGGGGACATGGTAGCAGTCTTCAAATACTTGAAAGGCTGCGTCACGGAGTCCCCGAGCGATGCTCTGGAACTGACTCTGGGGAAGTCTCCTTTCTGTGAGCAGACTGTCTCCAGGACACACAGCTCACACAACTTCCACCTTCTTGGGTCTGACCTTGGAGCATTCAGCATCCTCTCTGCCCCTCCGTGCACTTCCCACAGCGAGTCCGCCCAGGCGGGGTCCTGGGGAAGCCAGAGGGTCCTGCCCCCCAATTCTGCAGTCAGATGTGATTCTCAACCAGCCAGTAAAACAGAGGTTTATTAGACGACAGGAACATGGTCTAAAACAGAGCTTGTAGGTGCAGAGAACAGGACCCCTCAGCCAGGTCCATTCTGGGGGGCAGTGAGCCAGACAACCACATCTCCATGTCCCCAGCCAGCCCCAAACTGAAACTCTCTCCAGCCCCTCCTCCTCTGGGCTTTGTCCCTTTCCCGGGCCAGGAGGTCACCTGATTCCTTTGTTCTCTTTAGCTCTCACCTTGCAGGGAGGAAGGGCCCAGGCCATCAGTTGCCAGGAAACGGTGTCGGCCATTCTCTGTGTCCAGACCCCTGCACACACCTGCCCTCTAGGGCTCTGCAACGATCATACACCCTTATCCCACCACCTAGATACTTAAGAACTGCATAGGGGAAACTGAGGCACCCCCACAATATTCAGAGGAAATATTAAGAACAGTCCTGCTTCGTCACAGGCTGCCATAAAAAAAATGGAGAAATGTTCTCTTTTGCCACACAGGGGCAGGACAAGAGGCAACAGGTTAAAACTACAGCCCAGCAGATTTAGATTAAATTTCAGGGAAAGCTTCCTAACGGTAGGAACAGTAGGACAATGGAATAGATGCCTTGGGAGGCTGTGGACACTCCTTCACTGGTGGCTTTCAAAAGGAGGCTGGATAGTCATCTGTCTTGGATGGTTTAGACACAAGAAATCCTGCATCTCGGAAGGGGGTTAGACTAGATGACTGTTGTGGTCCCTCCTAACCCTCTGATTCTAAGTCTACACAAGTTTCAGAGTGATAGCTGTGTTAGTCTGTATCAGCAAAAAGAACGAGGAGCACCTGATGAAGTGGGTTTTAGCCCACGAAAGCTTATGTTAGTCTCTAAGGTGCCACAAGTACTCCTCGTTCTTTTTTTTAAGTCTACATAGCAATGAGACAGCCTTGCACGTGCAAGTCGGCTGTCATGGGCTAGTCGCTGGCTTTTCTTTGCTGTATAGACATATCGTGTGATCTCGACTATTGCAACATTTTTTTCTCTGGCCTTGACAAATGCAGTCTTGCCTCACTCATATCTATTCAGAATGCTGCTGCAAAGATCATTCTCCTAGACTGTTGCTTTGGCTATGTCTCCCCTCCTTTTGCATCCGTCCATTGGCTTCCCCTTCTCTATCACATCAAACATAAAGTGCTTGTCTTCACATTCAGTGCCCTTCACGGCCTGTCCCCACCCTACCTATCATCTCTAGTGTAACCCCTGTTTCCCATGGGAGCTCCTTCTGCAATGGATTCCTGGGTACCCACTGCTGCAGAGGCAGACTGAGCTGACAGGGCAGTGGTTAGGCACCTCATGTATACAGGTTGAGGACATTGCAAACAGGGCTGGTGATTTGCTAAGAGAAGGGGAAATGAGAGGGGAATAAATACAAAAGAGCCACTTAAACTGACAGCTGCTTAGAGAAGTGGTTTGCACTAATCCATTTATGTTTCCCTGTTCTTCAGAAGTGGTTTAAGAGGATTATGGCTAAATAGCCCACTTCTCACCAAGTCCATCACCACCACCCTGCAGGCCATCAGACATCCATGTGCTGCCGAGCAGATCCTGGCTGGTTGGACGGATCCTGGCACATCTCTTGGGCACTGGCATCAGTCAGAGAGGGGAGCCCCAGAAGCAGGCCTTTTCTTGCTCTGCCCTCTTGGTGCAGCTGTGCCACTGCTCTGGGCCATGCGATAGCAGTGAGCTACAGCTCTCTGTCCCCTCCCTCTCACTGCTGGAGTACTCAGCCTGCAGCATGCTATTCCCTCCTCCTCGGCACTGCTTGGCCAGGCTCCGGCAGTGACGCTCTCACTCTTCCCTCTTCTTGGGATATTTTGTTGCTCACCGTGCTACAGAAGGTGGGATCCTGCTCATTGCCCTCCCCCTCTGAAATGTGCTTCACTGGGCCATACTGCAGCCACTGGCTTCCTTCAACACATTTCTTCACTGAGTGGCACCAAGCAATGCTACAAGCCCAATTCCTATCATGTGGAGCTGGGTATTCCACTAGAGGAGACTGCAGTTTTGTTTCAATTCCAGCTGAAGGCATTTCCGCCTACTGGGGAGGGAGTAACTTTGCTGCAGGCTGAGTACTCCAGCAGTGAGAGGGAGGGGACAGAGAGCTGTAGCTCACTGCTATTGCATGGCCCAGAGCAGTGGCACAGCTGCACCAAGATGGCAGAGCAAGAAAAGGCCTGCTTCTGGGGCTCCCCTCTCTGACTGATGCCAGTGCCCAAGAGACGGGCCAGGACCTGTCCAACCAGCCAGGACCCCTCAGGCTGCACGCTCTTAACACAGCAGCACATGGATGTCCGTCCAATGGCCTGCAGGGTGGTGATGATGGACTGGGTGACAAGTGGGCTATTGAGCCATAATCCTCTTAAACTACTTCTGTAGAACAGGGAGACATAAATGGATTAGTGCAAACCACTTCTCTAAGCAGCTGTTGATTTAAGAGGCTCTGTTGTATTTATTCCACTCTCATTTCCCCTTCTCTTAGCAGATCACCAGCCCTGTTTGCAATGTCCTCAACCTGTACATGTGGGGTGCCTAACCACTGCCCTGTCGGCTCAGTCTGCCTCTGCAGCAGTGGGTACACGGGGAATCCATTGCAGAAGGTGCTCCCACTGGAGACAGAGGTTACGTTAGCTTAATCTGCCCTTAGCCTGCACTGAATGTTTAATTATAGTGTCACCTACAGCATAACTGCTTTTTGCGAATCTCTTATTCTTAATGACCCTACCATAGAACTCACCCCACTGCAATCCTCTCTATTATGGTTCTTATGTCTGGATGGCCACTGGCTCTCTTGGGGTGTCTTCCCTTCCCGGTACTGTGACTCTCTCTCTCTGGTTCCCTATCTGTTGGTTTGGTCTCTTGTTTTGCTGTTCGTTTTAATAATTTTTGAATGAGAAGAAACCCAACAGTTCTGGAGCATGGACCTGTTATACCAATAAAATAAAAACCAGCAGGATCTTATTAAAGGGGAAAAGGCAAAATGCCACATTTATTGTGAATACAGAAAGAATCATAATAAGCAGTTAGTTATAGCTATAACATTCCATTCAATTTCATATTTATTCACACACACACACACACACAGATTCTGCAAGGTTGTTATCATAGTTACCAGCCTTAGAGTTGCTCATTCCAAGCCACTGGCCAGGTGGCCTGGACATGAGGAGGGAGCAGGGCCTTGTTAGATGCTCATCTGATGCTCCTGGAAGTTGATTTGCAGAATGAGAATCCAAAGTTCTCACTTTCTAGAGTCCATCTTTATAGGAATTTCTTCCTATGCCAGTCTGTGGGAATTGCTTCATCATGCTGTTACTGAATCAATCAGCAGATGGCACATTCCTGACGGCTCCATGCTGCCAGATGTTATCTTGTTCTTTGGTTCTCCCATTCTAGAGGCTGTTGGGTGGATTCCAGTCTGCCCTCCGGGAGTCCTCTGGTTATTTCCACTTGACGCCTTCTTCAGCCAATGGACACTGGATTCTTAGGCTGGCACCTCCCTGATCATTCAGTTATTATCCACACCAAGCATCCATCCACATACATCCTCTATCTCTATTTTAATCACAATTGTTAACAAAGCGAGATGAATACAACAAAAGGGTGGGGAGTCTCTGGGTGCTGTTTCTGTTGTTACAGAGTATTGCTTTGAGTCTCTCTCTGTGTGAATAGTTATTGTTACAAAGAATTGCTTTGAGAACAGACTCTGTCTTAGAATGTGCTAACACAATTAGCAGCTTGCAAGTTTCACACATAGAGGGAGAGAAACAATACCAAAAACCAAGAGACCTCTTAATTAGTAATACCCTGGAATTTAAACTATGGGGAATCAAACTCATTTGTGATTTTAATACAGAACTTCTTTAATATGATCCAACAGACCAAATGGGAATCCAAAAGCTTGGTCTGCATTACACCTCACCATAGAAACCTTAGGTATGGCTAGCACCTACAGATTCCTTCCTTCTTTCTTTTCTTTTTCTTTATGGTAGGTTAAATATAATATAATCCTCAGAGGAGAGCAACTCCTGTTGTAAAAGTTGGTATCCAGCATAAAAATTAACCAGCACTTTTACTAAATCAAGACCGTTCTGCAAGAAACAAATAATGAGGTATCAGTATTCTCTGTCTGGAGGGAGAGAAAGAGCTGTGTTCTTACTAAAACAGCTTCCTACCTTCTGATTAGTACACTAGAAAGAGAACATTGACACAGGCTCATTCTCGTAACACAGAACAAGGGTTCATTGTGGGGGAAATCACTGCATCACCAAATGCACAGAGGGAGAAAGTGAGCAAGACTGTAAAGAAGGGAGAGTGTCCTGGCAAAGAGCATCTGTCTGGTGAGTGTCTCGCGGCCCAGAGCCCTTGCTTCGGGACTGTTGTGCAGTGTGGCTGCCAATGGCTCCTCACACAATGGAAATGACATTGACTTTGAGCTTTGTCAGGGTGAAACAAAGGTTTCAGCTCCTTTGCCCACAAGTTTATTTGTGGAAATAGCAAAATCCCTTCCCCAGCCGATGTGGCTGGGCTGAGATGGGGGAAAGAGCAGTTGAGTCCCTTGTGGGAGGCTTTCCCTAGTACACAAGATCGTTTTACAGCTGAGTCAGAGCTTTTGACACAGGGTGTGCTATAAGAGAAGGTGGGTTTGAATCGCCTTCCCCTGACTGTACTTGGTTTTTCAATGCTCAGCAGCCAGCCTGCCCTGTTCAGGCAAGAGGCTTTCAGTCCACATCCTGCGTGGTGGGTTTTTTTTCTCATCCTGGTTTCCTACTTAGTTAATTCAGCAGGGATTATTCCCCCCCCCCCTCCAGTTTGCTGCCTCTGAGGTGATGACAGCATGGAGAATATCTTATTTGGAGTTAATCATCCCCTAGACAGAAGGGTCTGGGTAAGCATTGGTGGGGGCACTGGACTGCAGGGCCTAGGACAGGCCCAAGGTGAAGCGAAGTCATGGAGATCTCTCAGTTTTAGAGCTGGCAGAGAAAGGCAATTCATTTAATGGAGGATTTTAAAATTTGGTTTAATTAGGAACAAAACCCAAAACTGTTTAGATTCTTCAGATGGGAATGGCACCCCACCTCCAGGCAGTCCGTCTGGTGGGTTTTGGACCTGGGAGCCCAGGGTCCCCAACAGCCCACCAGGCAGGCTGCTGAGGACCCAGGTAGGCAAGTTGGTAGAAAACCAGGTAGGTTTCCATCAGAGCCTGACTGAATTCCATCAGATCTTCAGCAAAATCAAACTGAGTCCGTGGTTTTGTCAGAAATTTTCTAACCAGCTCACTCTGTTTTGACTGTTGTGGCATATTTGATATCACTCAGATTAGGCACCTTTGGAGGATGTATTTGCTCTCTCTAATTCAGTGAAAGAAATGTCTCCTGCTGGCAAAGTGAACAAGAACTACTGCTTCCTCTCAGCTCCCTGCCCACGTCCCAGAGCCAGCTTGATGGGATTGCAGGCCTAAAACAAAACCTCTCAATACAAGAGATGAATCCTCACTGCTAAAGCAATGAATTCTGCATGAAGTGTTGGGCAAGAAGATGCTGGCCCATTTGCACTGTAAGATTACAGTAAGCATCACCAAGAAAGATCTGCACTCAACGTCTAAGGTGCCTTGTCTGCCAGCAGCAGCCTGCCCTTTGCTGCTGTTTGGAGAGCAGCACTCTGCTTTGAGTGCTCTTAGTCAGGTGTTCCCCTCAGCACATGCAGATGTGTTTACACCTCCCGTATGCTTGGTTAGTGTTTAAAAACATGCTCTGCATTTTTAACCAGTTTTTATGAGGCCTTGTGCTTTGTTATTGTTATAAAGCACCAAGTGCATTTATAGGATGCAAACACACTATAGCTCCTATTTCGCTCCCACACATGCGTATGTATTAGCTCTTGTGTGCCACTGCCTAATCACCTCTTTCCTCTTCTTCCTGTAGTGGCTGAAGGATCCTGGCCCTCGTAATGAGAAGAGGACCCTCTTCTGTGACATGGTGTGTTTTCTGTTCATTACTCCCCTGGCAGCAATCTCGGGCTGGCTGTGTCTTCGTGGTGCCCAGGATCACTTGCAGTTCAACAGCCGGCTGGAAGCCATCGGACTGATAGCACTTACTATTGCACTTTTTACTATCTACGTCCTTTGGACACTGGTGAGTGAACAACAAAATGTAATAGATGCCAAGTGCCACCCAGTACCTGATCCCAGGTCCTGTTACATTTTTAAAGGGGTTTCTCAATTACGGGAATTCAAAGCAGAGCATCCCAGGAGGATAGTTTGTGTTCCCAGAGCTCAGTCATGGCTGTGTCTGCAGTTCCTCCATAGCTGCTCAGCCCTTAGTCCATACCAAGAGGCAAATCTTTGGCTGTTCCCATTAAATACAAATAAATGAAATTTTAAAATGTAACCTGCTGAGGTCAATGACACTTGAAAATGAGTTTCTGCCAGTGCGTGCTAACTCACTGCATATCATCAGGAACATCTACAGATGGACATTAGGGCAACATGCCCTTTTGGTGTAGTGTGTGCAGTGTGGGATGTAGACGTGGACAGACCAAGCCTGACATTAGCATGGGGACCGGTTTGGTTAGCAAGAATGGGGAGAGGAGTAAGAAGCCCAACTGGTCTTTGTCTTCCTATTTTCAAATAAAAATCCCAGGATCTTGGCACTCTGGTAAAAACAATACTGTGGATAAGAACACAGGAATCTGCACTCCTGTCAGCCTGGTCAAAGGCTCTATTAAATATATCAGTGAGATATAGTCAGGCTCTGTCCAAGAGCAGCACTGTCATGGCGAAGAGGGAAAAGGAGCACTAGTCCATAGAATGGTTTGTGGGACTCCTCTTGGAGATCAGCTGGGGTAACTGAAATTCCAGTAGGAAGGTACCAAAAGGATTTCTTAAAAGCTCTGAGAAAATGGCCAGGGGCCACAAAATGGTCTGTTTAAAAGTCAGACTCCGGCCAAGCTGGAGGAGACCTGCCCTCTTCTTCTCACTTGAGAAATTGTACCTGTAAGTCTCTTGTAGCAGAGCAGTCCTTTCTTCTTTGAGTGATTGCTCATGTCCATTCCATTGTAGGTGTGTGTGCTCATAGATTCATAGATATCAAGGTCAGAAGGGACCATTATAATCATCTAGTCTGACCTCCTGCACAACACAGGCCACAGAACCTCACCCACCCACTCCTGTGATAAACCTCTCACCTATGTCTGAGCTATTGAAGTCCTCAAATCATGGTTTAAAAGACTTCAAGCTGCAGAGAATCCTCCAGCAAGTGACCCATGCCCCATTCTACAAAGAAAGGCGAAAAACCCCCAGGGCCTCTTCCAATCTGCTGTGGAGGAAAATTCCTTCCCGACCCCAAATATGGTGATCAGCTGAACCCTGAGCATATGGGCAAGATTCACCAACCAGATACCCAGGAAAGAATTCTCTGTAGTAACTCAGATCCCATCCCATCACAGGCCATTGGGCCTATTTACCATGAATATTTAAAGATCAATTAATTGTCAAAATCATGTTATCCCATCTTACCATCTCCTCCATAAACTTACCAAGTTTAATCTTGAAGCCAGATAGGTCTTTTGCCCCCAATGCTTCCCTTGGAAGGCTATTCCAGAACTTCACTCCTCTGATGGTTAGAAATCTTCGTCTAATTTCAAGTCTAATCTTCCCGATGGCCAGTTTATATCCATTTGTTCTTGTGTCCACACTGGTACTGAGCTTAAATAATTCCTCTCCCTCTCCTGTATTTATCCCTCTGATATATTTATAGAGAGCAATCATATCTCCCCTCAGCCTTCTTTTGGTAAGGCTAAACAAGCCAAGCTCCTCGAGTCTCCTTTCATAAGACAGGTTTTCCATTCCTCGGATCATCCTAATAGCCCTTCTCTGTACCTGTTCCAGTTTGAATTCATCCTTCTTAAACATGGGAGACCAGAACTGCACACAGTATTCTAGGTGAGGTCTCACCAGTGCCTTGTATAACTGTACTAACACCTCCTTATCTCGACTGGAAATACCTCGCCTGATGCATCCCAAGACTGCATTAGCTTTTTTCACGGCCATGTCACATTGGCGGCTCATAGTCATCCTGTGATTAACCAGTACTCCAAGGTCCTTCTCCTCTTCCGTTACTTCCAATTGATGCATCCCCAGCTTATAACTAAAATTCTTGTTATTAATCCCTAAATGCATGACCTTACACTTCTCATTATTAAATTTCATCCCATTACTATTACTCCAGTTTACAAGATCATCCAGATCCTCCTGTATGATATCCCGGTCCTTCTCTGAATTGGCAATACCTCCCAGCTTTGTATCATCCGCAAACTTTATTAGCACACTCCTACTTTTTGTGCCGAGGTCAGTAATAAAAAGATTAAATAAGATTGGTCCCAAAACTGATCCCTGAGGAACTCCACTAGTAACCTCCCTCCAGCCTGACAGTTCAACTTTCAGTATGACCTGCTGTAGTCTCCCTTTTAACCAATTCCTTATTCACCTTATTCATCAATTTTCATATTGATCCCCATCTTTTCCAATTTAATTAATAATTCCCCATGTGGCACCATATCAAATACCTTACTGAAATCTAGGTAAATTAGATCCACTGCATTTCCTTTGTCTAAAAAACCTGTTACTTTCTCAAAGAAGGAGATCAGGTTGGTTTGGCATGAGCTACCTTTTTTAAAACCATGTTGTATTTTGTCCCATTTACCATTGACTTCAATGTCCTTAACTACTTTCTCCTTCAAAAATTTTTCCAAGACCTTGCATACTACAGATGTCAAACTAACAGGCCTCTACTTACCCGGATCACTTTTTTTTTCCTTTCTTAAAAATAGGATCTATGTTAGCAATTCTCCAGTCATATGGTACAACCCCTGAGTTTACAGATTCATTAAAAATTCTTGCTAATGGGCTTGCAATTTCATGTGCCAATTCCTTTCATATTCTTGGATGAAGATTATCTGGGCCCCCCGATTTAATCCCATTAAGCTGTTCGAGTTTCACTTCTACCTCAGATATGGTGATATCTACCTCCATATTCTCATTCCCATTTGTCATGCTACCATTATCCCTAAGATCCTCATTAGCCTTATTAAAGACTGAGGCAAAGTATTTGTTTAGATATTGGGCTGGAAGTTTTTTCCTCAGTGGTATCCATAGGGGACCGGCTCTGGCACCCTCTAGAGTGGGGCACGTATGCGCTGATATAAGGGGCACTGCCAGCCCCCTCCCTCCCTCAGTTCCATCTTATTGCCAGTGTCAGTGGTAGAACACTCCCCTTGCTCTATCAAGTGGTTCTCTTTCAGTGTTCTTTGAACTTTTATTGTGTAAATAGTTGTAGACAAAAAGAAAAGGAGTACTTGTGGCACCTTAGAGACTAACAAATTTATTTGAGCATAAGCTTTCGTGAGCTACAGCTCACTTCATCGGATGCATCCGATGAAGTGAGCTTTAGCTCACGAAAGCTTATGCTCAAATAAATTTGTTAGTCTCTAAGGTGCCACAAGTACTCCTTTTCTTTTTGCAAATACAGACTAACACGGCTGCTACTCTGAAACCTAGTTGTAGACAGTTATCAGTATCCTTATAGTGTTAGTGTATTTAGTTATTCATAGTCCCCTGAGGGACTTAGCCCAGGGACAGGGCATGCCCCGCTCCCCGGGTTTCAAGCTGTGCAATCACTGTAAGAAACCCATGCCAAGCAAAGATCCACATCTTAGTTGTTTGAAGTGTCTGGGTGAGTCCCACATTCATGAAAAGTGCCATATTTGCACAGGATTCAAGCCCTGGACCAGAAAGGAGAGAGACATCAGGCTCCACACTCTCCTCATGAAGTCTGCTCTTGCACCAGCCTCAGAGCCAGCATATTTGGACTTGGTGCGAGTACTTCGGCATCGACAAGAAGTGTGCCCTCACCACTGGCTGCCTCCTGACGCCGGTCCTTGTCACCGGTACCAGCCAAAAGGCACAAGAAGCACACCAGGGAGGGGACATTCCCGAGGGTCCCAAAAGGATAAGGGAGAAGAGGAGCCTGGACCGAGTCGAGCCATTTCGCTGTCACTGGAGCATAGCCAGGTGGCATCCTCGCCTATTGGGCCTAGTCTGTCCCATGACCTGCCTCCTACCCCAGGAAGTGGTAGAAGCATGTGATACCTCATGGTGCCATCCACCCAAGAAGCCTTTCAAGCAGCAAAAGACATCTTCTTCCTCCTTCCTTCCTCCTACTCCTCGGAAAGAGAGGCTTAAGGACCCCTCCTGCCCACCCGTTTCTGAGGGAAAGCCCTCAATGGCACTCCTGCAGAAGTCACCCCCATGGCACTGTACCCCAGCCCACTTGCCAGGACCAAAGCTGCATCCCAAATCGCAGATCCGCAGCTACTCAGCAGGTTCCCAGTGATTGCCGACCTCCAGGCACCGATCTCCAGGATCCACACTGGGTCCATCACCCAAAAGTTGCCACTTCCTGGTTCACAAGTGCTGCTCACCAGAGCCTCAGCGCTCCCCGCCCAGAGTCTCAACACCACTCTTCGGAGCGACACCAGTTGCCAGGTAGCCAGCCACCGGAATTCAGACATCGGTCGCTGGAGCGTCATAGACAATCTCCATGCTCCCGGTCACCGGAGCCTGTGCATCGTTCCCGAAGCAGGTGGCATTGTTCTCTAGATTATTACCGGGCATATGAGCAGTGCCGCTGATTGCCAGATATGCAACATGGCTCAGCGGGGTCCTGATACCACTACCCGATTGGCAGGCACAAGACCGCCAGATATAGTGGGGAAACCTACCCTATGGTGGCGCCACCATGGTCACCAGAGGAAGATTGTTCCTCCTTGGGCTCTGAGAGCAAGGAGTCAATGGCCCCTAGGGATCAACTGCCACCTGCATGGCAAACAGGTTCTTCCCAGAGCCAACCTGCAGGCATGTGGCCACAGGGTCAGTGTCTGGGCTGTCGCAAGTCTATAACCCATGGGCAATTCCCCAGGCTGGGGCCCTCAGGCTCAGCGCTCAGTCTCAGAGGCATTGGAAAAATCTTCGGCCTTAGTGTCTCGACCGCTCCAGGGCTCGGTCATCATGTCGGTCCAAGGGGCCTAAGAGCTACTTCCTCCAGTGGACATGGTTCCCTAGGCAGGGGACATAGAACCCGCCCCTCTTCCTGGGCTGGCTGCCACCACCTCATTTCCTGATGAGGCAGTAGCTGACCTGTTGCAGACTGTGCCTCAGGACGATGTCAAAGCCCACCAGGAGGTGCTTAAATGGGTGGCAACCAACCTGGGACTGCAGGCAGAGGAGATGTCCGAACCCACGGATTCCCTATTTGATGTCTTTCGGCAGCAACCCTGGCAAAGGTGGCTCTACCCATGCACA
Source organism: Dermochelys coriacea (assembly GCF_009764565.3). NCBI lineage: Eukaryota > Metazoa > Chordata > Testudines > Dermochelyidae > Dermochelys > Dermochelys coriacea. The sequence continues at coordinate 2,201,741 of NC_050092.1, forward strand.
ATGGGGTAGTAAAGATTGTAAAAGCCCTGTGGCAGACCCCATCATCGCTGCCACCCATGTCTAAGTGGGCAGAGCACAAATACTATGTTTTTGCACAGGGGTTTGAGTACTTATATACATAGCCCTCTCCCGTGTCTCTGGTGGTCGTGGCTGCTAACTAGCACGAACGGCAGGGGCAGTCCTGCTCGACCCCAAAAAATTAAGATGCCAAACGACTTGATCTGTAGGGCAGGAAAATTTATTCTACAGCCTGCCTACAGCTTCACATTGCAAATCACCAGGCTCTGCTCGGCAGGTATCACTTCAATGTATGGCAGTCCACGGCCAAGTTTGCTGATTCACTCCCGCAGGATGTCAAACCGATGTTCGATGCCATACTAGAGGAAGGCAGGGCAATTGCAAGTCTCCCTCCAGGCTGCTCAAACACGACAGTCTCTGCAGTGGCCATGAGAAGGACATCATGTCTTCAGTCATCCAGTCTGTGGGCGGAGGTCCAACAGTCCATTCAGGACCTCCCATGCAACAGCTTGGCCCTGTTTTCTGAACAAACAGACAGCAGTTTACATGGCCTAAAAGACTTGAGGGCCACTTTTTGCTCGCTGGGCCTGTACACTCCAGCCCATGCTAGAAAGAGATTTAAACCTCAGCAAATGCAGAGGTTCATGGGCCATACCAGAGTGGAACCATACTGCAGAAAGAAATGGGGATATAGGCATCACCAAGGCCAATTGCCTGTGGTGGGGGCTCATTTGGGCTCGAGCTGTGCTCCTCCCAAAAACAGGTAGTCATTTTGAGGGGACGCTAGAGGACGACCTCGCAGCACGCAACCAGGATCTGTCTCACGCTTTATTTTCCCACCATTTGTTACCTTTCCTCCCGGCTTGGACCACCATAACTGTGGACCGCTGGGTCCTCAATACAGTGGCAGTGTGGTATATCCTCCAATTTTGTTCTATCCCCCCTTCCTACACCCTTCCCCATCTCTCCTCAGGGACCCTTCTCACAAGCAATTGCTCGCCCAGAAAGTGAAAGCCCTCCTGTGGCTGGGAGCCTTGAAGGAAGTGCCAGCAGAATGAACTGGGAAAGGTTTTTACTTCTGGTACTTTCTCATTCCAAAGCCCAAAGGGGCTCCACAGCCATCCTGGACCTGCAAGACCTCAACAAGTATCTCGAGAAGTTGAAGTTCTGCATGGACTCCCTGAATCCTGGAGACTGATATGCTGCCCTCGACCTAAAAGAAGCTTACTTTCACATCTCAATATTTCCCAGCCACAGGAGATTTCTACGTTTTGTGGTCGGTCAGACACATTACCAGTTCTACAAGGACAAGGTGCAGCTGCCGCCCTATCTTGCCTTCCTGCCAAAGGTGGTGTCGCACTTCCATCTTCCTCCCAGTGTTCTTTCTCAAGCCTCACACGACCAATAAGGACAGATTTGGAGTGCATCCAGCCCTTCTGCAGATCGACTCAGCTCTTTATTGCGATAGCTGACAGGATGAAGGGTCTTCCGGTGTCCTTTCAGAGGATTTCAAACTGGATCACCACCTGCATCCGCACTTGTTACAAGTTGGCATAGGCTGTACCTCCACAGATAGTGAAGGCCCACTCACCTAGGGCTCAGGCGTCTTCAGCTGCCTTCTTGGCACATGTTCCTATCCAGGACATCTGCAGTGTTGCCACATGGTCTTCGGTACACACATTCACCACGCACTACCCCATTACCCAGCAGGCCAGAGATGACGCTGGATTTGGTAAAGCTGTGTTGCAGTCGACACAGCCATGAACTCCTGCCCACCTCCAGAGGTACTACTTGGGAGTCACCTACAATAGAATGGGCCTGAGCAATCACTTGAAAAACGGTTGCTAATCTTTTGAAACTGTTCTTCGAGATGTATTGCTCATGGCCATTCCATGACCCACCCTCCTTCCCCACTGTCAGAGTTCTGGCTAGAAGGAACTGAGGGAGGGAGGGGGCTGGCAGTACCCTTATACCAGTGCATACGCGCGTCACTCCAGAGGGCACCAGAGCCGGTTTCCTACGGAGACCACTGAGGAAAAAACTATCGGCACCAGTGCCTGTGGCAAGCACACACACCTACAATGGAATGGACACGAGCAGCACATCTCAAAGAACAATTGTTACAAAAGGTCAGTAACTGTTTTTTCTTACTCACAGTATGCAGAGTTCTCTATTGTAGCAGAGCCGCCCAGCAATACTGCCTTAAAATTGCCTGTCACTGTCTTGGAGTTAACAAGGCACCATAGACTACTGGGAATCTGAAGGTGACATTGTTTCTGGGCTCTCTGCCTCAGCTGTGCATGGGAGGCTAAGGGCATCGTTACGGGGAACAGGTTCTTCCTGCACGCTCCCCACTTGCCCACCTCCAGGGCATGTTGAATCAGTTAGTCAGGAGCACATGGCCTGAGAAAGGGGAAAAATCAGTCTGAATTTGACATCTAAAGGCAGTGTCGTGTCATGTTGTATCTGTGTACCCACCCCCACCCCCACTTTCTGAAACACAAAGAACTGACCAAAGTCTGGGAGATAGTTCCCAGCCTTCTTTGGTTGGAGCCTTCCCCTCCCCACATAGATTGTTGCCCCCTTTCTTCAGCGTTATGCCCCTCACTGTGTTGTGGTTCCTCTGTTTTCTGTTTGGTTTCTCTGTGGGTTTGTGAATGTGGCTCTTTATTTTGTTTTTGTTCTCTCTCTCCATCCCTTTTCCACTCCCCAAACACACACACGCTCTCTCTGCGACCAGAAAGGGAGAACATTGGAGGTGGGGAGCAAAGAGGCTGGTTCACAACTCTTTGGGCAGGCCATGACAAGTGTGTTCCCATCCCCTTCAACTTTGGGAACCCCAGGTCTGGTGTGAAAACTTAGCCCAAAGCGCGCTACAGCGTCCTGATTTGAAACCGTTTGTCGAGTCCCATGTCCATTGTACCAGCCTGCTTCTGGGGTTCCTGTTCAATCCAGCCATATGACCTGGCAAACTTCATTTGCATCACTTTTGGGTTCAGGCTGAGTCCTGGGCTCAGCTGTGGGAGGAAATGCATGTCCCTCTGGGAGCAGGAATGTTTTCAGAGGGAAATGAGGAAAGGCTGAAAGCGCAACCAAAGTGTAGTCACTGCAGGCAGGAAAACAAGTTACTGCAAGAATTTCAAAAAACAGAGTGTAGGGCCAAGCTCCCCCACCGCCTGCCGGTTGCAGGGATTTGACCATATGAGATTCACTCACCCTCCTGATCCTGCTATAGACCTGCCTTGCTGAATGTTCCCTCGCAGAATGCCTGGTGGGACATGCATTCTAACCCCAGATTTGGCACTCTGGTTAACTCGTGCACAGGAATAAGATTCCTGTTGCAGTCCCTTACAGGGACACCCTGTACTTCCCTGGTATCTCCATAGATCCTCTCCAGAGGGCAATGGAACTGGTGTAAACCAAATCAAGCAAACTCTGGCCCAGGAATGTGTGCTCTCAGCAAATCCAGCTGGTCTGTATTACTAGTTAGGGACAATTTCTTAAAATAAAAAAACAACAAAAAAACAAGGTCTTGAGTTTGCAAATAATCAGTGAAATTCCTCAGCCAAGGCTTGAAGCTCAAGGCTTGAAGAGATGTCCCCCAGCCACTTCAGGCACAGCTTTGCCTCCCTTGGCTTCAGTGGGCTGTGGAAGAGTGCAGGAATACATTTTGCTGGGCTCAGGAAGGCAGCTAGTGCTGCCATTATATCTCACTAGCTAGTCCCAGCATTGCCCTCTGCTGGGCACAGACAGTCACCTCCGTCCATTCCGTGGAAGGCCCAGGCAGCTCAGTAATCAGACCAACACTTTGTTCTCCATCAGGTTTCATTCCGTTATCATTGCCAGCTGTATTCGGAGTGGAGAAGGACCAATCAGAAAGTCCGCTTAATGATTCCGGACTCCAAGAGCCCTCACCCCGTCCAGCATTCCCTGCTCTCCACCAAGCTCATGAAGAAGAATGCAGATGAAACAACTGTGTGAGTTATCCCAGGCCAGATATCTTCCGAGTGGGGCAGCTGTGAGCAAGGCGAGCACGAGAGTGGCTTTGCAGGAATTTCAGACAAGGTGTGTGACAGCTACAGCGACCTGGCAAAACAATCATCCCAACCAAAGGGACTTTGCACTCAGCAAGTACTTTAGTTTGAGGCAAACAAACAGATGATAAACATTTGGATGTGTGAGATGGCCCCAAAGGGATCTGAGTCCACAGAGACAGAAAGCCAGATGTGTTTATCTGCCAGAATTCTTTCTTAAAACTAAATACATTATGTGGAAAAAAATCCCTCTATATAGCTATATATAAATATTATTTTTAATGGCAATGCATATTGTGTTTCAGTCTTTTTGTGTTGATATAGACATTTTTCTAAGCTTCAGTATAGAATCTGGCAGCCTGATCTCATTCAGAGGCTGAATCTGTGCCATTTCTCAAAATGAGCGTATAAAGAACTCTTCTCATTGGACATTGCTAAAAGTTCCTGTCTCCTTTGCACTAAATGGATTTTGAGATCATTGCAGCAGGTTTTCTCCTTTGTTTTCTGTAGTGGTGGTATTGTCCTTTTGGCAAGGTTGTGTGTGCTTTTAATAATTATTATAATCCCAGAAGGAGTAAAATGACATAATACTGAATGGAGACATTTTGTATTGTAAAATACTGTAATCTTGCAAATTTCACAATGTTTCAGAATATGAAAACTCTCACTTGAAGCTGTGAGCTCAGAAAATATGAAATTATCACTTTATCCCTAGGGCTCTGCTGTGTTCAGCTGTTGGTATACTATTACTCCTGCTAAACATAGCACAGTGACTGACTCCAGGTGCTAAGATGAGATGATCCTAAGAATCACTGCATGGGCCAGAGACAGCCCATTCAGGAGACCCTTATTTGCTTAAAACCATCTAAAGACTAAGAGAGGAGCTGTTGCCACCTCCAAAAGAGCAGAGTTGAATTCTCAGTGGCTAATGTATTCTGTTCATGTTCCCTAAGATCAACATGTGCCCTGCAAGAAGTCTGAGATACACTACCGTTAACTCCTGCATGTATCTTACAGGGCATATTCATGTTCTGTATCCCAAGCAGCAGGGAGGGAAAACCTCAGGACTCCCTGCATAGTGACCTTCTGTGCACATAGCCCCTGGGGCTGCTATTTGGAGAGTCACTGAAATTGCTGCCTGGACAGTCGATGGCCCCAGGTATTTTCATCAGTTTTCAGGGCTGAATGGGCTCCTGGGTCACTCTCTAGTCCAGGGCACGGGTTCCTCTTCTTGCCACCCAGTGCATCCAGTTGCCTCTGCAATAAAGCTTAGCAAATGGCCCTTGACACCTTGCAGTGGAAGATCTGCCAAGGGATTTCCAGCAACTCTTCGTTCATAGCTAGTGTAAATGTTCCTCTTCCTGGCTTTGGCTTTCAGTCCTTGCCTCATCCTCTTCCACCTCCCACTTCTGTGACCCTCAAACAATCCCTCCTATATTTAATATTCTACTGTACACAGTGCCAGTCTGCAGGTGTTCGGTAACCATGATCCAGGCGAATGCGGCCTGGCAAGTGCTCTGATTATAGAGAGCTATTTTGGAGAGCAATATTCTGAGATCCAAATACTGCAACTATTAAGGGAAATAGCAAAGAGTAGGCAGGTTTGAATTATAGCCCTGTATTTGCATCCATGCACCATGATTCTGAGACTTGAGTTGCTGAACTCAGAGGTGGAATTTAGCTTGGATAGCACAGTTCTGGGCCTTAGCCCCATAGTTCCCAAATTGCTGGATTCTAAATCCAATGTGCCCTTTTCCGTTCTCTCTCCTGCCTGGCTGAGCTGGATCCTTTTGCCAGTGCGGCCCCTCTCCCCACCCTGGCTTTCGGTTTGGATCAAAGTAAAAAATCCTTGATGGGCAATGCTTGCCTAACTGATCATGTGAAATGCTCAGCTCTCTCTCCTGGGGTCGATGGTACATGTGGCCAGGGCTTTGCTGTCTGGCTGGCTTCCCTCCTGTGTCTGCCTTGCACTATTCATTGGTGATTGGGCGGTAGGTTACTGTGGGACGTTTTTCACTCTTTTCTCCCAAGGTTTGGTGCGGGTTTGTGCATGTTCCCATCACTGATTGAGGGAAAGTCTCTTCTCTCTCTGATAGCTCCTTGGTACCTGGGACAATAGTTCTCTCCTTTGTCACATCCATACAGTACAGAGGCTTTGCTCCCCTCCTCCCACTGCTGCCTTTCTCCCCAGCTTCCTAGGAAGGCCCTTGTCTCTTCCCTTCTGCTGGTTACCCATCAGTCTAGACTCTCCACGGGGGCTGGCATACCCTGTTGAATTCCTTACAGCCCTGGTGAGACGGGAAAGGCTCCTTCAGCAGAGGTACCATCTGAGGGGCTTGTGGGTGGCTGCACAACAGTAATCAAAATCTTGGTTGCGTTTGTGCGAAATCACGAGGAGCCCATTCAGACTCCTAGCAGCCCTAAGTGCAGCTTCAGGCTGCTCCACAGGTTTGGCCAGGTCTCTCTAGTGCTTTCCAAGAGCCACCTGAACTCACAGACACTGGCTGCTGGGTTATTGGAAAAGCACAGCCACACTTCCAGGCTTAACTGCTCTTAAGTAGTAGCTGCCTCCCACTCCTTGCTGTTTTCTGCATTAGTCTGTTGCACATGCTGCTCCATTTCTCCCCTGGGGTGTGAGATCTGGTTACAGCCATTCACTGTGCAGACACCTGTGTCTTGGGTGCATTTTTCTCCAAATGTGTTTCCCCTTTTATTTGACCTCCCAGATTCAACCAATCCCTGGGAGGTGGTTCCTTTGACACATCTAGCACAGACATAAGTCTCAAAATTCAGCTCATAGTCATATGTACATTCATGATAATAGTAATGACTCTAATGTAACCAGTCTTTCAAATAGAAACCCAGCGTTGATACAAATCTGCAACTGTGAAACCTGGGAGTCCCTCTCTCGGGTGATGGGGGTGGCTGATCCTCTCCCAAGGCAGTGTAGCTTTCTTTTCTCTCTGCATCCTTGTATTTATAGTACTTTCCAAGTGATCTGAGTTGTTGCATGTGCCCCCGTAAAATGGTGATACCCACTTTTGAATTCTCTAGGGCCTCCTCCTTCCCAGCAGAGACATTTAGCTCTTGTGGAGTCTGGAAAATCAGCGTCTCTGCTCTCGCACGTTTTAGTGTCCCGGAGGAAATACACCCTGTGATTATGTAAATAAAAGTGAAACAACTTTTGTGGTTGTTGTGTTGTTATTGGAAGAGGCAGGATGTGCTCAGTGACAAATGCTTGCTGGAAAGAAACAGCCTTCCAGTCTCACTTACCAGGCCATGATTTAGAGCACCGTGAAGATTGTTGCAGCCCTGCTTCTGTAAAGCTCCAGTTTCGAAACCTGTGCCACTAGGCTGCAGCTGAAAGCTGCCTTCTGGCTAAAGGCACGCACACACAAGCACCTTCCTCTGCTTCAGAGTCCAAAACAACCCAATTGAGGAAGAAGGCTGTACTGGTTAAAAAAACAACCTGGTTTAGAAGGGAAGTGTTGGCAACTCTAAAAAAATGACATAACAAATGGAAGAAAGGGGAAGTTGATAGTAATGAATATAAATCAGAAGTTAGGACTGAAAAGGGACATAAAGAGAAATCTGTGGCCAGCAGAGTTAAGCATAATAAGGAGGAGTTTTTAAAATATATTAGGAACAAAAAGAAACCTGGCAATGATATTGGTCTATTACTAGATGGAAATGGTAGAATTATCAATAATGCAGAAAAGGCAGACATTTTCAATAAATATTTCTGTTCTGTATTTGGGGGAAAAACATGATATAGTCTCATCATATGGTGATAACACTCTTTCCCTTGCACTAGTATCTCTGGAGGATGTTAAACAGCAGTTACTGATGTTAGAAATTTTTAAAACACTGGGCCAAGACAACTTGCACCCAGGAGTTTTAAAAGAGCTGGCGGAGGAGCTCGCTGGATTGTTAATGTTGATTTTTAGTAAGTCTTAGAGCACTGGGGAAGTTCCAGAAGTCTGGAAGAAAGCTAATGTTGTGCCAGGTTTTAAAAAGGATGACCTGGGTAGGTGATGACCTGGGTAGGTATAGGCCTTTCAACCTGATGTCAATTCCAGGCAGGATAATGGAGCAGCTAATACGGAACTCAATTAATAAAGTAAAGTAGACTAATGTAATTAATGCAAATCAGCATGGGTTTATAAATAGATCCTGTCATACTATCTTGATACTTTTTTTATGAGATTACAAAGTTTAGTTGGTTTCAGAGTAGCAGCCATGTTAGTCTGTATTCGCAAAAAGAAAAGGAGTACTTGTGGCACCTTAGAGACTAACAAATTTATTTGAGCATAAGCTTTCGTGAGCTACAGCTCACTTCATCAGAGGTAATAGTGTTGACATAATATACTTAGACTCCTGCAAGGCATTTAATTTGGGGCTGCTCAATATTTTGGTTAAAAAATTAGAGTGATATGAAATTAACATGGCACATATTAAATGGATTAAAAACTAGCTAAGTGATAGGTTTCAAAATGTATTTGTAAATGAGGAGTCCTCATCGAGAGGCTGTTTCTCCAGTGGAACCCTGCAGCAATCAGTTCTTGGCTGTATGCTATGCCACTAGCAATGACATGGAAGGAAATAAAATCATCACTGATAAAGTTTGCAAACTACACAAAAATTGGGGGAGTGGCAAATAATAGCGAGCAAGTCACTGATTCAGAGCAATCTGGATTGCTTGGAAATTGGGTGCAACCAAATAATATGGGTTTTACTATGGCTAAGTGTGAATGTGTAGAATCGTAGGACTGAAAGGGATCTCAAGAGGTCATCTAGTCCAGTCCCTTCCACTTAAGGCAGGACAAAGAATTATCTAAGGGCATGTCTACACTACGAAATTAGGTCAAATTTATAGAAGTCAATTTTTTAGAAAGCGATTTTATACAGTCGATTGTGTGTGTCCCCACTTAAGACCATTAAGTCGGCAGTGTGTGTCCACAGTACTGAGGCTAGTGTTGACTTCTGGACAGTTGCACTGTGGGTAGCTATCCCACAGTTCCCACAGTCTCTGCCACCCATTGGAATTCTGGTTTGAGATCCCAATGCCTGATGGGGCAAAAAACATTGTCGCAAATGGTTCTGAGTACATGTTGTCAGGCCCCCCATCCCTCTCTCCGTGAAAGCAACGGCAGACAATCGTTTCGTGCCTTCTTTCCTGGGTTACCCATGCAGACGCCATACCACCGCAAGCATGGAGCCCGCTCAGCTCACCGTCACCGTACATCTCCTGGGTGCTGGTAGACATGGGACTGCATTGTTGCACAGCAGCAGCTCATTGCCTTGTGGCAGCAGATGGTGCAGTATGACTGGTATCTGTCCTCGTCATCTTCTGGATGCTCTTGGCCGGCATCAGTGAGGTCGGTCATGGTGCCTGGGCAGACATGGGTGCTCCTGGCAGATCTCGATAAGGTTTATCAGGGGCGCCTGGGCAGATATGGGTGCTCCTGGCAGACCTCAGTGAGGTCTGTCAGGGGCGCCTGGACATAAATGACTCAGATCATTCTCTTTTTTAAGTTTTGTCTAATGGAGAATCAGTCCTGCCTGGAATATTGGCAGAGGGATAGCTCAGTGGTTTGAGCATTAGCCTGCTAAACCCAGGGCTGTGAGTTCAATCCTTGAGGGGGTCAGTCTGCCTCAGGCTGCTCTCCCAGCCAGCAGCACTATGAGCACCCAGGAGTCGACGACGGTTAGCAGTCGTATTGCACTGTCTGCTGCCAGCCTACCCCTTGCTCCCCTCTCCCTCCATGAAAGCAATGGCTGACAATCATTTTGTGCTTTTTTCCCGTGCGAGCGCCATATTGCTGTCAGCATCGTCATCCACCCGTCACTTCCGCTGCCGCTCTGCTCTCCTGCTCACACCATACCACAGCAAGCATGGAGCCCACTCATATCACCGCAGCAGTTATGACCACTCTAAACACCACGCACATTATCCAGCACTATATGCAGAACCACAACCTGCAAAAGCAGGAGAGTAGGCGATGGCAGCGCGATGAGGAGGGTGATGAGGACATGGACACAGACTTCTCACAAAGCACGGGCCCCGGCAATTTGGCCATCCTGGTGGCAATGGGGCAGGCTTATGCCGTGGAACACGGATTCTGGGCCCGGGAAACAAGCACAGACTGGTGGGACCGCATAGTGTTGCAGGTCTGGGACGATTCCCAATGGCTGTAAAACTTTCACATGCGTAAGGGCACTTTCATGGAACCTTGTGACTTGCTTTCCCCTGCCCTGAAGCACCAGAATACCAAGATGAGAGCAGCCCTCACAGTTGAGAAGCGACTGACAATAGCCCTCTGGAAGCTGCAACGCCAGACAGCTACGGGTCAGTCGGGAATCAATTTGGAGTGGGCAAATCTACTGTGGGGGCTGCTGTGATCCAAGTAGCTGCTGAGCTGATCACTGAACTGCTGCTATCAAGGGTAGTGACTCTGGGAGATGTGCAAGTCATAGTGGATGGCTTTGCTGCAATGGGATTCCCTAACTGTGGTGGGGCGATAGATGGAACGGATATCCCTATCTTGGGACCGGACCACCAAGGCAGCCAGTATATAAACCGAAAGGAGTACTTTTCAGTGGTGCTGCAAGCACTGGTGGATCACAAGGGACGTTTCACCAACATCAATGTGGGATGGCCAGGAAAAGTACATGACGCTCGCATCTTCAGGAACTGGTCTGTGGGAATGGCTGCAGCAAGGGACTTGCTTTCCAAACCAGAAAATAACCATTGGGGATGTTGAAATGCCTATAGTTATCCTTAATGCCATGGCTCATGAAGCCATACACAGGCACCCTGGACAGTAATCAGGAGCTGTTCAGCTACAGGCTGAGCAAGTGCAGAATGGTGGTAGAATGTGCATTTGGACGTTTAAAAGCACGCAGGCGCAGTTTACTGACTCGGTTAAACCTCAGCAAAATCAATATTCCCATCATTATTACTGCTTGCTGTGTACTCCACAATATCTGTGAGAGTAAGGGGGAGACATTTATGGGAGAGTGGGAGGTTGAGGAAAATCGTCTGGCCGCTGATTACGCGCAACCAGACACCAGGGCGGTTAGAAGAGCACAGCAGGGCGCGCTGCGCATCAGAGAAGTTTTGAAAACCAGTTTCATGACTGGCCAGGCTAAGGTGTGAAAGTTCTGTTTGTTTCTTCTTGATGAAAACCCGCCCCCTTGGTTCACTCTTCTTCCCTGTAAGCTAACTGTCTTCCCCTCCCCCCTTTGATCACCGCTTGCAGGGGCAATAAAGTCATTGTTGTTTCAAATTCGTGCATTCTTTATTAATTTGTCATACAAATGGGGAGATAACTGCCAAGGTAGCCCGGGAGGGGTGGGGTAGGAGGGAAGCATCGGGTGGGATGGTGGAGGAGGGGAGGATGGAAGGACCATCTCTGACAGGTGTTTTTCTAACCTCCTCTTAAAAATCTCTAATGACAGAGATTCCACAACTCCCTAGGAAATTTATTCCAGTGCTTAACTACCCTGGCAAGAAGTTTTTCCGAACGACCAACCTAAACCGCCTTTGCTGCAATTTAAGCCCATTACTTCTTGTCCTATCCTCAGAGGTTAAGAACAACAATTTTTCTCCGTCGTCCTTGTAGCAACTTTTTATGTACAGTACTTGAAAACTGTGATCATGTCCCCACCCTGTCTTCTCCAGCCTAAACAAACCTAATTTTTTCAATCTTCCCTCATAGGTCATGTTTTCTAGACCTTTAATAATTTTTGTTGCTCTTCTCTGGACTTTCTCCAATTTGTCCACATCCTTCCTGAAATGTGGCGCCCAGAACTGGACACTGTATGTATGCAACTGATTGTTTCTTACTAAGTGGAGTACTTTGCATTTGTCATTATTGAATTTCATCTTATTTACTTCAGTTTGTCCAGATCATTTTGAATTTTAATCCTGTCCTCCAAAACATTTGCAACCCCTCCCAGCTTGGTATCATCCGCAAACTTTATAAGTGTACTCTCTGTGCCATTAGCTAAATTATTAATGAAGATATTGAACAGAACTGGACCCAGAATTGATCTCTGGAGGACCCCATTTGATATGTCCTTCCAGCTTGACTGTGAACAACTGATAACTACGCTCTGGCAACAGTTTTCCAACCAGTTCTGCACTCACCTTATAGTAGCTCCATCTAGGTTGTATTTCCCTATGTTGTTTATGAGACGGTCATGCGAGACAGTTTCAAAAGCCTTACTAAAGTCAAGATATATCACATCTACCACTTCTCCCCTTCCACCAGGCTTGTTACTCTGTCAAAGAAACCTAGTAGATGGGTATGACAGGATTTGTTCTTGACAAAATCCATTCTGACTGTTATTTATCACCTTATTATCTTCTCGGTGTTTGCAAATTGATTAATTAATTATTTGCTCCATTATCTTTCCGGGTACAGAAGTTAAACTGACAGATCTGTAATTCCTCAAGTTGTCCTTATTTCTCTCTTTATAGATAGGCACTATATTTTCCCTTTTCCAGTCTTCTGGAATCTCTCACATCTTCCATGACTTTTCAGAGATAATCACTAATGGCTCAGATATCTCCTCAGTCCACTCCTTGAGTATTCTAGTATTTCATCAGGCCCTGGTGACTTGAAGACATCTAACTTGTCTAAATAATTTTTAACTTGTTCTTTCCCTATTTTAGCCTCTGATCCTACCTCATTTTCACTGCCATTCATTATGTTAGACGTCCAATTGCTACTAACCTTTGTTTGCTACTAACCTTTGTGGTGAAAACCAAACCAAAAAAGTCATTTAGCACGTCTCCCATTTCCACATTTTCTGTTATTGTTTCCCTCCCACCGCCATTGAGTAACAGGCCTATCCTGTCCTTTGTCTTCCTCTTGCTTCTAATGTATTTTCTTATAATCTCGTTTTGTGCCTTGGCCTTTCTAATTCTGTCCCTACGGACTTGTGTTGTTTGTTTATATTCATCTTTTGTAATTTGACCTAATTTCCACTTTTTGTAGGACTCTCTTTTGAGTTTCAGATAATTGAAGATCTCCTGGTTAAGCCAGGGTGGTCTCTTGCCATACTTCCTATCTTTCCTATGCAGTGGGATAGTTTGCTCTTGTGCCCTTAATAATGTCTCTTTGAAAAACGGTCAACTCTCTTGAACTGTTTTTCCCCTTAGACTTGCTTCCCATGGGATCTTACCTACCAACTCCCTGAGTTTGCGAAAGTCTGCCAACTTCCTGGTGCAAGTGCTGGAAGAACCAAGTAGGGGCTGTGCTCCTCTTGACCTGCTGCTCACAAACAGGGAAGAAGTGGTAGGGGAAGTAGAAGTGGGTGGCAACCTGAGCAGTAGTGACCATGAGACGGTCACGTTCAGGCTCCTGACAAAAGGAAGAAAGGAGAGCAGCAAAATACAGACCCTGGACTTCAGAAAAGCAGGCTTTGATTCCCTCAGAGAACTTATGGGCAGGATCCCCTGGGATGCTAATATGAGGGGGAAAGGAGTCCAGGAGAGCTGGTTGTATTTTAAAGAAGCCTTACTGAGGGTGCAGGAACAAACCATCTCAATGTGCAGAAAGAATAGCAAATATGGCAGGTGACCAGCGTGGCTTAACAGTGAAATCTGTGGTGAGCTTAAAACACAAAAAGGAAGCTTACAAAAAGTGGAAACTTGGTCAGATGACTAGGGCGGAATATAAAAATATTGCTTGAGCATGCAGGGGTGTAATCAGGAAGGCCAAGGCACAATTGGAGTTGCAGCTAGCAAAGAATGTGAAGGGTAACAAGAAGGATTTCTACAGGTATGTTAGCAGCAAGAAGGTGGTCAGGGAAAGTGTGGGACCCTTACTCAATGGGGGAGGCAACCTAATAACAGATGATGTGGAAAAAGCTGAAGTACTCAATGTTTTTTTTGCCGCAGTCTTCACAGACAAGGTCAGCTCCCAGACTGCTGCACCGGGCAGCACAATATGGGGAGGAGATTAGCAGCCCTCAATGGTGAAAGAACAGGTTAAGGACTATTTAGAAAAGTGGGACATGCACTAGTCCATGGGGCCAGATGCAATGCATCCGAAGGTGCTGAGGGAGTTGGCTGATGTGATTGCAGAGTCATTGGTCATTATCTTTGAAAACTCATGGTGACTGGGGAAGGTCCTGGACGATTGGAAAAGGGCAAATATAGTGCCCATCTTTAAAAGAGGGAAGAAGGAGAATCTGGGGAACTACAGACCCCCTCAGTCCCTGGCAAAATCATGGAGCAGATCCTCAAGGAATCCATTTTGAAGCACTTGTATGAGAGGAAGATGATCAGGAACAGTTAACATGGATTCACTAAGGGCAAGTCATGCCTGACCAACCCGATTGCCTTTTATGATAAGATAACTGGCTCTGTGGATTGGATAAATGGACTATAAGGAGGATAGAAAGCTGGCTAGATCATCGGGCTTGATGTCTAGTTGTCAGCCGACATCAAGCGGAGTGCCCTGGGGTCAGTCCTGGGGCTGGTTTTGATCAACATCTTCATTAATGATCTGGATAATGGGATGGATTAAACCCTCAGCAAGTTTGTGGATGACACTAAACTGGAGGGAGAGGTAGATATGTTGGAGGGTAGGGATAGGGTCCAGAGTGACCTAGACAAAGTGAAGAATTGGGCCAAAATAAATCGGATGAATTTCAACAAGGACAAGTGCAGAGTCCCGCACTTAGGACGGAAGAATCCCATGCAATGCTCCAGGTTGGGGACTGACTGGCTAAGCAGTTCTGCAGAAAAGGACCTGGGGATTACAGTGGACAAGAAGCTGGATATGAGTCAACGGTGTGCTCTTGTTGCCAAGAAGGTTAACTACATATTGGGCTGCATTAGTAGGAGCATTGCCAGCAGATCGAGGGAAGTGATTATTCCCCTCTATTCGGCACTGGTGAGGCCACATCTGGAGTATTTCATCCAGTTTTGGGCCCCACCCTACAAGAAGAATGTGGAAAAGTTGGAAAGAGTCCAGCGGAGTGCAACAAAAATGATTAGGGGGCTGGGCACATGATTTATGAGGAGAGGTTGAGGGAACTGGGCTTATTTAATCTGCAGAAGAGAAGTGTGAGGGGGGATTTGATAGTAGTTTTCAACTACCCGAAGAGGGGTTCCATAGAGGATAGAGCTAGGCTGTTCTCAGTGCTGGCAGATGACAGAATGAGGAGTAATGGTCTCAAGTTGCAGTGGGGGAGGTCTAGGCTGGATATTAGGAAAAACTATTTCACTAAAAGGATGATGAAGCACTGGAATGGGTTACCTAGGGAGGTGGTGGAATCTCCATCCTTAAAGGTTTTTAAGGCCTGGCTTGACAAAGCCCTGGCCAGGATGATTTAGTTGGTGTTGGTCCTCTTTTGAGCAGGGGGTTGGACTAGATGACCTCCTGAGGTCTCTTCCAACCCTAATCTTCTATGATTCTATGATTCCTTGAAATCCATTATCTTTATTTTGCTGTTCTCTCTCCTACCATTTCACGTTCACTTTCACCCAAGCTACCTTCCTCCTTCAAAATCTCAACCGGCTTCTCCCCATTTGTCAAAATCAAATCTAGAACAGCCTCTCCCGTAGCAGCTTTCTCCACCTGAAATAAAAAATGATCTCCAATACATTCCAATAACTTGTTGGAACTTCTCCTGTAGCTCAAGCGGTAGATGTGCGCGCTCTGCTTCCGCGGGACCTGGGTTCAAATCCTGCTGACAAACCATGGGGTTGGGGGGAGGGATAGCTCAGTGATTTGAGCATTGGCCTGCTAAACCCAGGGTTGAGAGTTCAATCCTTGAGGGGGCCATTGAGGGATCTGGAGCAAAAATTGGGGATTAGGTCCTGCTTTGAGCAGAGAGTTGGACTAGATGACCTCCGGACACCTCTTCCAACTCTGATATTCTGTGATTATCTGTGCCCTTCTCTGTTGTTTTCCCATCACTATCAAGTGCTGTACTTTGGATGATTATGTTAAAAAAAAAAAAAAAACAAAAAAACCTTGATCCACCTCTTCTTCCTGGTTAAATAGTCTGTAGTACACCTTTCTATGACATCACCCTTGTCTTTTACCCCTTCTGTCCTTACCCAGATACTTTCAACAAGTCTTTCTCTTATTTCTATCTCAACCTCAATCCAAGTATATACATTTTTGATATATAAGGCAACATCTAGGAACAAAGAATGTAGACCGTGCTTACAGGATGGGGGACTCTGTCCTAGGAAGCAGAGACTCTGAAAAAGATTTGGGGGTCATGGTGGATAATCAGCTGAACATGAGCTCCCAATGCAATGCTGTGGCAAAAAAGCTAATGTGATCCTGGGATGCATAAATGGGAAAGTTGAATCGGAGTAGAGAGGTTGTTTTACCTCTGTATTTGATACTGGTACAACTGCCTATGGAATACTGGGTCCATCCACAATTCCAGAAGGATGTTGATAAATTGAAGAGGGTTCAGAGAAGAGCCATGGGAATGATTAAAGGATTAGAAAACCTGCCTTATAGTGATAGACTCAAAGAGGTCAGTCTATTTAGCTTCACAATGGCTGGAAGTTGAAGCTAGACAAATCCAGACTGGAAATAAGATGTAGATTTAACAGTGAGGGCAATTAGCCACTGGAACAATTTACCAAATGGCATAGTGGATTATCCATCATGGGCAATTTTTAAATCAAGACTGGATGTTTTTCTAAATGATCTGCTCTAGGAATTATTTTGGAGCAGTTCTCTGCTATACACAAGGTCAGGCTAGATGATCACAATGATCCCTTGTGGCCTTGAAATCTGAGTCTCCTCAGCACAGTGCCAGGAGCTGTCTGAAAGGAACAGTTTCCTCTTCTGTTCCAGACTCTCCCTGTTTTGCAGGTCACAGCAACAATACACAGCAGTTTATGACAAGGAGCAAGAAAAAGTCCCCAGGTTCAAGGTAGGAAATTCCCCAGGGAGTGCAGGTGGGACATTGGGTTGTTCCCCAGTGCTGGAGTAGGTGATTGGAACTGCTCATGGCTACATGGGGATCTGGGCTGGAAAACAGCATATGAGCATTCTGCAGGGGCATTTTTGCTGTTCTCTGCGCATCCCCTCCTGATTCCCATCGCCCCTTCTTGCAATCCTGGGGCCCTGTTGAGCTGCCACAGCTAATGGCAGCTCAGTCCAAGGTGAATGGAGACGTGTTTGCTTCATAACCCCTCTCGCTGCAGTGCTAGGCCCCCCCTTCAACCTCCTGTAATGCAGGGGCCAACATGCTTTTCCCACAGGCTCCCTCTCCCCCGCGCCCTCCACTCCTGGCAGCTCCATGCAGACTCACTATCACGTCCCATCTCCCTGCCAGCATGGGAACAGCTCACCCATCCCACACTGCCCTAAGCCCACGCCATCAGTATCAATGATCAGCCCCTCCCCCCATAACCCAGTCTCCTGCCCCCAGGCTCTTCTCACAAATCTCTCCCTCCAGTTGACAGGGCTCCCCCCTACGCAGAACTGATTTCCCCCTTGCTCTGTCAGTTCCTGGTCTGCCCAAGTCACAGCCCAGGTTCCTCAGTTGCCCCTCATTAGCTGAATCCCCCCAATCCACATTTTCCCCACACACCCAATTGCCTCTTCTTCCAGCTCCCTCCTTGCACCTTCCTGCCTGCTTTTCTCACCCACCCTCCTCCTCCTCCTGGCTCTTGATCCAGCCACCCCTTTTTCTGCTCTCCCATCTTTTGCCCCTTGGGCCAAGTCTTCCCCACCCCTAGCCATGCACTGCCCCCACTCCTGCTTTGCCCCCAAATGCAGAATCTCTACTCTCCCTGGCTTCCCCTGAACTGCCCATTTGGCCTGGATCCCACACTGGCAGCACCATGGAGTCCCTCAGTGGTGACTCCTGGAGGGGCATTGCTGCCCATGGGGCATTTCCTCAGTGGGTGTTTAGTGTGTTATTTTCAGCTGCCTCTCTGGTCACAGGCTTATAGCAGTGTTGCAAAATAAGTACTCTTGGCCCACTGAGCCAGGCAGAAGGAAAGGGGAAGGGGGAAGTGAGGTGTAGGGAAGGAATTGAATACATTCAGTGAGATGGAGAGGACAAAATCTCACATCCCAAGTGGTGATGGGGATTTAGCCAGAGCTGGTAGTTTCATTTAGGTCCCTCTCTCTGGTCCCCTCCGGACAAGACATCTCTCAGGCTTAAGGCAGGAGAAGGCACAATTGTGTCATGCTGGATAGGTCTCGGGATGGTGGGGATGGCAGCCCTGATGACGATGCTTGCTCCTTTCAGTCAACTGGTGCTCTAGCCAGTTTCTCCCCCCCCCCTTTCTGAGGACCCCCAAGGGCAGCAGTGGACAGAAAAGCCCATCCCCTCACTATTTTGTCCCCTAATTAAGCCCAATTTCCAACTCACCAATTTTGTTCCATTGATTTGCGCTCCTACACGTCTCATGTTTACCAGGCATGATTTTAACACAGTCCTTACACAGTTACCTCAGAGGTCTGTTTGTTTAGACATATTCCATTTCCAGCTCCCTTTTGCACATTTTCCCATTAACATTTGTTACTGTAGGTTATTGTGACACTCTGCACTTCCACTCTTTGCACAGTTAAGCTCACAATTAGGTTTGCCAGGCATCTGGTTTTCAAGTGGAACGTCCAGTGGGAAAAGGGACCCTGGAGGCCCAAGTCAGCACAGCTGACCAGGCCACTAGAAGTTTGGTAGGCTGCAGTGGCTAGCTCCGCATGGCTCCTGGAAGCAGCTGGCATGTCCCCCCCGGCTCCTAGGCACAGGGGCGGCTGCAGGGGCTCTGCGGTGCAGGCACTGCCCTGAGTGGTGGCTCTGTGCCTAGGAGCTGGAGGGACATGCTTCCTGGGAGCCACCTGAGGTAAGCGCTACCTGGGCCCGAACCGCCTCCCGCAGTTGGAGCCCCACCCCTGCCCCAACCCAGTGAAAATGAGCAAATGTGGGGGACAGCGAGTGATGAAGTGAGTCGGGGGGGGAGGAGAAGTGTGCGTGCGCTCGGGGAAGGGGTGTTCGGTTTTCTGCAGTTAAAAAGTTGACAGCCCTACTCACATTTAGGGTAGGGTTGTAGGCCCCGTTGTTCCAACATGCCTCCCCTTGCGTCTGTAGCAGGTTGGAGCTGTGCCTGGCAAATGCAGCAGAGTCAAATCACCAGCAGCTGCATAGATCTGGATTAAGCTGGGAGCATGTTACCTCAATAGACCAGAGAGGTGGAGCTTGTAGCTCTGGATTAGCCTTTCCTCCCTGCATTGCATCTCCCAGGAAGAGCTGGAGAGGAAATGACACTGTAAAAAGCCAAACAGGTGCGTTTCCTGCCTGTCCCCACTCAGGCCTGATGCCTCTGGGGCCAAGCTGCAGCCTGGCTCATCCTGGCGGTATAACAGCATCATACACTGCAGCAGGGCCAGCTCTGCCATCTCACAGCCCCAGATGGGAGAATCAGGCCCAAGGCTCCTCTGCCTTCAGGTTGGGGCGCCATTTCAGACTGCGGAGGAGGGCAACTTTTGTTGTGATTCCAGGGGGTACTTAGGCACCTGAAAACTCTAGGTTTTTTTGCAGATAACTTAGAAGTTAGCTCACCGGAGCACTGTATCTAATTCCTATATAAAGGAAGGAAAAAAAAATATACTAGCACCAATTAAAGCCGTAATTTTAAGTTATGCAAGTTTCAAACTATGAGGAGATAATACAGCAAGATATTCCCAATCCCAAACCTTGAGGAATCAGTTTTGGAGCTTTAACGCACATATCAGAAACACACATTTGATACTTTGTATGTTATTAGGGTGCCCATATGTCCTGTTGTGGCTGGGACAATCCCCTTTGTAAGCCCTGTCCTGGACATCCCGACATTTAACAAAACTGGGCATTTGGCTCATTTGATCTTGGCAACTGAGGAGTTGGCAAAAGCAGACAAACAGATGCCCAGTTTACCAAACAGGGGGGTGCACCCCCCTAAGGGGGCACAGAGGAATATTGGAGGGGGCGGCACTGTGAGGTGCTGGGCAGTGGGGTTTAGCCCCAGCTGGAGCAGGACTCGGGGTGGGGTCAGCCCCTGCTGCTGGCTGTGAGTGGAAGTGCAGCTCTGGTGAGCCCTGTGCAGGGTGGGGATGATGGTGTGTGGCTTGGAAGTCCCAGACATCCCAAATATGGTCCCCTATATGTTATCTTTAGTAGCTATACATATGCTGCCCTGTAGTTAACCTCAGTCAGCTCTGCCATGGAGAACCTCATCCCTTTTGGGGGAAAAAAAGAAAAGGAGTACTTGTGGAACCTTAGAGACTAACAAATTTATTTGAGCATAAGCTTTCCTGAGCTGTAGCTCAGGAAAGCTTATGCTCAAATAAATTTGTTAGTCTCTAAGGTTCCACAAGTACTCCTTTTCTTTTTGCGAATACAGACTAACACGGCTGCTACTCTGAAACCTTTAGGGGGAGACTCACTCGAGTGCACATGGCACCTGCCCACGTTAAGGTACCAAAAAAACCAAAACAAAAACCACACAACCAGGACAGCTGGCAGCATGCACTTCCATTCGGTGGACAGCATCCAAGGCCAGAAGGGACTACTGTGATCATTAATCTGACCTGCATAGCAGAAGCCAGAGACCTGAGCACAGATCTGTTAGAAAAACATCCAGTCTTGATTTTAAAATTGCCAGTGACAGATAATCCACCAGGCCACTTGGTAAATTGTTCCGATAGTTAACCGTGAGGGTAATAAAACATTTCCACATTATTTCCAGTCTGAATTTGTCTAGCTTCAACTTTCAGCCATTGGATCATGTTAGACCATTCCCTGCTAGATTGCAGAGCCCATTATTAAATATTTTTTCCCCAGGTAGGTGTAATCAAGTCACCCCTGAACCTTCTTTTTGTTAAGCTAAATAAATTGAGTTGTTTAAAGGGTTCAAAAACCTACCTTGCAGTGATAGACACAATCATTCCCATGGCTCTTCTCTGAACCCTCCCCAATTTAGCAACATCCTTCTTGAATTGCGAGCACCAGAACTGGACACAGTATTCCAGTAGCCAGGCACCCATGTCAAATACAGAAGTAAAATAATCTTTCTACTCTGACTGGAGATTCCCTTGTCTATGCTTTGCAATGGAGCACATGCACCACCAGGGCACCTCTTCGTGGCTGGGTTTGAGGATTAGCTCTCACCTGGTCTAGTGACTCTTCTGGCTGTTCACACCCTGGCCCCTCTCTCTCATTCATGACCTAGTTTTCCAGGCAAGTCACTGTATAGTCTTCCTCTTTTGGTAGCACTATAAGGGATATCAAAGTCTCTCTCAAAGTAAATGCATCCAATGAAGTGAGCTGTAGCTCACGAAAGCTTATGCTCTAATAAATTTGTTAGTCTCTAAGGTGCCACAAGTCCTCCTTTTCTTTTTGCAAAGTCTCTCTGGATCAGCTATCCAGTTGGTGTCTCCAACAATCCTGTGCCACTTCCTAGCAGCTGATAGGGAAACCCAGACCCACTCCCTACACTGGGTTCCAACCCAGGGGCCCTTTAACAAGCAGCCAAAAAGTCTGCACAGTTCTCTTGCTTGCTGCTGTTTTCCTGTCCTCCTTCCTACCTACCACTCTGACCAGCCCTCTCCCTGCAACCCCCTTCTGCTGCAAACTTCCTGGCTTTCTACAAGCTGCCCCTGGCTAGGTAGCCACAGCAAGCAGCCTTTATCAGACTCTGCTCTCCCCCAAGTGCAGCCTCTATGATTAATTGGCCCCTTCAGGGCCAGGGTGTGGTGAACCTCTCCCCCCCTGCATCCAAAGATCACATTAGCCTTTGTAGTCACAGCATTGCACTGGGCACGCACGTTCAGCCAGTTATCCACCCCAACCCCCAAATCTTTTTCAAAGTCAAGCCCTCCTTACAGATTTCCTGGGACAACTGCTTCAAACAA
Source organism: Dermochelys coriacea (assembly GCF_009764565.3). Taxonomy (NCBI): domain Eukaryota; kingdom Metazoa; phylum Chordata; order Testudines; family Dermochelyidae; genus Dermochelys; species Dermochelys coriacea. Next base: position 2,223,687 of record NC_050092.1, read on the forward strand.
AGGGTGATCCTGGGAAAACCTGGCCAGGTGGCAACTTTATGGTAAGAGCCTACATAGTGCAGAGAAGCTGGTGGGCAGGGGACATGAATCTCAGCCAGGGAGAATATCTGAGCTCTGCAAGCTGTTCATTTTGCTTTCCACTGGCTGGATCTACCTGCGCTTGGCCCATTGCTAGGACAAGCAGCTTTCATCAGTTTGCAGTGGCTATTTGTCCTGGGGATACAGTCGAGTCCTGCCCCCCGCAGGTGTGTGTCAGCCCTGAGGGGAGGGGGTTTGCACTCTGCAGAGGCTCAGCTGGAGACCAGGCCCTGTCATGCTGCTGCTTCTCAGTTCCCTTTTCTGACTAGCTTCTGTAGCTGGCCTCAGTGAGAAGCTACAAGGTCTGCCCTCCTCCAGCACCATCCATGCAGGGACCTTGCAGCCCTTTGCAAACATGAACAAAGAGCATTATGAGGTGGGGAGGTAACATCATCCCCATTACACAAGTGAGGAAACTGAGGCACAGAGACGGGGAAGTATCACCCATCAAGTCACTGGCAGAGCTGGGAATAGACCTATGTTCCTGATTCCCAGTCTTGAGCTCTATCCACTGCACCAAATTTCCTCTCTCCTTCCTCTCAAATTGATCCACTTCCTTGTGGCAAACCCTGACCTCCTTAAAAAGACAGGAGTCCTTGTGGCACCTTCGAGGCTAATAAATTTATTAGAGCATAATACCTACCTACTGAAGTGAAAAAACAGATTGACAAAGCCAGAAGAGTATCCAGAAGTCACCTACTACAGGACAGGCCCAACAAAGAAAATAACAGAACGCCACTAGCCATCACCTTCAGCCCCCAACCAAAACCTCTCCAGCGCATCATCAAAGATTTACAACCGATCCTGAAAAATGATCCCTCACTCTCACAGATCTTGGGAGACAGACCAGTCCTTGCTTACGGACTTCCCCCCAACCTGAAGCAAATACTCACCAGCAACCACACAAAAACACTAACCCAGGAACCTATCCTTGCAACAAAGCCCAATGTTAACTCTGTCCACATATTTATTCAAGTGACACCATCATAGGACCTAATCACATTAGCCACGCCATCAGGGGCTCGTTACCTGCACATCTACCAATGTGATATGTGCCATCATGTGCCAGCAATGCCCCTCTGCCATGTACATTGGTCAAACTGGACAGTCTCTACGTAAAAGAATGAATGGACACAAATCAGACGTCAAGAATTATAACATTCAAAAACCAGTTGGAGAACACTTCAATCTCTCTGGTCACTCGATCACAGACCTAAGAGTGGCTATCCTTCAACAAAAAAGCTTCAAAAACAGACTCCAAGGAGAGACTGCTGAATTGGAATTAATTTGCAAACTGGATACAATTAACTTAGGCTTGAATAGAGACTGGGAATGGATGAGTCATTACACAAAGTAAAACTATTTCCCCATGGTATTTCTCCCCCCCCACCCCACCCCCCACTGTTCCTCTGATATTCTTGTTAACTGCTGGAATTAGCCTACCTGCTTGTCACCATGGAAGGTTTTCCTCCTTTCCCCCCCCTGCTGTGGGTGATGGCTTATCTTAAGTGATCACTCTCCTTACAGTGTGTATGATAAACCCATTGTTTCATGTTCTCTCTGTGTGTGTATATAAATCTCTCCTCTGTTTTTTCCACCAAATGCATCCGATGAAGTGAGCTGTAGCTCACGAAAGCTTATGCTCTAATAAATTTGTTAGTCTCTAAGGTGCCACAATGGATTGTAGTTTCCTCAGGAAGTCAGTGGTGTCTCGAAGATAGCTGGGAGTGCTGGTAACGTAGAGTCTGAAGAGGGAGTCTACATGGCAGCCTGACAGCAGGATTGTCTGGCTAATGCCTGAGATGATGGGGCATCCAGGATTTCCAGGTTTATAGATCTTGGGTAGCAGATAGAATACTCCAGGTCGGGGTTCCAGGGGTGTGTCTGTGCGGATTTGTTCTTGTGCTTTTTCAAGGAGTTTCTTGAGCAAATGCTGTAGTTTCTTTTGGTAACCCACGGTGGGATCAGAGAGTAATGGCTTGTAGAAAATGGTGTTGGAGAGCTGCCTAGCAGCCTCTTGTTCATATTCTGACCTATTCATGATGACGACAGAACCTCCTTTGTCAGCCTTTTTGAATATGATGTCAGAGTTGTTTCTGAGGCTGTGGATGGCATTGTATTCTGCACGGCTGAGGTTATGGGGCAAGTGATGCTGCTTTTCCACAATTTCAGCCCATGCACGTCGGTGGAAGCACTCTATGTAGAAGTCCAGTCTGCTGTTTCGACCTTCAGGAGGAGTCCACCCAGAATCCTTCTTTTTGTAGTCTTTGTAGGAAGGTCTCTGTGGGTTAGTATGTTGTTCAGAGGTGTGTTGGAAATATTCTTTGAGTCAGAGATATCGAAAATAGGATTCTAGGTCACCACAGAACTGTATCATGTTCGTGGGGGTGGAGGGGCAGAAGGAGAAGCCCCGAGATAGGACAGATTCTTCTGCTGGGCTAAAAGTATAGTTGGATAGATTAACAATAATGCTGGGTGGGTTAAGGGAACCACTGTTGTGGCCTTTTGTGGCATGTAGTAGTTTAGATAGTTTAGTGTCCTTTTTCTTTTGTAGAGAAGCAAAGTGTGTGTTGTAAATGGCTTGTCTAGTTTTTGTAAAGTCCAGCCACGAGGAAGTTTGTGTGGAAGGTTGGTTCTTTATGAGAGTATCCAGTTTTGAGAGCTCATTCTTAATCTTTCCCTGTTTGCTGTAGAGGATGTTGATCAGGTGGTTCCGCAGTTTCTTTGAAAGTGTGTGGCACAAGCTGTCAGCATAGTCTGTGTGGTATGTAGATTGTATTGGATTTTTTACCTTCAGTCCTTTTGGTATGATGTCTATCAGTTTGCATTTGGAAAGGAAGATGATGTCTGTATCTGTAGGAGTTTTTTCATGAAGTTGACAGATTTCCACTCCATATGGCTAAATTCAGTGCCTTGCATAATGACAGGTTTCAGAGTAGCAGCCGTGTTAGTCTGTATTTGCAAAAAGAAAAGGAGTGCTTGTGGCACCTTAGAGATTAACAAATTTATTTGAGCATAAGCTTTCGTGAGCTACAGCTCACTTCATCGGATGCATTCGTGGAAAAGACAGTGGGGACATTTATATATAAAGAGAACATGAAACAATGGGTGTTACCATACACACTAACGAGAGTGATCACTTAAGGTGAGCTATCACCAGCACGAGAGCGGGGGGGGGGAAGAACCTTTTATAGTGATAATCAAGGTGGGCCATTTCCAGCAGTTGACAAGAAAGTCTGAGGAACAGTGGGGGGTGGAGGGGGGGATAAACATGGGGAAATAGTTTTACTTTGTGTAATGACCCATCCACTCCCAGTCTATATTCAAGCCTAAGTTAGTTGTATCCAGTTTGTTGCAAGGATGGGTTCCTGGGTTAGTGGTTCTGTTGTGTGGTTCTGTTGTGTGCTGGTGAGTATTTGTTTCAGGTTGGGGGGCTGTCTGTAAGCAAGGACTGGCCTGTCTCCTAAGATCTGTGAGAGTGACGGGTCGTCCTTCAGGATAGGTTGTAGATCCTTGATGATGCGTTGGAGAGGTTTTAGTTGGGGACTGAAGGGGACGGCTAGTTTCTGTTATTTTCTTTGTTGGGCCTGTCCTGTAGTAGGTGACTTCTGGGTACTCTTCTGGCTCTGTCAATCTGTCAACCCAAAACAGACATTGAATCCAAGTGCCTGCCTTGCAGCGCCACCTGCTAGGTATCACTAACACTGCAGATGCCACCATTCTTGGCGATACATTGTACAGACATGGCCTGTCCCTCCCTCAGAGACACCCTTTCTCTATGCCTTCTGACCTTCCCCCAGGAAGCATTAGCCTGCTCTGAGGAGAGACTGAGCCGGGAGCCCCACAGCCTCTGGGGCTGCCCATCTCATTGCAGTCTGGCTCCCCTCCATCCTTGGGAGCTGTGCAGTGCTGGGCATTGTGCTGCTCTAATGAGGACCCAAAGGGTACACAGAGCCTCTGCAGTGTCATTACATCATATACTTCCACAATCCCTCTGCCCTGATAGCCAGATCTGCCCACAGCTGTTTGGTTGGGAAATTTCCCAGTCTGCAGTTGGGAAATTTGAAAATTATATTTTTATTTTTTTCCCGTTGTGCAGCTAATGAATCCCTGAATAGACGGGACAATTGAGTCACTGCTCCAGCTCCCGGCATTTCCTGAAAAGCAGCCCTGGCTGGTTATGAGCTCAGCTAGGAAAACATTCTCCGGCAAGAGGGTTCTGGCTCCAGCTGCTTCGCTGACAGAAAATTATGTCTAGTTTCAGGCAAAGTCTCAAGTTTCTGCAGCCTCGTCCTATTCTTGCCCTTGAAAACTGCCTCTTGTGCAAGTTAGTGTCACCATCTCCTGGGTCTCAGATGCTGTGGAGTGATGGGATGTTGCTGAGCAGATGGAGGGACATGATGAAACTTTGGACACTCAGCAAAACTGTCTAAAAGCCTTTTACTCAGCAGACAGGCCTCCCCATTCATAGATTCATAGATACTAAGGTCAGAAGGGACCATTCTGATCATCTAGTCCGACCTCCTGCACAGCGCAGGCCACAGAATCTCACCCACCCACTCCTATGAAAAACCTCACCCATGTCTGAGCTATTGAAGTCCTTAAATCATGGTTCAAAGACTTCAAGGAGCAGAGAAGCCTCCCTCAAGTCAACCATGCCCCATGCTACAGAGGAAGGCGAAAAACCTCCAGGGCCTCTCCAATCTGCCCTGGAGGAAAATTCTTTCCCGACCCCAAATATGGCGATCAGCTAAACCCTGAGCATATGGGCAAGATTCACCAGCCAGATACCCAGGAAAGAATTTTCTATAGTAACTCGGATCCCATCCATCTAATATCCCATCTCAGGGGATTTGGCCTATTTACCCTGAATATTTAAAGATCAATTACTTACCAAAATCCCATTATCCCATCATACCATCTCCTCCATAAACTTATCGAGTAGAATCTTAAAGCCAGATAGATCTTTTGCCCCCACTGCTTCCCTTGGAAGGTTATTCCAAAACTTCACTCCTCTGATGGTTAAAAACCTTTGTCTGATTTCAAGTCTAAACTTCCTGGTGGCCAGTTTATACCCATTTGCTCTTGTGTCCACATTGGTGCTGAGCTGAAATAATTCCTCTCCCTCTCCTGTATTTATCCCTCTGATATATTTATAGAGAGCAATCATATCTCCCCTCAACCTTCTTTTAGTTAGGCTAAACAAGCCAAGCTCCTTAAGTCTCCTTTCATAAGACAAGTTTTCCATTCCTCGGATCATCCTAGTAGCCCTTCTCTGTACCTTCCAGTTTGAATTCATCCTTTTTAAACATGGGAGACCAGAACTGCACACAGTATTCTAGGTGAGGTCTCACCAGTGCCTTGTATAACGGTACTAAAACCTCCTTATCCCTACTGGAAATGCCTCTCCTGATGCATCCCAAAACCGCATTAGCTTTTTTCACAGCCGTATCACATTGGCAGCTCATAGTCATCCTATGATCAACCAATACTCCAAGGTCCTTCTCCTCTTCCGTTACTTCTAATTCATGTGTCCCCAACTTATAACTAAAATTCTTGTTATTAATCCCTAAATGCATAACCTTACACTTCTCACTATTAAATTTCATCCTATTACTCCAGTTTACAAGGTCATCCAGATCCTCCTGTATAATATCCCGATCCTTCTCTGAATTGGCAATACCTCCCAGCTTTGTATCATCTGCAAACACACACCCCCGTAACGGTCAGTGAGATGATCCAGGACAGGAAAGCAGGAGGTTGTTTATTCCTGGAGTTACAATTCACCAAAGTCACAGGCTTGGCACTGGCACGTCTCTGGCCCATGTGATGCTAGAGGTCAGACTACAGGGCAGGAGTGGCAAACTTTTTGGCCCGAGGGCCTCATCGGGGTGCAAAACTGTATGGAGGGCTGGGTAGGGAAGGCTGTGCCCCACAAACAGCCTGTCCCCTGTCCCCTATCGGACCCCTCCCACTTCCCGCCCCCCTGAGAACCCATCCAATGCCCCCTGCTCCTTGTCCCCTGACCGCCCCCTCCCAGGACTCCCGCCCCTAACCTCCACCCAGGACCCCACCCCTTATCCAACCCCCGTTCCCTGTCCCCTGACTGCCCCGCCCCCATCCACATCCCCACCCCCTGACAGGCCCCCCCGGACACCACCCCATATCCAATCCCCCGTTCCCTGTCCCCTGCCCTCCCAAACCTTTGCCTTATCCAACCGCCCCCTGCTCCCTGTCCCCTGACTGCCCCCCCGGGACCCCCTGCCCCATATCCAACCCCCTGGCCCCCTTACCATGCCGCTCAGAGCAGCATGTCTGGAGCCGCGCCGCCTGGCTGGAGCCAGATGTGCTTCCCTGCATGAGGGCGGACAGCGGGGGAGGAGTTGGGGTCTCGTCTCCCTGGAGGGGAGCTCAGGGACTGGCCAGATGTGGCCTGCGCGCCGTAGTTTGCTCACCTCTGCTACAGGGTGTAATGGTCCTGTCTGGCTTGGAAACAATGATTTGATGACACCTGGATGTCCAGAACTTGAAGCACTTTAAATCAGGGGCCACTTTCAGACTTGGCCTTTAGTTTTCCGGTCTAAAGCCTCTCCCCACCCCCCACTTCAATCAGGTGCATGAAACATGGCTTCCCCTCCCCTCCCCCCCCCCCCCCCGGTTTGTCCCGTTACCAGGGTTCTGTTTCAATTCACCCTGTGGCTACAGTGTGAACATAAAAAGAAAAGGAGTACTTGTGGCACCTTAGAGACTAACAAATTTATTAGAGCATAAGCTTTCGTGAGCTACAGCTCACTTCATCGGATGAAGTGAGCTGTAGCTCACGAAAGCTTATGCTCTAATAAATTTGTTAGTCTCTAAGGTGCCACAAGTACTCCTTTTCTTTTTGCGAATACAGACTAACACGGCTGCTACTCTGAAAAGTGTGAACATAGTGTACATGACATGGCAGGCCCCCCCCTTGCTTGCCTGCCGCCCTTTGCCTGTCAGCCAGAGTCAAGCACTGTCGGGAGCTGGTGCATCTCAGAGAAGGGTCCCTCCCTGGCTGCTGCTCAGACAGTGGGTCATTCATGCAGAACTGGCAGCCGTGGATGACTTTATCCAGTAAAAGAGGGGCAAGGCAGAGTCAGGGAGAAATATTGCACCTTTCCCTAGATCAATGAGTAAAAGAGTCAGAAGGGACTGTTATGACCATCCACTCTGACCAGATGCCATACAGTTTAACCCAGGGGGTCCTGCACCAAACCCTATCTTGTGGCTGAGCTAGAGAAGATCTTTTGAGAGATGTCCAGTCTTGATTTAAAGAGTCCGAATGACAGAGAACCCTCTCGTCCCTGGGGATCTCAATGGAGAATTGCCCTGGTAGAAACGTTCCTGAACTGTGAGGGTGCATTCCATAAGGCTTTACAGAAATATGCTTATGAATGTATATATGACATAGCTGGAATATGTTTTATGCTACATATGCCATGTAACATATCTTCGTAAAGATTATGATCTACTGAATTTATTCATCCTATTTGTATGCATGTCATTATTGTGGTCAAAGTTATGAATATTGCCTGTATACATGTTTGATTTTAAATAGCCTTAGTAAAGCATTTGGTCAGCTTCTTGAGAAAGGAATGTGCAAATTAAGTGCCCAATCAAGAAGCACTTAAATGAACAATAGATCTTGGAAGGCTCTAATCCAAATAAGAAGTTTTCTTGGAGACATTCAGGATAACATGTGGGCAATGGCTGCTGCCTGTAAAAACTGAGTCATGCATGGACATGTGACTTGCCCATGTGACTCCAAAACTTCATTTTATAGCTGGATTCTACACAGGGAGAGGTTTAAGAGAAAGTCTATTTAAACCCCTGGGAGAGCCCTCTATTTTATCTTCAGCTGGCTCAAGAGATCCTTTGGGGGGGGCGGGGAGGAGGAAAGAGGCTCCCTGAAAGAAACTGGAACACAGGACAGTAACTACAGGAGGTGTGAGCGATTGCTGGACCCAGACTAGAAGGAGACTAGTCTGTAAAAAGGAAACTTACTGGAATTCCTCTGAGGGTGAGGTTATCATCTATATTCAGTTTTCTTACTGCATTAGACATAGACTTGCGTGTTCTATTTTATTTTGCTTGGTAATTCACTTTGTTCTGTCTGTTAGTTGGAACCACTTAAATCCTACTTTCTGTATTTAATAAAATCACTTTTTACTTATTAATTAACCCAGAGTATGTATTAATATCTGGGGGGCAAACTGCTGTGCATCTCTCTCTCTCTCTACCAGAGTTATAGAGGGCGAACAATTTATGAGTTTACCCTGTGTAAGCTTTATACAGGGCAAAACGGATTTATTTGGGGTTTGGACCCCACTGGGGAGTTGAGCATCTGCGTGTTAAAGACAGGAACACTTCTTAAGATGCTTTCAGTTTATGGCTGTTAGGGGACGTGGTTCAGACCTGGGTCTGGGTTTGCAGCAGGCTAGTGGGCCTGGCTCAAACCAGGCAGGGCACTGAAGTCCCAAGCTGGGAGGGCAGGGAAAGCAGGGGGAGAACTAGTCTTGGCACATCAGTTGGCAGCCCCAAGGGGTTTCTGTGATCCAATCAGTCACAGTAACTTTTCTGACTTATTCTGTACCTAACAAGAGGAGTCTCTTCCAGTGTCCCAGGACTGTGACAGCACCGAGAGACTTGCTGGAGACACAGCATAGCTGCTGTGCACAGAGCCATGATTCCAATCCAGCCAGTTCTGCCGGGGACGGAGCCCTGCAGCCCTGGCAGGTGGGGATTGTCAAAGATCCCTGCAGTGCTATGGGCAGACAAAGTGCTATGATGTCTGGCAGGGGGTGGCTGGGACATTGCTCAAACAGGGCAAAGATCAAGTTGCCAACGCTGGTGTGTAACGTCATAAGAACTGAGGGGCTGTATGTTGGGATTGAGGCATCTGAGGGGCAGAGAGAAACTAAAGGTGGATTGTGGTGAATCAGTAGAAGATGTGGGCTGCAGGTTGAGCTTAGGAGTATCAGGAAGAGAAAGGGTCTGTGGGTTGGGACTCCAGTTCATCGTCAGCAGGAAGGGGCTGCAGGTTGGGACTGAGAGTCTGTGGTTTGTAACCTATCAGCTTCTGTACCAGATGACTGGCAGATAGCTGATATGACACCAATTTTTTAAAAAGGCTCCAGAGGCGATTCTGGCAATTACAGGCCGGTAAACCTGATTTCAGTACCAGGCAAACTCGTTGAAACTAAAGTAAAGAACAGAATTGTCAGACACACAGATTAACATGATTTTTTTTTTTTGAGGAGGGGTGGGGGAGGAAGGAGAAGAGTCAGCATGGTTTGTGTAAAGGGAAATCATGCTTCACCAATCTACTAGAATTCTCTGAGGGTGTCAACAAGCATGTGGATAAGGGTGATCCAGTGGACAGAGTGTACTTAGATTTTCAAAAAGCCCTTGGACAAGGTCCCTTACCAAAGGCTCTTAAGAAAAGTAAACAGTCATGGGATAAGAGGGACTGTGCTCTCATGGATCAGCAACTGGTTAAAAAGATAAGAAATAAAGGGTAGGAATAAATGGTCAGTTTGCACAGTGGAGAAAGGTAAATAGTGGTGTTCCCCAGGGGTCAGTCCTATTCAACATATTCATAAATAGGGCGCTACCAAATTCATGGTCCATTTGGGTCAATTTCAGTCACAGGATTTTAGAAATTGTAAATTTCATGATTTCAGCTATTTAAATCTGAAATTTCACAGTGTTGTAATTGTAGGACTTGTGCAGCAGTGTTCCCTCTAATTTTTTAGGTATGTATGCGGAATTAATGTTGATACATGCACCAACATGGAGGTGATGTGTGACACATCACCTTCATATTGGTGCACATAAAATTCATGTGGTGGCGCCGAGGGATTTGGAGCGTGGGAGGGGGCTCAAGGCTGGGGGGAATCAGGGCTCTGGCTGGGAGTGCATCCGCTAGGGTGGGGATGAGAGGTTTGGGGTGCGCGAGGGGGCTTGAGCTGGAGCGGAGGGTTGGGGTGTAGGGGTGTGTGGGCTCTGGGGTGGGGCCAGGGATGAGGGGTGTAGGCTGCCCTGAGGCTGTGGTGGGGAGAGATTACTCCACCCCCAGCCCTCTCTTGCTGCAGCAGCTCAGGGCTGGGTGAGAGGTGCCTCTCCCCGGCCGCGGCAGCTCTGGTGGGGCTTGGTCAGGCCAAGGGAGGGGCACCTCTCCCTGGTAGCTCCAGTGGGCCTGGGCCGGGCCGAGGGAGGGGTGCTGCGCCTCTCCCCCAGCCACGACATGTCTGTGCTGGGGTCGGCAGGGAGGGGTGCCTCTCCCCACTGCAGCCCTGTGCCCCTGCACGGGGCTTAATAGGCAGCTGCTCAGCTTACAAGGAACTTAACTGTGCGGTGGTTGCAAGGTTATTGTGTGTGGGGGGGAGGGGGGTTGCAGTACTGCTACCCTTACTTCTGCGCTGCTGCTGGCGGGGTGCTGCCTTCAGAGCTGGGTTCCTGGCCAACAGCCGCTGCTCTCTGGCTGCCCATCTCTGAAGGCAGCGCAGAACTAAGGGTAAAATAATCTTGTGACCCCCCGTCCAACTCCCTTTTGGGTCTGGACCCCCAATTTGAGAAACGCTGGTTGATTGGCTGCCTCCAGCGTGGCCTCCCTAGGGCTGCTTTTAACCTCTTCTCTGTCAGTGAGAGGCAGCCACCCCATCGCAGGACCCCTCCCCCTGCACTGCCCCATGTGCCAGGACAAAGGCCAGGGACCCTTCCCCAGCCCTGCCCATGTCATGGGTGGAAATTCCTTCTGGAGCTTGGCTGTGAAGAGCAGCCTGCCCCTCACTCATGCATAGGCCTCACTAGCGTTTGCCTCCGAAGTCCAGCTGGGGCCCCCGATGCCGCTGGGGCCTATGCCACTGTCCTTGCATTTGCGCGCCTGGGGATTGGCTTCTGCATGGCAGCCCTGGGCAGAGCCCAGCTAGGCTTCTTTGCCTTTCTAAACCTTGCCAGGGCATCCATGCATTGTTCTTCCCTGCCGAGTTCAAATCCATCCTCCTGTGAATCTCTGAGATCTTCTTAGGTGGCTCATCCCCGCCCCTTCCCCCTGCAGCCCCCTCTGTCAGAGCTTTCAGCCTTTCCTCAGAGCCAGGGCCCCCAGTGCTTTGCCCAGTTGAGCAGCTTTTCTAGCTACTGGCACTGCCGGGGTTGGGAAAGTGTCAGCATCTCCCTGGGGCCCAGTCTTCTTCACTTGCCACCCAGGCTCCTCTGGCCCAGCTTTGCAGCAGGTGCATGGAGCATGCCACCCGCCTGCTTCTGGTGGCCAGAACCTGCACCCCTTTCGGTGTCAGCACCTTGTGCCTGGAGCAGCCATGCAGAGGATGCTCTACGAGCCTGAGATCCAACATGTGTCTCTGTACATTGACTCCTGTTAAACACGCACGTATCCCCCCCACCACACGTTACATGATCAGCGGTGCTAGGCACAAGACTGCCAGTGCTGGGGCCAACAGCAAGGCTTACCCATCCCCCGCCCATGCTCATTACATCTTACCCAGTGCACCACTAGGGAGCCTTTCCTGTCTCCCCTGCACCCTGGAAGGCCTGGTGTAGCTCAGGAGGCCTTTTCCTGTGGCCAGCCTCTGCCTCGCGGTCACTCTCCTTTGCATTTGGGGGGTTCTTGTGGCCCTGCGTGCCCATGTGCTCATTGTCCGCTGCTCCCCGGCCACCGGGGTGGTCCCATTCTCATGGGCGGGGTGAGACATGGCTGGGCTCTTCTCCACTCGTCCTGCTTTGGAAGCAAGATCTAAAAAGCAAAACCAGAGACGTCCTTACCCTGCCTGACCCCAACACCCACTGAAGCTGTTTGCTCCATGGTTTTGCCAATCCAGGCTGAGAACGGCCCATGCCTGCATCTGCACTAGCAGTTTACTGCTAATCCTGGGTAAAGCAGGGTGGGGGAGGGGAGCTTCCCCCATGCAGACCCCAGCTCTGACCCTCTGCCAGTGCTCATACAGTGCCCCAGCCCAGCTGCACATGCCCCCATCCCTGTGTGCCACCCATTCACTGGCTTCCCTGTAATGTGGGTCCCCAGGGTGGTGGGACTAGGCAATTACCGTCACATCCCCCCATCAGCACATGGCCACACACCCAGATGGCTTCTGCCCCAGAGCCAAAGGTCCCTGCCTGGAGGCCCCAGTACTCCGGGATTCTAGTTATAATCCCCAGGGAGGACCCAAGGCAGGTGGCAGGACAGCAACTGGAACCCCCACATTACCAGTTCCTGTGCCCTGGGGAACGCGCCGCTCCCATCAGCAAGCCTTGCTGGCCTGTCAGCCTGAGCCAGAGCTGCAGGAAGGGATCTGCTCCATGCAGCTTCCTGTAACTCCTGAGCACAGACAGCAGGCGCCCAGCAAGGAAGCGGGGAAGGGCTGGCACCTGACCCCAGCAGATAACAAGGCCAGAGGAAACCCTGTCTCCTTCCTGCCTGAGTCAGGACAGTGGGGCGGTTTGCGTAGGGGAGGGGGAGGAAGAGCTGAGCAAGGAGAGCAGCTGGAACAGTCAACCGGTATCAATGGGCCTGACTAACCCAGCACTGCACTGGAGATTGAGACCCACGAGTCTGAGCCACCCAGAGCCCTCCCTCTGCTCCCCCGGCTCATCCCTCTCCCAGGAAAAGCCTGGGGGAAGACATCCTACTAGCCTGGGGCTCACATGCCCAGTCACTGTGCTAGGTGCTGAATGAACGCATGGCAAGACAGGGGCTAGATTCACAAACGGACTTAGGCGCTGTTCAAGTCACCTCCCTCCTACTGCCACCCAGTGTGATTTACAGCCCCAGGTGGGCACCCAGGCTCCCTGTATGATGCCTGGGGAGAGTCAGCGCCTAGGAAAGGGATTCTCTATAATCAGCATGCTGCGCCGGGAGCTGCCTGAGCCAGCCAGTGGGCGATGCCGAGGACAGGGGGAGGCTTAGGGCCCAGATCCCCCAAGGGACCTAGGCACCTCACTCCCACGGATCACAGCCTTAGGAGCTGACAGTCGGACCTGAGAGAAGCACCTCCATCTGCTCAGGAGTCTCAGCCACAAACCCTCTCTGAGTCAGCCCCATCTCTCTCTCCACACCTTCTCCCCCTCCCCCCAAGAGCCCCAGACCCATAGTCCAGGGGCCAGTGCCTGCACCTGGGGTGTGGTGGGACCTGGCTCCAAATCAAGCAGAGCTGATTGAACCAGCCTGGCTGCTCTTCCGGGCTGGCTCTCATTCGGTCTCTCCTGTTGGAGGTGTCCCTCTTGGCATGAATAATGAAACAGTTGTTGGGCTCGGGCTTTGTCGCCCAGTGACTAGGAGCACTCACCTGGGAGCTGGATTCAAGTCCCTGCATTTGAATCCAGCCCACAGTTCCTGTCCTTAGAGCCAAGGGCCCAATTCTGCAAGGCTCATGCAAATTGCTTTATTCACGTGAGGAGTCCCTAAGTCTCTGCAGGGTCAGAACCTGATTTAAGACAGGAGCGGGGGTGGGTAAGCGAGGCAAGCGGGTTAGGATATCCCCCAGCTTGGGATGAACATGACTTGATGAGGCTGAATCATTTGTAAGTTTTATTCCCCCTATTTCTATTTTGTTTTTCATTCCTCTGCCCACTGGGGTTTGGAGATTTGGAGCAGGAAGCACATTCCAGAGACAAGGGCAGGTCCTGCCTCTAGGGTGATCAGGTGTCCCGATTTTATAGGGACAGTCACAATATTTGGGGCTCTCTTTTATATAGGCGCCTATTACCCCCTACCCCGTCCTGATTTTTCACACTTGCTCTCTGGTCACCCTACCTGCCTCCAACCCCATCTCAGTTAAACCAGGGCTTGCTCAAGTCAGTGCGCTGATGCCCCCAGGGCTGTGTGGTCCCACCTGGGAGAGACACGACCCAACCCAAGACAACGCTTTGGGATGCCTTTCCTTCCTCGGGAATTGAATGTGATGGGCCAAACTCAGCCGGGGAGTGAGGTGGACGGGGGCACCATTTGCACCATGACTGAATTTGGCTCAGTAGTTTATTCCCAGGCTGAGCCCATATACCTGCTCTAGGGGTGCCTGATCTATCACAGCCTTGCCAATCCCCAGGGCTCAGAAATCCTGAGTCAGGGCACCCAAAATCATGAGATTTTAAAAATTAATCATTTTGGGGTCTTTGTCTTCAGGTTTTTGAGCCTTTGGCTGTTCTGCAAAAGCTGGAGCATCTTGGGTAATCATGTGACTCCAGAAGCTGGGGCTTTAGAAAATCACTAAAGATCAGGAGCCTCGCAATAAAACCATGACAGGAGGCTGCACAGCTATTGGAAGGTGGTTTTCTGAGCACTATGGCCAGTTCAGACTAACTGCTTCCTCCGGTTCCACAGGTAAAGAGCCATTCTGCAGCCAGGTAACTTTTATTGTTTAACTTTGCAACTTTAGCATTCTTCTTATGTAGTTTTTACTTGTCTGTAGTAGACAATGAGTTGTGTTGCCATTATAATGAATAATAATCGGTTACTTAACTAAAACTGTGTCCATTTTGTAGTACTGTTAATACTGTCATTCTTAAAAGAAATGGAATTACTTAGTAATTTTAAAAGAATTCAATTACTAAGCAAAATATACTTAAGTAATTTAGGTTTCAGAGTAGCAGCCATGTTAGTCTGTCCACAAAAAGAACAGGAGTACTTGTGGCACTGAGAGACTAACAAATTTATTTGAGCATAAGCTTTCGTGGGCTACAGCCCACTTCATCAGATGCATAGAATGGAACATATAGTAAGAAGATATACACACACACACACACACACACACACACACACACACACACACACACACACACACACACACAGAAAACATGAAAAGGTGGAGTAAGAGGCTAATTAAGATGAGCTATTATCAGCAGGAGAAAAAAAAACTTTTGTAGTGATAATCAAGATGGCCCATTTAGACAGTTGACAAGAAGGTGCGAGGATACTTAACATGGGGAAATAGATTCAATGTGTGTAATGACCCAGCCACTCCCAGTCTCTATTCAAACCCAAGTTAATGGTATCCAGTTTGCATATTAATTCAAGCTCAGCAGTTTCTCGCTGGAGTCTGTTTTTGAAGCTTTTCTGTTGCAAAATTGTCACCCTTAAATCTTTTACTGAGTACCCAGAGAGGTTGAAGTGTTCTCCTACCGGTTTTTGAATGTTATGATTCCTGATGTCAGATGTGTGTGCATTTAGTCTTTTGCATAGAGACTGTCCGATTTGACCAATGCACATGGCAGAGAGGCATTGTGGCACATGATGGCATATATCACATTAGTAGATGTGCAGGTGAGCGAGCCCCTGACGGCATGGCTAATGTAATTAGGTCCTATGATGGTGTCACTTGAAAAAAAATGTGGACAGAGTTGGCATTGGGCTTTGTTGCAAGGATAGGTCCTGGGTTAGTGTTTTTGTTGTGTGGTGTGTGGCTGCGGGAGAGTATTTGCTTCAGGTTGGGGGGCTGTCTGTAAGCGAGGACTGGTCTGTCTCCCAAGATCTATGAGAGTGAGGGATCATTTTTCAGGATAGGTTGTAGATCTTTGATGATGCGCTGGAGAGGTTTTAGTTGGGGGCTGAAGGTGATGGCTAGTTGCGTTCTGTTATTTCCTTTGTTGTGCCTGTCCTGTAGTAGGTGAATTCTGGGTACTCTTCTGGCTCTGTCGATCTGTTTCTTCACTTCAGCAGGTGGGTAGTGTAGATTTAAAAATGCTTGATAGAGATCTTGTAAGTGTTTATCTCTGTCTGAGGGATTGGAGCAAATGCGGTTGTATCTTAGAGTTTGGCTGTAGACAATGGATCACGTGGTGTGTCCTGGATGGAAGCTGGGGGCACGTAGGGAAGAATAGCAGTCAGTAGGTTTCCGGAATAGGGTGGTGTTTATGTGTCCTTATTAGCACAGTAGTGTCTAGGAAATGGACCACTTGTGCGGATTGGTCTAGGCTGAGTTTGATGGTGGGATGGAAATTGTTGAAATCATGGTGGAATTCCTCAAGGGCTTCTTTTCCATGGGTCCAGATGATGATGTCATCAATGTAGCGCAAGTAGAGTAGGGGCGTTAGGGGACGAGAGCTAAGGAAGCGTTGTTCTAAGTCAGCCATAAAAATTTAGACATATCTTGGGGCCATGTGGGTACCCATAGCAGTGCCGCTGACTTGAAGGTATATATTGTCCCCAAATGTGAAATAGTTGTGGGTGAGGACAAAGTCACAAAGGTCAGCCACCAGGTTTGCCGTGACATTATCGGGGATACTGTTCCTGATAGCTTGGTCCCCATTGAAAATGGCCTTGTTTGACAAAGTGCAAAGATACTGCCAGATAGGTTGGCTTGTGTTACCTAATCATTAAATGCTATTGCAAATGTCTCTCTAGAAAATGGTTTCTAAAGATAATGAAAGATTGGACAGGTTGATACCGAATGACTGATTTAGCTTGGGAACTCTTGAGAACAAATTAAGTTTACTCAAAAAATGAAAAACAGGCAAAATTGTGTCTAACTCCTTACTCAGCTCACAAAAGTTAGGAAATGCCAGAATTAAGGTGCCTGTGTTTTCATTCGGCCCCGTTGTGGGTGTGCGTTATGATACAACCTTTAATTACATGATCACATGCTATTTTTCCACAGGATCCTGCCTCATTCATTTCCTTAGACATGTTCTCCTGCTTCAATTCCACATGTGGGGAGTGTTGAAGGTTATGTCTCGAGATGGGCCCCTTGTGGTGAGGGCAGGTGTCTTGCTTCCCTCGAATGTCATTCTCTGGGCAGCAGCAGCCCTAGGGTCCCATTCTGGGACATGGGGTACAGCCCTCCGGCTGCATCTCTAAGTGGTCCAACCCCTGAACAGATATGGAGCAGTCCTAATAAGAGGAAAATACTTCCACAGCCCTTAGGAGGTCAGACCCCTTCCTCGTGCCAAGGTTGGGGAAGCTGCAGGCCATCTCATCACCCACTCTTCTGTATTACTAAAGGTTGGACTGGGGTTTAGTTCTGGGGTCCAGCTTCTCAAGCCACCCTTCCATTAGTACCATAGAGCCATTGCCAGGGGCCCTAGCTCTCCTTGCTTCCCAGCACCACCCCAAACTGCACAGAGTGTCACCCACAAGAGCCAGCCCCCGGGCCTGACAAGCCTCACAGATGCGATGGGCTGAAGCTGACCATAGGAGTTCTTTAACCCCTTCTTGGCTGTTGGTGTGGGACGGGTCATCTGCTCCTCCACAGGATGATTTAGAAATTCAGCCTCTGCACGTCATTAAGGACAATTGATATTGTTCTGTCTCTTGCCCTTTCCAAAGATTCAGGCTCTGCAAGCTCATCTCAACACCTTCTGTGGGAGAGGTGATTTTCCTTCTGCCAGACTAGGTACAAATGGAGAAAGGCATAGGCGCCGACTCTGTCAGTGCTCTGGGACTGGAGTACCATCAGGGAAAAATTGGTGGGTGCTCTCCACCCACCGGCAGCCAAGCTCCCCGCCCAAGCTCACCTCCACCTCCGCTTTGCCTCCTCCCCTGAGTGTACAACATCCCCACTTCTCTCCCTAGCTCCTAGTGCTTCCTGCCACAAAACAGCTGTTTTGTGGCAGCAAGTACTGAGAAGGAGGGGGGAGGAGGGGGAAAGAGGTATGCTTGGGGAAGAGGCGGAGCTAGGGCGGGGATTTGGGGAAGGAGTCCAATAGGGGCAGGGAGGAGGCAGAGAATTTGGGGAAGGGTTTGGATGGAGTCGGGGCAGGGCCGGGGGGGGTTGAGCACCCACCGGCACTGGGAAAAGTTGGCAGCTATGGAGAAAGGTGCCCTTGTCTTACAGAGGTGTCTGATTTTGTAACAGTCCTGTTACACAAAACCCTAGATTTTTAATATAAACATTATGAGCCTGATTCTTACTTCCCACAGATTTTACACCACTGTAAACTCATGGACTTCCACAAAGTTATTAACAATTGACACTCTCCAACGCATCATCAAGGATCTACAACCTATCCTGAAGGACGACCCATCACTCTCACAGATCTTGGGAGACAGGCCAGTCCTTGCTTACAGACAGCCCCCCAATCTGAAGCAAATACTCACCAGCAACCACACACCACACAACAGAACCACTAACCCAGGAACCTATCCTTGCAACAAAGCCCGTTGTCAACTCTGTCCACATATCTATTCAGGGGATACCATCATAGGGCCTAATCACATCAGCCACACTATCAGAGGCTCGTTCACCTGCGCATCTACCAATGTGATATATGCCATCATGTGCCAGCAATGCCCCTCTGCCATGTACATTGGCCAAACTGGACAGTCTCTACGTAAAAGAATGAATGGACACAAATCAGACGTCAAGAATTATAACATTCAAAAACTAGTTGGAGAACACTTCAATCTCTCTGGTCACTCGATCACAGACCTAAGAGTGGCTATCCTTCAACAAAAAAGCTTCAAAAACAGACTCCAAGGAGAGACTGCTGAATTGGAATTAATTTGCAAACTGGATACAATTAACTTAGGCTTGAATAGAGACTGGAAATGGATGAGTCATTATACAAAGTAAAACTATTTCCCCATGGTATTTCTCCCCCCCACCCCACCCCCCACTGTTCCTCTGATATTCTTGTTAACTGCTGGAATTAGCCTACCTGCTTGTCACCATGAAAGGTTTTCCTCCTTCCCCCCCCCCCCCCCCCCCCGCTGCTAGTGATGGCTTATCTTAAGTGATCACTCTCCTTACAGTGTGTATGATAAACACATTGTTTCATGTTCTCTGTGTGTGTGTATATAAATCTCTCCTCTGTTTTTTTCCACCAAATGCATCTGATGAAGTCAGCTGTAGCTCACGAAAGCTTATGCTCTAATAAATTTGTTAATCTCTAAGGTGCCACAAGTACTCCTTTTCTTTTTGCGAATACAGACTAACACGGCTGCTACTCTGAAAGCTGCAAGAGGAATCCGGTCCAGCCAGTCTACCCCTGCAAGGGCATGTGAAGCCAGCAGCATGGCTAGATCCTTCGATCCAGAATGGGGATATCATGATGTACCTGGCAAATTGGACAGCTGCTGCAAGGGAAAATGTGGATTTTTATCACTAGCTATTTCAGTACTAACAGGATTCTCAGTCCCTGGCCATAGGACACCTGCTCAAACCAGGCAGGAGAGGCAGATCCAATGACAACTAATGCGATCGCTAGACACACTATATACTCCTGGCTATACGTGAGAAAAAGGAAAGAGATCATTTCAGCTCTGCACTGTGACTCCATGCTGTCAGCATAGTGAGGTCAACACTGAGATCAGCACTGGGCCCACCTTGTACCTTTCTGGAGGACTGCCCAGTGCTCCCATTAGGAACTGAGCCCTTCTGTGCAGTTTCTTGGCTGGGGGGCCAAGAGGGGAGAGAGAAAACCGCCATGAATTAATAGAAAGGGATTCAAGAGACAACGTTGTTCAGCAGGGGGCTCTCCTTCACCCTCTCTCAAACTCCCCTGTTTGTGGTTCCTTGATCGCTTAGCCACTGGCTTTTAAGGCCTTCCCTCCTAGGTCAGGCCTACCCCCTTGTTAATCATACAGGGGGAGGATGATCTCCAGGATAATTAAGGGAACAAAGGCTCAGACTGTCCCCAACCACACAATCGCAATTGACCCCGTAACTGAAATAACCTGGAAGAAAAAGAAAAAGACAAACAGCCAAACAAACTCACTCACCCCAAGGTTAGTACTCGCACCTTATTTGTTCAGCATGGGGATCGCCTTTGCCCTCTCTGAAACTCCCCTGGTTGTAGTCCCGTTTGCTAGCTCCCCTTGGTCACTTAGCCTCTGGCTTTTAAGGCCTTCCCTTCTAAGTCAGCCCGTTATCTTCTATTATAATGCTCAGTTTCAGGCATTTATACAATCTAAAATATGTGCTGACATTTCTGAAGCTTGGTTGAAGCCTAAATTTTTTTTTTTTAAATAGAGCTTAAGCCTTAGTGAAATTGTGTTAGGCTGATTCTGAAAAAACAAATGGACTTTCGCACATGAAGACTTTATCAGGGTCCTTTCTCATGTGCACTCGAGTAACTAAACCCCAGGTGATTTACATGTAAGCAGAGTCTGAATGAGCTCTCCCCTGACATCTAGTGGTGAGCAGTGGAAAAAGACTTCAGGAAGTGATCTCATTTGCATGCACACACCCACCCTGCCTAGGTGCTCAGCATGATGGGATTGCTTGCCTAAACGATCATTTGAGGTTTATGTTGGATTCCCCCCGGTCTCCCTGTTATTGGGGCAGCAGGTTTGTAGAAATTTTGGTGGTGCCCAGAGGGGGCCCCCCTTGCACCTGCATAAGGGTCTGCAAGGGAGTTTGGGTGCGGGGAGGAGGTCTGAGGTGCAGGCCCTGGGCTGGGGCAGGGATTGGGGTGTAGGATGGTTGAGAGGTTGGGCTCTGGGATGGAGTCTGGGTGCTGGGTATAGGCTCTGGGCTGGGGGTGCAGGCTCTGGGATGCAGTTTGGGTGTAGGCTCTGGGTTGAGGCAAGGGGTGGGGGTGCAGGCTCTGGGAGGGAGTTTGGGGAGGGAGGGGGTGCAGGCTCTGGAATGGAGTTTGGGTGTAGGCTCTGGTCTGGGGTAAGGGGTGGGGGTGTAGGAGGGAGTTTGGGTGCAGGAAGGGGTGTGTGGGGGTACAGGCTCTGGGATGGAGTTTAGGTGCTGGGTGCAGGCTCTGGGCTGGGGTAGGGGCTGGAGGTGCTGGAGGGGGTGAGGGGAGCAGGCTCTGGGAGGGAGTTTGGAGGTGGGAGGGGGTATGTGGGAAGGGGGTGCAGGCTCTGGGAGGGAATTTGGGGGCTGAAGGGGGGGTGCGGCGCTTATGGGGAGGGGACTGCCATCACATGTGGTTTTCTTCCTCCCCTGCTGCCCCTCACCATAGCCACACTGGGGTGGGGGATGGGGCTGTCCCTTGCCCAGAGTTGGGCAGGAGTTGTTGCTGTGGGGGGGAGGGGGGCAGATCACAGGGCCAAACACTCACCGAAGCCCCAGCAGCTGCTTGGGTGAGTGAGATCCACTCCAGATGTCTCCCGCTGGAAGCCCCCTCGGCGTCTCTTCTGGGTGGGTGCAGGGGGAGGGGAGGGCTGCCAGCATGTGTGTGCCCCCTCCTGACGTGCAGCAACAGCAGCTGCCTCAGCCTGCCACTGGCACTGCTCTTGTGCTGTGCTGTAGCCTTAAGCAACAGCCCTATTGGGATTCAGGAAGTGGGCCGGCAAGGGAGAGCCATGCTGCTTTCATTCAGGCAGGGATGTTCCAGGTCCCAGCGAGGTATGTGGTGGGGTGAGGCAGGTGGGGGCTGCTCCAGGCAGGGTTGGGGGAGAGACCCAGTTCCAAACATTGGTGGAGCAGAGCCCCCAGCCATGGTGCCTGGGCACCACGGGTCCATACAACTTGCCGCCCCTGGGGGCAGGAGTGATAAAGGATTGTTAACCTTGTTGTGTGAGCTCAGGCCGCAGAACTGTACCTGGCGTATCCTGATGGAGGGACTCACCCTCAACTCAACGGCACTTGCTTGGCAGGGACATGGGTTCCAAGGCCCAGTGAACTGAAAGAGTGAGTGAGTGAATGGACGGTTTAAGGGTTCTTGAACGTCTTTGATCTTTTCTCTCTCCACAGAATACTAAAAAAGCTTGTTGAGACTCAGCTGAGAGTCTTGTTAGGTGCTACAGAGCTGAAGTCACCGCTGCCTAGGTCCAGCTCTTAGGCCCACTTGGGGACAGTGCGCATCAGCAGTGACGCCCCCCCCCCCAACAGCTAAAATCCCCCCAGAGCTGTGTTCAGGGGGAGCCCTGAAGCCATCCTGGCGGGGGGCTGGAGGAGAGGGCCTGGCCCCGCAGCCAGGTGTGCGATGGGGAACTAGCTCTTTGTTTGGCCCCTTGCACAGCTCCAGGCACAGGCCGACCCCCCCCCCAGCACCGCACGACCGCGTCCCTGGCGTGTACCCCACGCATAGTCCGACCCCCGCAGACACCGTCCCACCCCGCACGGCGCCGCCGCCAGGAGCACGAGACGCGCAGGGCCCCAGCGCCGCCCTGGGTCTCGCGCTCCCGCCAGAGCCCGGGAACGGCCCCCCCCCCCCGACGTCAGCGTCCCGAACCACGTGCCCGCAGGGGGGGCGGGGCCGCCAGGGGCGCGGCCCCGCCCCTTTCCCAGCGTGCTCCGGGGCACGGCGCGGGGCGGCCGCTGCTGACACAAAGGGGCTGCGCGGAGGAAATGGCGGCCGTGGGGACTGAGGGCAGCGGCAAAATGGAGGAGACGGCGGCAGCCAACGGGGCGGGTAGCGCCGGGGACGGGCCCCCCAAGAGGTGAGGCGCCGCCGGCGGAACCCCGTCCCCACGGGACTCGGCCCCGGGCGCGTTGTGGGCGGCCGCCTGGCCGGGAGAGCAGGAGGCCGCGGCCCCGCGTGTGGGGGCCGGGGCCTCGGGCCGGCGCGGCTGCGGGCGGGGGCTCGGTGGATGGAAGGAGCCGGTGCTGGAAGCGGCGGCCTGGGGTCTGGCGGAATAGGAGTGTGGGAGCTGGAGCGGTGCGGGGGGGTGGGGGTCTGGCTGGGTGAGGGCATGTGGGGTAGGGTGGCATGGGCGCGGGGGGGTGGGGGTCTGGCTGGGTGTGGGCGCGGGGGGGTGGGGTAGGGTGGCATGGGCGCGGGGGGGATGGGGGTCTGGCTGGGTGAGGGCACGGGGGGTGGGGTAGGGTGGCGGGGGGGTGGGGGTCTGGCTGGGTGTGGGTGCGGGGGGGGTGGGGGTCTGGCTGGGTGAGGGCATGTGGGGTAGGGTGGCATAGGCGCGGGGGGGGTGGGGGTCTGGCTGGGTGTGGGCGCGGGGGGGTGGGGTAGGGTGGCATGGGTGTGGGCGCGGCGGGGGTCTCGCTGGGTGAGGGCACGGGGGGTGGGGTAGGGTGGCGGG
Organism: Dermochelys coriacea; assembly: GCF_009764565.3. Lineage (NCBI taxonomy): Eukaryota > Metazoa > Chordata > Testudines > Dermochelyidae > Dermochelys > Dermochelys coriacea. Next base: position 2,246,677 of record NC_050092.1, read on the forward strand.
GGGGTGGGGGTCTGGCTGGGTGTGGGTCTGGCTGGGTGTGGGTGCGGGGGGGGTGGGGGTCTGGCTGGGTGAGGGCATGTGGGGTAGGGTGGCATAGGCGCGGGGGGGGGTGGGGGTCTGGCTGGGTGTGGGCGCGGGGGGGTGGGGTAGGGTGGCATGGGTGTGGGCGCGGCGGGGGTCTCGCTGGGTGAGGGCACGGGGGGTGGGGTAGGGTGGCATGGGTGCGGGGGGGTGGAGGTCTGGCTGGGTGTGGGTGCGGGGGGGTGGAGGTCTGGCTGGGTGTGGGTGCGGGGGGGTGGGTGGCATAGGCGCGGGGGGGTGGGGGTCTGGTTGGGTGAGGGCATGTGGGGTAGGGTGGCATAGGTGCGGGGGGGTGGGGGTCTGGCTGGGTGTGGGCGCGGGGGGTCTTGCTGGGTGAGGGCACGGGGGGTGGGGTAGGGTGGCATGGGTGCGGGAGGGTGGGGGGCTGGCTGAATGCGTGCGGGGGGGTGGGGTTGGATGGTATTGGCATGCTTTCCCTTCCTCACAAGGTTAGCTTGCTGCATTTTTATTTAAAAAGAAAAGTGTTCATGGGCATTGCTTGGGGCGCTGTCCTCTTAAGCTTTTTACCTTTTCCTGATGCCGGTCCTGCTAGATTACTTGATTATATGGCTATTTTCCCTGTTTTTGGTTAAGTGGCATGGCTGAGGCAGCTAGGGATGTTAAATTGAGACCTGTGTTTCATGCAGTGAAGTAATGTCATTAGGGTCCCATGTTTTTGGTCTCTAAGATCAGGTGGGACCTTAATAAATCCCTGCTCTTCATTATTGAGCCTGTTAAGCAGGTTTGGGACTTCAGATCAGCTTCTTGACATCTGGACATTGCTCCCTGCTTGGAGGGTGAAGCAGAAGAGTCATGGTGCTGACAAATTCTCTTGCTCCCATCTTGATGTAAAGGAGGGTGCAGGTCTTGGTGTCTGTGATGAAGCGGGACTGTTCCTAATGTTTCCTCTGAATATTGTGGGGGTGCCTCAGTTTCCCCTATGCAGTTCTTAAGTATCTAGGTGGTGGGATAAGGGTGTATGGTCCTTGTAGAGCCCTGGAGGACAGGTGTGTGCAGGGGTCTGGACACAGAGAATGGCTGACACCCTGTTTCCTGGCAACTGATGGCCTGGGCCCTTCCCCCCTGAAAGGTGAGAGCTAAAGGGTTGGCGAACAAAGGAATCAGGTGACCTCCTGGCCGGGGAAAGAGACAAAACCCAGAGGAGGAGGGACTGGAGGGGGAGTCAGTTTGGGGCTGGCTGGGGACATGGAGTGAAGTGCAGACGTGGTTGTCTGGCTCACTGCCCCCCAAAATGGACCTGGCTGAGGGGTCCTGTTCTCTGCACCTACAAGCTCTGTGTTAGACCGTGTTCCTGTCATCTAATAAACCTTGTTTTACTGTCTGGCTGAGAGTAACGTCTGACTGCGGAATTGGGGGCAGGACCCTCTGGCTTCCATAGGACCCCGCTTGGGCGGACTGGCTGTGGGAAGCACACGGAGAGACAGAGGATGCTGAAAGCTCCGAGGTCAGACCCAGGAAGGTGGAAGTTGTGTGAGCTGTGTGTCCTGGAGACAGAATTTGTTAGTCTCTAAGGTGCCACAAGTACTCCTTTTCTTTTTGCTTACAGAAAGGAGACTTCCCCAGAGTCCTGACTAGCTTTGTAGGGAGCAGTTCCAGAGCATCACCTGGGGACTCCGTGACAGCGTCCACTGCTAATTTTTCTGTGGTATTGTCTTGGTATCAGGGACTCTGGAAGCTCTGCTAAAGTAACCTCAAAAAGAAAAGGAGTACTTGTGGCACTCCTTTTCTTTTTGTAAATACAGACTAACACGGCTGCTACTCTGAAACCTGCTAGTAACCTCTGATTCTTCCTCTACTAGGAAGACTGAGGAATGCATGCTAATGTGCCTCCATTGATATAAAAAAGATTAGTTATGTCATATTCAGTCAAGCCTAGCTTCTACCAGTTATTTTTTGTAGGTTTCAGCATCAGGAAAACTGAGATGCTGGTTCTCAGTGAATGCCCTATTGCTGTTAGAGATGCAGCTTGTGCCATGGTTTCCTGATGCCTTGAATCAGTCAGGCCTTATTATCCTAGCTTTATTAAGTCAGACCATAATAAGGGTCATTACTCTTAAACACAGAGGCAAAGTAAATACTGTTTATCTCTGGGGTTTAAACTGCATAGATTCTTATACCAAACTCATCACCATACTATCTGAGCATCTTCCAATAGTGCATTTAGCAACACGACTAACATCTGCAATGTGTTGTGTTCTCACATTCTCTCTTGAGGGAGAGAAGTGTGTGCAGTGGTGTCTTGTTTTGGAATTCTTTTTAATATGGATATACACAATTTTTATTTTTGTTAAACAAGGGATGGTAAAAGTGATGTGCCTTGCACTTCGAGTGGAAGTGCGGAGGTATGTGACAGTCCTTAATTCCTGTGAGAGTTTATTCTAGTCTTGGGTCAGCCACTGAGTTCTGTCTCGTGCATAATTACTCCTGAGGGAATTCTGTGCTAAAAAAATTAAAAGTACTGCTCTCAGTATTTTAAAATTTTGTAAAATTCTGTATCTTATTTACCAAAACACAATATAATCACATTTTCAATTATTTAAAATACCCATCAGCAAGTATGTTTGTAACAATACAAACAATAAAAAAGATTCAGGAAATGTCTTTTGATTCCTTACTAGGCATATTAGCACATCTCTATGGTTCCACAATGAGACAGAGTGACAGTCATGCATACCCAGCCCTGCCCCCCTCATCCAGGTGTCGGGCAAGCAGGCCCAGCCTGGCAGGATCCAAATGTGGAGGGGCTTAGTGTGTGTAGGGGGATCGAGGTGTGGGATGAATTCTGTATGAGGCAGTCTTGGCGTGAGTGGCTTGGTGGAGGATCTCTGTGTGAGGTGAATCTGGAAGTATTAGGGCTTGTTGGAGGTGCAGGGGGAATGGAAATTCCTGGGGGGTGGGTCCAAGTGAAGGTGGTTGGGGCTCAGTGGGGAATGGGTGTTGGGGCTTGGCAAGGGGGTCCAGGTACAGTAGGGGGTCTGGGTGCATAGGAGTTGGGCAGATGAGGGGCAGCTCCCCATACAGTGACCCCTTCCCCTGTGGTTGGGAGCAATGGGGTCAGGAAGTGGGATGTGTGTGTGCAGAGCTTTCTGAAGTTGGGGAGGTTCCTGGAGGTGGGTCTGACCTGACCCCAGGAGCAGAGGAAGTCATGTCACCGTCTCTCCTCTCCTCTTCTTCCCCTCCCACCCAACCTCCTGAGGTGGTGATTTACATCTCCCCCGGCTGCTCTTAATGCCCAAACCAGACGTGCCCCCTTCTCCCCCCGACTGCTGCTTGGAAGGTGCATGTGAATCAATTTATCTGCGGGGGACATTAATTCTGCGCTTCTGCAGTGATGAAGAATTCCCGCAGGAGTAATAGGTCACCTTCTCTTATTGTAGAAAGCTCACTTGTTCCTGAGGAGTGAAGTGGTTGAGAATAGTCTTCATCTTAGAACTTTAGAGCAACCTCTTAGATATACTGGGCCCAGGCCATCAAATTCCTTGAGGATAAGGACAGAGACCTTGAACTTGATCTGATATTCTATGAGAAGCCAGTGTAGAGAGCAGAGGACAGGTGTGATGTATTAATGGGAGCCACAGTTTCTGAGGAGATTGCCACAGCATTCTTTATCAGTTGGAGTTCTTGAAGTGTGGAATACTGCATGCCCAGCTATATTGTATTGCTGTAGTCCAGCTGAGAAGTAGCAGGTGTTGTTAATGGAGACTAGATGGTCATGATGGTCCCTTCTGGCCTTAAAGTCTGAGGCCAGTTTGCCTAGTGGCTGCATGCAGATGTTCAATAGGAATGGGGAGAGATCCTTGTGTTTTCTGCCATTGACTCTTGAGTTTTCATCCATCTTTTCATATGGTCCAGGATGTCAGAAAACTAAGAAGAGGGGTGTGTGTGTGTGTGTGTGTGTGTGTGTGTGTGTGAGAGAGAGAGAGAGAGAGAGGAAAGGCTGTTTGGAGGCCAGCATACAATGGTAGCCAAGTCTAGCATATAACTTGTCAGATCCTTGACTCCTTGTCCTGTTGGTGGAGAACAGCTGTCCCTTGGCATGTTTTGGAATTTGGAGTCCGTGAGTTCTTGTGGTTGAAATAAGATCATGGGACTGTCTTGTTGCCTTGGAGCTGGAAGAGCTCTGACCATTGACCCTAGGCTTTCTGGCTTATCATAAATTTATGGCAACCAAAATTTGGTTTGTAAACAGCTGTCATATCAGTCTTAGGGGCTCAGTAAAACAGGAAGATGAGTATGTGGAGGATGAGCCAGAAACAATTCTTTCATCTTTGTCCCCACCAGAAAAGCAGCTAGTGCTTCCCCTTCTAGTGATATGAAGGCCTTTCTGAGGCCTTAGACTTAGAACTCACTGATTCAGTAAAAAAAAAAAAGCCCATAGATTTCTTATATTCTGCAGAACAAGCAATTGGGAATGTGACACCTTTATATGTGGCTCATTACCCCCAGTGTCTTTCCTCTTCCCTCACTCTCCCCTCCCTTTTAGAACCAAGCACACCAAATTCGGTCCTTGAGAAAAGCTTGAATATTTTCCCTTTTATGATTTTTTGGCTCTGATAGTGACTAGAGCCTCTTGGGATGTAAGGTTTCAGAGTAGCAGCCGTGTTAGTCTGTATTTGCAAAAAGAAAAGGAGTACTTGTGGCACCTTAGAGACTAACAAATTTATTTGAGCATAAGCTGAAGTGAGCTGTAGCTCGCGAAAGCTTATGCTCAAATTTGTTAGTCTCTAAGGTGCCACAAGTACTCCTTTTCTTTTTGGGATGTAAGCTTAGATTTTGGCCACTTCGCAGGTGAGACTTGGCAGTTATTGAGCAGCGATGACAAGATGACTGCCTTCAGTGAGACATGTTGCTTTATAAATAAGGACATCCACCACTTTTTGGTTAGAGAAGCAGAATTCTTCCTTACTTCATGTGAGACTGAACTTTTTTCCAGATGGAGGTTCTCTGCCTTTAGGGGCAGGTCGTCAGTTGGATCAAGCTCCGTGCAGCAAAGTTGAGTCAAGATATGAAAGGCACAGTCATTGAATATGTCTCCAACCTTGTCCAGGAGAAGGACTCTACCAATACTCCTTTCTAACCTTTGGTGTCTTCACCACGAGGTTTTTATGAAACAGCTGTCTGTGGCAACGGGCTTTCTTGGATGTTTGAATATTTGTATCCGACTGTAGCTAGCACACGCTGCAAGATGTACCTCAGGCCAGCCAGGTCTACACTCAAAAGTTAAGTCGACCCAGCTACGTTGTTCAGGGGTGTGAAAAATCCACACACTTGAATGACAGTTAAGCCAACCTAACCCTCGGAGTAGATAGTGCTAGGTTGCTGGAAGAATTCTTCCATTGCCTAGTTACCTCCTCTTGGGGAGGTGTGGGAAAGTGTTTACAATGAAGTACTACAATGGCATAGATCCAGTGCTGCAGCTGTGCCACAGTAGCATTTCAAGTGTAGACAAGCCCTCAGAAAAGTGTGTAAAGCATCCTGAGTCCTTAGGGTTTGCCTGAACAAGTTCACTCATTCTACCATAAAAGGCTGAATTCACTGAAGCCTTAAGAGGCTCCATAGCTGAAAAGCTTGTTTAAGAGGATTTTTCATACCATTAGGGAGACAGTGTCCTTTGAGAGGTTCCCATCATAAACCTGTAGCTTTTTTTTCTACAGGTGGTAAACCTTGTGTTCATGTGACACTATTTGCCAGGCTACATCTTGGGAGTCTGCATGGTGTACTGCCTTAACCACTTGGATACCTGGGCCACAGTACCTCAGAATATTAAAGATTCTCTTCTGTTCGGGATGAAAGAGGAACATTGCTATTGGGGTTTCCATCTTATCTACCTCACTGGCTTTTTTGCAGTATTAGTCATGTCTCAGGGTGGTTGGAGGTACTCAAACTCGCCTTGGGGTGTCCGATATGGCTTGTTCTTCCAAGATTTGGGGATTCCTGGGGACAGTTCTTAAAGGAAAATAACTCTTAAATACCATAGTTACTGACCTTTTTAGACTACCCAAATGGATCCCTGCTCATGTTCCCCACTTCAGAGCATCCAGTTAAAGATTCCTGAATCGCTTGAAAGAAAGTAGTTGAAGCCACTTCTTTGAAGTTGGTTGTCCGAACAGACATTGGTTTCTAGGAGAGCTGAGCATGTGTACCATGATTGCACTCACCCAAAGAATTTGGACTTCTATAGTCAATCGTCCTAAAAAACCACACTGAGGTCTTGTCTATGCTACAGAGTTTTGTCAACACAAGTTACGCTGACAACCAAAAACCAGTATAATTACATCGCTTGTGCATGTTCATACAATGCTCCTTCTGTCGGCAGAGCCCGTGCACAGTTGGTGTTCTAGCATTGATGGAGAGCAGTGCACTGTGGGTACCTATCCCACTGTGCTACTTGCCACCTTCTGCAGCAATGAGTTGTGGGAGGTGGAATGGATCATAGTGCATCATGGGTGTGGGCTCAATGTCCCATAATGCTGTTTTTTTTCTGTCCCATTGTTCCATGGGTTTCTGACTGCATTTTGTGGCATTTTTCAACAACCCCCGTTTACTGTGTGCCTGACAACTCTGTCTGAAAGGATGGATCCTGCATTGCTCTCAACTGTTGTGATCACTGTTATGAACCCATTGTGGCTCATCATGCAGTATATGATGAGAACCCAATCTGAAAAGGAATCGGAGGTTCCTGATCTGCTGTGTGCTATGGAAAGAAACACCAGATTACTTTTTGTATTCATGGAGCAGCTGCACATGGACTGTTGCTTTTCGACTGAGTGGTGGTATCGTAGTGTTATGAAGGTCAGTTATGACTAGCAGTGGCTGCAGAGCTTTCAGATGCAGAAAGCCATCTTTCTGGAACTTTGTGCAGAGCTTGTCCCAGCAGTGCGGCTCAAGGACACCAAAATGAGAGCTGCTCTCTTGGTGGAGAAGTGCATGGTGATCATTGTGTGGAAGCTGGCAACTCCAGACTTCTACCAGTCTGTTGTGAATCAGTTTGGTGTTGGAAAGTTGACTGCTGGAGCTGTGTTAATGCAAGTGTGCAGAGCCATTAATCACATCTTGCTATGAAGGACTGTGACTCTCTTGGTAAAATCCATGAAATGATGGATGGCTTTGCAGCAATGGGTTTTCCTAACTGCAGCAGGGTGATAAATGGCATGCATATCCCAATTTTTGCCCCGGACCATCTTGCGATGGAGTACATCAATAGAAATGGGTACTTCTCTATGGTATTGCATATATGTTTTCAGTGACTTTAACGTGGGGTGTCCAGGAAAGTGCACGACGCACGCATCTTCAGGAACACTGGCCTGTACAGAAAGCTCCAAGCAAAGACTCCCTTTCCAGACCAGAAGATCCCAATGGAGGGATGTTGAAATGAACATAATGATCCTGAGACTTAGCGCACCCTATACTACCATGTCTCATGAAGCCTTACATGGGAAACCTGGACAGCCGCAAGGAGCGCTTCGATAATAGGCTGAACAGGTGCAGAATGATTGTAGAATATTCCTTTGGCAGATTAAAAGCACGCTGGTGCTGCCTTTATGGCAGGTTAGACCTAAATGAGGAAAATATTCCTATGGTCATAGCAGCCTGCTGTGTGTTCCATAATGTTTGTGAAGCTAAGGGTGAAAAGAATTCTTTGAGGGGATCAACAAGCATGTGGACCAAGGGGATCCAGTGGATTTAGTGTACTTAAATTTTCAGAAAGCCTTTGACAAAGTCCCTCACGAAAGGTTCTTAAGCAAAGTAAGCTGCCACAGAATAAGAGGGAGGGTGCTGTCATGGATTGGTAACTGGCTAAAAGATAGGAAACAAAGGATAGGTATAAATCCGATAGGTCAGCTCTCAGAATGGAGAGAGGCAAATAGTGGTGTCCCCTGGGGTCTGTTCTGGGACTAATCCTATTCAACATGTTCATAAATGATTGGGGAAAAAGAGATAAACAGTGAGATGGCAAAATTTGCAGGTGATACAAAATTACTAAAGATAGTTAAGACCCAGCAGACTGCGAAGAGCTACAAAAGGCGCTCTCAAAACTGGGTGACTAGGCAACAAAATGGCAGATGAAATTCAATGTTGATAAATGCAAAGTAATGCACATTGGAAGGCATAATCCCAACTATACATATAAAATGATGGGGTCTAAATTAGGTGTTACCACTCAAGAAAGAGATCTTGGAGTCATTGTGGATAATTCTCTGAAAACATCCACTCAATGTGCAGCGGCAATCAAAAAAGCAAATAGAATGCTGGGAATAATTAAGAAAGGGATAGATAATAGGAAAGAAAATATCATGTTACCTCTATATAAATCCATGGTACGCCCACATCTTGAATACTGTGTGCAGATGTGATCGCCCCATCTCAAAAAAGGTAGATAGGAATTGGAAAAGATTCAGAAAAGGGTAACAATTATTAGCAAAAAGAACTTGTGGCACCTTAGAAACAAATTTATTTGCACATAAGCTTTCGTGAACTACAGCTCACTTCATTAGATGCATTCACTGGAAAATACAGTGGGGAGATTTATATACACAGAGAGCATGAAACAATGGGTATTACCACACACACTGTAACCAGAGTGATCACTTAAGCTGAGCTATTACCAGCAGGAGAGCAGGGGGGAAAAAACCTTTTGTAGTGATGATCAAGGTAGGCCATTTCCAGCAGTTGACAAGAAGGTCTGAGGAACGGTTGGGGGGGGGGGGGGGATAAACCTGGGGAAATAGTTTTACTTTGTGTAATGACCCATCCACTCCATCTCTATTCAAGCCTAAGTTTGATTGTATCCAGTTTGCAAATTAATTCCAACTCAGCAGTCTCTCATTGGAGTCTGTTTTTGAAGTTTTTTTTGTTGAAGTATTGTCACTTTTAGGTCTGTAATCGAGTGACCGGAGAGATTAAAGTGTTCTTCAACTGGTTTTTGAACATTATAATTCTTGATGTCTGATTTGTGTCCATTTAGTCTTTTACGTAGAGACTGTCCAGTTTGACCAATGTACATGGCAGAGGGGCATTGCTGGCACATGATGGTATATATCACATTGGTAGATGTGCAGGTGAATGAGCCTCTGATAGTGTGGCTGATGTGATTAGGCCCTATGATGGTGTCCCCTGAATAGATATGTGGAACCTCTCAAAAATTATTAGGGGTATGGAACGGCTTCTGTATGAGGAAAGATTAATAATACTGGGACTTTTGAGCTTGGAAAAGAGACGGGTAAGGGGAGATATGATTGAGGCCTATAAAATCATGACTGGTGTAGAGAATATAGATAAGGAAGTGTTGTTTACTACTTCTCATAACACAAGAACTAGGGGTCACCAAATGAAATTAATAGGCAGCAGGTTTTAAACAAACTAAAAGTATTTCTTCACACAAGTGCACGGTCAATCTGTGGAACTCCTTGCCAGAGGATGTTGTGAAGGCCAAGACCATAACAGGGTTCAAAAAAGAACTAGGTAAAATCATGTAGGATAGGTCCATCAATGGCTATTAGCCAGTATGGGCAAAGATGGAGTCCCTAGCCTCTGACAGGTTTCAGAGTAGCAGCCATGTTAGTCTGTATTTGCAAAAAGAAAAGGAGTACTTGTGGCACCTTAGAGACTAACAAATTTATTTGAGCATAAGCTTTCGTGAGCTACAGCTCACTTCATCGATGAATGCATCCGATGAAGTGAGCTGTAGCTCACGAAAGCTTATGCTCAAATAAATTTGTTAGTCTCTAAGGTGCCACAAGTACTCCTTTTCCCTAGCCTCTGTTTGCCAGAGGCTGAGAATGAGCATCAGGAGATGGCTCACTTGATGATTACCTGTTCTGTTCTTTCCCTCTGGGGCCCCTGGCACTGGCCACTGTCAGAAGACGGGATACTGGGCTCCATGGACCTTTGATCTGACCCAGTAGGGCCATTCTTATGTTAAGCTTGCTCTGGAGTGGTGTGCAGATGCAGCTTGCCTTGGAGTTGATTTTGAGTAGCCAGATACTGGGACTTTTTGAATCACGGAGGCTTTGAGGCACCTTTTTGACAACGAGCTCTATGATGTTTTTCTATTCAGCACTCTGCAATGCTTTAACATGCCACCTTGTATGAAAATTTTGATTCCTGACCGTGATTTGTACTCAGCAAATGATCAAATTGCCACTGTGTATTGATTTTAGTGCCAACTACTGTGTGTAGGAGACAAAGATTGGTTATCTTTCAGAGAGTATATTTTTATTAAATACAAATTAACACATTGTAACAGTGCTGGTTCTGGTGGGACCCAACTGAGAGTGCCCAATTCAGGACCAATTGCTTAAAGCAGGGTAGTTACAGCCCAAGGCTGGGGTTTTGCCACCTCTAAGGCAAACCAAACCAGCCAAACAGAGAAGACTTTGGTTTTACCCCACTGGCTAACCACAAGTCACACAAGCAATTCCCTTACACTCCAGTTTCCCAGTATCGCCACCAGTGCTACTCGTTATGGGGATGAATGGTTATGAAAACCAATACTCCAGTAAAAGAGAAAAGGTTATCTTGATCCCAAAGGACCAAACGCAGGTCAATAAACAAATGAGATCTTACCCACAAATCATGCTGTTGCCAATCCTTTAGAATCAAAAGGTTTATTCATAAAAGGAAAAAGATATAGAAAAGAGCAAGAATTGGTTAAATGGAATCAATTACATACAGTAATGGCAAAGTTCTTAGTTCAGGCTTGTATCAATGATGGCATAAACTGCAGGTTCAAATCAAGTCTCTGGAGTACATCCACAGCTGGGATGGGTCATCAGTCCTTTGTTTAGAGCTCCCATTTGTAGCAAAATCCCTCCAGAGGTAAGAAGCAGGATTGAAGACAAGATAGAGATGAGGCATCAGCCTTTTATAGTCTCTTGCCATGTAGTCGCAAAAAGAAAAGGAGTACTTGTGGCACCTTAGAGACTAATCACAAGTACTCCTTTTCTTTTTGCGAATACAGACTAACACGGCTGCTACTCTGAAACTTGCCATGTAGTCTTTGCTTTCTTTGTCCCAAGGACATGCTATCCAGCACATGACATAGAAAAACCTTAGAGTTTTGTCATAGGCAGGTCCCTGCATGCCTTGCTGAGTCACAAGGTGTCTGCCTTCCCTCAGTGGGTCAATTCAATAGCTGATGGTCCTTAATGGGCCATCAAGCAGGCTAGGCAGAGCTGACACCAACTTGTCTGGGGTGTCACCCAGAAGCATAGCATAAATTTGAAATACAGACAGTATAGAACCAGTATTCATAATGTCAACTACAAAAATGATACACACCTACAGATAGCATAACTATAACCAGCCAATCATAACCTTCCCATAGTCACCTCACATGACAGCCTTTGTAGAATATTTGCTGCAAATATATACCAATGGTTGCAACAGCGATCTATACAGTTACAGATTCTCAGTAACATCTCACACTCTCACACGACTTTGGGGAAGAGGGGTAACTGTGAAGGGCAGTGTAGGCTCTTATAGCTTTGTGTAAGTCCAGCTATTATTTTGGAAGAGGTCTGAAGGGGTGGAATGAATGGGGTACCGAGAGAGCCCAGGAAGTTGCAAGGAATTTGGGGAGGGCATGGAAAGCAGTTCTGTATTGGCTGCAGGGGGACTGAGCACACATAAATTCAGCCTGCAGCATGATTAGGGACTTCAACATCTCCTTTTGCTCTTCCATCACTTTTATCATCTGCTCATGGCCTATTAAAATTCGCTCCTGGCTCTTCTCTGTTCTGCTTGTCTATTTTATAATTTTTTTTTAAAGTCTCTCTCCATGCCCTGCGTTCTTGTTTTTCGCCTTCTGAGGATTAGAGCACCTCTTGAAACACGTCCTCCTTGGTCGCTTCCTTATCTGGCAGAGGCGCTCCACTGGTGCGTAGGGGAGGCCCTAAAGGCCACATCTGCAGAAGCACAATAAACTGAATCATAATGGTTAGTGTATGGACCATTGAATTGTTATAATAAAATGCACCCCCTTTTTCTTTTTTAACATCAGTTTCTCTCTGTCCTTTGGCAAGCACACAGCTTGGTGAACACCCTAAACATGGTGAGTTTGGGCATGGGAGGGAAGCAGGCACTGAAGAGGGGGCAAAGGATTTTGAGGGTTTTTTTTAAGATCACAACAGGCAACTAGGGTCAATATTGTAAATTTTGCCATGATTTGCCACAGGCAGGGGTCATTGAAACTAATATGTCACTCCTGAGGGTAAGTAAGGATGCATCTCCTGCGTGTGTGTGTGTGTGGCTTCGGACCAGGTTCCTGTGCTGCTCACCTGAGTACTGCTTTGGTACCTGTACAAATGACTGCTGATTGGCATGGGAAAGTTTCCTACAACAGAGGAAGGAACAAAGCAGCTCTGCTAAGGACTTTTTGGCAGAGGATTGGTGGGTACCTCCAGGAAAGTGTTTCCTAGAGATCTCTCTCTCTGGAGGATTCCTGTGAAATGTGTGCATTAACACACTGTTTAGTTGCACAGGGGAATGTGAAGCACATGCAAACACAGCTAGTCTTGTACATTTCTATCCCTTCACCCACTTTTAGAATATACAAAGCAAAGGACAGCTCTATGTCATGTAACCAAGTGGAATCAATTAAAAAAGATCACTTACCAGGGCTCTTCTCTCATGCATCATGGACACCAGAGAGAGACTGCTGGGATTGGCTAAACCCCTCCAGAGTTGATAAGGGGTCCTGACTTGCCACGCCACCGGATGAGCCTGTCATGCTCCACATCATCCTTCAACTCGACCTCTATGTCCTTGGGATTGAGTCTGCTGTTCGCTGTCTCCAGCCCTGCCGAAGTATTCGTGGTCCTCTTAACGGTGGACGTGGGGTCGCTGCTGAGAATGGCATTCAACTCCTTAAAGAAGCGGCAAGTCTTTGGCACAGCACCAGAACGATGGTTTGACTCCCTTGCCTTCTGGTATGCTTGCCTCAGCTCCTTTATCTTCGGACGGCACTGATGTATGTCCCGTTCGTAGCCTGTATCCAACATGCCTCGAGAAATCTGCCTGTACGTGTTGAAGTTCCTACAGGTGGAGTGAAGCTGGGACCAGATAGCTTCCTCTCCCCACTGTGACAGCAGATCCAACAACACAAGTGTGCTCCAAGTGTGAGAGTATTTATTTGCTACGTGGAGCTGCCATGGTCATCTGGGAAGATGCGATGTGAGCTGTCCATGTCAAATAAACAGAAGTGGAATTTCAAAAATTCCTGGGCCTTTAAAGGGGGAGAGGCAGAAGCCTGTGTACCTTGGTGCAGGGCAGTGGAGTTTGAACTGTTGACTAGAGAGTCCAGGATGAGCATTGTGGGACACCTCCTGGAGACCATTTACAGTGACATTAACCAAGCATGGTGTCTACACTGACACTTTGTCAATATAACTTTGCTGCAAAAAGTTCTATGCCTCTCGTTGAGGTGCTTTTATTTTCTCAGCAAAGCAGGAGAGGTTTGTCGGCAGAAGGAGCATTGTAGTGTGTACACCTCCACTGTTTTGTCAACAAAAGCTGACTTTTTTTTTTTTGTCATGAAAACCTCTGTAGTGTAGACAAGGCCTATGGGTATAACTACACCTTTAATCTTGAGATATAAATTCCACCTTGAGGAGACATTTCTATGTTAGTTCTGATCAAGCTGTCACGCTAAAAATACCAGTGTAGCCATCGTGGCAGGCAGGACTAGCCGCTGCTCCTATATTTTTAGTGAGCTAGCTTCATTGGCTAACAGATGCATCAAGTTGCAGTTTATACCTCAGACTTGAACTGTAGACGTACCCTTACTCTGAGGGGAGGAGGAATGTTTGCAGTCACAGGTACTAGGATTTGTCTTAGCAAATGAAGCCTTGCAGCTGTAAAACTGAAGCTCTTAAGTTTTTATATGTACAAACTGGATTTGCGTGTAATGGGGGGGGCGGGGAATGAAAGGTACCTGGTCTAGTGTTTGGAGAGTGGCTGAGGAGCTGATGAAGCAGTAGCTATGTCATCTAAAATTGAGCACTCATGGTTTTTAAAAACTGCAACTGATGTTCCAGCTTGTGGCGAACACTCAAAGCTTTTTCATACAAAGTAGGAATGTGGTGTCCAAAAGAAAGTTTTGAGCCCTAGCCAAAGTTTAAAAGAGAATACTACTTTGAAGCTAAATTGCAATCCTTAATGAGGCCAAACCTCCTTCTAAAGTTGTTAGTGGAAAGTATTCTGAGACACACACACACACACATCTCAAACTACGCTTTTTAGTCAAGCACAAACACTAAAGAGAAAATAAGATTTCTTCCATAACTCTGTTTAATCTCTTCCAACCCTCATTTCTACAGTACTCCTGCCTGATTAGGTACGGAGACTAGACAGTGTGCAGCAATTGAAAGGAGTCCTGTGGATCTATGCCTCACTTGCAGTTAAAATTGTAAATGGAGGAAATGTATTGAAATTATTTTACTTCTGATATACACCAGTGAAACTGAGCAGAACTGGATTGGAGAGCATAGTATTAGAGTGCATGTAGTGAAAATGAGGGGTCTGCTCAATGTGGACATTACTTGTTTGTTTCATTGCACAACATCCAACCTGTGCACCAAATGAAATGGGGGTCCTATGGAAAGAATAGTATATATTGGAGACTTCATCAAGTTCACGCCTGTGGGAGAAAAAGCTAGAATTACCTGTACAAACCTTTAATCCTGGGTGCTTAAAGGGACAAATTACTCAATTTTAGAATTAAAATTTATGGAAGATACATGTGAGTCTTTTTTACCAATTTCTGTAGTTCACAACTTGTTTTCTTTCTTTCCATTTTCTCTTTGAACGCTGCTGTCAAATGCACAAAATAGACTGGAAAAAAAAAATCTCATCCTCCTACTTGCATCCAGAATTACTACACATTTTCACATTGGAGTGACTTCTTAAATTGATGTCCTTTTCACTTAAATGACTTTTTGAACTAACACTTGGTGATCAGTGGCAATTGGCCTTATGTTAATATAGCATGGAGGGTGAATTTTAGGCCTAAATGCTCACCTAGTTTACCAGAAAAATGCCAGCTTCAGGCTTACTTTATAATAGCTATTATAGCGGAGCTGCCTCTGCTGTAGTTTTTTTTTTTAAGTGTTACTTTCTGTTTCGAGGTGGACTACTGTAAGCGCTCTAAAATCTTCATGCGGACTCCAATTTTACTTTAGTAGTATTGTCAAGGAAATTCGCATTAATTAGACTAGACTCTAGTACGCAGTGTTGTTGTAACCATATTGGTTGCAGGATATTAGAGAGACAAGGTGGGTGAGATAATATCAGATAACAGAGGTTATTGGACTAATCTCTGCTGGTGGGAGAGACAAGTTTTCCAGCTTAGACAGAGCTCTTCTACAGGTCCCTGTGTAAGCTTGAAATCTTGTCTCTCACCAACAAGTTGGTCCAATAAAAGATATTACCTCACCCACCTTGTCTCTCTAAAGACTCTAGTAAGCAATCAGGGTAACATAATCATCCCGAACAACAGAAATAAGTAATAAAAAAAAAAAAAAAAAAGCAAGTTGTAGGGTCACTTGGCCAAGGTGTTCCTGATTAGTGGGTTTTTGGAAGTGGAGTGGAAAGGAGGGGGTATTGGAGGCAGATTATACCTATTTTCCTCCCTTCAAAAAAGTCTTCAACTCCATGCTATTCCTTACACTGTCCTGCATCCTCTATCCTGCTCTTCAACCTGTGGGTGTCATGCCAATGACTGCTTGGGGAAGAGGCAGAACCAGCGTATGCTGGACATGCAGAACAATGGATAAGGAGATGATGCAGGGACAGTAAAGGGACTAACATTCAGCCAGTGCATTTTGTACCCATGCTAATCAGTTTCAAGGAGCTAGTGGGAGTGGAGGGGGAGAGCAGGGCAATTGTGTGTTGTAGGGATGGGGTGTACTGAAAAATCCCTTTATTAAAAAAAACAAACCAGGGAATTAAGTGCCCCCAAACTTAAGTACAGTTAAGATTGGCCAGTGGTGCCTCCTGCTCTTGTAGAATGAGGAGAGCAGCTAGACTTAAACCTCTGAAAACCAAGAAAGGAAGAGTTACAGTACACAACCTTTGCTCTGCAGTAGCCCCGGGAATGGGAGTGCAAAAGTTAACAAGCTACTAAGGTGAAGATGGTTGGGGCTCAGTGGAGGGGTCGGGGGGGAGAAGGGGGGGGTCTGGATGCTGAGAGCGGGGTTGGGTGCAGCTTGTTGGTGGTCAGGGGTATGAGGGTCTGGATGTGAGGCTCAGGGTGGTGCAGAGGGTAAGGCATCAAGGTAGCAGGTTTGAGTGCAGCGTGTTTCAGTATGGGGTGGTCTGGCTGCCGGGGTGGGGGTCTGGGTGGAGGTCCGGAGCAGTGTTCCCTCTAATTTTTCCCACCCATGTGCAGAATGAATTTTGTCTATCAATATGGAGGTGATGAGACACATCACCTTTATATTGGTGCACATAACAAAATTCATGTGGTGGAGGTGAGGCTGAGGAATGCTTGTTGGAGGGGTCTTGAAACTGGGGCAGGGTTGGGGTACAGGGGGTTAGGTCTCTGGCTGGGGGTGTGGGCTCTAGGATGAGGCTGGGGATGAGGGGTTTGGGATGCAGGAGGGTGCTCTGGGGCCATGGTGAGGAGAGAGGACTCCTCACAGCAGCATCTGGGCTGGGGGGGAGAGGTGTTCCCTGCCCCCATTGTGGGGGGGGCAAGGGCTGCAGTATAGGTGCGCCTCCCCCCCAGCAGGAGGGTGGCCCAGGTTGTGCCTGGGTCTGTGCTGCTTCCCCCCCCCCCCCCAAGTTGAAGAGCGATGTGGGCAGGAAGCCAGGGGAGGATGCTGAGCTTCTTGCAGCTGGTGGTTTCTGCCGGTGGATCTGATATAGCCACAGCAACTCCTTGCAGGGAAAGAGGAAGTTCCGTCCTCTCCTGCCTCAGCCCAGCCGTGACTAGCTGCTGATCCCAGCTCAGGATAGGAGCCACTGGCTGGGGTGTCTCCAGCCCCATCATGATTTACCTCTCCACTGGCTGCCTGAAATGATGTACCTGCGCTGCTAGGAAATGGTGCATGATTGCTCTTGCAACTTTCCTTTGCTTCCCTGTCAGTCATTTTTCTGAGGGGAAGCAAAGAAATCTGCTGGGGACATCAATTCTGGGTACATGCAGTGGTGCAGAATTCCCTCAGGAGTAATGTTAAAAATAGTTTTAAAGAGTGAATAAAAATCACTTTCTTCATACCTGACTCTCCAGATGCCCATGAACTCTTCCAGGACAGATAAAAATTAAACTTTCAATTTTTTAAAAATACTGCTGTTGGTGAGAAATTTTTCTTTCAGGCTCACTCTAAATTAGAGCTGAACAAATAAGACTTTTCAGTTCGGCAGGTGAATCAAAATTTAAAAAAAAAACAAAAATAAACCAGTTTGATTCAAACCAAAACAGTGGTGGTTTTTTTTGTTTTTGTTTTAAATCTCCTCAAACAAAACACAAATTCATTTTGAAGTTACAAAAACAATCTCGTTTCAACTTGCCATTTTCTGGTGGTGTTTTCACCTTTTGTTTTTAAAAATTGACCAAATTTGAAAACGAAATGCTGATTTGAAAGAGAGTCAAAATGTTTCTATATGAAGTATTTTTGGCTGAAACTATTTGAGTTCTGACTGAATTTGCCAAATAGTTTAGGAGTCCTGAAAAAAGCTTTTTTGGCAGAATTTCTACCCAGCTGTACTAAATACATCATAAAATGGTTGCAAATCCAGATGGGTATGTGTGTGTGGTTTTTTTTTTCTTTGTTTTGTTTGTGGAGGGTGGGTCACCTTTAATTATGTCCCAACTTGGGAAAAGAGAGCCATTAGGTTAGGTATGTGTGGCCAGGGGGTAGACGGTTCACAACCTCTGGGACCTACTGATCTGAGCTGCTGCAGGTGTTCAGTAATTAATGTTAATGAGAACCTGCAAGTCATACTTTTATCATTAAACCAAAACTTCTGAACTGAAGTTAATATTAGTTACTAATTGCTATAGTCTCAAGCAACATAGTGATGTATGTGCATGAACTGTTTCCTTATGTATTTAAAGGTATAATGTACTGACTTCATCTAATGCTGTAATTGTTAATATGATGTTTGAATACTTGTATTTTTCTTGCAGTGAAGGTGAACGACCAAGTCAGAATGAAAAAAGAAAAGAGAAAAGTGTCAAAAGAGGGGGAAATCGTTTTGAACCATATGCCAACCCTGCTAAAAGATATCGAGCTTTTATTACAAATATTCCATTTGATGTGAAGTGGCAATCTCTCAAAGACCTGGTCAAAGAGAAAGGTAATGAATGCTTTGGGTGGCAGAGTGGTGTCTGTCATCTTAATCGTGGCTGACTTTGTTCCGAAAATTTTAATTTATTAGTTGATGATGATCTGGATAGTATTGGTGACATGAGTTTTGTAATGGGTCTAGATTAAAGCCTTTTTGGTGTTGCATGATATCTATTCTTAGGCAGCTTTCCACACAGGATAGTTCCTGTGTAGGCATGTTGGCGTGTGGTTAATAGTGCTTCATCAAAGCGTGAAAGGTGCCATTGTCTCATGGAAAACGTCAGACTTCCTACATCAGGACTTGTTTTTGAGATACTATAACATGCTCTGAAGCATGTAATGTTTTTGGGTAATGTAGGTTGTCCATCTACTGCTGATTTAGTATATGTAGTTGTGTCCTAGAATTGAAATTTAATAGTCTGACTTGTGTTTTAGATAATATCTGTATTGTTGTACAATATTCAGGAGAACTTAAATGTATTTAAGGGTGACCTGCAAAGGAAGAAAAATTTGTTTGTGCCTCAGCATTTGCTGCATTACATTTAAAGGAGGCCGTGAAAAAATGTTCATGTCACACTTCCCCTTTTTCACCCCCTCCCAAAACCTTTTTTCATACTGAATGGACTGATTTGTGTATTTCAGAATTCTCTCATTGATAGTCAGCATTCTTACCTCCTCAAAGGTGAAAAAAATCAGAATTACTTTGAACTTTGGCCAATATTCTAAAATGCTTCCACTCAAGTTTTACTTGTTTGCTTTTATTGATATTGGACTTACTCGTTTCCAGTCTTCCTAGAAAAGCAGAGAAGTCAAGATCTGAATTTCTAATGTAGTACAGTAGGGGCTCCCTACTTATGATTTAGAGGTCTCCAATTTTTTAAAGATGCGTAAAAGCATACAGATCATTCTCTCTTGTAGGTCACTTCTTAAATACATAGCAAGAGAATGATCCATAAATTGATATGTCTTGCAAATTAGTAACCAATGTGGCATAAACTAGGTAAGGAATGTTAGGTAATGTGCTCACAGGCTGTGGCCTAAATGAAAGAGAACACAAATTTCCAAAGGGTTCTTAAATGTTTTTTTTCTTTGGAGGAAAACTGGAATTGAATGCATATAACTAAATCTTAAGGATTGTAGGCCATGGGGAACATTCATAATTAAATGTCTTGACATGAAACCATAAAATAGTGGTACCTGACTCTAACAACTGAACTACTATCTGTAATCTTAGTTATATCTCTCCTTTCAGTTGCCTTTGCCTGCCTGTAGCATTGTTACATTAATTATGAATGATCCTATGTTTTAGAACTCTATTATAATTTTTCTTGGATGTGCAAGAAACACTGGGTAACAGGAGTATCTCTATGTGTAGATGTCTTTAAGTACTACGTTGAATTCCGTTCCAAGTGTCTTGTGGTTTTTCTCCAGTTCACGTGGATGGAAAAGTCCGATGTGAGATTGTTTCCTGCCTTGCTGTTCAGCTACTCATTCCTGCAAATGCTCCTAGGGGATCAGTGAAACCTCTTCATTCTGTCTGCAGGGCTTGTCATGTTAAATATCCAGATGCATTGTTCTTGGTTTTTGGGACTGCTCAAACATATTTAACAGTTTAGATTTGCTGTGTAGTTGGGATCCATTCTAACTAGTCATTGATTTTACCCAAATTGGTGTTCTTGTGCTGTGCTTGAACTTGCTGAATTAGTATTTCTTGATGCAAGGCGTAGTAGTTCCAAGAACCAGGAATGTGGCTTTGAAAATTCTGTTAGAACTCTTGGGCTGTATGTGTAAGAATTACAGGCCCAAATGTAATGTTTTGGAAGCATGTGAAACAGCTTTGAACATAAAGGATAAAATGTAGGTGATGTTTTCACTGTCCATCACTCAGCAATCATGTAGAAGATTTTAAAGCTATTCACAACAATGGCATAGCAGGTTGCTGAACGTAGAAGCAATTCACCTCAATCAGCTGTTTTGTGCCAGTAAGTATGGTTTAGGAGACACGAGCTTTGAGGTCTGCTCATCTCTCCAAATTTGGTTTTCAGATGTGTACATCTGAAATCTTTAAAAGGTGGCATATTGCTCTGAAGAGTGATGCCTTGGTTCAGTCATTTCAGTGTATTGTTTGTTGGTGAAACTTAGAATTACAGGTGTGCAGTATCACCATTTTTAATAAAGCTCACAGATGTTCTTGTTTGAAACTCCCTTGTATTGGTTAACAAACTCTGTTGAACTAAATCGATGTCAGTGTCATTGTACATTGGTAAAAAGGTTCTGCAGATGAGTGAGGCTACATATCGCTTTTACTGAAATGCCAGTTTAGTATGTATGTGAAGTCTAAAAGTGAAAAAGGTTGAATGCCAAATAGCTCTCTATCCTGTCCACCAAACAAATGAAAAAGTGGGAGAGAAAAGCTAATGTAGTTTCCCTTTTCATCTGATATTTCAGAGCAGTTAGTGGCTCAGAACTGTTAGCAGTTCAGGTTACTAACTTTCTCATCTGGGGTGTGATGACATGCAACATATTTAACTCACTTTCACATGAAGTATTTGATCTGATTCTACTAAAATACTAAATGTTCTAATAGTTTCCCTGGGAGGAAGTAGTTGGCTAGTACCCTCAATTGCGAGATGGAGCCACAATATGTTAATAAGAACTTAAGAGAAAATAACTAGCTGTTGAAGAAGCAAACTGGCAAGAGCTGTAATTGGAAGTACCCTCAAGTCCTATTTAAGACTGCAGTAGATAATGGTTATGAATCATTGACTACATCTCCAGTAACCCTCACTGCATCTTTTTTCCTAATTGCAAGAAATAACACGCTGAATTTGTATTCGGGGTAGGAAGAGAAGCAATATGTAAAACTGTTTCTTGATACGATGTATTCAATAGATCTATGTAGATGAGCAAACATGCATAAATTTCCAAGAGTGAACATACACAAACTTCATTGTTTAAACAGTCTCCCCACTCACCCCATCAACTCTTCAGATACTCTTGTTGACTTTTCTTTTGCTGACTCAGTATGTACTGATGTCGCTCATGCCCCAGGTTTGTGGGTGGTGTGTGTGGTGTTTTTTGTGTGTGGTTTTTTAACATCTCGAATTGTGTACACTGGTCTCAATTTTGTGTGCTCTGAGTTTCACTTCCTGTTAAACATTTGTATTACAGTAGCACACACAAGCCCTAATCACTATTGGAGGTTCTGCCATAGAGTGCCTACCACACACACACCAGTCTGGTTGGTAGGCCCATGTCTTGTTCTCTCCTTTATTTAAAACAACTTATTAATTTTTAAACTCTAGCCTGTTTTTAACTCCTATCTATCCTTTTGTTGAAATAAATCCATATTCTAAAATGTATTTTCATCAGTTAACCTTGGAAACCAGCATCTTGGCTGTAACATCATACTCTATACCCCTTTAACATACTGTGGTCATTGCACGCTAGGGGACTTGTAGTGTGCAGGGGCAGGGTCCACATAGATAATAAATTTGTGGAACCTGGAGCTCTGTAGATGTATAGTCCGGATTGCCATGCAGTAAAGGTTCATGTAGCACACCTGTAGCCATAGTAACTCTCATTACACTATTAAATACAGTTTTGGGATAGCTAGCTCCAGGAATTTAAAGCAGTTCAAAAGACATAAAATGCCCTCATAACTTGAGAAATAAGTTTGCATAAGTGTTGCATCACAAACCCTAAAAATCAAGGTTTCAGAGTAGCAGCCGTGTTAGTCTGGATTCGCAAAAAGAAAAGGACGACTTGTGGCACCTTAGACGAATAAATTTATTAGAGCATAAGCTTTCGTGAGCGACAGCTCACTTCATCGGATGCATTTGGTGGAAAACAAATTTCCACCAAATGCATCCGATGAAGTGAGCTGTCGCTCACGAAAGCTTATGCTCTAATAAATTTGTTAGTCTCTAAGGTGCCACAAGTACTCCTTTTCTTTTCCTCCTAAAAATCAAGGAAATCACAAGTTAAGGACACAGTTTAATTCAGCACAGTACCAGTTTTAGTGTACTTCCATCATGAAGGTGTTAGGGGTGCTGCTTTCAGTGTCTTTTTTTTTTATTATTTCTAATTTTTATTACTGAATGTATTTGGCAATGCTGATTCTCAGTCAATGAATCTTTTTATGGTAACACATTTCACCTTTCCTTTATCTGATGCTCAAAGCTTTTCGTATGAAACTGGGGGAGAATGAAAAGCTTTGAGCACCATCTAGCAACTGCTTGAGCAATACTTGCACTTCTCTGTTGGAACTCTATAAACAATCTCAGATATGGCCAAACTGATTTGCTTCTGAATGGTATCAAAAGCTATGGTATTGATTACTTGGAAGCTTATTAAATGGGGATCTGATTTAACTGTTGGTCATATCATGGTTATAGTTGACAAATTTTCTGGTAAGGATATGCTCCATGATCTAGGCTTCCATATAAAGTTTTCTAAACCTTTTTAACCTTCATGGCTGAAAAATGAACCAAGTATAACCAAGGTTCTCGTTTTCAGGTTTGCTAAACAACCGTTAGGGCTTGGGTGGATTAGATATCAACCTTTTATAAAAGCAGTGCCTCTGGAATATATAATTCTAACTTCTCTTGTCGGCCTGCTTCAGACCATGACATTTGGTAATCAGTTCCTGAAATAACACCTTATTTCAGCTCTTACTATATTGCATATGTCTGGAATAGTCTAAAAATTAATGGTTGAGATCTAGCAAAACTTGTTAGGAAGACCCTGCAAA
Organism: Dermochelys coriacea; assembly: GCF_009764565.3. NCBI lineage: Eukaryota > Metazoa > Chordata > Testudines > Dermochelyidae > Dermochelys > Dermochelys coriacea. Next base: position 2,269,822 of record NC_050092.1, read on the forward strand.
AGGCAAATGTGTCTTAAAACAACACTTCTTAAAGGCTTTCTGTACAAAAGTGACCATTTTTAAACTTCAGAAATCAAAGAAAAAAATTCATTACCAAGCCTGGAGACAGCATTCAATCAGTAAGTAAGTAAAGTATAATATGATTTTTAGCCCTGCTTTAACTCCATATGTAGTTTGCATTATGATTTCCAATTAATCACTGTTTTGTAGTGTGCATGTATATCTTGGAAGTCTTAATTAATATCCATTTATGGCATCTGTTTAAAAAGAGCTTCAATGAAATCTTAAATCAAACCATAGTGAGATGAGGGTTGTTTTTATAATGGGACTCGTTATGAGTCAAATGTAATAAGAAAACTTAGTTTTCTTATTAAAGTTTGGATTTATATAGAATAGTGGACAGATTTTTAAAAAAAGGAAAAGGAAGATGAAATCTCCTTTTTTTTTTTTTTTTTTTTTTTTTTGAGAACTGCACCCATTTTGCTCAGAGCAGGCTTTGTGCTTTAATGGTTATTTCTGAGCCATCATCTTGTAGGAAGGGCCAAATTTTGTGGAAACTTAAATTGCCATGATCGTCTTCTATGGCAAAATTCAAATGAATGAACACACTTGTTTAATAAAATCTTCAATTGACTTTAAAATAAAAATGACTATGCATCCTCTTCCTTCTCCCCCAGACTACTTCTTTCCAAACAAAACACAAATGTACAGTAGGTAATAATCCTTTATTGGCAGGGAGATGGAACAGACCTATTAGTTCTCCTGTTATTTCATGTTTAATAAGGTTTTCTCCCTTCCTTTCCAAACTCTTATGTTGAAAACTTATAACAAACAAACTTGGATATTGTGCCCTAACTTAAATCTTTAATATTTTTAAACTTCATATCACATGTCCTTTCAGATGAATCCAAGATGATTGTCAGTTCATGCCTCTGAGCTAGTCTCTCTGTAGACTAAACTTGTAATTTCCTACATGGAAGAACTTTGCAACTTGGAAACTAACTTCAAATAAATTAAATTCTGCCAAAAATGACTATAGCAAATACCCACATACTCACTAAACTTGTTACAATGCAGAATTCCTGGGGCATGTATTTTCAGTTGCTGTAATAACAATTCTTTCTTCCAACTTTGATATTTTGCATTTTCATAACACTTTAGTTCCTTTCATTGAGCTTCCCAGCTTTTCTTCAAAATACGGTATTCAAAAGAGATTCTCTTACTCCAAGTAAAGTCTTTCAAGTACCAAACAGAGGGGTAGTAGAAATATATGTAGATTGTTAGATCACTGAGCTCATACTTTTTGAAAGTGTAGGTTGTTATCCCCTGGTACTAGTCCTTAAGCTTTAGTAACCCTTGCATATCCTTATCTGGTACCTGTATGATATTTCTTAACTCGGTAGTCGTGCATGCAGTGGTTCTTTCCTATGTGAACAACTTTGTGTGTTTTTTTTTAAGAGGTTCTAACAAAGATTAAAATAAACCAAAAAAAACCAAACAACCTTCTGCCAGGTCCCATAGTATATTAGTCTACCATTCAGGCAGAAAAACACTGATCAGATAGCATTGCCTCTGTACAGTAGCTGAAAGGGCAGGTTCCACATCAAGGTTCATGTACCATTCTGTGTTGGTGGCCTAGTGCAGTCTGACTTTCTGGCTACTGGCACAGGAGAGAATTGTGACCCTTCCTTCCCTTATAATAGTGTTTTTTTTTTTTTTTTTTTTTTTTTGCCTTTCCTTTTTCTCTTCACCCACTCCCAACAAGGGAAAAGGAAATACAGTTCTTGGAGCAGGAAATGGTGTGCCGATATGTGGTAAAAATACTTCTGTGACTGACCTCTCACTCTCCTAGTGTACTTTGCAAGTGGTACTTGCCTGCTACTCACTAGCCAGTAATTCTTTTATCCCTGATGCCTGTCTGCTCGTCTAATAAACAGACTTCATGTTAACAAAAATATTGCTTAGTTTTGCATCTAGAATGGGTCTAAGGGGGCCTTTTCTTTACCTTTCAGGTTCTAGGAACCGGATTTTTTTTATGCCATCTCATATAAACCATAGTTTCTCCTGTAAGAACGTCACCTGGACCATATCCCATTACTTACTAAGTGCAGAATGCACCTCTCACATTTCTTCTGTAATCTGGACTTGCTAACTTGGATGTTGGGCTAGCATGTCACTTGTCACATGGTGTCCCTATTCTAAAATTTGGCTGCTCTTAGAAGGAGGCTCAAATAGGATTTTTTTTAAGTGTAATTTTTGATACAGATGACTTTTTAAATGTGAATATATAAAACTTGAACACTGAGAGCTCGGAGCAAAATTGGTACAAACTTTAAGGTTCTCTGTAAGATATGATATAGCCACAAGAGAAGGCTTCAGTAAATTTTGTGGTTCAAAGGTCAGAACTTCCTTTAAAGGCCATTAGGCTGATTACAGGGACAAATGTTAAATCAGCTTCTGACTTTGTTGAGCCTATGATCGAGGGAAAAAAGCTTGTTTGGAGGAGTTTGTGTAGATTATGTATCAGTTGCAGCTGATTTGATAAGTCGTTTAGAGTGCAAAGCAATATCTTGCCAATGGACCAATAGTGCTGCTGAGAGCATTAGGTCACTACCAATTTCTAACCTTGTGACTTTAACTTTTGGCCTTTGTGAAATGGATTGTCTGTGGTGCAGGTTATCTGAGAATTAGTTTTTTTTTTTTTTTTTAAACTACATAAATTGTCAAATTAAATTTTGCATTCTTGTAAAAACACAGTGTGGTTGGACTCTGGCTGCTGCTGTTTAAACAAATGGCTTTCGGAATTTCCTGGTCATGCTGAATATTTATGCCCAAAGTAGTTGGAAGCTATTTTTTAGCTGTATTGGCAGGAGCACTCAAGGACTGTGCTTAGTGTGTACACAAAGCAAGTGGAGGTTGCCCTCCCAGTACAGAGGTGTAGACCATAGAGACTTCAGCTCTAGGTTTACGGTGCTCTTGATCTAAGTGACCTGGCTATTTGGATCCAAATGTTGCAACTGTAGTCTCCAGAGATGGTCCAAATATTGAAGATGAGAATGGTAATGTAGCTTAGAACCTTGGCTATAAACAGACACTTGTTTATAAGTTTCTACTAGGTTCATAGTAATTAATGTAATTCTGGAGTGTATTGACATGAGGTAATCTGCTCTATTTGGCATCGGAGAGGCCACAGTACTCCATCTGAGTCTCCTTCCGGGCACCACACTTTAAAGAAGATGTGGACAAAATATAGAGTCCAGAGAAGAACAACAAAAATGATAAAAGGTTTAGAAAACCTGACCTCTGAGGAAAGTTTAAACAAACAAACTAGAGATGAGTATCAGAAGGGTAGCCATGTTAGTCTGTATCCACAAAAACAACAAGGAGTCCAGTGACACCTTAAAGACTAACAGATTTATTTGAGAATAAGCTTTCATGTGTTTAAAAAAAAAAAATCTGCATATGAAGTGGATTTTTTTACCCACAAAAGCTTATGCCCACATAAATCGGTTAGTCTTTAGTCTTCTTTTCTCAGGACTAAACATCTTCAGTTTAAAGGGGAGACCTGATAAGTCTTCAAATATCTTCAGGGCTGTTATAAAGAGGATGGTTTCAGAGTAGCAGCTGTGTTAGTCTGTATCCACAAAAAGAAAAGGAAGACTTGTGACACCTTAGACTAACAAATTTATTTGAGCATAAGCTTTCGTGAACTACAGCTCACTTCATTGGATGCTTATGCTCAAATTTGTTAGTCTCTAAGGTGCCACAAGTCCTCCTTTTTTTTTTTTTTTTTTTTTTTTTTTTTTTTTTTTTTTTTTTTTTATAAAGAGGATGGTGATCAATTGTTCTTGTCCATTCAAGTTACAACACAATCTGCAGCAAGGAACTTTAGCTTAAATTTTGGGAAATCCTTTCTAATGATAAGAACATCTGAGAAATGGAATAGGCTTCCAAGTAGGTTGTGGAATCCCTCTCATTGGAGGCTTTTAAGAACAGGGTTAGACAAACACCTGTGAGAGATGGTCTAGGTTACTTGGTTCTGCCTCAGCATGGAGAGGCTGGACTAAATTACCTCTTGAGGTCCCTTCCAGCCCTACACTTCTAACATTATCATAGAATCAATAATGGATCAGTATTCATTTAAAATATTTTTTTAGTTCCCTTTCAATTTTGACTTCTGATCCTGTTAGTTTTTGATCAATCCAGATGAAGGAGAGGGTGAAGTAACACCTCTCAAGATTTAGAGATCCTACTAAGGTCTCCTTTGCAGTTGTTTCTGGAAAGGAATCTCAAAACCCTACATTTAGATATTTGAGTAGATACTTCAACATATACCTTTATAAGTGAGCTGTAGCTCATGAAAGCTTATGCTCAAATAAATTTGTTAGTCTCTAAGGTGCCACAAGTACTCCTTTTCTTTTTGCGAATACAAGCTAACACGACTGCTACTCTGAAACCTGTCTTTATAAAAGTGGCACTCATTCAAGTGGGAGAAGAAATTGAACTTTTTCTCTATTGCATCCACTGTCGAGGGAAAACCATTAGAACTTCAACACAGACTAGAATTTCTTGTTCAATCTTCCTCTATTAAATAGCAATTCTTAGAACAGTCTACAGGCCTCCACGTAAACAAATACAGTTGAAACTCTACATGGAAGTCCCTCATTTTAAAGTTAATCTGTAAGTAGTCTTGCTAGGAATTTAAAGACTGTTTGGACATTCATTTTTATATAAATAAGCCAGAAAAGCAAGCCTAAATGGGTTTCTTCAGCTATACTTCTGTATGCCATTTGTTTCAAACTCAGCAGCCAATTTGGTAGTGGTATTTTGGAGGTATACAGTCTGGTTTATAGTGATCATGAATTGGCAATCCTAATCTTTTGCGGAGAAATGCAGATTTAGTTTTCCTACAAATTGTACTCTTTGCTACAGATTCTAAACATTCAGTTAATTACTTGTTTTGGGAATGAAAATTGTAACGACTTTCCTAATGAAGACTATCTTGAAGTTTGTCAAATTTAAACACCTAACCGATCTCAAAAACGAAGTTCGCCGTCTCCTTCAGTTTAATTGGAAGGTTAATAATCTAGCCCAAGTAAACACCTAGTTGAGTCACTGACACTTAAATAGTTGTACATGTTTGGTTTTGGAGACCCTTCTAGCTGCCCCTTGTAGAAATCAGAGTGAAACATGAACTTGTAGCTGGTTAATGTCTGGAATATCTAGATAGAGGCTACATACTATGTCAGTCTCCAGTAGAAATCTGATCCTTTCTGTGGAAAAAGGAAAACTATCATTGCAGACAATTTCCCATGGATTTGGATTGCCACAAGTGATTTGAGTATTAAAGGCTGAGGAAACTGATATTGTGGAAATAGCTTGTTTTTGAGTGGAGGAAAACCAAGAACCCGTTTAATTACTTTTTAAAGACTTTACTGCACACCTGTAATGTCCAGCTTGGTGGTTTAGAGAATATGGAGTGTTTCTGGGCTTTCTTATAAGGCAGAGGCTCCATACAAGGTTGTTGACTGTTCTAAATTCCCATTGTTTTCTTGGCTTTTCTCCCTTGGTATATGTGTCGTCTGGAATCTGATTTGTAGTTGGTGAGGTAACATACGTGGAGCTCTTAATGGACGCTGAAGGAAAGTCAAGGGTAAGTGATTGAGAGAATTTCTTCTGTGGATTTTACTACATGACAAATGTAATTGTATGGTGGCGTGGAACCGCATGAAATCAAGAAGGTAGTGTGTATGGATAGTGGCTATATATCTAGGCAATGCCCAAAGCCCCTTGTGGGATGGGGAGGAGGTGGGAAGGGATGTGCAGAGAGTATCAGCATTGTGCTCAGTCGGTGTTGGCTATGAGTGAATTATGCATGGACCCTAGCAGTATCTACAGTGGTATGTTAACGTAAAACGTGTCTTTGAAAATGTCATTTGTAGTTGTTGAATTCATAAGTTTAGTGTGCAAAAGCAGGTTCTGTAAACATGACACGTCCCATGCCAGTTAATATAAGGCAAATGTCTAAACTTAAGACATGCGTAGCTTTAGTAGGTGTCAAGCTACTTTCCGTTAAGTGAAGGAATGTTTTAGAAAAATCATAATAGGAACTCACTTAAGTGTACTGAAAGGCTATGGACTTAGGATGAAGGAACATGGTGAGGGTTTTGACAGGAAATGTTAAGTGTGTGGTGTTTTCTTGGAGAACCTGGACTTAGTTTTGCTTATTACAACTTCAAAAACTACAGTACAATTCTGATAATGTGTAGGAGTTAGTGTATTATGGAATCCAGGTAACGAAGGTTATATTGGGTAAGCTTGTATTTTTTGTTCTTACTATTTTTTTAAATTATAAACCAAGTAGCTTTTAATTAATTTAAAATCTTTTTAAAGTTAACTTTTGGCATTTTGTGCTTTACTTACTTTCTTCTCTCTCTTTCCCTCCTCCCCTCCTTGTTCCTCGTCCATGAAATCACCTCATCAAGGGATGCGCGTAAGTTTTTCAGTTGTTATGGGGGTGGGAAATGTCAAACTACAAGCAACCGTCTTAATAATCTATCTTGTCTCCTCCAGTGTTGTTGAATTTAAGATGGAAGAAAGCATGAAGAAGGCTGCCGAGGTTCTGAACAAACATAGTCTCAGTGGAAGACCTCTGAAAGTGAAAGAAGTAAGACTTAAATCTGCTCTGTCTTGGTTTTTAAAGTGCTTGTTCTTAATCTAATAAACTTTATGCTTGGCTAATTTGGATATGAAATCACCAAAAGTATATTACATAAAATAAACTAAAACCTCTATATGAAATCAGTTTACCAGCTAAGATCTGGGCTGTCAAAACTTCTAGTTGTAGGTATATGCTTTACTTAACCTAAGGCATTGTTCTGAAGTTCAGGTAAAAAGGAACATGTGTGCGCTGGCCAAATTTAAAATCTGGGTGTTGAATGTGACAAATCAGAACTGATTGACAAAAAGATACCAAGCAAAAGTGGCCATTATTGCTAGTACACTTCCGTGTTTTGACTCGCAAGACATACGTGTACTTTTCTTGACTAAACCCCTCTGAATCTTTCCATAACTCTGTTCCAGAGAATGTTATGGAAATGTTTGTTTGTAAAACATGTGGATCAGAACACCAAATAAGCCTGTTCCTGTAGGTCACTGGAGACTTACTGCCATTTTAAATATAATTTCAGAGTTAGAAAGTAATACTACAGATATTCAGAGTTTTGGTACAATAACTAATATTCAGTTGAGTTATTTGCCAATCGTATAGTTCTAGCATTGCAGAGCCTGAAACTGCATTTGATATTAAATTCATCTGATATAGGAATGTAGCTTCAACATTAGTACTAACTCTTGGGGTAGGAAATCAAGCTGCCCCCTGGATAGCTATACATAGAAATGCTATCTCCACCCTTACGCAGATTGACTACCTCTTTTCCTAACTTTCAGTTACTCTGCTGTCTAAATTTTGCTACTTTGTTCTGGTATAGAATCCTAGGACTGGAAGGGACCTCGAGAGGTCATCTAGTCCAGTCCCCTGCAATCATAGTGGGACTGAGTGTTATCTAGACCATCCCTGACAGGTGTTTGGGGATTTTTAAGAGCAGGTTGGACAATGATGGAGATTCCACAACTTCCCTAGGCAATTTATTCCAGTGCTTAACCACCCTTGCAGGAAGTTTTTCCTAATGTCTAACCTAAACCTCCCTTGCTGCAATTTAAGCCCATTGCTTCTTGTCCTATCCTTAGAGGTTAAAGAGAACAATTTACAAGGAGGAGGGAGAAACCACGTTTTTATGTACTTAAAAACTTATGGTGTCCCCTCTGTCTTCTTCTACAAACTAAACAAACCCAATTTTTTCAATCTTTCCTCATAGATCATGTTTTCTAGACCTTTAATCATTTTTGTTGCTCTTCTCTGGACTTTCTCCAATTAGTCCACATTTTTCCTGAAATGTGGTGCCCAGAACTGGACACACTACTCCAGTTGAGGACTAATCAGCGCAGACTTTTAGAGCAGCAGAATTTCTTCTCGCGTCTTGCTTACAACACTGCTGCTAATACGTCCCAAAATGATGTTAGCTTTTTTTTTTGCAACAATGTTATGCTGTTGACTCAGATTTAGCTTATGGTCCACTGACTCCCAGATCCCTTTTCGCAGTACTTCTTCCTACACAGTCATTTCCCATTTTGTATGTGTGCAACGGATTGTTCCTTCCTGAGTGGAGTACTTTGCATTTGTCCTTATTGAATTTCATCCTATTTACTTCAGACCATTTCTCCAGTTTGTCCAGATCATTTTGAATTTTAATCCTATCCTCCAAAGCAGAATTGACGTTCTGTGGATAAATGGGTGACTGAATTTGCTGCCATCTGACTGCTGTCTGGTCTCACTTCAGTTACCAGTGATCAGTTGTTAGCATATTTTTCTATGTTATCTCGATTGATATTAATTAGGGCCCCTTGCTGGAAGTCTTGTAGGCTGAATGAATGAACTAACCCAGGGGTTGCCAACCTGAGCCTGAGAAGGAGCCAGAATTTTCCAATGTACATTGCCAAAGAGCCACAGTAATGCATCAGCAGCCCCCATCCCCTCCTCCCCCCCCTGATCCCAGCACCTCCTGCCCATGGCAGCCCTGCTGATCAATGCCTTCCTGCACCTCTTGATCAGCTGTTTCGTGGCATGCAGGAGGTGGGGGGGAGGGACGCGATAAGTGAGGGCATGGCAGGCTCAGGGGAGGGGGCAGGAAGGGATGCAGTGGGGCAGTGCCTGTTGCAGAGCCAGGGGTTGAGCAGTGAGCACCCCCCAACACATTGGAAAGTTGCTTGTAGCTCCAGCCCCGGAGTTGGTGCCTATACAAGGAGCTGCATATTAACTTCTGAAGAGCCACAGGTTGGCCACCCCTGAACTAACCTTTAATTACTAGAGGGTTCTTTGCCATTTGATGGCTGAAGCTGTGTGAAGCTTCTTGCTCTTAGGCTAAATGGAGGACTTCAGTTCGCATGTAGCTATTGCTGTCACCAAACTACTGTAAGTGGACCATATGGTTAAGCAATGGAATAAGAAACTTAAATTCAGGCCACTCGACTTCCATGACAGGCTTAGTATATTCTCCAGTCATTTTGACCATTCCAATTTAATTATCTTCAGCAGTAGGGATTTAGCAATGTCCCTTAGGAGACCATTCAAAACAGGTTAACTGATATCCTGGCTTGGAAATGGTTTCCTGACCCTCGCGTAAACTTACTTATTAAAGGGATCATGCCAGATAATCATAGCCTATTAACACATTTTAACTCATTTATGTTACAAATATTTTCTCATTAAAACTGAGTTCTGTATTTGTTGGAACACTCTCCTTTGTCAATTTCACTTTTCTCCTACTCTAGTGCAATGCTTCAGCGTTCAAATTACCGGTTGCTACAAGGAAATGTCTATTGGAATTTTTTAAAAAAACCTCCATAATCAAAATTTTTTAATTAGTATTAGCTTTTTAAAACCTACATTCTATGCAACCTAAAGTGGTCCAGGGATCACTGGTAGTCCAATGAAAGATATTACCTCACCCACCTTTTTTCTGTCCTCTCTTTACATTTAGTTATTATCTAGGTAGCTTGGAGTCCAGACTACTATTGATATGTGAACTTGGACAAATCACTTAATTGTTTCTGCCTTAATTTCAAATTTGTAAAATGGTGCTAATGATACTCATCCTCTGAAACATTTTGAGATCCTCAAATGAAAAGTGTTCTTTCCCTCCTTGAAGTCTGACTGTACAAGTATTCTCTAATAGGTAGCCAAGTCATTAAGGAGACAAACAAGCTTTTCTGTAGTTAACATTTGAAGCTCTTTGTGGTAAGTCTTTTAACCACCTTTCTCCAATAATGCTAAAACCAAAGTAAAAAGAAAAGGCATACTTGTGGCACCTTAGACTAAAATTTATTTGAGCATAAGCTTTCGTGAGCTACAGCTCACTTCATCTGATGCACTTAAGGTGAGCTATTCCCAGCAGGAGAGCATGGGGGTGGGGAGGAAGAACCTTCTGTAGTGATGATCAAGGTGGGCTATTTCCAGCAGTTGACAAGAACGTCTGAGGAACAGTGGATGTTGATCAGATGTTCCGCAGTTTCTTTGAGAGCGTGTGGCACAAGCTGTCAGCATAGTCTGTGTGGTATGTAGATTGTAATGCCCCATAACCTCAGGTGTGCAGAACACAATGCCATCCACAGCCTCAGAAACAACTCTGACATCATAGTCAAAAAGGCTGACCAAGGAGGTGCTGTCATCGTCATGATGAATAGGTTGGAATGTGAACTAGAGGCTGCTAGGCAGCTCTCCAGCACCACTTTCTACAAGCCATTACCCTCTGATCTCACTGAGGGTTACCAAAAGAAACTACAGCATTTGCTCAAACTCCCTGAAAAAAGCACAAGAACAAATCCGCACAGACACATCCCTGGAACCCCGACCTGTGGTATTCTATCTGCTACCCAAGATCCATAATCCTGGAAATCCTGGAGGCCCCATCATCTCAGGCATTGGCACCCTGACAGCAGGATTGGCTACGTAGACTCCCTCCTCAGGCTCTACGCTACCAGTACTCCCAGCTATCTTCGAGACACCACTGACTTTCTGAGGAAACTACAATCCATTGGTGATCTTCCTGAAAACACCATCCTGGCCACTATGGATGTAGAAGCCCTCTACACCAACATGCCACACAAAGATAGACTACAAGACGTCAGGAACGGTATCCCCGATAATGTCACTGCTAACCTGGTGGCTGAACTTTGACTTTGTTCTCACCCACAACTATTTCACATTTGGGGACAATGTATACCTTCAAATCAGCGGCACTGCGATGGGTACCCGCATGGCCCCACAGTATGCCAACATTTTTATGACTGAGAACAACGCTTCCTCAGCTCTCGTCCCCTAATGCCCCTACTCTGCTTGCACTACATTGATGACATCTTCATCATCTGGACCCATGGAAAAGAAACCCTTGAGGAATTCCACCAGGATTTCAACAATTTCCATCCGGCCATCAACCTCAGCCTGGACCAGTCCACACAAGAGATCCACTTCCTGGACACTATGGCACTAATAAGCAATGGTCACATAAACACCATCCTATACCGGAAACCTACTGACCGCTATTCCTACCTACGTGCCTCCAGCTTTCATCCAGACCACACCACACGATCCATTGTCTACAGCCAAGCTCTATGATACAACTGCATTTGCTCCAACCCTTCAGACAGAGACAAACACCTACAAGATCTCTATCAAGCATTCTTACAACTACAATACCCACCTGCTGAAGAGAAGAAACAGACTGACAGAGCCAGAGGAGTACCCAGAATTCACCTACTACAGGACAGGCCCAACCAAAAAAAAAAAAACTTCAAAAACAGACTCCAACGAGAGACTGCTGAATTGGAATTAATTTGCAAACTGGATACAATTAACTTAGGCTTGAATAGAGACTGGGAGTGGATGGGTCATTACACAAAGTAAAACTATTTCCCCATGTTTATCCCCCCTACACCCCCCCACCGTTCCTCAGACGTTCTTGTCAACTGCTGGAAATGGCCCACCTTGATTATCACTACAAAAGGTTTTTCCACCCCTGCTCTCCTGCTGGTAATAGCTCACCTTAAGCGATCACTCTCCTTACAGTGTGTATGGTAACACCCATTGTTTGTTCTCTATGTATATAAATCTCCCCACTGTATTTTTTCCACTGAATGCATCCGATGAAGTGAGCTGTAGCTCACGAAAGCTTATGCTCAAATTTTAGTCTCTAAGGTGCCACAAGTCGTCCTTTTCTTTTTGCGAATACAGACCAACATGGCTGCTACTCTAAAACCAAAGTAGTCCACCTGAAACTGTACACACCATATTTGTCTGAGTCAGATTTTTATGCTGAACAGGCAAGGTATCTTATAGCTCTGAGGATTCCAAATCTCAGCAAAGAATCATTTTATTAAATTTCACAATGTGCTTCTGGCTCTTCATATCTCAGGAACAGATTTATCTACATCTCTGTAATATTTTACAAGCTGAAGAGCCCTTTCAAAACTAGTGAAAGACAGATAATACCATGAATAGTAAAGCACAGTTGACTTAGTCACCCCAGTTTACATGCTTTTCAGAGTGTGGATGGTTGGAGTGACTGGCAGTGAATCTAAAGGAGTAGGTGTGGCTAGTCTTGAACAAGAGCGAGAAGGGAAAGCCATTTGAGGAACACGGGGTCCTGAATGGTCAAAGCCGTATGTGGAGCTAGAAGGTTGTCTGGGAGACCCTGGGATTGGTCCCTGCATGGCTTGTAAGGTTTGTCGAAAGAGCTGTTACTGAGGAATCTCTTTAAGACTTTTTTAAAAACTAAATCTTAATTCAGTTAAAGTTGCAAGAATTTATCCACTTTGCCAGAAACCCTAGATAGTTGTGATTGTCAAACTAATGCTTGTCTGGAAATTCCAGGCTAAGGAACCAGTTTACAAAAATACCCTGTATAATTGAAAAGTATGGGAACAAACTTCTAAAGTTATCCAAAGAATCCTGTTTATTTCCTATGTATTGGATCATATAGGATCACCAGCTCCCTACTTCAAACTTGATGCCTCTGTAACTTTGGGTTACTTGTGCACTAGTTCTCTTGTTCCATATTGCATCACAAGCTTGGATATTCAACTTGCTGTCCACAGTCTCCTGTATAGAGCTTCTTCATTGTGGCTTTCCCCATGTTAATTCTTTTCTGGATTTTTTTTCAGATAGAAGCTTTCTTTGGCTTGTCTACACAAGGTGCTCAGTCAGCTGTTCAACAATATTGGAGTAGCGGCTCCCGTGGCTAAAACTAATGTAGACAGGGCCTCTATTCTGTACTGAATCTTAATTTCCTGCCTCTCTTGGTCCCTGTTATCCATCTACACTGGTGTTTACTCTCTCAATTTAGTATCCTTTGCACATGTAGCTTGCGGTTAACACGTTCTAGATTCTTTAAGCATTTATAATTTGTATCCCAAGTACCTGAGTAGGTAGGTTTTCCCTCCTTGCTATCTGGAATGTGCTGTCATTTATTGCCCTTCATGCTCCTTCAGACAGCTTTCAGTGAAATCCATATTCAATTCAGTTTGAGCTTTTCAAGTATGATTCATGAGTCACTATCAGATTGTTCCTCTTACCTATTAACTTTTTTCAAAAACAAGCAGTGAAATGGTGCCTGATACAGGCTTATGAACTATTTTTTACGAAAAAAGAAAAGGAGTACTTGTGGCACCTTAGAGACTAACACATTTATTTAACAATGCTCAAATAAAATTGTTACTCTAAGGTGCCACAAGTACTCCTTTTCTTTTTGCGAATACAGACCAACACGGTTGCTACTCTGAAACCTATTTTTTACTGATAACGTTATTATTGAATCATGGGAGTCTTGCCATTACTCCCAGTAACACTGGGGGATTTAAAGTGTTGGCTCTGTAGTGTCCATACTGAGTTTAGTGAGTTTTGCCATCTTGTTGTACATGTTACTCTTACTTTTTTTTGCAGGATCCTGATGGTGAGCATGCCAGAAGAGCAATGCAGAAGGCCATGGCAGCAGCTGGTGGCATGGGTATTGGCCCAGGACCAGGTGGCCCTGGAATGATCAATATACCACCCAGCATCCTCAATAATCCCAACATACCCAATGAGATTATCCATGCTTTACAGGCTGGGAGACTTGGAAGTACAGTATTTGTTGCAAATGTAAGTACAGTGTGGTGTCTGGGCAGAAAATTTGGGATTTAACTGGATTAGGTACTGCTCTCCAAATGAGGAGATATCTGCCAGGGATCAGCCTCTATTCTGGCAAATTTACTTATATTGTATAATCAGACTAGATGATCGTGATGGTCCTTTCTGACCGTAGTCTATTAATAGTGTCCTACTCTGTAACTAATCCTGTCATCTTCAGTTGGACTACCTGCTGAGGAAAGTACTACTTGACATGATGGGTGAGGTATCTTTTATTTTATTGGACCAACTTCTGTTGGTGAGAGATGCACCTTTTTGAAATTTTTGAGTTTACACAGAGCTCTTGAGGTCTGGGAAACTGTCACAGCTAAATACAAGGAGGAACAGATTATTTAAAATACCTTGAAATGTGTTAACTAGTTATCATTCAAGGTGAAGTCATCCGTTAACACCTGTCTAGTCATATGGTGGCGGGGAGAGGGAGGGTGCACAGTGTCTGTTAATGGAATATAGATTGTTGTAATAATCCATAAAACCAGTGTCTCTATTCAGCCCCTGATTTTTGTCTAGCAAATTTATGAATTTAAGCTCCTAGGCTCGTCTTTTTGAAAGTGTTTTGCTGGTTTCCTTTGAGGATGTGGACTAATAGGTCAGATATCGAGTGATTGCTTTGTGAAAAGAGTTTGCCTACAGGTAACATGGTGTTTTTGTCTTTTTTTTAATCATTTTCCTGTGCGAGTTCATTTGAGAACATGGTGATTTGGTTTGGTTTCACCCACATAGATGTTCAGGCATTTAGTGCATTTATTGGGGCCACTTGACCTTGAATGATCCCTAGAAATGTGTTAACTACTTATTCTAAATCTGTTCCTCCTTGTATTTAGCTGTGACATTGAGTACATTTCCCATATCTGAAGAAGAGCTCTGTCTATGCTGGAAAGCTTATCTCCCTCACCAACAAAAGTTGGTCCAATAACAGATCTCGCCTCGCTCACCATGTCTCTCTCTCGTATCCTGTGACCAACACGGCTACAACAACGCTGGCTACATACTTGACATGAGATGGGGTGACCGTATCATGCCTCAGATGAAACACATAGTGACATACAGCCAAAAAAGTGCACATTCCACATTACACCTCAGTACTGCACCTGCACTGAATCTCCTGACTACTACATTACTAAGTACAAATTAAAAGACATTTAGCTGTATTAAATAAAAATTGCTTTATTGTGGATTACTTTTGCTATGCCCTTACAAAACTCAAAGGGTATTCTGTCACTAATGCTGATCAGTGGGATTCTTCTAGAGTTAAGGTACTCGCTATGCGTAAACGACTTGTATTCACTTTGCTCTGGTTTGAAACTTTCGTAGCTGACTATCTTTGAGTTAACACTTTCTGCCATTTTTGCAAAGATTATTGACTTTATTCTCAAATCTATGGTATCCTAGTTCAGGAAGCTTTCAGTAAACAATATTTGGGGCTACTTGTTGGGTGAAACTTTCTGTAATGTTTCTAAGCAATATGTTTTTCTTTCAGTTGGATTACAAAGTTGGCTGGAAGAAACTGAAGGAAGTGTTCAGCATGGCTGGCGTGGTTGTTCGAGCTGACATACTAGAAGACAAAGATGGCAAAAGTCGTGGGATTGGCACTGTTACTTTTGAACAATCTATTGAAGCTGTTCAGGCTATATGTATCCTTTCTTCAACAGTGAAGCAAATACACTTAAAATGAGGCTTTTCTAGGTACTAGACAAGACTTCCAGTCCATCATGTCCTATCTGATTTCTCATGTGAAAGCAATTGGCAGACTAGTAGAATTGGCATTAGTTAAGAAACTCTAAAAATATAGTGCTTCTGTCTCTCGTATTGAAATTAAACACCATCTTGCCTCGTGGTAATATATTGGTACCCTGTCATAGACACTGAGGAAATCAGTGAAGAAACCTGGGTGTAAAGGAAACCTTACATTTCCTAGCTTAAGTAAACTGTTGACTTGAGGAAACAAGAATGTTTTGGAAAGGGGCTCCATTTTGGAACAACATACTGCACGTCTTTGGCTGGAAATATACACAGCTGCCTCTTAGTTGTGCCTAATAATTAAACGCAATATAGATTTGCTAGAGGGATTTATTTTAAATCCCTTTACAGATGACTAGTGAGGGAGATTAGGGGAGAAAGGTTTGTGGCATTCCCTGTTTTATGATATATGAAGGTCTGGAGCTTTTTAAACCTATCTGCTTTTTACACTGTAAACTCTGGTCCTGTCTACTCTTGCTTTCTTGGAAGACAGCTAATAAATGTGGTGATCACAGATGCCAAGCAAGTGATCCTGATGCAGAGGGGAAACAAATTTTTATTCATATTTTTTTCTGTGAGCACTTGTAACAAACGAAGAAAGAGAATTTTACAATTCAACTTTTCAGTTAAAGGCTGAGCATTCCAAGTACTGTCTTCCAAAGCAGGGAGACAAGATTTGATAGCTTTGATGGTTTTTAAGATGGCTTACAATGGAAGGGTGGATTAGAGAATGGGGTGTATGTCAGGAATGAGGCTCATATAAGACTAAGTGCTATACCATCTTATAGTAGAGGTACATGTGTCAAACTGGACATGTCTGGGGTTGAGTTTCAGGACTAAGGGCAAAGTTGGTAAAGTTTCTAGAGTACAGAGTTGTTGATTGGAGAAATTTAAACTGTCTTCTGACTGTCAAATGCATAGTTTTTGATGTATAATGTCTTAATGAATTTTTGGTTAGGATTAAATGTTATCTTAATACTTCCCAACCAAAAAACACTGATTAAGATACCTTTGAAGCTTCAACTGATGGATTTTAAGTTCCAGGGAGGGAGACCAAGGATGGCCATTCTGGGTCAGACCAATGCTTCAGAGGGAATGGATGGGAGCAGGGCAGTTATTGAATGATCCATCTCCTGTCGTCCAGTCCCAGCTTCTGACGGTTAGAAGTTTAGAGACACCCAGAGAGCAGTGGTGTGCTCCTTAACATCTTGGCTTATAGCCATTGATGGACCTATCCTCCATGAACCCAGTTATACTTTTGGCCTTCACAACCTCCCCCGGCAAGGAGTTCCACAGATTGTGCTGTGTGAAGAAGTATTTCCTTAGGTGTTAAACCTGCTGCCTATTAATGTCACTGGGTGACTCCTGGGTTCTTGAGTTGTGCGAAAGGGTAAATAACACTTCCTTATTGCCTTTTTCTACAACATTCATGATTTTATAGACATCTATTGTTTCTCCCATTAGTTGACTCTTTTTTCTAAACTGAACAGTCAGTCTTTTTAATCTGTCGTCATATGGTAACTCTTCTGTACCTCTAATCACTTTTGCCCTTCTCGGTACTCTTCCAATTCTAATATTTTTTTGAGATGGGATGGTCAGAACTGCATGCAGTATTCAAGGTGTGGGCGTATTATGGGGAGATATGCATTATGGTATTTTCTGTCTTATTTATCCATTTCCTAATTGTTCCTAACAATAACCATTTTGACTGCTGCTGCACATTAAGCAGGTGTTTTCAGAGAACTATCCACAAAAACTCCAAGATCTTTGAGTCATAAAAGCTAATGTAGACCCCATCATTTTGTATGTTTTCCAGTGTGCATTACTTTGTCCTTATCAACATTGAATTAATCTGCCATTTATTGCCAGTCACCCAGTCTAGTAAGATCACTTCATAACTCTCCACAGTCAGCATTGGACTTGAGTAATTTTGTATTGTCTGCAAACTTTGCCACCTCAGTTTATCCCTTTTTCCAGGTCAGTTATGAATATGTTGAACAGCACTTGTCCCACTACAGATCCTTGGGGGGATTCTGGTATTTATCTCTCTCCTCTGTGAAAACTGAGTATTTATTCCTACCCTTTGTGTCCTATCTCTTAACCAGATACTGATATGAGTTACCAGTTACTTATTCCATAACTGCCTATTTTGCTTAAGAGCCTCCCTGCAGTGCAGTGGGGCTGATACACTGCCAGACATTTGAAGCTGTACTGCTGTTACTTTAAGTTGTCCTTTTTAGCAGGAAGATTTTTGGACTAACATTTTGAAAAACCATCCTTAACTTAAGTATTAGCAATGTTCAATGGGCAGCTGCTTTTTGACAGACCAATGCATGTAAAAATGGTAAGTATATTCACGGTCCTCTTACTGCATAATGTGATATCAGTACTTGTGTTGGATATCTCATGGCTAGCATTCAAACTGTGGTCCATGGAACGCTCACAAGTTGAGAACCAAGCAATGTGTTAATCTGGTGTGGTAGAAGAAGGCAAGGAGAGAAATGGAGATTCAACTGATGAAACAATCCTCACAGATTTAGTTTGTAGGATGAAACATGAGAGGTCATCAGACTGGTTAAGCACTCGGAACTCTTCACCATCATGGTGCTGCTTCAAACGCAGCCCAAGCATATAGGAGACACAAGCTGCTTCCATTAGAATGGTGGTGTGGCAGCATAACAGGCAAAGGATCAAATGAATCTGGATAGTGAACTGGTTTCATCACTCAAAGTTGGAGTAACATTTTGTTTACTGATACATGTGTCCTATGGGTAGGCTCTCTGTCTGTAGAGCACTCTTGAGGACAGCTACAATTGCTTTAACAGAACACTTCAGTGCAGGTTAAAATAATTTGATTTACACCATCGGAAAGCACCCAAACAATTTTAAATACATTTCATCTTGTTAGTATAGCTAGGTTTCAGAGTAGCAGCCGTGTTAGTCTGTATTCGCAAAAAGAAAAGGAGTACTTGTGGCACCTTAGAGACTAAAATTTATTTGAGCATAAGCTTTTGTGAGCTACAGCTCACTTCATTGCTTATGCTCAAATAAATGTTAGTCTCTAAGATGCCACAAGTACTCCTTTTCTTTTTAGTATAGCTAAACGCAGATTTCCAAGTTTTCCCTACTACTATTTCTCAAGCTGCATTGAGGAGGCTAAAGTGGCAGTGCCTTGCCCATAGAGAATTCTTTTCTAGAGTAATCCCCCAAAACGTAACTTAAGGAAATGGCTATATTTATGAATTACCTACTTGGCAGTAAGTCCATAATACAGTTATGGATATTGTTTCTCAGGAGTTGTCATAGCTTTGAGTGCCGGTTCCATTAAAAGATGCTGCCAGAAATCATGTGTGTGGAGTTTAACGCTATTTAACTGTTTTCAGGATGAGCGAGCCTTTCCAAAGGGAGACTTCTTCCCTCCAGAACGACCCCAACAGCTTCCTCGTAAGTTTCTTTAAAATTAACACCTTGAATTTTTAGCTTTCAGGAGTTCCGTTTGCTGTACTACAGGAATGGTGCAGTAAAGTCTCCTTGGCAAAGAGTGCTATAAAACTGATGTTGCTAGATGAGGTGGGGAGGGGCTTTTATTCTAGATGCTCCCTAACATTCAAGGCACCAGAAGGGGTTAGCCCAGGGGTCTCAAATTCAAATGACCACATGAGGACTAGTGCATTGGCCAGAGGGCCGCACCACTGATGCCTCTGCCCCCAGAGGGTGCAGGAGGTGTGCAGGGTGCAGCAGGAGGCTCAGGAAAGGAGGTTGGGATGCGGCAGGGGGTTGGGCTGCAGGAGGACTTTGGGGTGTGGCAGGGGGCTGGGCTGCAGGAGGGGTGTGACGGGGCGGGCTCCCTCCCAGTGTGCACTGGGGACAGGGCAGGCTCCCTGCCTGCCCGCCCTGCCCCTGTGCCGCTCCAGGAAGCGGCCAGAACCCCGGGGGGAGAGGGAGAGGGGAGGGCTGTGTGTGTTGCCCTGGCTGCTCCTCCAGGTACCTCCCCTGAAGCTCCCATTGGCCACGGTTCCCTGTTCCCAGCCAATGGGAGCTGTGGGGAGCAGTGCCTGAAAGCAAGGGCAACACACAGAGCCCTGGGGGGGGCTGCCCACCCCAGGTTCCGGCCACTTCCCAAAGCGGCACTGGGGCAGGGCGGGCAGGCAGGCAGGGAGCTGCTCTGGGTAAGCACTTGTGGGGGGCACAGGGAGCTGGCGGGCTGCAGAAAATAACCCCGCAGGCCAAATGTTTGAGACCCCTGCGTTAGCCTCTGTGGTTTGGGGACCCCTCAATCAGTTCTGGGTCAAGGGAAAGTCAAGATGGTGTCTGGAAACATCATGCTTCCTTAAAGGAAGGAGGCTGGCTTTGTGCTTTGGACTCTAGCATTTAAGTATCCACAGGAATGCATCTACAATCCCTAGTAAGTGCATCTGTACGTGAGAAGGAACATAAGAATGGCCCTACTGGGTCAGACCAAAGGTCCATACAGCCCAGTATCCTGTCTACCGACAGTGGCCAATGCCAGGTGCCCCAGAGGGAGTGAACCTAACAGGTAATGATCTAGTGATCTCTCTCCTGCCATCCATCTTCACCCTCTGACAAACAGAGGCTAGGGACACCATTCCTTATCCATCCTGGCTAATAGCCATTAATGGACTTAACTTCCATGAATTTATGCATTTCTCTTTTAAACCCTGTTATAGTACTCACCTTCACAACCTCCTCAGGCAAGGAGTTCCCCAGGTTGACTGTGCGCTGAGTGAAGAAGAATTTCATTTTATTTTGTTTTTAAACCCTGCTACCCATTAACTTCATTTAGTGACCCCTAGTTCTTGTATTATGGAAACAAGTAAATAACTTTTTTCCTTATTCACTTTCTCCACACCACTCATGATTTTATAGATCTCTATCATATCCCCCCTTTGTCTCCTCTTTTCCAAGCTGAAAAGTCCTAGCCTCTTTAATCTTTCCTCATATGGGACCCGTTCCAAACCCCTAATCATTTTAGTTGCCCTTTTCTGAACCTTTTCTAATGCCAATATATCTTTTTTGAGATGAGGGGACTACATCTGTACACAGTATTAAAGATGTGGGTGTACCATGGATTTATAAGGGCAATAAGATACTCTCCGTCTTATTAAAAAAGGGATAGAGAATGATTCCAAACATCCCATTCGCTTTTTTGACTGCAACTGCATGATGCTTGGATGTCTTCAGAGAACTACCCACAATGACTCCAAGATCTTTCTCCTGATTAGTTGTAGCTAAATTAGCCCCCATCATATTGTATGTATAGTTGGGGTTATTTTTTCCAATGTGCATTACTTGGCATTTATCCACATTAAATTTCATTTGCCATTTTGTTGCCCAATCACTTAGTTTGAGATCTTTTTGAAGTTCTTCGGTCTGCTTTGGTCTTAACTACCTTGAGCAGTTTAGTATCTGCAAACTTTGCCACCTCACTGTTTACCCCGTCTCCTGATTTTTATGAATAAGTTGAATAGGATTGGTCCTAGGACTGACCCTTGGGGAACACCACTAGTTACTCCTCTCCATTCTGAAAACTTACCATTTATTCCTACTCTTTGTTCCCTGTCTTTTAACCAGTTCTCAGTCCATGAAAGGCTCTTCCCTCTTATCCCATGACAACTTAATTTATGTAAGAGCCTTTAGTGGAGGGATCTTGTCAAAGGCTTTCTGGAAATCTTAGTACATTATGTCCACTGGATCCCCCGGTCTACGTGTTTGTTGACCCCCCCCCTCAAAGAACTCTAATAGATTGGTAAGACATGATCTCCCTTGAAAGAAACCATGTTGACTTTTGCGCAACAATTTGTTCTTCTATGTGTCTGACAATTTTATTCTTTACTATTGTTTCAACTAATTTGCCTGGTACTGATGTTAGACTTACCGGTCTGTAATTGCCAGGATCCCCTCTAGAGCTCTTCTTAAATCCTGGTGTTACATTAGCTATCTTCCAGTCATTGGGTACAGTAGCTGATTTAAAGGACAGGTTACAAACCATAGTTGCGCCAATTTCACATTTGAGTTCTTTCAGAACTCTTGGGTGAATGCCATCTGGTCCTGGTGATTTGTTACTGTTAAGTTTCTCAATTAATTTCAAAACCACCTGTGACAATCAATCTGTGACAATTCCTCAGATTTGTCATCTACAAAAGTCGGCTCCCGTTTGGGAATTTCCCTAACATCCCAGCCAGCAGGAAGGGCCGGGGGAAGAAGGGGAAGGGCCCCACTAAGAAGACTAGGCCCTCCATGGTAGGGACTGCCTCCACTGCCACGGCCCTGCCACCGGCCGCGGCGTCCCTACTCACTGCTTCCTCCACCAGCTCTGCAGGTGTCCCTCCTCCGGCCCCCAGGGCGTATGTCCAGGTGGCGGCAGTCCCCTCGCCTGCTGCTACGTCATCTCTCCCGCCCACTGCCTCTGCTACCATCTGTAGCGGCCAGGGTCCCTTTCCCACCATGACCAGGAAGCACGGCATCCGTTGCCTCCTAGTGCCCGCCTTGCCACATGTGGAGACCTACGTGAGGGCGGTGGGGCCCATGGCCATTGTGGCAGCCTCCTAATAAAAATAACCAAAAAAACGAACCCTCAGCTGTGAAGACTGAAGCAAAGAATTCATTTAGTTTCTCTGCGATGACTTTATCGTCCTTAAGCGCTCCTTTTGTATCTCGATTGTCCAAGGACCCCGCTGGTTGTTTAGCAGGCTTCCTGCTTCCGATGTACTTAAACATTTTGGTATTACCTTTTGAGTTTTTGGCTAGCTGTTCTTCAAACTCCTTTTTGGCTAATTACGTTTTTACATTTAATTTGGCAGTGTTTATGCTCCTTTCTATTTACCTCACTAGGATTTGACTTCCACTTTTTAAAAGATACCTTTTTTTATCTCTCACTGCTTCTTTTACATGGTGGTTTAGCCACGGTGGCTTTTTTAGTACTTTTACTGTGGTTTTTAATTTGGGGTATACATTTAAGTTGAGCCTCTATTATGGTATCTTTGAAAAGTGTCCATGCAACTTGCAGAGATTTCACTCTAGTCACTGTACCTTTTTAATTTCTGCTTAACTAACCTCCTATTTTTTCATAGTTCCCCTTTTTGAAATTAAATGCCACAGTGTTGTGCTGTTGAGATTTTACATTTTGGTCACTATTTCCAAGCAGTCCTGTTATAGTTACCTCTTGGACCAGATCCGGAGCTCCACTCAGGACTAGATGGAGAGTTGCCTCTCCCCTGGTGGGTTCCTGTACCAGCTGCTCCAAGAAGCAGTCATTTAAAGTATCAAGAAACTTTGTCTCTGCATTTCGTCCTGAGATGACATGCCATCAGTCAATATGGGGATAATTGAAATCCCCCACTATTATTGAGTTCTTTATTTTGATAGCCTCTCTAATCTCCCTTAGCATTTCATCGTCACTATCACTGTCCTGGTCAGGTGGTCAATCATAGATCCCTACAGTTACATTCTTAGTAGAGCATGGAATTACTATCCATAGAGATTCTATGGAACATGTGGATTCATTTAAGATTATTTCATTTGATTCTACATTTTCTTTCACATATAGTGCCACTCCCCCCGTCCCCGCATGACCTGTTCTATCCTTCTGATATATTTTGTACCCCAGAATGATTGTCCCGTTGATTGTTCTCACTCCACCAGGTTTCTGTGGTGCCTTTTATATCAATATCCTCCTTTAACACAAGGCACTCTAGTTCACCCATCTTATTATTTAGACTTCTAGCATTTGTGTACAAGCACTTTAAAACCTTGTCACTGTTTATTTGTCTGCCCTTTTCTGATGCATCAGATTCTTTGTGAATGTTTCTCATCTGATCTGGCCTATACTTTATCCTCTTCCATCCTCTTCTCCAAACTAAAACCTAGAGAATCTCTCTCAATAGACTCTCCTCTAAGAGACGTCTCTGTCCAATCCACGTGCACCTCTTCAGCAATCGCGGCCCGCCCCCCCCATCTCTTAGTTTAAAGACTGCTCTGCAACCTTTGTAATGTGAAGTGCCAGCAGTCTGGATCCACTTTGGGTTAAGTGGAGCCCATCCTTCCTGTATAGGCTCCCCCTATCCCAAAAGTTTCCCCAGTTCCTAATAAATCTAAACCCCTCCTCTCTACACCATCGTCTCATCCACACATTGACACTCTGAAGCTCTGCCTGCCTTCCTGGCCCTGCTCATGGAACTAGAAGCATTTCTGAGAATGTCACCATAAAGGTCCTGGATTTCAGTCTCTTTCCTAGCAGACTAAATTTGGCCTCTAGGACGTCTCTCCTACCCTTCCCTACATCATTGGTACCTACATGTACCACGACCACTGGCGGCTCCTCCCCAGCACTACACATAAGTCTATCTAGATGCCTCGAGATCCATAATCTTCGCACCAGACAGGCAAGTCACCATTCAGTTCTCCTGGTCATCACAAACCCAGCTATGTATGTTTCTAATGATCAAATCTCCCATTACTAACATCTGCCTTTTCCTAATGACTGGAGTTCCCTCCCCAGGAGAGGTAACCTCAGTGTGAGAGGATACCCCAACATCATCTGGAAGGAGGGGCCCAACTATGGGAAGGTTTCCCTCTGGTCCCATTGACTGCTCTCCTTCTCTGGGCCTTTCATCCTCTTTAACAATGCAGGGGCTGTCTGACCGGGACAAACATACAGTGTCCCGGAAAGCCTTATCAGCGTACCTCTCTCTCCCTCCCTTAGCTCCTCCAGTTCTGCCACCCTGGCCTCCAAAGCCCGTACATGGTCTCTGAGGGCCAGGAGCTCCTTGCACTGAGTGCACACATACGCCACCCGCCCACCCACGGGGGTGTTGGCTTTCCTTTCCTTGGCTATCGAATGATCAAGAACAATACTCTAAAAAAGGATGAGGTGTTCCCCACTGGATTCCCACTGATCTCAAATTGAGGGGTGTTAACTTTTATATTGATTCATTTCTTATCCTCCATCATCCACAAGTTTGACTTTCAGCTCTTGCATCAGGGCTGACCTTGGAAAGTACCTAAATGGGTGGAGGGAGGGAGATGCTTGAGGAAGTAGAGAGGTGGTATCACACCACCTATCATCTCTTTCAGATCCACTGCAGAGCTTTGAGAGTTCCCATGTAAGTGCTAGAAATACAGACCCAAGAGTGGGAATCCACCGAGATCTTCAGAACAAAATAGTAATTTTGTGACTTTAAGAACAAAGCTTTCTGTGCCAAAAAATAAAGGTTACTTTTGTCTCTAGATGGGCTTGGTGGTATTGGCATGGGATTAGGACCAGGAGGTCAGCCTATTGATGCAAATCATTTAAACAAAGGCATGGGAATGCCCAACATGGGACCTGGAGGTAAGAAAATCATACCTCTTACTGTGTGTTTGCCTCATAAAGTTTTTTCCTAGCTTCTCATATGACCTAGGGTTGCTGTCTTTCCAGTAAAGAGATGTGCTTCAAAAAATATGCTCCAAAACCTGCTTCAAAAAATCCGAACTGCTAAAGTAAGTACTTCTCCTCCTTGATGATCCAAACGAGAGTGGATTCATGTACCACCTTAAATTGTATTGGTTCATGTACCACCTTAAATTCTAAATGAATATCTGGAACATCAAGCTCACATCACCAGTGGTACATATGCCACACTTTGGGAGCCCCTTGTCTAGTACACATCTCATTTTCTGGTTCTTGTGCACTAGGAGCAAACACTACAAGGGGATGTTAAACTTTCAAAGTAGTCTTCTATTGAAAAACCTGTTAATGAGTTTGGAAAGCCTTTTGGTTTCAAAAATCTACATTTAGACCTCTAACTGCTTGATACAGTGTTCCTTCTTATCAGTGTTCCTCTGTGGTAATATTCTGAGGTGGGATTGCTTGTTCTTGGGTCAGGCTTCCTTTTTATGTCCAATAGGGAAGTGGCACTTCACCTGAGGCTATAATGAACTATAGCAGGGGTTCTCAAACTTCATTGCACCATGACCCTTTTCTGACTACAAAAATTACTGTGTGACCCCAGGAGGAAGGACCAAAGTCTGAGCCCTGCCACCTTGGGCAGGGGGGCCAAAGCCCAAGGGCTTCAGCCCAAGACGTGGGGCTCAGGTTACAAGCCCCCTTGCCTAGCATTGAAGCCCTCAGGCTTCGGCTTTGGCCTCAAGCAGTGGCGCTCCAGCTTTGGCTTCAGCCCCAGGCCGTAGCAAATCTAAGCCAGCCCTGATGACCCCATTAAAATGGGTTTGTGACCCTCTTTGGAGTGCTGACTCTCAGTTTGAGAACCACTGAACTATAGTTTGCTTCTTGTCAAAATAGAACACTGAACTTCCAAGTCAGATACCTGAAGGTGTTGCATTTCAAAGTATTGTCATAATTCATAAGTGATCTGTGGCTTCCTGCTAGATACCAAACATCAGTAACTGATAATTTGACCTCCATTTAGAATCCATAATTAAGTTGCTTGGAAAGTGAATACTGGATTCATTACATGCTACTGTGAAAGAATCAGTTGAGAAGTTGCATATCTAATAACTTCCAATTTGTGTATGCTTATGATTTTTCTGCTTTTGTCCTTTTAGAAAGGATTCCATGTCATCTTGTCCCCCAAAGAGCTCTTATTAGTAAATCCACTCATTCGCTACTTTTCTCGTATAAGCTTTTAAACCAAAACCATGTCCCCATTCCTGCAAAGTAACTTGAGAAGCCAAAACATCAGATTGATTGTATGCATGTATAATTCCATCTGTAAATAAAGCTTTCTTTTTTATTTTGAGGAATGGGAATGGAAGGCATGGGCTTTGGAATGAATAAAATGGGAGGTAAGCTACTGTACGTGCAGTTCTGAAGTGCAAATAGCTTTTTTTATGTCTGTCTCTTTGGCATTAGCTAAAATTCACATAGGCTGACATCTGCCTGAAAATATCTTAATTTAGAAAGAATAATGCCAGGTAAGCATTTGTTAACTTGGAAACAGTCACTGAGTCAGTAGGGACCCTTGTTTTTAAAGCAGTTACGATGTGCTAGTGGGTATTGTGCTCCTGGAGGGATGAGCTCTTCAGATGAAATATAAACCAAGATGTTAACCACTTGTGACTCTTAATGACTGCTGCTGGATATTTACAAAAGCATGGGCTTGTGGCCATATTCCATCTTGAGACTAAACTGAACAGTTCAGTTGCAATGAATTTCTTCATTAATGCTAATTTTAACTTTGTAAACATTCCCTTATGCCTCCAAGGTGTACCATTTTGAGATGGCATTTTACATGTCTGCTTTTCGTAGAATATTCCTAGCAATATTACCAAAGAGTAAATAGGTGGAATAATGCCTTCTGATTCAGTGTGGTGACTTATTTGAAATGTAATTTTTAATGTTACCTTTATCTTAGAGATACTATGATTTGTTTCAGGGATGGAGGGTCCTTTTGGTGGCATAGACAACCTGGGTCGCTTTCCATCTGGAATGAATATGGGCAGAATGAGTGGTGAGGCACTGATTCCTACATTATAGATCCCCAGCCTCAGTAAATGTCTTGTCATGGAACTCTTTTCAAATTTGGATGGTCTGATTGAATTAGTAATGGTTGGCCGTCCTGTTAGAGTATTGTATGCTTTAAGGCTACTTACAAAAGAAAGGAAAAGAACGCATTTCCTTTATATTGTGTAAAGAGAACCTGAAAGCTTTTTTTTGTGCTCGTTTTTACCACTAGCCATAACAGCAGTGTCAAGTTTAACTTTTGCTGTAGGTCTCCCTGGAAAAAAACTAGTTTTCTCAATCTTTTCTTGTAGGAATGGGAGTGATGCATCTTCAACAAAGTTCTCATTTTCCACTTCTTAAATATTTCAGTTAAAGATGCCAACAGTTCCAAGCAGCTTGACTAAAAATTCCTTTCCCCCTCAGTTGCTCAGGTTTCACTTGATAGCCCTTTTTACTCAGCTCCCTAGTCTTGAGGGATGGATAAGACCTTACACCTTCACATGTAAATAAAATTAGGAAAACCCTTGTTTTAAAAACTCATTCAGCCTTTCTTCATCCTGAAGAAGCAAAAATGATCACCAATCTTTCCCTTGCAGATTCACATTTAAAAATAAATGTGTTTGCTCTTATGGGATATAAAACAGCCTAAAATTTCAAGAGCTTTTCCTGACCACTTTCTAACACTGAAATATTAAATCCTAACTTTGAGAAAATCTTGGCTAGCTCTTGGGAGGACCTGGATAGAGTGATATTACAGTTGTACCTGACAAGGTTTGGCTCCCACATCATCATAAGTAGGTTGATAGGAGGGTTGATCTGTTAAGGGATAGAGCAGGAGCTTGGGTTAGTCCTATGTAATCCATAGATACAGGTCCTCGAAACACCTTGCCAAGATCCACTAGGAAAAGGAAATGCGAGGATCTGAAATTTCAAAGTGTGTGTGTGAGTAAAATCAAAAAAAATACTCCACGTGTGTGGGGTGTGGGTAGATCTGTATCTCTAAGAAGCAGTACATGGCAAAAATTGTTTCACAGTTCACCTGCTAAAATATTACAAGAGACGTTCTCTTCAGGTTGTCTTAAGATGTCCTGGAAATATACTAAATTAATACTTTCTGCAGAGATGGATCGTGCCATGGGTGGAGGATTTGACAGAGACTTTGGAAGAAATGAGATGGGAATGTCTCGTAGTTTTGGAGACACCCTGGACAGGGGAATAGGTAAGCAAACAAAGGCTGTATTTGTGCTATGTGCTATTCATCTGAATTGTGCGTACAATAGTTACAAGTAATGTTCGGAATAATCACTTATGCTGTGGCATGAGAATCTAGTTACAACTTTGACTAAAATTTAGTGTACTCCCTAAAATGTATTTGAAATCATGCCTTTTGAGAAATTAAGTATTTTCATGAGCTGTATGGGAGGTATCCCAGACTGAGTGGTTCTTCAAGTGAGTACATGTTAGCCTGACTCAAGTGCTCTCTGCTGCTGCGTACCATTGTATGCTGGTATAAAGAGCTGCTCTAGTTCCTCCTTACCACCTAAGACAGCTCTCATTACCTCTTCACCGTGCTACTTTTGGCCTGTCAGCAGCTTGTTGGGCTTTCAGAAAAGATACGACAGTGGTAGCTGCTTTCCTGAGGAGGCTCCAAGTACAAGTCTACCCTTACCTGGATGACTGGCTAGTCAGAGGCTGGTCCAAGGCTCAGGTACTGTCCAGTCTCTCTTTCAGTCAACTGGTAAAACCCTGGGTTTACTGATCAACTTAGAAAAAGCTACTTTGCCCAGATCAGAGGATAGAGTTCATAGGAGCAGTGCTGGACTCTACTCAGGCCAGAGCTTTCCTTCCCGATATAAGGTTCCAAACAGTTCAATCTCTTGTTGTAGATCTCGGTGCTTACCCACAACAGCTCAGAACTGTATGAGGCGCTGGGGCATATGGCTTTGTGCACATATGTAGTCCAGCATGCCAGCCTATATCTCATGATTCTTCAGAGTTGGCTGACCTCTGTTTGTTCATCAAATCTTCAGCATTGCAGCTCTGCTAAATGTGCCCTCTTGAGCATTGACTTCTCTAGACTGGTGAAGAGACCCAGTCAGTGTTTATGTAGGCATTGTCTTTGTCTGCCCTCAGTCTTTGTTGATGGACATGTCTCATCTGTTCCCCTCCATATGCAGGGTTTATGGCCCCCAAGGGGACCTCGCCCTACATATCAGCATCAGGGACTTATGAGCTGTGTGCCTTTCCTGTCAGGCTTTCCTATGTTAGTCGGGGAAAGGTCTGTTCTCTGATAACACAGTGGCAATGTTTTACCTCAACAGGCAGCACTGTGTCAAGCAGTTCAGAAATGGAATATTGGAGTGCAAGTTCAATCTTTCTTGAAGCCTCTTGTCTTCTAGAGCACAGAATGAGTGGGCAGAGTGCCAAAGTGGATCGTTTGAGTCTCCACGTGGGGTCTCTGACCAGATGCATTTTCCAGAGTGGAGGAATCCCCACATAGGTCTATTTGCAACCAAAGCCCAACAGGAAATGCTATCTACCAGGTGGCAGTCCCATTTCCATCAGACACTTTCCTGATACCCTGGAAAAGCCCTTCTATGCTTTTCCCCCAATTCCACTCTTACACAGTGTTGCTAAAGATCAAATGGGATCATGCTGTCTATGTTAATAGCCCCAGAGTGGCCCAGGCAGCACTGGTTCCCCACTCCCCTGGATCTGTCACTGGAGGTTCTGATTTTGTTTTCATTAGACCTAGACTTAATCTCACAAGATCACAGTCAGCTATTGCATCCAAACCTATGGGCAGGTATTTAACAGCCTGGACGCTCTATGGCTAAATCCTGGACGAGTCTGAACTTGCTCCAAGCAAATGACTTGTTGAATAGTAGAAAGTCCTCCACCATGTCGAAGTGGAAGTGTTTTTCCATCTGGTCTTTTGCCAATGCAGTCCTCAATTCATTATCTCCTGGATAACTTACTGCACCTAACACATCAGGGTTTGGCAGTTAGTTCTATCACTTAGTAGCAATATCAGCTTTCCATCCTCACATGGACAACCGTTCTATATTTTCTAATGATATTTTTTTGAGGGGTTAGACAGTGCCTCTTCTAGTCCATTTAATGCTCATTGTTATGGCTCTAATCAAATCTACATTTTTTTAAATAAACACATTCCCCTTATTTTGAGAGATACAGAGCTGGTATGTGGAAATCATTTCACACTTTCACAATACATTATGCATTGGATATGGCATCCAATCCCAGTGTGGTAGAGTGGTACTCCAAACCTGTGCAAGTAGAACTCAACATCGCTTCATCCAATTTACTGTGTTGGTTGCCAAGCTGTCCCAAGAGTAAGAATATGCAGAGGACACTTGGAGAAATGAAGATTGGTTACCTGTAACTGGAGTTCTTCGAGATGGATTCTGCATATTCACACCCCCACACCCTTTCCCTGTTCCTATGGAGTCCAAATTAAATTCCTTAGTTTTTCTGCTGTCAGAGAACTCTGGTTATAAGTAACCAACCTTCATTTTAAACAAGTCTATGTTTAAAATCTACCTGCTAACCACATCAATGAAAGGATGTGAACCGCTCTTATTCACTTATGTACTGCCTTTACCTTAGCTTATGTTAGCTGAAGTTTTATAGTTTTTAGAATAAGTTTAGTTTAGATTTAGACTAGATCGTAAATTTAAGGGCAGCTTTATTGTTTCGTATACATGATCCCAGTGTGAAGAAACACTAGTTCAAGCAGTGCACATTTTGCACAGTGCTCTTCCTGGCATCTCATGCACGTATCGGATGCCTAAAATGATTCAGGGAGAACCATTCCCTGGCACGTTGTGCTGTCTGTACCACATTCCCACCTCGGGCCCAGAAAGAAAGACCAAATAAATGTCAGGCCCTTTTATTACTGTTAAAATTTTGTGGTGTACTATGTCAGCACTGTTTGCAAAAATGTCAGATTGCATCAGCGTAATCATTCTTCAGAAACATTGGGAAGTTGTAAAGGAGCCTAAGCCTAAACATACCCTTTTTTCCCTTTGTCACAGTGGGGTTCAAATTTGTCTTAAGATATAAATGAGCATGCAACATTTAAATACCGAGAGCTTATTCCTTCATAATAAAACACACCTGCTAGATGAGACTACTCCCTAGGCATGAGCTGAAGATGTTAGCTGTCAGCAGTACAAATACCATATGTTCTTTGCTAAGCTACAATTGCTCAATAGATGGCAGCATGTTCACACAGTTGCATATAGTGCCTAATCCTGCTCAGACTGTTGCCAAAAGTCAAACAGTTAAGTTAATCACAGCTTGCTTTCTAGCCAGTGCACATCTTTTCAAGGAGATGAGGGAAAGTTTTTTGGTGTGGCATAGCTGATTTTTGGGGCTAGATGTGCTCAAAAACTTTAGACATGGGTGATAACTGAAATGACTCCTGTAGTTTGCAGAATACTTGTCACTAGTGTTGCCTTAACAATAAACCTGACACTCTTCAGGCCAAACAGATTTTCCAAGCCTAAATTACTGGTGACAAAACTAGGACTTGGTTGCAACCCTAATATACACTTGGCAGACATACATACAGAACTTTAAAAAGTAATTTACCTATAAACTCAACTAATGAGACCCTGTATTCCACAGCAAGTGACATCCAAATTGTATGGAAAGGCCTTCTGGTTTCTGAAACAGATGCACCTTCTGTAGCAGATTTAGGAGCATTCAGAAATGGAGGAATACACAGAAATGATATGATCAGTACACACTAAAATCAAAGAAATAATTAAGTTTGCTTCTCTCCACATTAAAAAGCTAAATATACTGCAGGCTTTTGCCTTGGCAGTGAATGCTTGCACTGTATTACATGGAATCTGTTGGTTTTGGCACCCAGGAGAAAGCTAAAACTCTTGGTTTGCATCTCTTCTGGCTGGCAGGAGCAGAGTCTAATCCGATCCTTTTGGGAGAAGGGTCTTGAACTCATTCTACTCTCAGCAACTAGCTACCTCACTGCCCAACCCCAATATCTGCCACTGTATGAGCAGGCTTATGTTTTGACAGCTGAAATGACACTTAAATTGTTGCTGTGAGCTGTGAACACAAGTCCAACAACTGTTTCTCTTGAATTTGCAAACTGTTTCAAACACTGCATCTCTTTACATTTGGTTGACATTTGAAAGCTTTATGCATAAGGGCTAGAAACTTGACTTCTAATAAAAAAAACCTAGGTTCTCAAGCACAGTTCTGCTTCAGAATCTGCAACTACAGAATACACGGGATACTAACAAATTTAGTAACAAATTGTAGTTTCAAACATCAAGAATATCCAGGTGCATCAAATTTAATATCCTCGTCACATGATCACAAATAATGAATCTCAATGTATTGTGTTCTAGGTGGAAGTGCTAGCATTCCTGGAATTGAGAGGATGGCACCCGGCATCGATCGTCTGGGTGCGGGAATAGAAAGAATACCTTCTGGGATGGGACATGGGATGGAGAGAGTAGGGTCTGAAATAGATAGAATGGGTCTTGTTTTGGATCGCATGGGTTCTAATGTAGATCGAATGGCCCCAGGAATTGATCGAATGGCCCCTCTGGGCATAGACCACATAGCTTCTAGCATTGACAGAATGGGCCCAACCATTGAGCGAATGGGTTCTGGTATAGAAAGAATGGGTTCTGGAATAGGTTTTGGTATTGATAGAATGGGTACTGCTATTGATCGTGTTAGTACAACTATGGACAGAATGGGATCAGGAGTAGATCGCATGGGTTCTGGCATGGATAGGATGGGTCTAAGTATGGATCGTATGGTACCTGCTGGAATGGGAACCGGAATGGGGCAAGTTATAGATAGAATGCCAACTGGACTAGATCGCATGGGTGCCACTAGTATGGAGAGAATGGGATTGGATCGCATGGGTGCCACTAGTATGGAGAGAATGGGATTGGATCGCATGGGTGCCACTAATATGGAGAGAATGGGGCCTACCATGGGCCAGGGAATGGGGGCAGGTATAGATCGGATGGGACTTGCAATGGGAAGCAGTTTTGAAAGAACAATGGACATGGATCGTGGAAACTTCGCAGGCAGTTTTGCAGGCACTCTTGGAGGAACCGGAGGACCTGCAGCTGGGGTGGCCAGAAAAGCCTGCCAGATATTTGTGAGAAATGTGAGTAACGCTTTCCTAATCTAGATAACTGCACAGAACTCTTGTGTTGGTACTTAGTACTAGCATTTCTTCATCCTCTTAAGTTGTTGCACATTTTGATGGCTTCAGTTAGACTATCTTAAGTATTTGTGTAGTCTCAATCAAATGTATTAATGCGGCACAGGGAAAAGTTATGTAGGGTCTGAGTAGAATAATTTAATTTAATTGATACAAACTGGACACACAATCTTCTGCACCTGTAAATGCTGTGTGTTTTGTATTTCGGTGTTAGCAATTAATTATTGATCAACCATGGAATAGATTCTCAGTGAATGACTGCTTTCTTTCTCCAGCTTCCTTTTGATTTCACATGGAAAATGCTGAAGGACAAATTTAATGAGTGTGGTAAGTTACTTTATGCTACTGAAGAACCTCCAAAACAACTTACTGTAAGAGAAAATCATTATGTAACATGACAAATTCTTTCTGAATCATAACTTCAATTGCTGCCTGTACTACTTAACCAAAACTTTTCATACAAACCTAGGAAAATATTAGATATTAGCAAAAACTTGTATTTTGAATAAATGCTTGTTACAGTCATCAACTGTATCAAGTTTTTATCCTCTTCTATAATTCTGCCTTCTAGTGGCAATACTCTCCATTGAGAGTATTCTCTCAAAAGTAACATGCAGTAATTGTACGTCTTTCTTTCAATAGTTGGAGACAGCCTGGGTAAATCAGGCTTACTAGTAATCCTCTCCCTACCAGTAACTGTAGATAATTGTTTCTTACAGGAGTTTAATAGATCAGACAATTCTAAGTACTCTTCCAATGGAAAACTTTTTAGTGTAAATATGCCCAAAACCTACTCAATACTAAAATAGTGTTTTCTCTGACATTGAGCCATGGGCCCAGAATTCCACTTTCTGGTTATAGATTAATACCAAAATTTCATGACTCGTCTTCACTTTAAAACTCTAGTCCTGTGTCTTACCAGATTCATCCAATAAAAGATTAAAGGAATTTGGTAAGATTTCAACTTAATCTTTAAATCATCTCCAGTAATGTAATGCTAAAGTGAAAGGAGGAAATTGCTTCATTTACAAGAGTTAATTATGTACATCATGGGGTCTCAACATGAAGAGGGTGGCAGGTCTCCAGTAGGTCCAGAAGGGCTTGTCTTTTGGACTAGATGGGAGGCAGATTCAGAAATTCTTCCTCTTATGTAGTCACAGTATGGAAAAGATTAACTGCTGGCACAGATGATATATGCCTTCCATGTAGAAATATATTTCAGAACACAAATTAAGTTTAGAACCATTCAGTTAATTGACACGTATTTTCCCTGCTGTGCTGGAAGGATTTCTGGATGTGGGTAGATTGATCCAACAGATTAATCTTAAAATGATGTAGCTCATGTATTTTGCTGGAATGGCTTTGTAGGGATATCGTGGAAGGGGGATGCCAGATATGAAGCTGTTTGACGAGTTTTACTTATCTATAGTTAGTCCCATATGCTGACTCCTTGTTCATTCCAACGGAATAACTACAATACTTCACTGTGGCCTTCACTACAAATAGAGGTGCATCTATGCACCCTTCCTGTGAACTCCTTAAAAAGGGGGGCAAGTCTTGTCTGGCTCTCTGAAAACTGAGTCAAGCTGCATCTTCCTAAAACTGGGAAATACTTGAATGTGGTAATCAGTGGAAAGAGAAACAGATTCCAATCAAATATCTTAAGTGAGGCAAATGTTCAATTTTGAGAACAATCCTTTATATAAAAGTATAGTCATTCATACCTGAAATGTTTCTGCTGCATTTGACTCTAAAATATGTTCTAAATGTACATCTTTTTCCACTGAATGCATCCGATGAAGTGAGCTGTAGCTCACAAAAGCTTATGCTCTAATAAATTTGTTAGTCTCTAAGGTGCCACAAGTACTCCTTTTCTTTTTGCGAATACAGACTAACACGGCTGCTGCTCTGAAACTTACCACTGTATTTGGAATGCTCTATTGGAGACGTTTCAGAGTCTTTTAATCACAGGATCATTTCATGTAGGAACCTGGTTAGGTATTGAGCTTCATGTAGTGATTTCATTACACTAAACACCCCTGCCCCCCACCCTTTTTTTTTTTCTTGCAGGTCATGTGCTGTATGCAGACATCAAGATGGAGAATGGGAAATCCAAAGGATGTGGTGTCGTTAGATTTGAGTCCCCAGAAGTGGCTGAAAGAGCTTGCCGAATGATGAATGGGATACAGCTTCGTGGCAGGGAAATTGATGTGCGAATTGATAGAAATGCTTAAATTAGTTGCCTTTTTAAACACTGATACCAGATGTTTTGAATTTGTATTTTTCTTGTTAACCATTTTAATTTGACTGGATGTAAAGACATTACAACAATTCGGTTGCTTTCTGGAGTAATTTTAATTACTTTTTTTAACAAATGGATTTCCATTTTACTGTTTTGCATTGAAACTGCAATGTGCACAATCTTTTTTGTAGTTGTGGCATCTTATTGACATTACAGATGTATGCGGTATGACTTTGATAATAAATGCCAGTTACTGAAAGCTTTCAATCATGGATGCATCAATTACTGGCAGCAAATCTTATGCTTAAGTCTTATTATAAATAGAATAAGTAGAATAGTAAGTAGAGTAACCTAAAATGCATGTGCTGTGAAATATAGCTCATGTCTGGAAGCACCTAGGAATGTCTTAAACCATCTTCTAAAACTTTCAAAGATGTGTGAGCACAACTTGAGAAAATTTAAATAATCCTGATTCTTGCACACTAGCCTCAATAGCTGAATGGCTTTGAAAACAGGTGGCCCCACCTCAGTGGATTTCACTCTTAGTCTCATGCTGGCAGCAGGAACCCAAGTGGAAACTGCCATAGTTTCAAAAGACATCTTGTAACAGTGTGATCTGTCCAAGAACTGCATTGTAGAGAACAGGGTTTCTTGCCATTACCTAGGCTTATTTAAGGGAGTAGACCATGTTGTAGCATGCTGTCGTTCCAGCCATACCCAGAGCAGAAAAGAAACCATTTTTAATTTCTATCTAAGATATTAACTAAGTAGTGAAGTGTGATAGTAGCACAGGAAGTACTTCTAGCGAAATGCAGCAAATTAGCTGTCTCCCAGTATGTGAAGATGAAAACATGTCTGAGATGAGGTGGGGAGAAATAAATAAATTGAGAGACTGATTCTCACGCGAGTAGTTCTTTGGCTCACATTCACAAAGGGATTTAGGTGCCAGTTTTAGGCACCATTGTGATCCACAAACCCCCTGTTCAGCAGCTGCCTAACTTTGTAAATGCCTAAACTCACTCAGCACCTAAATTTGTCAAAAGTTCCTGCCTCCGCACATGCGTACTGCTGCTTTACTCAAGGTGCCCAAGTGCCTGTCTTATACCTAATCCCAGTGCGATCCACAAACTGGGGAAAGATAGGCAGAGGAATGCCTATCTTCCCTATAGGACCCAATCTGTTTAGGTATGCTGAGAACATGCCAACCAGCTCAGGCCCTGATCAAAATCTTGCCTCCCTAATCTTTCAGTTCAGTGGTTAGCGCACTCACCTGGGAAGTGGGAGATCCAGGGTCCAGTTCCCTGTTCCAATGACCTAACTTTTACAAGGCGGAACAGCTTCAACTGGGAGACCCCCATCAGAATGTCCCACAGGCTAATGGTTAGGGCACTCTCTTGAGATGTAAAATTTGAACAGGGCTCTCCTCTCCCTGTCAGGCAGAGGGGGAAACAGAACCTGGGTCTCCACATCCTGGATGGATGAACTAAACCCTGGGAAAAAAAGTTAAGGGAGGCAC
The DNA here is from genome assembly GCF_009764565.3 of Dermochelys coriacea. Classification (NCBI taxonomy): domain Eukaryota; kingdom Metazoa; phylum Chordata; order Testudines; family Dermochelyidae; genus Dermochelys; species Dermochelys coriacea. The sequence goes on from NC_050092.1 coordinate 2,306,817, forward strand.
TACTACCACCTCTGGCATAAACTCTTTAGCTATCTAATGCTAGGACAGGGTTCTCCACCATGAATTGCAAGCAGTGATAAGTGCCTCTCTGCAGCACAAACTTGGCATCTGTTAGAGGGGTGAGGTCTAGGACACACCCTTCTCATAAGCCCTCAAACTGACTATCTTAAATGGCGCCCCAACTAGTATGCAAGCTGTTGTGGATTCCATTCTTAGGTTCCTATCTCACTCCAATTGTACAGGGAGCCTCAGGGCCACCCAGAGGATTGGGGGGGGAGACCTTCCAGTGGTGTAGCCAGATGGAGCAAACGGGGAGCAGACAAAAAAAAGTGCCAGTTGCTTGTACTCACCTGGCAGCACTCTGTCTCCAGCGGCAGGCCCTTCACTCGCTCCAGGTCTTTGGCAGCACTGAAGGACCTGCTGCCAAAATGCTGCTGAAGACCTGGAGCGCCGCCAGGTGAGTAAAAATTAAAGTCTCCACTTGCGCTCAGTAGAAGAGCGTCCGCTGCCCTGCTCTTCCCCCCCCCCCCCCAGCTACGCTACTGGCCCCTTCCCTGTCTCAGACTTCAGACATTCTCATAGGGGCCCAGGGCAAATTGCCCCACTTGCCCCCCCAGGCAGCTCTGGGGAGCCTAGGTGCCTAATTCAGGCTTGGTGGATCCCACTGTTTATGCCTGGGGAAATTCAGTGCCACAGAGCCTACACAGAATTTGTCCCCTGCAGATTTCTTTGCTGCCCTGCAGAAAAAATGGTTTCTGATGGGAAAGCAAAGGGAAACCACAAGAGCGCTCATACAACCCTCTTCAGCAGTATGTTTCAGGTGCCCAGGACAGCTGGCAGAGAGATAAATCACTGTGGAGCAAGAGACAGGACTGGGGAAGACCTGCCTGGTGGCTCCTACCCTGTGCTGAGCTGAGCTGCTAGTCTGGGTTGGGGAAGATGGGACTTCCTCTTCTCCTGTGTGGCATCTGGGGCCGGGTAAGACTCATCCTGGCTGCAGCAAGCTCTGCAAGCCCCCCAGCTGCCTCCCTTCCTGCACCCATGACTCTTCAGCTGCAGGAGAGGAACGTCTGTACAGGGAACTGCTCCCACATCTGTCCAACCCCTGTGTATCCAGATTCCCCCTGCTGAGCATCACCTCCCCCCATCCTCCCCTTGCACCTGGACCACCCTGACAAGCCACCTGAATCCATGCCCCACGAGCCCCAACCAGTTGCACCTGGATTCCCATCCCACTGAGTCCCAGTCCCCCAGCATCTGGGACCCCCCCACATACACACATAGACCCTCCTCCCACTGAGCCCCAACTACCTTCACCTGGACCCCCTTGCAGAGTCCCATTACCACTGCACCCAAAATTTTCCAACAAGCCCCTGTGCATCCAGATTTCCCCCCCCCTCACTGAGCCACCCTCACCCAGATTGCCCCACACAGAACCCTCTCAGCCCACACCTGGATTCCCCCATACTAAGCCCCTCCACACTTGAATCCTGCCCATCCACACCTGGTGTACCTGGTATGGAGGGGTAGGCCTGCACTGTGGCAGGTTGGGTGCAGCCACACTGCTGCGTCTGTGTCCTGGGAGGGTAGGGGGGAGCTGCACAGTGATCTCCTACCTTTGTGCAGCCAGGGGCCTGTGTTCCCCAATGTCATTCTGGAGCCTCCATATTTATTTGACAATTTGCAGAATTTTAAAATATTGTGGGCAGAATTAAAAAAATTGACACAATTTTTAATTTTTTAGCACAGAGTGCCCTCAGGAGTACACTGTTCCAGTGATATTAGGCATCTAAAAGTAGGGCACTGCAATGTTCCAGTCCCTTTGTGGATCCACCCCTAGCAAAGCTTATATGAAGGATTGTAAACTATGGCAAGTAGAATATAAAAAAGAATTTAGAAGGAACCTGAAGAGCAATTAGATTCTGTGCAAAATATATCAGAATAAGAAGTAGGCAAAATACTCTGGGTTTGCTGGACTGCCAATGGCATAAAGGGAAAAATTAAGGAAGTCAGTTCTTTGCATCAGTCATTACCACAAAGTATGATAGGCTAGATATTTTCTCTACGCCATCTCTAGGTTAGTTGAGACCAGAGAAGTGTCTCGAACTGACTTCAGCGGAGTAGCATGATGGCATATGAAATTCATTGTTTATAAAAACATAGTAATGCACATTGGAAATAATACTCTGAACTTCTGAGATATATTACTGGGTTCAAAATTTAAATACTGAAGAAAAAGACTTGTCTATCATTGCTCAAAATGAAACAACAGTTAAAGTGAATTACATTAGGCTACATAAGGTATGCAATGGAAAAATACTACCCTCTATTAAAGCTATGCCATTATATAAATAAAACACTATCTGAAAATGGAAATAGGGATATAGAGATGAGCAAGGAAAATGATTAAAGGTCTAGAAAGGCTTTCATGTCACGAGGAAATGAAAAAGTTGGAATTGTGCAGAAAGGAGTAAGACGGAGCATGAGAGAACACTACAAAACGCTGAATAGTATAATAGAAAAAAGAAACAAACATGACAAGCTGAGAGGGGAAGATTGGGACGATAAATTTGAGATGGAACTGGGACTAGCTAGGTGAGGAGAATGGGACTGGGATGAGGAGTCGGTTGTGGGAAAGACAGGTTGGAGGGAAGGGGGGGGGGTCAAGCTTTGGGGAAACGGGTAGATGAGTCCGGCCACTAGAGCACACTCCCCTCTAGACCTGGGAATGGAATCCAAGATTCCCGAGTCTAATCATTGCTCTGCTGTCAGCAAATATCTGTGAAACCCTTTGACAAAGTGTCTCATCCTCTAGCACTGGTCCACATAGACGATAACAACCTACTATTATCATTTACGATGTTAGCTCAAGTGGTGGATCCAAGGATTACAACTCTACTGATGAATCCTGTGGGTGTCAGTATCATGTCACATGACAGAAATTGTTTTTTCACAGGTTTCAGAGTAGCAGCCGTGTTAGTCTGTATTCGCAAAAAGAAAAGGAGTACTTGTGGCACCTTAAAGACTAACAAATTTATTAGAGCATAAGCTTTCGTGAGCTACAGCTCACTTCATCGGATGCATTGAGCTGTAGCTCACGAAAGCTTATGCTCTAATAAATTTGTTAGTCTTTAAGGTGCCACAAGTACTCCTTTTCTTATTGTTTTTTCAGTTTGCTTTTTTAAAAATGTAGGAGACTCCACACAAAAAGCTATATTAAAACCATTATTAGTGGTGCAAAGTTAAATGCTATGAAATGTCAGAATTAGGGTTCTCTGTGAGACCTTAATTTGGCCCCCTTGGTGCATGCATTATGGTTTAGTCTGCAAATGCATGGTCACACACTATTTTTTCCATCGGACCCCTGCCTCATTCATTGCACAGAATGGACCTGCTCTTGGGATAGAGCAGGTTTGAGTAGTGCAGGAGGCAATAAACTGTGGGAAGGGAAAGGTTGGTCAAGTCAGCAGAATGCTGCCCTGAAGAACTGGATTCTGTCCCTGCAGTTGATGCTGGGTGAGTCACCAGGCTTTTCACAGATGGTCACTAATTGCATCATCCTCATTTTTTGGGTGCCAGACTTGAGACCCTGGAGTCTATTTTTCTGGCCAAGCTGAGCACTCACAGTGGTAGCTGAAATCAAGGGGAGCTCTGCTTTGAACATATAAAATGATATGCACTCTGAATAAAAGGGTCCTAGGCATCTCAAATTGAACACCCTGAATTAGTGGAAAGTTGACCATAATCTCTGTGCCTCAGTTCCCATCTTTAAAATGGGAAGAATACCACCCCTTCATCTGACAGGGGTGTTGTGAAAAGAAATTACGGTTGGCAAAGCACTTCGATATTACAGTGGTGAGCGTCACAGAGGAAATTAATAAGTGTGTCTTCAGAGCAAAGTCCAGTACCTCAGGCCTGGGGCCAAACACGGAAAAGAAGAAAACAATATATTTAATAACAGTTCATGCCGTGAGCACCTTCCGTCCACTAACAGAACAAAGGGAAGCAGCATTTTCCTTCTGCATGGTACAGCCTCAAAGCCATGTTAAGGCAACGTTCAGTTGTAAGCTTTTGAAAGAAGCATGATGTTTTGTTCAGAGCTAGGACCCTCCTCCACCCCCGAGCTGTCGGCAACCCGGAGGTTCTGCTGTACAGCCCTTACCATGCAGCATGCGCTCACGGAGGCAGAGTTAAGGTTGCCTAATTCCGGCATACTTGACTTTGCAAGGGCACTAACGCTGCGTTCCTGCGGCTCGTGGGCGGGATCCTGGACCGGTTCGGATCCCCGCGGCCCTGCAGTAGGTGGGCACCGGCCAGCCGGGATCGAAGGATGCAGCTCACCCGGCCCGGGGATCCGCTGGCCCCGCCGCTCGGCGTCGCTCGGCCGCGCCCTGAGCTCCCGGGGGCGGCTTGCGAAACTCGCCGCCCCGAGCTTCCCCCTGGCCCTAGCGCCGCCCCCTCCTGCGGCCCGACTTCCGGCCGGCCCGGCGCCCCGCCCCCCCCCGGCGCGAGCGGGTGACGCCTTCACGCGGCGCGGCGCCAGGACGCACACGCGCCTGACTCCCAAGATGGCGGCGGCGGCCCGGGCTTGCCGGGTGAGTGGCGGTGCCCCGGGGTCTCCTCGCAGGGCTGCTCGTCCGGCTCGGGCCGGAGGCCGGTAGCGGCTGTTACTCGCCCCAGGCCCCGGCCGCGGCCCGCGCTGGAGGCGGGAGCCCTGCGGCTCATGGGGCTGGGCCCGTCCAGCGCGCCGAGGGCAGGGGGGAGAGTCGGGAGCAAGAAGCCCCGAGTGCCAGGCGGTGCCCTGGGTGCTGAGAGCCGCGGCAGGGCCAGGGGTTCTCCGGTCTGTTCTGTTCTCGGGCTGTTTCCCCGGGAGCGGCTGGGCCCGGGCGGACTCCTCTGGGGCGGGAAAGGCAAAAAGCGAAGGTGCGAGGACGTTGCAGCCCCAGCGGATCAGCACTGTGCCCTGGGCGGCCCTGCTTCCCCTGCCTCGGCATTCTTGGCTGTCGGCCAACTGCCTCAGTTTACCTTTGTTTCTCCACTTGGGTTGCTGTGTACACGTGTCGTCTCATGGAAGAAATTAATGCAACTTTTCGTGTTGTTAGACTGATTTTTGATGATCTTTGATAAAAATGTTACATTCCAAACGTGAGGCGCTTCCTGTGCTCAGTTAGTTAGTGAATGAATGAAACAAATTTCACGTTTCTCTTAGCAAATTGCTCTGGAGAGTTTGACATTGCATTCAAGAGACTCATGACCTTTTGGTGACCCCAGATACAAAGAGCTGATCGGACTTTTCACCCTGTTTCAGATCAGCCCAATGGGTCATATAATGCAGTAGCCAGGCTGTCGCAGGGCATGTCTATACTTCAAATGCCACAGTGGCACAGCTGCACCTCTGCGGCAGTGCTGATTCTGTATAGACCTACACCAACTGGAGGGGGTTTTCTGTTGGCGTAGCTAATCCTCTTCCTCCAGAGGCGGTAGCTAGGTCAAGTGAAGAATTCTTCTGTCAATCTAGCGCTGTCTACATTGGGGATTAGGTTGGTTTAACTACTCTGTTGTCTGCACAGAGGAGGGGCCCAGGCCATTAGTTGCCAGGAGACAGGGTGTTGGCCATTCTCTGTGCAAACAGCATTACACTGGCCCTCTAGGGCTCTGCAACGGTCATGCACGCTTATCCCACCACCTAGATACTTAAGAAATGCCTAAGGGAAACTGAGGCACTCACGCAGTATTCAACGAAAACATTAAGAACATTCTCACTTCATCACAGGGGGGTTGCACTGAGAGGCTTGCTATGTGATCTGTTTAATGTAACTGGATATTTTAATTATCTATATAAATATCTGATGCTTTTTAAAACCTGCTGAGCTCTTCAACCTGCTGATCTCTGAGCTGATCCCAGTGTGCAGCTTAAATGGGATGATGAAACTAAAAGGTTAATTATGTGGGATAGGGAGGTGCTTTTTTAGCATCCAGGCCAGGTGTGACAAACTTGTAAGTGACTTTAAAAATAATGTCTCTATTTATACTTCAAGTGCTTCTCTTCCATTCCCTGTGACTCAGGAAGCAAGAGGTGTTTGTTCCTGGCCTCCTCCAACAGAGAGCTCACAGTGGTGGGATGTTGTTTCTGGCCTGCCTACTTATCTCCTGAGGGCCTCATCCTTTCTTTTGGGTAGGAGACAGTGGTTGACCCTGCCTTCCTCCAGGCTGACTGTATTGAGACTCTGGTGCTTGGAGTCAGGAGACCCACAGTATTCTTTCCAGCAAGTTAAAGAAGTATGGGCTGGATGAATGGACTAAAGGTGGATAGAAAGTTGGCTAGATTGTCGGGCTCAGTGGGTAGTGATCAATGGCTCCATGTCTAGTTGGCAGCCAATGTCAAGTGGAGTGCCCCAATGGTCGGTCCTGGGGCCGGTTTTGTTCAATGTCTTCATAAATGATTTGGAGGATGTTGTGGATTGCACCCTCAGCAAGTTTGCAGATGACGCTAAACTGGGAGGAGAGGTAGATATGCTGGAGGGTAGGGATAGCATACAGAGGGACCTAGACAAATTAGAGGATTGGGCCAAAATGTGCGGAGTCCTGCACTTAGGACGGAAGAATCCCATGCACTGCTACAGACAAGGGACCGACTGGCTAGGCAGCAGTTCTGCAGAAAAGGACCTAGGGGTTACAGTGGATGAGAAGCTGGATATGAGTCAACAGTGTGCCCCTTTTTGCCAAGAAGGCCAATGGCATTTTGGGCTGTATAAGTAGGGGCATTGCCAGCAGATCGAGGGACATGATCGTTCCCCTCTTTGACATTAGTGAGGCCTCATCTGGAGTACTGTGTCCAGTTTTGAGCCCCACACTGCAAGGAGGATGTGAAAAAATTGGAAAGCATCCAGCGGAGGGCAACAAAAATGATTAGGGGGCTGGAACACATGACTTATGAGGAGAGGCTGTGGGAACTGGGATTGTTTAGTCTGCGGAAGAGAAGAATGAGGGAGGATTTGATAGCTGCTTTCAACTACCTGAAAGGGGGTTCCAAAGAGGATGGATCTAGACTGTTCTCAGTGGTAGCGGATGACAGAACAAGGAGTAATGGTCTCAAGTTGCAGTGGGGGAGGTTTAGGTTGGATATTAGGAAAAACTTTTTCACTAGGAGGGTGGTGAAACACTGGAATGCGTTACCTAGGGAGGTGGTGAAATCTCCTTCCTAGAAGTTTTTAAGGTCAGGCTTGACAAAGCCCTGGCTGGGATGATTTAGTTGGGGATTGGTCCTGCTTTGAGCAGGGGGTTGGACTAGATGACCTCCTGAGGTCCCTTCCAACCCTGATATTCTATGATTCTATGACCTGGGTTCCGTTCCCGGCTCTGACAGACTCACTATTCTGTACTTGAATGTAGTAGAGATCATGTGGCTTGTTTAACTGCTGTGAAATCTCTGTATAGAAAGCATGTTGTTTCCTCCAACCCAAGTTCATAGCTGCTCAAAATTTTTTGTTCCCTGTGGTCAGGCTGCCTCGTCTCCTGCCACTAGCATAAAGCTGTAGAAGGCTCCTTCTTGCATTTTGTCAGCGGGGGAAAGGCTGGTTTCTGAAATCAGGAATTTGGCTTGTGTCTGCCTAAGAAGGGGATTACTCCTGGTGGAATTTTGTGCCAAATAATTAAAAATTCCACACAAGATTTTAAAATTGTGCATATTTTATTTGTTAAAATAACACAATATAACCATGCCAGTTTTAATTATTTTGGTAATTTATTTCAAAATACCTGTCAGCAAGTATGTCTGTAACCTTACAGACAACAAAAAAAGATTCAGGAAATGTTTTTCGACAAATAGATTCCTTACTGGACATATTAATACAGATCTTTGAGTAATAATTCACGTAAACTACAAAACAGAAACTTATTTCCCACACCCCTCAGAAGCAGTGCAAAGGCTTGGGGGAGTCAGAGTAACACAGGAGCTGAGGGAGAGGGAAGTAATTGCTGGGCAGTGGCCTGGGAGTGAACTGGAGGGTGTTGGGTGTGGGTGGGAGAAATATATGGAACAGGTATTTAAGAGAGGTATTGCTAGGGAGATGGGGAGCTTCCGCCATACATACCCTGGCTGACATCTAGCCTTTCCCATTCAGTTAGGCACATCTGCCCCTCTCCTCGTGTATCTGCATACCTCCCTTCCCCATCCCCATGTGTTCCTGCACCCCCATTTGGGTGTTGGGTGTGGATGGCATATCTGCACATCTCAATATGGCCCTGCACCTCCACCCTCCTGTCCCTATGTGGCCCCGCACCCCCACTCCCATTCAGCCCCTGGCTCAGTGTTGTCCCCCCACTAGCACCTGTGCCCTTGCCCCAGTCTGTCCCCCCTCTAGCCCTTCTGAACCCCAGTCTGTGACCCCCAGGAGCCTTATGTGTCCTGCTATGTCCATTTCCCCCACAACCCCCATGCCTCCTCACCTGATCCCGTAGGCAGTGTGCTGTGAGGAAGGCGTCCTCTGTCCCCTCCCTCTCCACTGCTGTTTGCTCTGGCCCATGAGCCAGCTGCCATCTCTTCTGGTGCCACATAAACCTATGGTGGGCAAAAGGTGTAATTGCAACGTGACCCCTCTTGTGGCTTCCCTTCACCTCCATGTCAGAATAAATTATACTGCAGGGGAAAAAAAATGTGCTGGGGCCATTTATTCTGCACTTGCACAATGAGGCAGAATTTCCCCAGGAATGGGGGATGTAGGACTGAAGCTGCAAGCAGCAATACGCTATCTCATTGCATTTCAACAGAAACAATTTTCCTTTAAAAAATTGTTTCTAGCCCTATAAAGTGAAAAGAAATACTCCAAATATCATTTAAACCAGCAATGACTGAATTTGCAAATAGAAAGTTATTCTGAGGTGTGAACTTCCCTGTTCATCCTGTTTGAATGTTAGCTCTGAAGGTTACAGATGGCAAATTAAATTGCACCATGAGTTTTTAACTGCTAATTATAGCAGAAACATCTAGCTCCTCTGGGATGGTGGGTGGCACTTAGCTTGAGCAGTACCATGTCCACCCAAAATAATGACAAATAGGCCCACCCATATTGGGGTAAAGCTTACGGTCTGGCCCTCATGTGTTTTGTACAAGTGAATGATAGGGAAGTGGCAGTGCTTTGTTAATTCATAAAAAAAAGTTGTGATGCACTGGTTTGTTCTATGTATCCAAGCTCTGGTGAAGTAGTATTTTCAGTATAGCTCCCAGCTTCTGTTCCCCAAAGATAAGCCAGAAATGCCCCTATATGCTGTGGTGTTTACTTCCCTTTTTCCACTGACTCTTTGGGCACTGAGCGTGGCCCAAGCAGGTTTAATTATTTCTTTATTCTTTGGTAACAAAGTTTTGTTTCTGTTCACAGAAATGCCTTGTCGGTGGCTCGAGGCTTATATCTGGAAGATACCCAGCTCCAGTACTCCCTAGTGGCATTGTTTATAGAATGGGCAGGCCTGTTTTAGAGCTCCATCAGGTATGTTAATTGGCAGGGTTTTATGCACGCATTAGACTGAAAGTATGTTTTAGTAATGATCCGAGTATTGGGGTCTACTAGACATTGATATGCTTCGGACAAGTGGCCACCCTAGATTATATACTTCAGTATGGTTTTCAAAGATGTGACCAAAAAATTTTTGGATCTGTCAGATACCAACTTTCCCTCCATATATTTGATTGCCAGCAATGAGCCCAGTTGATAAAATCCAGTAGTGAGGCTCCAGTCGTGTGTGTAGCCACCAAAAGCAGAAATCCTCAACAGCAGAAATTGGCTGGTTATCGAAACCTATCAGCTCAGTTAGAGCAGTGTGACTCCTTTGCCTCTTGAAGGAGGAATTTTTTTGCTTGGCTGCAAAACATTTCTCTCTAGCACTCTGTGCAGTGTGTGAAATTTGATTGATATTCTGAAGGCACAGTGCTCCTTGGCTATGGTATTTTGGCCATCTTCAAGATGCCTAATTTCCACATCCTTTTGCATGGCAGACATGAAGTGTAAATCTACCTGGCTCTGATACTTAATGTCTCTTTAGATTATATAGACTGTAATAATTATTTTCTTTTTAGTCTAGATATTACTCTTCTGGAGGCAGAAAAGGCTTTATATCAGGGTTTGTGGACAACATCAAAAAGGAATTAGCAAAAAATAAAGAGATGAAAGAAAGTATTAAAAAATTCCGGGATGAAGCTAAAAAGCTAGAAGAATCTGACGCGCTCCAGGAAGCAAGGAGGAAATATGTAAGTCTTCCTCATGAATTATTTTGTTGTCTAACACCTTCATTGGCCAGTCAGTCTCTTACAATTCAGAGTATTGTAACCTAAGCTTCTGTGCAAATGAGCTGTTGGGTTTGCTGTATTCAGGAAAGGTCTGGGCTGACTGATGGAAACACTGGTAGGTGCAGTGAACTAGTGTAAAGAGTTAAAAGAAAAGGAGTACTTGTGGCACCTTAGAGACTAAAAAATTTATTTGTTAGTCTCTAAGGTGCCACAAGTACTCCTTTTCTTTTTGCGACTACAGACTAACCCGGCTGCTACTCTGAAACCTGTAAAGAGTTAAGTTTTTCTACAGTTTTTGGTGGAATTTCTTTCCAACAGACATTTTAATAGAAATCACAAATAATAAGCAGGTAAAAAGTCACTTATCTATAGACATGGAGATAAAATTAAGGATTTTTCACTTTCATTAGACATAATCGCATTCATAATGGTTTATAAAACAGCTTTACTAGAAAGAAAGTGCTTTCATTGCGCTAATGAGGAACTGAAGTCTGTTACCACAGCATTGCACATTCTTTCAGTGGCCAGATTCAGTATGGTGAAGGAACCAGGGAAGTGTGAAAGTGGGAATTAGTAATATTGAATTGCTTGAATTGCTTCACATTTATATTATTGCCTCTTAACATTTGTTTCTTCTTCAAGTGATGGTCCCTATTATGTACTCCAAATATGAGTGTGCATGTGTGCCATGCCCTGGAGCCAGATGTTTTTCCTAGCAGTGTCCATTGACCTGCACGTGTGTTGTGTGTCCCCTTGTGCTCCCAGCCGAGGTTAGCCAGGAGCCGTGCATGTCGACGCCTCCTGTTCCCTCTTACTGCTGCATGGCCTGAATTAGATCCTCTGTTCCTTTGTGGTCTTAGTCTTTTAGCTAAGAGAGTACCTGCTTCATTTGTTTATAGTTCTTGTTTGTTTTTTTCTTGTAGATAGCTAGTTGTATATAGTAATTAGTGTTAGTCTACCCTAATTGGGGTAGACTCCCTCTGCCCCGCTGGGGTGTATGTCCTGTGTTCTGGGGTTTAAAAACTGATTCTTTTCCATGCTCGTTCTCCATGAGCAACAAGCACCAGTGGTGTCTTTACTGCCTCGGGGAGGCTCACATCGTTGCTCGTTGCATGATTTGCAAGTCTTTCCCATCCTGGATTCGGGAAGCGCAGTAATTTTGCTTCAGAAAATACTGGATGGGGGAAGCCATGAGACTGCACCCACTCGGATCCAGAACGATCAGTGCAGCGTCCATCACTGGTGGTTAGCACTTCTTCCAGCACGTCTCATGCTCTGGATACGGCAGTCAAGGACAAACCCGGATGTGAGGGTGGGAAGCACTGTCATGGGCATAGGAGCAAGTCGCTATTGAGGACTACTTCTAAGTGCAACATTTCCTCCCCGAGCCGGGCCAGGTCAGGTGAGGTGTCATGCCCCGACACTGTGGCACCAGCACCCAAGCTTCCCTGCATCGAGGGTAAAACAAAGCACAAGAAGGATCCAACGATACGGGTGGTCGCCCCGGTACCAACCCCGTTGGAGCCGTCCCTAGGACACACATCACCTGTCCTGCTGCCACCTCCACGTCCTTTGGTCCAGCTGGCCCCATGAACACTGCCTTGGTCTTCCAGCATCTCCAAGGGCACTCCCTGGACTCCTGGTTGTGTGGAGCCCCTTCTGTCGCCGGAGGAACTTACCCACCCTCTCCCCTTCTCTCAGGTTCCCCACTCACCTGGGAGTTTCCTACTCTGGCGGACAACCCGCTCCTGTTCCTTCTGGACTGCTGCCTGTTGACTCTGCACTGTGGCTGGCCCACTCTGTTGGTTCCATCACTACCCGAGCCATCTTCAGACTAGGAAGACTTTTCTGAGCTGGAGCCCTCCTTTTCCCTTTTGTCCAGGCAGAGCTCGGACTTGCATCCCTGGCTTAGCCTCTGGCTTACGGCCCAGCAGCGACGGTTTGGTTCCGGTACCTCTGGGGCCTGCCGCACCCAACCCCTTAGCCACACTAAGCACTCTGGGACCCATATCGCCAGTGATACCCACTCTCCCAAGCCTCATACCACTCAGCCCAGCCTCCTTCACTGTTGGGCTCTGAGGAAGAGGCAGATGTAGAGCCAGTTCCTCATCGCCGGATGAGTTGCTCATCCCTCCTTCCTATCTCGCTCTGATGATCGCAGGCAATACCAAGACATGTTATGGAGGGTGGCAGCAGACCGTGACAAACAGCTGGAGGAGGTTCAGGATCAGCAACACCAGCTCCTGGACATCCTCCAGCCTCGGGGACCATCAAGGGTGCCACTCCCCATTAATGATGCCATTGTTCATCCCCCAGCCCTGTGTCGCAAGCAGGAGCTCCAGCAGTTCTGCCCTCAGCCATATGCTCCCTACCCAGCCTACTACCAGCAGCACCAGAAACCTCCATGCATGTGCCTCTGGTCCCGCTGGCAGTGACACACAGCCTCTGCCACAGCCACTTCCTCGTCCCTTGCCCACCAACGGCCTAAACAGTTTTGACGTGTTGCTCAAGAACTGTGAACCCTTCCTATTGCCACCCACAGTGCCCCATGTCATCTTTGTGGGCCGTCTTGCCCTGTTTGCCCACAATTGGGGCAAGATCACCATGGATCATTGAGTCCTGGAGATTATCCATCATGGTTACTCCATAGAATTTCTTTCTTTTCCCCAATTGCCTCCCACCCCACAGGCTGGACGCCTCCATGAGGCCCTTCTCCAGCAAGAGGCAGATGCTCTTCTTGCAAAGGGCACCATATAGTGCATGGCACCTCCCTACCAGAGGAGAGGCTTCTACTCCGCATATTTCCTCATCCTGAAGAAGGGTGGAAGGCTCTGCCCCATTCTCGATCTTCAGCGACTAAACATCTTTATCTGGAAATCCAAGTTCTTCTTTGAGTGATTGCTCACGTGCATTCCACATTAGGTGTGTGTGTGCACTATCGCTAGAAATTTTTCCTGCAATGGTATTGATTGGATCAGCTCTAGCACTCTCTGGTGCGGCACACTCATGTGCTGGTGGCCCCGCACCTTCTCAGTTCCTTCTTACCGCCTGTGACGGTTGCTGGAACAGCTCCTTTTGCTTCAGCAAAGCATTTATTCAGTGGTTACTCTCTAGTTTAGTTATATTCTTAGTTTTAGTAGTAGTGTATATAGTGTAGGTAGTATTAATGTATATAGTTAGACCCTCTGTCTTCCTTCCTTTGCTCCTGGGGCTCAACATGTCTTGGTCTCTCGGTTTCAAGCCCTGTGCCTCCTAAGGCAAGCAACCCACACTCCAGTTGTCTGAAGCCTCTAGGAGAGGCTCATGTACAAGAGTATTGCCAGATCTGTTGGGACTTGAAGCCTCATACAAAGGACTGGGAGGCTAGACTAAGGTCAATCCTAATGGAAGGCGCGTTTAGACCGGCGTTGGAATCAAGCTGGTTGTACTCAGCACCGAGCACCTCAGCTTCGCTGCGAAGCAAAGCACCCCTTTGGCACTGTGTGTTTCTCAGTCCTTTTCTCCATCTCCAGTACCGAGAAAGAAACATAAGCAACAATCCAAGGAGGGACGTTCCCTAATACCAAAGAAGGACAAACAAGGAGAGTGCCGTGGATACCCCCAGTGTGATAGCGGCACTGTCGACTCCACCCTGCTCATGGGTTCAGTTGAGTCCAGTGCAGGACCAGCCATCGATGCTGGGGAGTCGTCATAGCACCAGCAGGCTTGTGGTGCCTTACACCTTTGCAGTGGCCAGGGACTTACTGACTCTTCCGTTACCGCCAACCCCGATGGGTCAGCTATCTTCTCCAATGAGTGTGCCAAGCAGAAGGGAGTATGGGGCCCGAGCTTATACTCTGCACCAGGGCCTTCGATACCAAGCAGAGGCTGACGAGGACTTCCCTTATCTGGCACCAATCTCTGGACCCTAGGCACTGACTGGCAGAAGTTTGGGGTACTGCCCCCACCATGGTCTTTTCAGAAGGACTCTTCCTCGGAGTCAGAGGTGGAAACCTACACTCAGTCTAAGAGCCCCCACCACTACCCATCCTACATCCCTCTGGATCTTGGTGTGGGCTCCCCTCCAGACACCTGGCCTGGATGAGAGCAGCTGATGCAGGTCCAGTGGCCGTACTGGAATCAGTGGGGCTTTCCAGTGGGATCATGTCCAGTCATTCCTCTCAGTAGTGTTTGAGGGGAGTGCTCCTCCACTGCACCATCCAGCACCCAACCCAAGTGCAGGTACTAAGCCTGGTACCGACATGCAAGACTTGACCCAGGGGTATGTAATCAGGGGTGAAGAAGAGGAAGGCCTCTTCCTCCTCCTCCCCACGCAGATGAAGCTGTCTTGGGACCAAGTGGTTTGGTCTAAAGGATGACTTTAGAGCCCACCAGGAGCTTCTAAAAATGGTGGCTGCTAACCTGGGTCTGGAGGTACTTAAGAAGTCCTCGCCTACTCTCATTGATGATTTGGCTGCGGCAGCCCCGTCAAAGGTTGCTCTGTCTCTCAAGGCCGTTATGGGTCCAGTCAGGTCGCTATGGCAGACCCCATATTCTCTCCCTCACACTTCAAAGAAGGCAGAGAAGTACTATGTGCTTGCCAAGGGGTATGAATATCTGTGCTCTCACCCTCCTCCTGGGACCCTTGTGGTCATCCTCCTCTCGGATCCCCCAATGAGAGGGCCAGGCAGGCACTACCCCCAAGCAAAAGGATTTGAAAAAGCTAGACCTTTGCAGAAGAAAAATATATTGAATGGGTGGGTTATAGCTTTGTATTTCCAACCAACAAGCCTTGCTGGGGAGGTATGATTACAATATTTGGAAAAAGAAAAGGAGTACTTGTGGCACCTTAGAGACTAACAAATTTATTAGAGCATAAGCTTTCGTGAGCTACAGCTCACTTCATCGGATGCACGAAAACTTATGCTCTAATAAATTTGTTAGTCTCTAAGGTGCCACAAGTACTCCTTTTCTTTTTGCGAATACAGACTAACACGGCTGCTACTCTGAAACCTACAATATTTGGGACTCCATGGCAAAGTTTAAAGACTTGCTGCTTCAGGACTTCAGGCAAGAGTTTTCTGCCTTGATAGAGGAAGGGAAAACCATAGACAGGGCCTCACTCTAAGCCAGGAGTTGGATCTCAAACTCAAATCACCACGGCCACATGAGGACTCGTACATTGGCCCGAGGGCCGCATCACTGAAACTTTTTCATACGACGATACAAAAGTATAGTAAAAAATGAAGAGTTATATAGTATGCTATTAAAAGTAATGTATTAACTTTTTTAAAACTGTAATGTGAAGAAGGGTTTTAATAAAATATAAACACTCAGTAATGCACCTCCCTCAAATGACAAACATGCATTTACTTTTATATTTACTTTGGTTTAAAGCCCCTTGCTCTGCCCCCGGCCCCACCCCCACTCCACCCCTTCCTTGAGGCCCTGCCCTGCCCCCATTCCAACCCTTTCCCCAAATCCCCGGCTCCGTTTTCTCCCCTGAGTGCGCTGCATCCCCACTCTTCCCCCTCCCTCCTGGAAAGTCCTAAGTGCCACCAAACAGCTGTTTTGGCAGCAGGCAGCACTGGGAGGTAGGTGGAGGAGCGGGAACGTGGCATGCTCCGGGTGGGGGAGTGCACGGGATGGGGGGAGCTTGGGTAGTCAGCGCATATGGCGGGGCACAGGAAATAACTCTGCGGGCCACGTGTTTGAGACCCCTGCTCTAAGTAGCCCTGGACAGAACTGATGCGGCGGCTAGAACAATGTCTTCTGCAGTGATCATGAGGCGATGCTCCTGGCTTCAGCCCTGAGGGTTTCCTCCCGAGGTCCAACAGTCAATCCAGGATCTCCCATTCAAGGGTACCTCCCTCTTCTTGGAGCAAACAGACACAAAGCTCCATGGTGTGAAGGACTCCATGGCAACCCCAGATCCCTGGGCCTCTACTCACCATCGAAGGAAGCATTTCAGGCTGCAGCAACTGGCCTGCTTCTCAGCCCCACTGCCTCAACAGGACCTGTTCAAGAAATGGAGCAGGGGTTACAAGTGTAGACAACTGCTCTCCTCCACCTCAACCGCACCACCAGGGTCTCTCGCGTACCTGGAAGGTCCAAAGAGAACTTTTGAAGATACACCCAAGGCCATTATCAGTTCCCACATTTCATTTTCAGACCGACTCGCCCACTTCAGCCTGCTGTGGTCCCTCGTAACCTTGGACTGCTGGGTGCTGAGTATGGTGGAGGAAAGTTACACCCTTCAGTTTTCTTCCGTCCCTCCTCCCACCCCCATCTTCAGGGACCCTTCTCATGAGCAACTTCTATTCAAGAGGTGCTAGCCCTCCTGTAAGTAGGGGCAGTGTATGAAGTACCTAAGAGGGAAGGGGTTTTACTCCCGATATTTCCTAATCCCGAAGGCCAAAGGTGGTCTTGGATCCATCCTGGACCTGTGTTGCCTCAACAATTATCTCAAGAAACTGAGGTTCTGCATGGTTTCCCTGGCCTCCATCATTCCCTCCCTGAATCATTATCTCTCTTTCATATTTAAGGCAGCTCTTGGTTTACATTGCATTGATTTGGGCACAAATTTTAAACATCTAAAAATAGAACATTGTATTCTGATTTTCCATGTGACTGATCCCCATTTCTGTTCCTTTCTCTTCATATAGTTAGAAGAATCCATGTATCCTATTGAGGACAGAGTTTAACTGCGGGTGTTCTTCTGTCCTACAGTAGTATGTCACCCAGAGAGTGCTATATGCTGGACTATTGATGCAGTGCTATAAAATCCTCATGTGGTTATAATTCTGATGGATGTACTGATTCCTGTTAACATAAAATTTTTGTTTGTGCTGCAGAAAACCATTGAATCTGAAACGGTTAAGACCTCTGAAGTGATTAAAAAGAAGCTTGGAGAAATAACAGGATCAGTCAAAGAGGTACAGTATAACCTTGCAAAAATCCATCAGTTTACTTGTGGTTTGCACTTTGTGTTGCATTAATGTCCTTTATCTCTTCCTTCTAGTTGAAGGAGGGTCACTATTGTTGCCCTTACAGGCCAGGGCCACTAAAGAGACCTGCAGTGGTAACTGCTGGAGAATTTTTTGGTGTGACTAGTGTGATGGCAGATGTGCAGGCCGTATCAGCACCCCATGTTTCTTCCTTGCTGCAGGGTAGATGAGTGTGTACATGAGGGTCTGACTATCTGATAGCTGCAGAAGAGAAAATGCCTCAAGGCTTTGTCTCCATTGGGGCATAGGCAAGTCAGATACCAGCACCAAAGTGGAAGAGCCCATTTGGGAACATGGTTAGGAGCAATGTTCTGCTTAAGCTGTGCACATGTGGCTGCGCAGCAGCCTGGGACTGGCCGCACATCTCGCGTGACTGGCACCTGGGTCCCCATCCTACTGGAATGGAAGGCGGCTGCCTTAATTTTTGGATAATAGTAACTTTTTGCTGGAACCGAAAGGTTGCTGTTAAGCGACATTCATTGTGTATAAATAATTGCTAGTCCAACATATGTAGTTCTATAGCTTTCCAAAAATATCTTCATTGCCAATGATCACAGCACAGATCTAGGATTACTGCTAATGCTACAGCAGAAGTCAGGTTCCCTGTAACTGCTTAAGAAAAATCAAATATTGGTCCTACAGACCTTGACCATGCTACTAACTTGCTGATTTTCCCTGGTAGTCACTTGGGAAGTCTCTAAAGGCCAAAAAGAGGTGGTGGTCCATGTTTCTCACATCATTTTCCTTCAATATTATTACAGAGTTTGGACGAAGTAAGTAAGAGTGATATTGGTCGGAAGATAAAAGAAGGTGTGGAAGAAGCTGCCAAAACAGCAAAGCAGTCTGCAGAATCAGTGACTAAAGGAGGGGAGAAACTGGGCAAGACAGCAGCATTTAAAGCAATCTCCCAGGTACACATGCAGGTGACATGTCTCCTTTGGTGCCCTACCATGCAGGCACCACGTTCACTAATAAGAGAGCTGTTTTTTGGGAGGGGGGAAATCCCTCCCAAACTGTAAGTGTCAAGTTTCAGATGGGTAGCCACGTTAGTGTGTATCAGCAAAACCAACGAGGAGTCCTTGTGGCACCTTAGAGACTAACACATTTATTTGGGCATAAGCTTTTGTGGGCTCAAACCCATTTCATCAGATGCATGGAGTGGAAAATACAGGAGCAGGTATAAATACATGAAAAGATGTGAGTTGCCTTATTAAGTGTAAGGTCAGTCTAACGAGACAATTCAATTAACAGCAGGATACCAAGGGAGGAAAAATAAATTTTGAAGTGGTAATGAGTGGCCCATTTCAGACAGTTGACAAGGTGTGAGTAACAGTAGGGGGAAATTAGTATTGGGGAAATTAGGTTTAGGTTTTGTAATGACCCAACCACTCCCAGTCTAAAGACTGGGAAATTAGTGAATGTAGTTTCGAGAGCAAAACTCTTCCAACGTACAGGAGGTACTTAGAAGGTGCTCGAATAAACCGATATGTTAAAGAGCTGTAAATCAACAGGCTTGGATGGTATACATCTGAGAGCCCTGAACGATCTTAAGCATCAAGTCTCCTGCTTCCTGCTGTGGGGTGGGGGTCCACGCTGAGTGTGACTCCTTGTCAGACGCTTGTACGCTCTGCAAGGATTAACGCACCTCAGCAAGTATTTTCAGTGACAACAAGCAGTGTTTTTAAAACAGAGTAGGCTTTATTAGTCAACTGGAACACAGCATTGGATGTCCTTAAGTTAGCATAAAGAAATGAAGGTTAGAACATAGTCCATCTGGCCAAACCAGCACAGACCCCAGCCAAGCTGTAGTGGATTCCATCTCAAGGCCTGCCTCTCCCTGACCTCCTTGTCCGTTCCAGGTGAGAGCAGTCAGCTTCTTCCAGAAGCCCACACTTTATCTCCTGCTGGTCATCTCCCAGTCTTTTGTCTCCAGGCAAAGCCATGCTAAGTTCACAACCCCGTCTGCTGGAGCTTCCCAGTGTTGATTGTTGAGTCATTGGGGCTTTTCGTTGTCCCTGTGGGCCCTCTGTTGATCTGGATCAGTTTCATTACAGCTCAGACAACAAAGCAACACCCACGTCTCATGTCCTGTGCTGTTCTGAGAGCAAACTTAAACCCTTTTTCCCCCCTGCGGGGTAGCAATGCAAAGGATAGGGCAACTGAGGCACACACCAGCTCCATAAAAATATTACAGAAAAGCCCCACTTTGTTACACCTACCGCTGAACCTTACTTCGGCACCAGATAGGGACCCTTTTTTTCCTAGAAGGGATATAAATACTCCTATGTTATGGCATAAATGTAAGTGGTGCATTCTCTGTAACCTGAAGTCTTTAAATAATGATTTGAGGAGTTCAGTAACTCAGCCAGAGGTCTATTTCAGGAGTGGGTGAGTGAGGTTCTGTGTCCTGCAATGGGCAGGAGACTAGACTAGATGATCATGGTGGTCCCTTCTGGCCTTAAGGTCTGAATCTGAGTCTATAAGCTAAGCTCTAACTGACTGGGTTAGAAGAACTTTCTCATTGCAGATGTATTGCAAATAAAAAAGCATTTGACCCTAGTGGCTGTTGGACAGGGTACTAGGCGAGCTGGATCATTGATCTCATCAGTCATGCCAATTCTTATGTTTGTGTTCCTAATAAGATGTCATCTGCAAAAGGTCAGCTTCAGCTGCAGTAGCAGATATTATACAGTGACATATATGTATAATGAAGCCTGTTAGCTACATCTGCTGCAGTAAGATAACTCCCTTTTCAGACCTGGCTGCTGTTTTTCTGCAAAGCAGGCTGCCAGGCCATCCCTTCCAGGCAAGCAGTCATTTTGCAGGATTTGCTAGTCTTACTGTATACTGAATTTTCTATAGGTTACAAATAATTTTCCCCATACTCTAACATGTTTTTATTTGTTGTTGGATTTAAGGTACCTGACTCAAACGCCTTTTTATGGTCAGAATTGTTCTTTTTAACTTGGCTTTATTTTCTATATGCAAAATGCAGGATTTTTTTTTTGCTTTAGAACAGCAAAATGACTCTTGTACACCAAGAGAATAAATAGAAATTTTAATAGCACAACCTTAGGTTTGATCTGCCTTTTTCTTTCATATTTAGCAGACTTGCATTCCTTTGGATAATCTATCACTCAGTATCATTCATGAGGAATTAGAAGTATTGTTGTGGCCACTACATGCTCCCTCATCTTTCCTTTGTAGTCAGTGAGTGATTTACACATGGTTAATAATGGAATAAAAATCTTTCAAAGTCTAGTCCTTACTTCATATCACAATCTATAACTCCAATTCTGTAAACGCTTAAACGTGTGTAACTTTACTCAAGTGAGCAGTTCCATTAACTCCAGTGGGATTGTTCACCTGGGAAACGTTATGCACGTTTACAAAATCAGAGCCTATTCTGTAAAACGTCATGGAAACTTGACTTACCACATGACCTATTATGGTGTGGTGCTAAACCAGAAACAATCTTATTTTTCAGAATTTTTAAATATTATTTTAGGCAAGAAAACAGAGCATCATAGAGCTACACAAATCCTTGTGGCTTGGGTAAGATACACATCCTGCTGCTGGTAAATAATACCTATATAACTTATGACAGGCTGGCTGCCTAATGCGTTAAAATAAAGTGCTCTCTTTACCAGAGCAAATACAATAGTAGGAGGTTGCACAGCTTGTGATGTAACTGTTTGTTCTCCATAGATATAGTCACTGGAGAGATCTGGAACCTCCAGTGTTTAATAAAAAGAAAAGGAGTACTTGTGGAACCTTAGAGACTAACAAATTTATTTGAGCATAGCTTTCATCAGCTACAGCTCATTTCATCGGATGCATGCAGTGGAAAATACAGTGGGGAGATTTTATATACCCAGAGAACATGAAACAATGAGTGTTACCATATACACTGTAACTAGAGTGATCAGGTAAGGTGAGCTATTACCAGCAGGAGAGAAGAAAAACCCCACCTTTTGTAGTGATGATCAAGGTGAGCCATTTCCAGCAGTTGACAAGAAAGTGTGAGGAACAGTAGGGGGGGAAAATAAACATGGTGAAATAGTTTTATTTTGTGTAATGACACATCCACTCCCAGTCTTTATTCAAGCCTAATTTAATGGTGTCCAGTTTGCAAATTAATTCCAATTCAGCAGTGTCTCGTCGGAGGCTGTTTTTGAAGTTTTTTTTTTTTGTTGAATTGCAACTTCTAGGTCTGTAATCAAGTGCTATAATCAAGACATGTTATAGTCCTAGCCTTAAAAACCTCTGAGGCAAGGATTTCCACAGGTTGTCTGTGCGCTGTGGTTATTTGTTTTAAACCTGCTGCCCATTAATTTCATTTGGTGGCCCCTAGTTCTTATGTTATGTGCTAAGGAGACTACCCAGCTAGTGAGGACTGCTGTCACATCCCCGGGGGAGGAGGATATAGCTCTGTCACAGGGAGGACACTGGCTGCTGGTTCCTTCTGGCAGCAGGCTGTGCTCCATTCCGACGCCCAACCCACCTACCATGGTGATGGAGAACCGTTATGCTCCCCTGGCAGTGAGAAATCACCCCCCAAAAGAGGAGAAGCCATGTACCCTCAAGGCTGGGAGGATCACCTCCATGAATTTATCCAGTTCTCTTTTAAACCCTGTTATAGTCCTAGCCTTCAAAACCTCCTGAGGCAAGGAGTTCCACAGGTTGTCTGTGCACTGTGTTTATTTGTTTTAAATCCTGCTACCCATTAATTTCATTTGGTGGCCCCTAGTTCTTGTATTATGGGAACAAGTAAATAACTTTTCCTTATTCACTTCCTCCACACCACTCATGATTTTATATACCTCTAGCATATCCCCCCTTAGTCTCCTCTTTTCCAAGCTGAAAAGTTCTAGCCTCTTTAATCTCTCCTCATATGGGACCTGTTCCAAACCCCTAATCGTTTTAGTTGCCATTTTCTGAACCTTTTCTAATGCCAGTATATCTTTTTTTGAGATGAGGGGACCACTGTACCGTACGCAGTATTCAAGATGTGGGCGTACCATGGATTTATATAAGGGCAATAAGATATGCTCCATCTTATTCTCTATCCCTTTTTTAATGTTTCCTAACATCCTGTTTAGTTTTTTGACTGCCACTGCACACTGCCTGGACGTCTTCAAAGAACTATCCATGATGACTCCAAGATCTTTCTCCTTATTAGCTGTAACTAAATTAGCCCCCATCATATTGTGTGTGTATATAGTTGGGTTTTTTTCCAATGTGAATTATTTAACACTTATCCACATTAAATTTCATTTGCCATTTTGTTACCCAATCACTTAGTTTGGATCACAAACATTCTCTAAACATAACATATACATTTAAACAATCTCTAACCTTGATGTCCCGATCTGTGCGATTAGGATCTTAGGATAAAGTCTCCTCCCTTGGTGTTCACACCTCAACTACTAGAAGAGGGCGTCATCCTCCCTGATTACACTAACCATGTTATCCCTAGCCTGATTCTTGCTTGTATATTTATACCTGCCTCTGGAAATTTCCACTACATGCATCTGATGAAGTGAGTATTCACCCACGAAAGCTTATGCTCCAATATGTCTGTTAGACTATAAGGTGCCACAGGACTCTTTGCCGCTTTTATTTCTAGTTATTACTCAACAAATATATGCAGCCATGTGCTCAGTGTTACATCATAGGCAACTGAAGAGCAAGTGAGGGCTGGGGAATCAAACTCACAATTTATATTGGCTTCTGACATCTCCAGAAAGGTCAGTACCAAATAGTTCATGGAGCACAGTTTGATAGGAAATATTTTCAGTCCAAAAATGTAGACCAGTTCTAATCACTAAAGCACCATAAGCTTTTCTAAGGCCAAACTTCCCTTTATACCGCTCTGGCAATGTGAAGGATCCTTAAAATTTTTATACCTGTTTTATACTCCTGGGGGAATTCACAGAGACAATGGGAATAATTCACTAAGCAGGCAGGCTGCTACATTCTGCTCTGCCTGAGGGGATGGAGCCTGCACCATGTTTACCTCCTCAGAAACACCCCCAAGTCCTGCCT
The DNA here is from genome assembly GCF_009764565.3 of Dermochelys coriacea. Classification (NCBI taxonomy): domain Eukaryota; kingdom Metazoa; phylum Chordata; order Testudines; family Dermochelyidae; genus Dermochelys; species Dermochelys coriacea. The sequence continues at coordinate 2,330,133 of NC_050092.1, forward strand.
CTCCAAGCATACTGCAATAGTGAGCAAGAAGTCTCTCACACACACACACACGCTGCTGGGGAGGGGCATGTGACAGGTCTTGCGGCTTCCCCATCAGAAGTCATTTTTCTGCAGGGAAGCAAAGAAATCTGTGGAGGACATTAATTCTGGGCACACGCAGTGACACAGAATTCCTCCAGGAGTAACAGTGGCAAGGTGGAGGAGAGAGGGGATAGAAAAGGTGAGGGTAATACAGCTTTTGCCAATATCTTTGGAACACTGCATGGCTGGTCACTTATGAATGGGTGCTTTCGCTGGTAGGTCTACCATGGCACTTGCTGCTTGGATCCTTGTTCACAATCTGGATATTGTCTGGTTGGGTTCTCCTGAGACAGGGTAGGGTTGTGGTCATGTCATCTCGCTGTGCCAATGTAGTGCAGTTGGTTTTAGGATTTGATGAAAAACTGAGAGTGAGTTATAGAACAGGAGGGAGGAAGGAAGGGGGAACAGAAAACAACCCAAAAGAAAGGGAGACAGAACAGGATCTTGCATGCCTTTACGGTGCTGGCAATTAGGTATGTCCACTGATGGGCTGAAGTCTGGATGTCAGAATAATATAATGATTTTCTCAAAAACAAAGTTCCTTGAACAAGAGGCCTTCATCTCAGGAAGACAGTCTTTCTGTTTGGTCCCCTTCTGTCTTGGGGCCAAGGAAGGTGAAATGAGCTGGGTTGGGAGAGCACTTTAAAGTCTCTTTAAAAGCCACCAAAAAGGAATAAGTGGGTGGCATAGTTCATCCCCTCATTTTTATTTTTATTTTTATTTTTATTTTTACTAATTAGGCCTAACATCCACCCTACATTTTCTGTTTTTACCAAGCAAGATTTTAACGGTTCTTGAACCATATTAGCATGCCCTTTTCGTTTGGATTAATTTAATTTTTTGTCTGTTTTATTGCACTTATTTATAACATTTATTATTGAAAACAACTTAACCTATTTTTTATGGTTAATTTTCAAACAGGCAAAAAGTGGTGATGTTGTGACATTTTATGAACTTGCACATACTTCTTACATTTGAGCTTACAACTGGGGTAAATTTTAAGGTCCAGTAAAAACAACAGGCCTCTCCTTGGTAGAGGCTGCCCAAAGATTATTTGTGTCTCAGTCTAGAAAGTCCCTTCCCTCAACCAAGAGAGAGAACATATCCACTGCTTCTTCCTCTGGCTTAGCTACACTATTGAGACATATCCACACAAACCCATGTGGTCCAGAGGCCTGACTTGAATTCAGCCCCAGAACCCGTTTTCTCACCAATGGTGATGCAGTTTTGCTGTGAATAATTTGGCTACCTGTTTTTTGGCTTACAGATGCACTTTTCAGGTGACCCAGAGCTTTTTCTCTTGCTTGGGTCTGGGATTGAGAACTGGATTTGGCTGACCTTGAAAATATGCTCTCCTATAATTTTGTCTGCCTCTCCCTGTTCTTAATAGCAGATACATTTGTCATTTCATTCCTGATCTCCTGCATTTTCTGCAGTCCTGTAGCTCTTTTCTTCCTAACTGGAATCGTAGAATTCAGGATTTAGGAATTTATTCTTCCTTAAAGCCAGGCAAGTCAGCACTATCTTTCAGTAAGAATTCTCACCTGAATTGCCAGGATTTCCACTCCTCCCCTCTTCAGAGACTTCTTTACCAAGTGTCTGTTAGTTTGGTTAGTTCCCCAGGTTCCTTTCCACTGTTTTATTCTCAGCCTGATCCACACTGCTGTTTTATTGTATGTCTGCTGTTAACTTCCCAAATGCAGGGCCACATTTAACCTTGTTTTAAGCGAGTGCATCTCCACTGAAGTTGATGGTGTATTTGCTTACAACAGAGCTGAACGTGGCTCACAGACTCTACCTTCTTTTCGACTGAGGTGCAAGAATGGACTTGTTGCAGAAATCTAACAGGAATGTTTTTCCTTTCAGGGAGTAGAAACAGTGAAGAAGGAAATAGATGAAAGCGTTCTAGGGCAGACGGGTCCTTACAGACGTCCTGAGCGACTTAGGAAAAGAACGGAATTCGATGGAGAGAAGGTCAAAGAGAGAATATTTGAAGCTAATGAGTATGTATTGAATAAAGAGAGACTGTTGCCAAATATGATATGCTGAACATTATCTGATGAATGTTTTCAAACTTGGGCCACAGATTGGGAGGTGGAGTCTAGAGGTTAGGTCATGCTGCAGGGATAAGGGATGGTTTGAGGGAATGATCTTCTCTGAGTATTGGGCTGAAGAAGCAGGGCAGGGATAGAAGATCAGTGGCACTCCATTTCTATGGGGAAGAGGGCTGGTGCAGTTATTGATTGTAGAGTCTCCCTAATCAAGACTGCAGCCAGTTTCTGTTGGAAAGCCATATTTTATTCCTCTTATAACTTTGGTTTGACCTGAAGATTGGCAAGTTTATTCTGAAGGCAAAATACAATATTTCTGCACAGTTGGAAGAAAATGCATCAGATGTTTGAGTTACTGGGCATTAACAAAGAATATATTGTCCTGACTTGAAATTTTGATTTGTGTATTACAGTATTTTTTCTTCCCCACCTCAGACATTTGAGCAGGTCTCTATGATATTTCCTACGTCTCACTGTCAACATAAGCTTAATGGGATCAAATCTGAACTTCTGATCTTTCCTTCCAACCCCTCTCCATTCCACCCATTCACTCAGGCTCACACAATGTGTGACCCAGGTGTCAGCTGCAGTCTGCACGGATGCTGGACAGTGAATAGTCATCACTATCTTTGTTCTTGTCTCCAGTCTCATTTAAGAGCTCGGTTCTTGATTCATGAAATACTTGCCTTTTGCTCTTCCCTAGGGAGGCAATGGGTGTGGTGCTGCACAAGGATTCCAAATGGTATCAGCAGTGGAAAGATTTCAAGGACAACAATGTGGTCTTCAATAGTAAGTGTTCCCAAGGCTTAAGGAACAGAACTTCATTTCCAGTTATCTCTGCTCTCTTACCATCTGGGCAACTAGTCTCAACAGAATACAAATCATGGCCATTTTTGTCATTGCTGTTATTGTGAGGCGGTGTGAGATGGAAAGTAGGTGTAGCTGCTGACACTGCAGTTATTCCAGGCTGCTCCATCTGTGTTGGGACACACCCTCACAGTCTTTAGCAGAAAGCTATTTTTCCACTGCTCCTTGTTCTTGAAATCTGAATTGCCCACTGCGTGTTTCCATCTTATAGATGGCTGTGACCGACAGCCGTAAGAGTACTGAACTCTAAACATGGTCCTTATAGCCAGGATGCATCTGATTAGGAGGAGAGGCCAGAGCACTGTATACAACCTGTGAGTGGCATTAAGCCTGTGACTCGTGTAAGAGTGTGGGCAGACTGTGGGCTTCTTTCTGACACAAAGCATATGCCACAGGGTCTTGCCTGCAGCAAGCCAAGTTCTTTTTTTTTAATTGGTCCCATCTCTGGGATTGTGGGCATGTCACCTCTTTTTTGGACTGTTTGTAATCCCAGTTTCCCATCAGCACCATTAGCTGTCAGTATTGCATCCTGTGCTTATTGGGTAATACATGATAAGTAAAAATGCCCTTCTGCCATGTACATTGGTCAAACTGGACAGTCTCTACGTAAAAGAATAAATGGACACAAATCAGACGTCAAGAATTATAACATTCAAAAACCAGTCGGAGAACACTTCAGTCTCTCCGGTCACTCGATTACAAATCTGAGGGTGGCTATCCTTCAACAAAAAAAACTTCAAAACCAGACTCCAAGGAGAGACTGCTGAATTGGAATTAATTTGCAAACTGGATACAATTAACTTAGGCTTGAATAGAGACTGGGAATGGATGAGTCATTACACAAAGTAAAACTATTTCCCCATGGTATTTCTCCCCCCCCACCCCACCCCCCACTGTTCCTCAGATATTCTTGTTAACTGCTGGAAATAGCCTACCTTGCTTGTCACCATGAAAGGTTTTCCTCCTTCCCCTCCCTGCTGCTGGTGATGGCTCATCTTAAGTGATCACTGTCCTTACAGTGTGTATGATAAAACCCATTGTTTCATGTTCTCTGTGTGTGTGTGTGTGTGTGTGTGTATAAATCTCCCCTCTGTATTTTCCACCAAATGCATCCGATGAAGTGAGCTGTAGCTCACAAAAGCTTATGCTCTAATAAATTTGTTAGTCTCTAAGGTGCCACAAGTACTCCTTTTCTTTTTGCGAATACAGACTAACAGGGCTGCTACTCTGAAACCTGACATAAGTAGTTTGGCTTGTTAGTAAGGCTGAAAGGAGTAAAGCGAGCACGCTGAAGACATATTTCAATGAATCAGAAATAACTTGACCAAAGAAAGCTGCCTGGTGTCCAGTTTGCCCTTGTGTTCTCCAAGATAAATCACAAAATCCTTTAACCTCTCCATTGCTTTGATTGTTAAGAATTTTTTCCTAATATTTACCCTGAATAGTTCCTTTTCTTTTTGCTCACTTGCTCCTTGTCCCACTCTTCTGAGACAGGATTCCCTTGAAAGTACTCGTTGGTCACCCTGACATCCCCCAGAATAATCTCTGCTAGACAATACATTTTAGCTCCTTCAGACTCCCCTCATGTTACATAGGTTTTGCAATGATTAATTGCTTCTTTAGAATCATAGTTAGAAGCGGCTGCAAGGGTCATCTAGTCTAACCCCCACCAAGATGCAGGGTTGTTGTCCTTTTCTCTAGTTTTTATATGTTCTTCCTGAACTTTGGGACCCAGAGCTTCACACAGTAGTGCAGGTGGGGTTGTACCAAGGCTATGTAGAGCAGAGCTAGTTGTTGTTCCCTTTGTATATTCTATACGGTATATGTGAATATATCAGATAGTAAAACTAGTTTTTAGAAGGAGTAAGATTCAGAGCTTAAGCCAATCATTGACTGATATGCTTTGGGAAGAAACTTACACTGTGGGAAGGTTTTCCCATAACTACCCAATGCAGCTTCTTCTGGAACTAGCTGCTGTCAGAGATAGAATACTGGCAATTTTAATCTGTTTTTGCAATTGGATTATACTGTCAATTCCCTACTTTTTAAACACACGCTTCTATATCTGTCTTGGAGATGCTGCTTTGCAGGATCTCATCTCCTCCTTCTGTCCACTAATGCCCACCCTTCTGATCTCTGGTTTCCTAAGAACAGCTACAAAGGCTGTAGCAGAGGGGTGGATATTGCCCATTCATCCCAGGAGATTTATTTCTGTTTTACACCTTATCTTTGTCCTCAAGGTTTGGGAGTGCATTGCTGCTTAGAGCCTTGTTGTCCTTGCTCTACAGGAGAACCTCAGAGTTATGAACACCTCCGGAATGGAGGTTGTTCGTAACTCTGAAATGTTCGTAACCCTGAACAAAATGCTGTAGTTCTTTCAAAAGTTTACAACGGAACATTGACTTAATTCAGCTTTGGAACCTTACTGTCCAGAAGAAAAATGCTGCTTTCCTTTTCTTTTCAGTAGTTTACATTTAACACAGCACTGTACTATTTGCTTTTTTTATTTTTTCCTTTTTTCTCTTTTGGTCTTTGCTGTTGCCTGATTGTGCACTTCCAGTTCCAAATGGGGTGTGTGGTTGACTGATCAGTTCATAACTCTGGTGTTCGTAACTCCTGAGGTTCTACTGTGCTTTCCCAGACATAAATCAGCAAGGTTTTCTCTTGGATCAGGAACCTGCTGAAAGATAGTGGCCTAATGTTAGTACCCTGCACTGCCACTGACCTGGTTTTGGATTACATTCCTGGATGTTTGCTTTCTGGGCGCAGGTGGTGTGTTATGGGGAGGGATGGAAGGCCTTACACCAATGCTCCATCCTGCTGGGATGATTCAGGAGCACTATTTGCTGAGTTGGCAGATACTTTAAGTTCTCCTAGGCCAGAAGAATGGCAGCTGTATGATCTTTGGGCTCTGACGCTCATGCAGAGGAGAAACCGATCTGTAAAACTATGGGGAAAAAAAATTAATGGTTAAGATAATTTATCTCTAATTGCGGGAAAGTAAATGACAAAAAAAAAAAATTTTGTCAATGAAGTATTGAAATAAATTAAATCATAAGACCGATCTGGAAAGGACTTCATAAGTAAAGTCCAAACCCCTCAGTCAGACCTGTCCACTCTTCCACTTGAACATGCTAATTCCAATTTAAGATGCACAAAAGAGTGAAATGGCAAGGCAATGATGCTGATCTCCTTTCTTCTTTCAGGGTTCTTTGAAATGAAGATGAAGTATGATGAAAGTGATAACGCCTTCATTCGGGCATCCAGAGCTGTTACAGACAAAGTCACTGATTTAATAGGTAGCATTTCATCTTTGTTGAGAAGAGTCTCTTGAGGGTTACATGACACACAGCTGAGACTCAGGATTAACAATAGGAGTATTAGTGCTGCTGCCCGCAGTGTGTTACTAGCCTTTGGGAAGGAATTTTGGGCTTACATATATGCAAAATATCAAGATCATAAGTCTTGTGGAATGTTGTAGTAACCAGCTGCTGGATCAGAAGTGGGCAGTTATGACAGATGGGGATGAAATTAAAACCCCAAACACAAAGTTTAGCTCTGACTTGGCAGAACTGATTTTTGTGACGGCTGTGTGTCTCCTTATCTTTTGGCAACACTTGTGCCAAGAAAGGCTCATTGAATTGAATTGCCTTGTCAGGTGGGCTGTTCTCGAAGACAGAAATGTCAGAGGTTTTGACAGAAATTCTCAAAGTGGACCCAGCTTTTGACAAGGATCGGTTTTTAAAGCAATGTGAGAACGACATAATCCCCAATGTCCTGGAGGTGAGTTAGAGGGGCAGGGACATGATGCACTTATTTTTGCCCTTAAAATCTCACAAAAGGCTTCCAACTTAGACTATTTGATTTTGCTAAAGATAAAACTCAGTGCTGGGTGGCTGGCTTTTTGCCTCTCAAACTCCGGGTTCCAGCCCAGCTTAATTAACTGGAAGAAATGACTTTGTGTAAGGTGTGATGGATCTCAGGTCAGGAGAACCACTCCACTCAATCTAGCAGGTTTTAGACCTTGACTAGACTGGAAAACTGCCTCTACCCCTGAGTGATGAATGCTTAAGAGCTCCAGAGGGACCTAACATGTTTAGATGAATGGGTAGTATTGTATGCAGTGTGGTTGTAGCTGTGTTGGTTCCAGGAGATTAGAGACAAGGTGGGTGAGATAATCTTTTACTGGGCCAACTTCTGTTGGTGAAAGAAACAAGCTTTCAATCTTACGCAGAGCTCTTCTGCAAGTCTGGATCTGAACTGGACCAGACCTGAAAAAGAGCTCTGCATAAGCTCTAAAACTTGTCTTTCACCAACAGAAGTTTATCCAATAAAAGGTATTTCCTCGCTCTGGTTAGTATAATGACAGACAATATGTAGTGTTGACAAGCGGGGTGGCAAAATGAATTACAGGCTTGAAAGGACTTTGTAAGGAGAAGTTGAAAAGATTGGGACTGTTTAGTTTAGAGAAGGAAAACGAGAGTGATATATAAACACATGGATGCTAGAGTAAATAAGAATGCTATTTATTTCTCATGATGTAAGAAGAGGGAGATGTGCAATTATAGTGCAAGAGGTGTATTTAAAACTGATCAAAGGAAATACTCCTTAATACATTTCACAGTTTGTCTGGAGCTCGTGGCCATAAGAGCTCGTTGAGCCAGTTGCTTAGGATGATTCAAAAGGGGATTTGATGTTTATGCGTAAGCAGGACATCCGCAGTGAGGTGTCATTATATTTTGAAAGCAGATGTTGTGTGGTCACATCTGTGTGTAATAACTGATCAGTTGTCTCTCTCAAACTGGCTAAATACAGGGCTGTATCTGTAGTGTAGACTGAGCCTAAAACTAAGGAATACAGGAATTGTCATACAGGATTGGACCGCCTTTTTTCCTGCTTCTAACAGTGGCCGATGCTAAATGCTTCAAGGAAGGTACAGAACCCTTAGATGGACGCTTGTAAAATAGACTGCCCGTGGGGAAGGGTCTTTTTAACCCCAGGCAGTAAGTTCACTGATGACTTGAAGCTTGAAGATTTATTATGTCTATTTCATTGAAAGGTATCCTGCCTAATGGAACTCTCGATGTTGTTATGCCTATACATGTCCAGTTCTCTCTTGAATCCAACTAATTTCTTGGCTTCAATAATATCTTATAGGAGTAGGTGCCACAAGTTAATTATGCAATATTTTTTTTTAAATCCTTGCGTTAGTTGGAAATGCATTATTGCCTTTCAGTTTAACTGAATGTGCCATTGTTGACCTTTTGCCATGTTGAAAATTGACCATTTGTTCCTGCTGTTTGCACCTGCTTCTGAGTTCCTGCTAAAATACATCTCCCAAAACTTGGAAAATTGCTGGAAGGTATTAACACAGTTTGGTGCATGTTACCTACTTAAGCCTAAATCTGTGGTTATCTCAAGCGGTATGTATTTATAGGTACTTCTGTACTGCTCATCACCTTAATGTCTGAAATTTCATCTCTCACAATGTTGAGTCACGTTAGGAGAAAGGTGTCATGGCATAATGTAGGATTTAAAGAAGGTCACTTTTCAAGAGTTGGTAGTTTGACAGATGCTCTAGGACAGATGTTTTAAAAGTTCTGTTGTTTGTATTGCTTATATATTACTTCCTTTTTTTAGGCTATGATATCTGGAGACCTGGATGTCCTCAAAGATTGGTGCTATGAAGCAGTAAGTATAAATATTAATAATGGGTCTTAAAAGGCAGGGGATTCTCCTCTGGAGCCCTCTGGTGTTAATTTTGGGCCTGAAATGTCCCAAGATTAGGTTCAGCATAGCCCTAACTGTGGCCAAACAGCCACCATCCCCATTTATAAAAAGAAAAGGAGTACTTGTGGCACCTTAGAGACTAACAAATTTATTTGAGCATAAGCTTTCGTGAGCTACAGCTCACTTCATCGGATGCATTTGGTGGAACATCCGATGAAGTGAGCTGTAGCTCACGAAAGCTTATGCTCAAATAAATTTGTTAGTCTCTAAGGTGCCACAAGTACTCCTTTTCTTTTTGCGAATACAGACTAACACGGCTGCTACTCTGAAACCTGTCATCCCCATTATAATATTGCTGTGTGCCTTGTCCTTCCTTTCCCCAGTCCCTCGCTCATGTTTGTCCCCATCATTTGGTCTTCTGAGAAACATCTACCTTGCTCTTGTGAACTATAAAATAGTAAATAGATGTTTTCCCAGGTATCTACTATGATAGAATTTCAGTATTGAGTCCACTTCTTTAAACACAAATGTATGTAAACTGCATCTGATCTGTAACTTCAGCAATAGCTCCATCACATTTTTTTAAGTTTGTGGAAGCAACCTTTGTCTGAAGATTCATTTATCTTGGCCTTTAAATGCTGTCTGTTTCTGCTGCCCGTCCTGCTCCAGAATAGTTGGGCTGTTGACAACACACAGAAAACTATATCCTTTTGTTAAAAAGGAAATGTAATTGCTCAACATTTTTAATGTTTTAAAGTTGCATCCATTTCCACCACAAGAGGACTGGAATTTCACATAACCAGATAAGCTTGTGCAGGGAATCTTTCGCATTTTGAACTGGGCAGATCCTTTTCATGGGGCTTTAGTCTTTTTTGATTGTTTGTGTCTTTAGTCTGAATAAAGACCCACTGTACCTTGGTATAACAGAGTGGGATGTTTAAAGCCTTCTGGAAGCATTTCAGCACTGATTTATACGTACTTTAGTTTACTCTGTAGAACAACCCTCTTGAAAAGTTTGTAGAGGAGGCAGCAGGCTTACCCCCATGCTTGAATTACTGAGAGGCAAGGGTTTCCTACGTGTTTTATTTTAAACTTAAAAATAAAACTAGCCAAGTTGAGAGTCAGCTGCAAAACCAGCTGAGGAAATTAATAGAGTGTCCCATCGATGGGAGAATCTAGGACATCACAGGGTGGGGAGGTCTCAAATGCAATTGTGCAAATCGCTATTTGTAGCAAACTAGCACCATGTGCTAATGTTAGAGAGAACAAGGGAAATAGCCATTCCCAGAGATGGTCTCAAACTCTCACGAGCTATAACAGGAAGAGAACAAATTACTCCCTCTAAAACTTTTCTGACTCTGCCTTGTTTGAGAACCCAGTGGTTAGCACAACTAACTTTTTTGTACTGGTGACCCCTTTCACATAGAAAGCCTCTGAGTGTGACCGGCCTTATAAATTAAAAACACTTTTTAAAATATATTTAACACCATTATAAATGCTGGAGCAAAGCGGGGTTTGGGGTGGCAGCTCACAGTTCGTGACCCACATGTAATAACCTCGCCACCCCCTGAGGGGTCCCAACCCCCAGTTTGAGAACCCTGTGCTAATGGTGAAAGTCCAATATAATAAATTTAGTGCAGACTTGTGTGTATAATAACTCTAATAAACAACTGGCCAATGTTCAAATCAGGTTTGAGAATAACTAAATACAACCCACTAGCTCTCGGGGTGCAGTTCTTGGTTCAGTAAAGTTTCCCTGTCTAATCTCCCTTCAGAACTCTCTGCTTTGACTCCTGTTAGTCTAACCTCCTTACCAGTAAGCTTCTGCAGGATATTTGCACTTCTAGGATTTGTGATGAAGATCAGAAGCTTTTCAAGGCACGGACTGTGCCTTCCTTTTTGTTTGACCTATGCCTAATATATTGCTGGAAGCAAATAGCAATTCAACATCCATGACAACAGGTTTTGATGCATAAATAATAATAAAGCATGTGTGTCTAAAAAGGAGCCAGGAAAAACTAGGCTAATTTCCAAATTCTGTGTACTGGGGAAATGGTTAGAAAGTTCACTTGCTTTCCAGACTGTTTCCATGTTTGCTGTCAGATCAGAACTAGCTAGCTGGGTATGTGTATGTTCTATGTCATTAATTGTATGGTTACTGTTATGTCCAGCTGCATGACAGAGGGAGTCCCAGACAGGGCAGGATTGTGAGACCCCCTCTCCCCCCCCCAGAGCATTTACCATATTCATGCAAATATCAGGTGGTTTCATTAATTAGCACATTTGCAAAGAACTGAGATTGTTCAGTGTGTTCACTTTGGTTTATTTGTTTTGAAATGTTCACTGTAAGGAATCCTCCCTCTTCCTTTCCTTTGTCACTGATTTCCTAGGATATGAAAAGTTCAAACATGTAACCAAAGTTTATATTGCTTTATTTAGACTTACAGTCAGCTTGCTTATCCAATCCAACAAGCCAAAGCAATGGGTCTCCTGTTCCACTCCAGAATTCTTGACATTGACAACATTGATGTAAGTTTCCCATTTTCTGTTCCTCCTCGGAGGATGGATCAAATCCTGAGCTCCAACTCAGACTTGCCGTCTCACATGGGCAAATTCCTATTAATATTGGTATTATGGCAGTAAGTAGAGGCCCCAGCTGAGATCAGTGCTCCGCTGTGCTAGGTGCTGTACATACACATCGCAAGAGACAGTTCCTACCTGAAGAGTTTATGATCTAAATCGACATAACAGACAAAGGATAGGAAGAGAATCAGTACCACAGCACAGTACTTCTCATGAACTTCATTAGTAGCTTGCCTGTGAAAGGACCTCAGAATGTGCCCCGATATCATTGCTTTACAGTTTACTAAATTGCCTAGAAGAGACTCCATTCCTGTTGCTCCCTTTTTTTACAGTTCTGTGGGATTTGGGGATGGTTTAAGGCTGCTGGATTATGCTATGTTTTACAGCACTGCTGTCTTATTGTTTTAGGGTTTCCATTTCTCTCAGAAAATGCTGTATGCAGTAAAATTGCTGCATCTTTATTTACATCTAAAATGTAGTTTTATGATGCATGGGCACTTGTGATTCCCTGAGCGTGTAGAGTGTTTTTTCTGCTTCTCTTCAGCAAGTATTTCACACATTGTGTTGTGACTCACCCCTTCCAAGGCTGCTCTAGGATTTGCCATTAATCTTGCTAACATCAAGATGCAGAACCAGGGAGAAATATAGCAACCAACAGAGGTTGTGGGAGAGGATCATTGAATTTGCTTCTTAGCAGCAGTATCCTGCTCTGTTAGCAGTTCCACTATATGAATCACATCCCAGAGGGAGCTCTGTTCTGATGCTTGTCGTTTTTCAGCTTAGGCACTGGCCCAGTGAGACAGAATTGCAGGAATATTTTCCTGTTGTGATCAAATTCTGGTTACAGACTTCAGAGTCCTTGTTCCATTGCTGCAAAGGCACCTTGGTGTAAATCTATACCCAGGCAATTTAGAAAGACTAATGATTAAGGCAGATATCATTCACCTTGTGCATGTGTGCAGATGGCTAGGTTGGTGCTCGTTGTGGTTGATAATTCTTGGTGAACATTTCAGTGGATCAGGTTCATGCAGTGCAGGAAAACCTGCCTGAGAGAAATGACTGTAATTCCCAGAGACTTTTGTTGGGGAGGGAGGTTTATGGTTGTGAGTGAAGCTATTTTCTTACTAGATACAGTATCGGATATGGAATCAGTGGTTAAATATATTTATGGATTGATCCCCTCCTTCCAAACTAAAGCAGATATTTTCATCTGATTAGATGGAGAACATAAAGTTGTTAATGATACAGAAATTGCAGCAGTGTTCAGTAAATATTTCTGTTCTGTATTTGGAAAGAAGCAGGATGCACTCGTATAATCTGAGGATGATGAAGTACTTTCTAGTCGATTAGTAACTGAGGAGTATGTTAGACAGCATCTACAAGGTGAGGGATAAACATTTTAAACTAACAGGCCCAGATAACCAGCACCCAAGAGTCCTAAAACTGCTGGCTGAGGAGATCTGTGGCCCACTGATGTTAGATTTTAATAAATCTTGGGATACTGGGGAACTTCCAGAAGACTGGAAGAGTGCTAATGCTGTGGCAATATTCAAAAAGACAAGCAGGATGACTCAAGTAAGTGTAGGCTGGTTAGCCTGACGTCAATCCCAGACAAAATAGAGAAGCTGATATGGGGATTCAATGAATCAAGAATTAAAGGATAGCAATATAATTCATACTAGTCAGCATGGTTTTATGGAAAATAGGTCTTATCTCATCAGAGAACGAAATCAGGTTTCACAAGTTTGATAGCTGTGTAGATGTAATATACTTTTGTACACACAACATTCTGATTAAAAAAATACTAGTATACCGTACTAAAATAAAACACCCCTCACTTTCTTCTCACCACCAGTGGCTGGAATCAGAACTCTGTGGTTTTCACCACAAAATTCTTCACAATTCCTTCTGTTACTGAGGGTTTTCTCTGTATGTAGTTGTATAGTTAGTATTCTACTTAGTTGCCCTGGGTGATACCCTCACCAAGGTTCAGACACTGCCCGTTTTGGAGAGCAGGGGGAGAAAGGAGGCAATCCCCATCCGTGATCCCCCACACAATGTGCTTGCTCTATTTGGGTGAGGGTCACACCAAGGAGCAGTGTTCAATTTGTAAATTGTTCACTAAAAGAACTCGGATGGCTAGAGACCTTCGTCTGAAGCACCACCTCCTCGAGCAGGCCGTGAGGCCTGGTTCGGCTCCAAGGCCCACAGTGGATTGGAGGTCGCCCTCTCGCTCAGTGACGGATGCTGTCGCATTCCTGGGCTGGCGTCTCTCCGAAGAAGTGGAGAATCTGTTTGACTCGTCAGGTGCGCTGGTGGAAGAGGTCTCATAAGACCAATCAGAACCTCTCCAGGTCTTATGGAGATTCTTACTCTTCATCTAAAAGTAGCATGGACTGACACTGTGCTATTGCTGGCAAGCAGGATGGAACATGTCCTTCAAACTGCTCCGTGGTACAGTCAGAGTTCCTGCACGAGAATACTCACAAACTACTGGATATCCTCTAGCCATCTGCCCCGGGGAGGGTAGGCCCCTGTATTCACGATGCACTCCTAGAGCCCGCAAAAGTTCTTTGGAGTACTTTGGCTTCTATGCTGCCTGGTGCACAGTGTTCAGAGAAATGCTATTTTGTACGTGTGCAGGATTTTGAAAGCTTTTATTCTCTCCCAATCCGTGATTCCCTGGTTGTGACTGCCAGGAATGATAGGGCCCAGCAGGGCAGATGTAAGTCTGCATCCAAAGACAGGGAGTCCAAGAGGGTGGACTTAATGGATTGGAAAATCCATACTTCCTCTTCCCTGCAAATGTGTATTGTGAACCAGCAGGCACTGCTGTCCAAGTACAATTTTATTAATTTGATAGTTTTGTCTAAATTTGTAGCCTAGTTACCTGAAGCCTTTAGGGAGGAATTTTGAGCGTCAATAATTGAGGCCTGTTCGGTGGCCAAGACATCCTTGCAATCAGCTGAGGACATGACAGATACGTTGGCCAGAGTTATGGCCTGAGTGGTAACCTTGAGAAGGGCATTCAGGCATTGTTTCTGATGTGCAACAGACTATGGAGGACCTACCTGTCAGTGGTCGAGTGCTTTTTTTGCATAAGACTGATGAAACCTGGCACTTGTTTGAAGACTCAAGGCTACTCGATGCTCTCTTGGGATGTATACTCCAGCAGTGCAGACACATCATTTTGACAGCTGTCAGCAGCAGCAACAGTAGCACTTGCAATGCTCCTTTGGGCAATCCTTCCCTATCCTGACATTGTGAGATTACCCCAGAAAGAGTCATAGATCCCAAAGGCAGAGGCCTTCAGGTCCTGGGTTCAGCCAGTTGACTTGTCCTCCCGCAGTGTTTACCAAGTGCCTGTTTTGACTTGTTTGTCCAGGGCAGCAATCCAGTCATGACCTCTATAGCCCTGTCCTCCCCATTCAGGGACAGGCTGGCTCCTTTTCATGATATTTGGGGCTCAATAACTACCAACAGCTGGTTCCTAAGCACCATCAGATTGGGTCGCCATCCAGTTCCTTTCCATCTCCCCTTCCCAGTCTCCTACCCTGTCCTCTACGGGGACCCCTATCACAAAACATTGCTCCTCGAACAGGTTCAGTCTCTGATAGTGTTGGGAACTGTAGAGGAGGTCCCTATGCAGTGCTGGGACCAAAGGTTTTATTCCTGGTATTTTCTGGTTCCCAGATCCAGAAGAGGAGTGAGCCTGATTCTCAGTCTTTGCAACCTCAACAAATATATCAGATATGTGAGATTCCTGATGGTCACCTTATAAACCACCCTCCCTACATTACGTCCGAACAACTGGTTTGCTGCTCTGAACCTTCAGGACGCTTATTTTCATGTGGCAATTCTTCCGAGCCACATAAGGTTTCTCTTGTTTGTCATGGTGCACTGACATCTTTAGTATTCTATACTCCCCTTTGGTCTGTCCTCTGTTCCCTGTGTGGTTGTAGTGACAGCGTACCTTAGGAAGAGGGGAACTCAGATCCTTGTATCTAAACTCGTATCTAAACAATTGGTTACTGAGGGTTAAGTCCAGGGAATAAGTTCTCTCTCACATAGACTTCAAACTATGTTTAGTCAATCACATGGGTCTCATTCTCAACAGATGTAAGTCAGTGTTGATCTCCACTCAAAGAATCAAGTTCCTAGGGGCCTTAATAGATTCTACGAGTTTGATAGCGCTTCTGCCTTCAGACTGTTCTCAGGCAGTTCATCCTCTGTCTGGAGCTGCACTCTGAGCCTGCAGCTCAAATGTGCCTAAGGCTGTTGGATCACATGGCTACTTGCATGCAGGTAGCCCAATTTGCCAGGTTCCATCTTTGCTCTCCAAATGTGGCCGAGGACAATTTCTCATCAAACCCAGCACTCTGTGGACAGATTGGTCCTGCGCCCTCCACTGATCCCTGGACTCCTTACATTGCTTTGGACTATCCATCACTGTGTGCCAGCGCATTCCCTTTGGTCAGTCACTGCTCACCAGGACCATTGTCACAGACGCCTCCTTGCTAGGCTGGGGAGTGCATTTGTGGTCACAGAGTTCGGAGTCTATGGTCAGAACAGGAAGCTACGTTTCATATCAACACTCTAGAACTTTGAGCCATTTACAAGGCATGTTGCCTTCCAATATTGAATTGGGCTCAGTGGATCACATTATTATGGACAATCCCACTCTGACATATTATATGAACAGAAAAGGAAGAATACACTTTAAAGTGCTGGGTCAGGTAGCAATTGGACTTTGCAGTTTTGCATCAGAGAGAACATTACTACTGTGGCTGATCACTTACCTGCAGCCTGGAATCAATTCACAGATCACCTCAGGAGCAATTTCTCCCTGAGTCACGAATGGTCTCTGAAGTCCAGTGGCCTTCAGTCCATCTTTACAGTTTGGAGCGTTCCTATGATAAATCTGTTTGCTACGAGAGACGAGAAGAAATGTCTCTCTTGCTTTCAGCGAGGCCTTAGTCCAGGCTCTGGCCAATGCCCTTCACCTAAATTGGGAATCCGCAATCTTGTATGCTTTCCCTCTGATTCCAATCATCCAGCAGGTAATCATCAAACTCAAGTTGGACCATGCCAAGGTCATCCTCATTGCTCCAGCATGGCCGAGGCAGGGTTGGTTTTCTGACTTGGCATTATCAATTCAGCATTGCATGTCTCTCCCACTTCATCCCCACCTACTGACCCAGCACCACAGTCAGATCTCATATTCTGCACTCAGCTCTCTGCATCTCACTGCATGGCAGCTCCATGTTTAAATAAGGAGGAGGAAAAATACTCGGAGGCTGTTCAACAAGTGTTACTTAATAGTAGGAAACACTCTACTAGATTGGTCTGTTTGGCCAAATGGAAATGTTTTTGGTGTGGTCATGTGCTCACAGGGTTCATCTGAGGTTGACAGGGATGCAGGACATCTTGGAGTACTTGTTGCATCTTCAGGCTTCAGCTCTTGCACTCAGTTCATTGAAAGGCCACCTGGCTGCAATTTTGGCATTTCATCTGCTCGTTCAGGGGAGGCTGATATTTTCAAATGCCGTAATAGCAAGGTTCTTGAATGGAGTCCTTCATCACCACCTGCCAGTGAAAGAACACTTTGTTGGACCTCAGTACAGTCTTAATGGCTCTGATGGGATTGAGCCTTTTGCATCATTATCTTTTCCTCTTCTGTGTCAAAAACTGCATTCCTGGTGGCCCTAATATCTGCAAGGTGTGAGAGTTGCTGGTTTAAATGGAGAGAGCCTCCTTATACACTGTTCTCTAAAGATAAGGTGACGGTGCAACCGCTCCTGAAGTTTTTATCTAAAGTGGTGTTACACTGCCTGGTTCAGGTGAAACTGTATCTACCTGTGTTCTGTCCTAAGATGCATCCAGCCCTGGAGGAGCAGCATATTCATTTGCTGGATATCGGATGCCTTTTGCCTGAACAGGACTAAACCCTTTTGTGATTAGCCTTGTCTGTTTGTGTCGTTTGCAGACCAGATGAAGGGACAAGCAGTCTCTTCGCAGATCTCCTGATGGATTACTTCCTGTATCAAGACTGCATATGAAATAGCATGAGCTATGCCCCCTCAAAGGTATTTTACGTGACCTTTCAGTACTGGATATTTGCAGGGCTGCCATTTGGTCATCTGCGCATATGTTTACCATCCATTATGCCATTACCGTGGCATCCAGAGCAGATGCGAACTTTGGAGGAGCAGTCCTGCAGTCCTTGTTTAAGTAGACCAGGGGTTCTCAAACTGAGAGTCATGACCTCTCGGGGTCGCAAGGCGGTTACATGGGGGTCATGAGCTATCACCTCCGTGTGGCTGACAGCTCCCAGCCACCATTAAATTACCCTCCCCCCATTTTTAATGTATAAGGGGGGTCACACTCAGAGGCTTACTGTGTGAAAGGGGTTACCGATAAAAAAAAGTTTGAAAACCACTGAAGCAGACTCTGGGCCCCGCTTCCTGCAGGTACTGCTTGTGAGTCACCTAAGTGGAATACACGTCTGCATCTCCTCAAAGAGGAAGAAATGGTTACTTACTGTAACAGGTTCTTCAAGATGTGATGTAGATGTGAGTTCCATAACCCACCCTCTATCCACTCTGCACTGGAGTCTGTGCTCCTGACATTGGGTGTGAAGGAACTGAGGGACGTTGGGGTGGTGCTGCCTCATGTAGTCAGGAGAGGGAATACAGCCAGGAGGCGCAAACACCACCCCCCTATAGGTACTGTTAGGCAGAATTTTCCAGTGCACATCCAAGTGGAACACACACCTGCATTACATCTCGAAGGACCACAGTTACAGTCAGTAACCATTTTGGCATTATGAGACCAATGTTGGAATATTGCGACCAGTTTTAGTGTCCATCTTTTTAAAAGGATGTTAAAAATTGGAGAGGGTACAGGAAAAAAACACAAATTATTTGAGGACTGGAGAACATACCTTACTGGGAGAAACTTAGACCTCAATTTGTTTAGCGTATCAAAATACCACAGATGTATCCAAGACTCTTCAGGCAAGTCAGTTTCCCTAGCAATGGAGGCCAGCTGGTGGAAGAAACTTGGTAGTTTCCTCCTATTTCCTGAACCACTAAACTGCTGCACAGTTTGTGATAGCCAGTAACCTCTTGAGAGGACTATGATGGGAGCGGCACAGGGAGCTAAGGCTTGAGGCTCCTGGGCTTTGAGCTGTGTGGGATTCTAGGACTGGAATAGCAGGGTGGGACAGTTGAAGCCCACTGGCAGAGCTGCATGTGGGAAACTATCGGCCCTCATAATGCCTCAATGTTACAAAAAGTGCCAGTGCCTCACATTCCTTTTAAAAACGGGAAGAAATGGAGCTCATGGTGTTCCTTTTGCTAGTACTCATAATGCCATTGGTTGTAATCCTAGCAGCGGGAAACTGATGCCATAGTACTACATGGCAGATTGGTTTAAACCCCAGATGTGCTTTGAAAGAATGTTCAGGTTACTGTAACTTGATTTCAGATGAGCATATTTTCTGTGAACCAGATATCATCCATCATCATCAATCATCATCACCACCACCACCACCACCACCGCATTGGTTGTTGGGGCACCATCATTGATGAGCAATGGCAATTCTTATAAAAACTGTTCCCCTCCCTCTCCTTCCAAGGGCCATATTGCCATAGTAATCTGAGGGCCTCCTGGGATACCGGACTGTCCCCTTCCCTTACAGCAACTCCTCTGAAATAACAGGAAACCTTTCCTGCCCTTTCTGTAGCACGAGCAATTAAATATGATGCCAACCAAGCAGGAATCTGCCCATTACAGCTGCAATTCCCTTGATTATCTCCAGCAATAAATAACAATGCATTCTAATCAAATGAACTTTATTGAAGTAATAAACATTATCACTTTATTCTAAACATCTCACTTAATTTAGGAATGTCCAGTATTAAGTCTGTGTCCAAGAGACATGACTTCATGGTGTGCTGAATAATAACTCCTGGGTGGGAAGTTTAGATTTTTTTTTTCTCCTCCCCCTTCTATTGCTAAAAAGCACTGTGTCACGGTAGCAGGACTGGAGTTCTGGCTGAAGAGGCACTTTGTTATTCGTCGTTTTCAGCCATTTACAACTTCCTTGAAATATTACCCTGGGGTCGTCTTTGTTTGTTTGTTCGTTTGATCTTAGCCCAAAGGCGAATGGGCAATTCTCCTGCGACCTTTGAGCAAAAAGGTATTGTCAGACATTCTTCTGATACTTTTTTATACTTTCAGAACAGACTATTTTGTTGGCAGAGTTCTATGTTGGCATGTACAGTGTTTTCAATCGGAATGGCATCTTTGCTACGGTTGGGAAAGAACATTCAGAATGAAAATAGCAAACTGTACAGTTTGTCACTTCCAAAACTGAACTGTTGTGTGTGCAATATGATTTTCCAGATAGTGTTTTATATCTGCATAGTGAAGTAATGTTCCACCTGTATTTGAATATGCAATTCCCATGTACATGTGAGAAGAGTGAAACTTAAGACCAACACTTTCAAACAAACATTTAAATACATATTTGAGGTACAGTACCTAGAAAACATTCTAATTTTCAAAGATGCTGAGCACCCACAGCTTCCTTTGACTTCAGTGGGATTTTTTGGTGCTTAGCACCTCTCAAATGAAGGCCTTTTGTTTAAGTGCCTTAATATGGATTTAGATGTGCAACTTTAGGAACACATTTCAAAACGTTGGCTTAGAAGCATGTAACGTAACAAATTGACTGGAGACAGTTTTCTTTTTGCTAAAAACACTAAAAATTAAATACAAAAAGCCATACTAGTACAGAATTATTATTAAAATGTAGATGTTACATACACAGATATAATGAAATTCAGTGCACACACTGCGGCTTATATTAAGGCAGAAAAGATATCCATCACCATCTGCATTAGCAGAAAATGGCTGTCCAGTTGAATTCCTGAACTGGGACATGGCCGTAAAGTCTGGCTTTAGACACGTGGGATAAAAGTGCTCAGAGCTGAATGTTTGTCATTGAGTGTTCTAGTTCCCTGGCTGAGCTGGTAGGGAGGTGCCAATATGATTTATTTCTGGGCTAGAAACTTAGGGCTGGTCTGTGCTACAGCCTCCCTCCTGCCGGCATAAGTGTCCTACTACACCAACATCCTAACTCCACCTCCGTGAGAGGTGTAAGGCTTATGTAGGTTACTTACATTGGCTGTTGTCTGTCTTGTCACCTGCCATGAAATTGAGAAGAAAGCTGGGCAGGTAGAGCGAGAAGCACTGGATGGGTCGTACCTCTCTTTCCCCCCCCCCCCCCCCCCAGCGGGGAATGGAGAGGCGAGAAGCCCTGGGTGGCCTGCTGGGAGCCTGTAGGGCAGCTGGACTCCTGGCAGGGAGCTGACAGCAGAGCTGAGACCAGGCTATCTGCTCCCCACACTGCCCCTCTTAGGTCAGTGGAAGCGCTCCTGATAAGGACATGCACCACCAACCCAAGGAAGGTCGTGTGGATGTACCCCACTGACAGAATTACTATGGTGGCTGTAAGTCGACCTAATATAGGTCGACTTGCCTTTCTAGTGTAGACATACTCTTTGGCTCAAGTGCAACTAGGAAAGCTTCACTTGCCAGGCAGGTGAAGTGCTGAGCTTAGTCTTGGCAGAGCAAGAGACTCTCCTTTTCTAACGCTGTTACTCCATAGAGAATGACAGGTGGGGCTGTGGCAGAGTTCTCTGCCCTCTTGCCTACGTGAAGTCAGTCAGTGGCTGTTTTAAGGGGAAAGACATGTACAATGAGTAACTTGCCTGCCCTCGGTGCCACATGCAGGTGGGAAATGGCTTCCAGAAACTTGCTTTAACTTTTTTTTTATAAGTGCTCAAATCCAGGAAACGTTGCCATAGTTCATTTGAACACGCATCTTAGCTCTGTCCTTTGTGTGCGTTATAATGCAGTCTTTAATTAAATGATCAAATACTACTGCTTAAAAGCAATCTGTGACTTTTTCTACTATCTTAAAGACACATTACTTCTGAGGTAATACAATCAAGGATTTAAAGACCATGGGTAAAATTTTCAGTAGCTCCTAAGTCACTTAAGCACATTTGAACAATTGACCCTATATCAAAATAGATTCCTGCCAGAGGGGAGCATTGTGATTGCTTCTCAGCTTTGCATTCTTAATAAAGCAACTTTAATTTTGCATTGTCTTTGGCATTTAATTTCCTAAGTTTTTAGAGAGGTAAGAGATGTCAGTGGAATAAAGAGGACAGGAAAAGGGGGGGGAAAAAGGCATAGGCCTTCATGGCTTCTATTCCACTTAAAAGTTCCTTTACCCAGTGCATTGGGACTTACCTCGTTTCGGGATATTTACTTACTAGGTGAGAAGTGTCAAAGTTGGAGTTGGATTTGAGTTATTTCCCTGGAAAAAGTATACTGCTATTTTTTAAGAGCAGGACTTTTTTATCATCCTCTCATAACTCAAATAGCTGAATAGATCTTTATTTGAGCATAAGCTTTCGTGAGCTACAGCTCACTTCATCGGATGCATCCAATGAAGTGAGCTATAGCTCACGAAAGCTTATGTTCAAATAAATTTGTTAGTCTCTAAGGTGCCACAAATACTCCTTTTCTTTTTGCAAATACAGACTAACACGGCTGCTACTCTGAAACCTGAATAGACCTTGTTCACATTTTCCAAAAAGTTCAGCCCCCAGGCAAATAAGAATGGAAAATTTCTGCCCAAAAGGGACCGTTTTCCCCAAAAGTGGTAGTATAAATATTTTAAAACATGGTTATAAAGAGGAAACATTTTGCAGCAATGTGCTAGTACAGTTGACTCAAGCAATTGTACTAGCACAACTGGTATAATTCAGCATAGTAGCCAGAATCAGCCTTGAAAGGGATTACAGGCTAGTGATTTACTATGCAAGTCATAGTGGTCATCTTAAATTCTCCTGATGTTAACATGCAGAAAGACATTTCCACTTTCTAACAGAAAATTTTTCTCTTGTTACAGCTTGCTATGGGGAAGCTGATGGAGCAGGGACCTGTATTAATTATCACTTTCCAGGCTCAACTTGTTATGGTGATTAAAAATCAGAAAGGAGAGGTGGTAGAAGGAGATCCGGTAAGTGATACTGTCAAGGCTGATTCCCCACTCTGAGTGCAGAAGGTGGGGGGCCGCAAGGATTCTAACAATTAATACTGGCCACTCCAGGCTTGTATTAAACTCCTAATGTTACAGCTTTTCTTTGACCTTGGATGGGTAGATGCTGCCACCACCCGAGAGCAAAAACCCCTTTGAGAACTCAGGAAGGCACCCTTGGGAATTCCTTCCTCTGGGGTACCGTCAAGCCCCTCTCTCTCTCTCACACTCACATGCACGCGCACACACACAGGGGAAGAGCTGAGAAAGAAAGAAAATGAAATCGGCTGCTGCCATCAGCTAATTAAACAACATGCACAAACCTCTTAGGACACACACATCCAATTCTGTTCTTAAAAAAGGTAAATTGTATTAAAACAAAAAGAAAGAAAATACATCTGGAAACTCAGGCTATTGCTAGATTTAAAAAGAGCAAATACAAGGATTAAGCCTCAAGAATAATTCCTAAGGTCCAGCTTAAAGGTTACAAGCAAAACAAAAGCACCTGGGGTTAGCACAGAGGTGTCCCCAAGCCATAAAGAAATAAAAGGAGATAAACCCGATCGAGTCTTCCAAGACATTTCCTGATCTTCTTACATATCTGGGATTTCAAATGAGTAGTTTTAGGTATGATACCGATGATTTTTCATACCTGGCCCCAAGCTTTTTACAGCATAGTTTCAGTACTGTCTCTGCTTCTCTCTGAAAACAACAGACAGACAGACAAAAGGGGAGTCTTGTTTCAATTTTAAAAAGTTCTAGCCTTCCCATTGGCTCTTTTGGTCAGGTGCCCACTTACTTCCTTTTACCTATGCATTGCAGTGATACTTTTTAGCCCTTTACAGGTAAAGCAAGTAGAGAAGAGCTACTAAGAGGGATTTTATAGCTAACTGGCTGGCTGGGTCCATAAAAGGAAGCTACCCTTCCCCACCCCACCTTTCATTTATTACAGATGCCCTGTACTGTGTGTGAAAAACAAAGTGGTTTGCAGTCAGTTCTAGTGAGATTGTGTGCATTCACTTTTAATCCCATCATCACTGTGTAACACACACATCTGCCATGGAGCCTGGCTAATGTGCATTTAACTAATCCATACTCTCCATAATTCACCCCCGCAAACACATGCCCTCTCTACTTCTGAGCAGAGATGAAATAGTGCTCTAGCAAGAGGTCTGACATTATGGAACCCTCATTACTTCAATATGTTTGCTAAAACATCACTAATTAAAACTAAGCTTGTCAAATAAATGAACAAGTACATTTTGTGATGGAGAACTGGGCTTTCTTTAGGATGATCATTTACTAATAGATGAAGTTTAATGCTTCACAGTGAGTCTCCAAATCACCAGTGCGAAGTAACCAAGGTCCTGCACTCAAAGCACACATGAAGACTTTGCCCTGTAAGCATGTCCAACTTCTTGTGTGTCCCAGAACTCAGATGCTTTCACTGCTGTTAACGGAGATCTAGAAAATGGAGCAATTGATTTAAAAAAAATCCACCAACAGAAAAAACTGGAGGGGAATACTTGGAAAAACAAAATATCTGATGGTAGGAACCTTAGCAGCCATCTTAAGAAGTGCTCAGAATGAGGAAGGTGTAGTGAGATGGTGTACAGCTAATGGGATTTGAATCTTTACAGTGGGAAATGGTGATTGGGTCCAGTAAATTACACTTCAATCCCAGGTGAAATCATGGAACCAAATCATGAAATGGCAGAGCATCCAAATGCATCTAGCAGAGTGGGTCCCTGCCGACTAGGCACACCTGCTCCCTTCCTGTGCCTGGCCTGGCTCAGCCACTCAGAGCTCTGTCCTTGTCAGATGCAGGGGATGGCAGGTACACTGCCTGAGATCATTGTGCTGGTGCATTTGAAATGACAAGGGATCCTGGGCAGCAGTTAGGAGAAGCAAAAGCTGGAGTTAGGGGTTAGAGAAGGTTGTGAAACCTGGGGAGATGAGTTCCATGGTCAGCACACTGCCCGGAGGATTACACAGCATCACTCACAGCTTGCAGTTTGATTCCATTGCTTTAAAGTCTAATGACAGACCTGCTAGACAAAGGGAATTTAGTGGGTGGAAAGTCCCAGCAGTGGCTCAAGCCAAAATGGAAATAAGCAGGGCTGTTACTGTCTGTCCAGGATTCAGCACAGAGAGGAATGGGCTGCTACCTTTACAGATCTCCCTGCTTGGGACTGTCATCTTGCTGTGGGGTTTGAACAATCAATCTCACTTTACTGTCACATACATTCTGTCACTTCATGGCTCAAATGTAGGACCTTTCTGAGCAAAAAAAAAAAAAAAAAAAAATTTCACTTATTAAAAACCTTTTGGGAAAAACAACAGGGATAGAAGTAAAAACAGTAACCTCCCTCCATCCCCATCCCATGTTAGGGTCAGCCTTACGTAACATGCCTCAGTTAATCAGCTAATCATTTCTTAATGTGGCTGCTTTACATAGATAGCAGAACTTCATATGCTTGGTCTGTTCTTCATGCACTTGTCTTTTGTGTGCACCTGGGTTGTCTTGGATCAGCTGTTTCTGATCTTTCTGGACTTTGTGGAAGTGTCTGGTAGGGGAGTTTCATGTGACTCTCTTCGTAAGAGAGAAACCATGAGAGACAAAGGTTTCTGACCATCAGAGGAGTGAAGTTTTGGAATAGCCTTCCAAGGGAAGCGGTGGGGGCAAAAGATCTATCTGGTTTTAAGATTCTACTCGATAAGTGTATGGAGGAGATGGTATGATGGGATAATGTGATTTTGGTAAGTAACTGATCTTTAAATATTCAGGGTAAATAGGACTAATCCCCTCAGATGGGATATTAGATGGATGGGATCTGAGTTACCCAGGAAAGAATTTTCTGTAGTATCTGGCTGGTGAATCTTGCCCATATGCTCAGGGTTTAGCTGATTGCCATATTTGGGGTCGGGAAGGAATTTTCCTCCAGGGCAGATTGGAAGAGGCCCTGGAGGCTTTTCGCCTTCCTCTGTAGCATGGGGCATGGGTGACTTGAGGGAGGCTTCTCTGCTCCTTGAAGTCTTTAAACCATGATTTGAGGACTTCAATAGCCCAGACATAGGTGAGGTTTTTCTTAGGAGTGGGTGGGTGAGATTCTGTGGCCTGCGCTTTGCAGGAGGTTGGACTAGATGATCAGAATGGTCCCTTCTGACCTTGGTATCTATGAATCTATAAACCATAAGGAAAGAGTAATTATGAATAATAACGGCATCTGGTTGGGGCCCTATAGGGCCATCTGAAAGGAGCAGTGAAAACCCATTGGTTAAGTAGGAGAATAGTGCCAGGCTAGGTGGTGCTGTGAGCACCTGGGAGGAGGGAGAGTTGAAAAGGGAGTGGCAGTATTGTGGTAGCTGTTCTGACTGCTGCACCACACACGCTCTCAGCTACCTGTGGTGGTAGCTCTATACTGCAGCTGTAAGTAATATCTAGCTCTCACCATTTGGTCTCGAAGCGCTTTGCAAAGGATGTCAGTATCGTTATCCCCATTTTTAAGATGGGGGAAACTGAGGCACTGAGGAGGGGGAACGACAAATCAGGGCATACTAGGACCTTCATTTCCAAGTTGGGCTGTTCCCTGTTTTTATATTTAATTTGTTTATTTGTATGTTTTGGATGCATGTTTTCTTGCCTTTTTCTGTCCTTGATGAGAGGGACCTCTGGGTGTGAGGAGCCCAGAGATACTGGACACTTGGGCAGAAATTAGCAAAATGGAATTGAAATGGGAGAAATGAAAATCAATAAATTGCAAGAGGGGTGGAGAATAATCTCAAACCCAGGGAGTTTAGGTTCTGGATCCACTGTAATTGTACTAAGGTTCTGGCTCAAACCATGTAAACTGTTCTCCTCGCCTCATGCTGGACACTGCACATGGCTCAGTCCTGTGTTGGGACCTCTGAAAGCTACTCTGGGGATGCTTGACTGACCATGCCCTGTCCTGGAATCTGTGTGTGAATCACTTCTTGCAGTGGTTTCATTTGTCCGTGTAAACTCTAGAAAGTGTCACTGTCATTCACTTAAGCACCGTCCTGCAGATATGTTCTGTCAGGCTCATTTTGGGAGTTAATGACACATGGGTTTAAGAGCTTGTGAAATTTTCTGGAAATCCCTGTGTGGCTGAGTGGCAGGCTCTCCAGACGGCTCTCGCTTTAAGTAGTTTAATGATGTATAATAGGTGACGCTGCGAGGAGCCTGGAGCTGGCAGTTTCCAGGAGCCTTCCATTAAAATTAATACGTGTTTAATAAATAATGGCTTTTCTCAGCCATTCTCCTGAGCCCAGACTGTAGGTTTACAGAAAAAAGGACTAATTTTAATGATGGGCCCATCTGGACTGACTTGCAGCCTGATTTGCAGCCCACCCTGCAGAGGGAAGAGATATCTATTTAGTGATTTCTCACATTAAATTAGCCCATTGGTAAAAGATGTGTATTGATGGGATAATTATCAAAGGGGATATCAAAGCCCCTTTTCTGTCTGGTTCCTTGAGAACAGTAATAAATCAGGGAGATGCATTAAAATCTTGGAAAGGAAAGGAAACTTTAGTTTTAATCCAGTGTCAGCTGCAGGCCGGCTGGGAGCCATGATTCAGTTTTACTGTTGCGCTTCTCCTGCAGTGCCTTGAAGTCATGAGCAAATAACCTTCTAGGTAACAGGGAGCCTCAAGCTGTAACTCGCTAAATAGAAATCGTGCTTGTTCCTGCTGCAGTGTTGCCCTCTTTGTACTCACCCACTACAGTGCTGCAAACTCACCCTCAGTGGGATACGTAGGAGGTTTGAGAACATATGAAATGATTATGCTAGTTGTTCTAGCAAATACGCCACTTTAAAAAGAGAGCAGGGGACAGATGC
Organism: Dermochelys coriacea; assembly: GCF_009764565.3. Classification (NCBI taxonomy): domain Eukaryota; kingdom Metazoa; phylum Chordata; order Testudines; family Dermochelyidae; genus Dermochelys; species Dermochelys coriacea. Next base: position 2,357,426 of record NC_050092.1, read on the forward strand.
CTGTAGAGTTTTGCACAGTTGATCTGGGGAAATAGGCCTTTAACCATCCTGCAAAGCATTTTTGAAAGGTCCAAGGAATCCTCTTTAAAATTAATGCTGAGAGATTGTGGTACAGGATGCTATGCCTGTCACAGCATCCCATGGGAATAAGGGACAAATTTTAATCTTAAATACATAACTACAGTTTAGAAATCCACTTCTGGGAGTCCACAGATGTTTGCAGTCCCAGTTTCTTTGAATATATGCAGCAACATCCACTGCATATCCAAGTTTAGGATGTAGCCCTATTAATAAAAATGTAAAATCAGTCACCCAGAACTCCCACAGTGCAGGTAACGGGTTGTTTTCTTTGTTCCATGATGTCTCATTCCCCAATAAGAAAGCCATCTTCCCTGTGTTTTGATGTCACAAGATCCCTGTAGTTGTCCGCCACATTTCCAATAAAACAACCTATTTTTCAGGAGCCTAAACCTTTCCAGATAAATCACAGCTTTGGTGCCAATTTTCTCCTTTCTTAGTTTGCCTCTTTCATTACAGAATGTAATGAAATGGAGTTTGACTGTCACAAACAGGTAGAAAATGCAAATTAAGGTTTCAGTGGCAATTAACTCAGCCCCATTACCCATCTTGCATGTTTATACACTTAACAGCATAGATTTCTTCAGGAAAATAATACAGTAGAATCTGAGTTATGAACACCAGAGTTACGAACTGACCAGTCAACCACACACCTCATTTGGAACCGGAAATATGCAATCGGGCAGCAGCAGAGACTAAAAAACCCCCCAAAATACAGTATAGTACTGAGTTAAATGTAAACTACAAACAGAAGGGAAGCAGCATTTTTCTTCTGCATGGTAAAGTTTCAAAGCTGTATTAAGTCAATGTTCAATTGTAAACTTTTGAAAGAAGAACTATAACGTTTTCTTCAGAATTATGAGTGTTTCAGAGTTACAAACAGCCTCCATTCCCGAGGTGTTCATAACTCTGCAGTTCTATTGTATACGTATTGACCCAGGATAACAGGACTAGAGTGAGTACTACATGTGTGCAGGGCTTTGACCTGAAAGGAAATGTAATGGTTGCATTTCCTGCAGTTTTGTGACTTTTCATAGTGCAGGTTAAAGTTGTGTTAAGAGGTTTTTGTATTGTATTTCCTCAGTTACTAAAGAGAGAAGGAAGGGCAAGGGAGACGTGGGAAAAAGATAAAAGGCTAATAATGACAGAAGAGCAGGGCAAACATGCTTCCTAATGGGCACCAGCCAGCCCAAGGGTATAGGAGATTGTGTACTTAGATGTTTGCATGCACACAAGTCCATATTCAAATACTCTCAGCTTTATGAAATCAGAGGTACTAACTGCAGGAGATTCCATGCAGAGTTCAGCTGCTCCTCGGTTATGTGTGTTAAACTGGTTGTCAGAACAGGAAAATGTGTGTGTGTGTGTGTGTGTTGTTGCCATATAACTCAAATGGCTACCTGGCTCAAATTTTCAAGCATCATAACCCTTTGGGGCAAAAGCTAAGTAGGGAAAATTCAGCCCAAAAGGTTAAGTTTTTGAAACACTGCACAAGAGAAAGTGAGCTTATGATATATGGCATTTTGGAAACCTTAACTAAAGCAGATAAAAAAAAGAAAAAAGATAAAAATTAAATGAGTGTAGGACTTGTATAGCAGCGATGTGGTTCTGTGTTTGTAGGGGGGACTCCTAGCCTGGCAGCGGTGCTGTTCTCTGTGAGGAATTTGTAGCCCAGCAGTGGTGCCGAGTTCTCTGTGAGGGGTTGGGTGTTTCGTAGCCCATAGCCGTGCTGTGTTCTCTATGTGTGGGCAGGGGGAAGAAACTCATAGCCCAGCAGTGGTGCCGTGTTCTCTGTGAGACGGGGAGGGGAGTGACTCGTAGCGGTGCTGTATTCTCTGCAGTGTGTAGTTTCAATTCTAACAAGTGAATTTTTGTTTCAGGACAAAGTTCTGCGGATGCTGTATGTGTGGGCGCTCTGCAGAGACCAGGATGAACTCAACCCGTATGCTGCCTGGAGGTTATTGGACATTTCTGCTTCAAGCACAGAGCAGATCCTCTAAGAATACCATCCAAGAGCTTCCTATACCTCTCACTTGCACCAGTGCCATGTCTGAACTTGCACCAACCTACAGTATAAGGAGGGAGCTGTGGGGAACAGTCTGTTGGTTCCTTTTCAGAAGAGGCAGCTATTGGGTGTGCCATCACTTCACCAGTCCCTGATGTGACCTGCCTGGGACTGACATGGCTGCTCTGGGCACGGCGCTAGGTTTACGCTGTAAGAATGTGCAGTAGATTTAAGTGTGACTGATTTAAGACACTAGCAGCTGATGTCGGTTCCTTTTTAAATCTTAGCTGGAGGAGGCTGGCCTCTTTCCTCCCCATGTTCCCTAGTGCTTCCTGACATGGACTCAGGTGGGTACTGGGCAGTAGCAAAGTGACGTATATTGTTTGCAATGTCAGCATCTATAATAACCCAAAAGTAGCCTCCCCAGCTCTTTGAAAGGCTCTCGAAGTTCTTTCAGGACATTCCAGTCTCAGCTGCTCTCTTACTAGGTTGCATCGATCAACCTTCTGTTGATACAGTGTCATGCACTTTACCAAACCAAATGCAACCATGCCTCCACACATGCGCCTTCCAGAGAGTCCTGCGGGGCCATATCAACACAGGGCCAGGCAGGTTTGCAGACCTGGCTGTAGCAGTGAGGCGTGCTCCCAGTGGTGTTGCACACAGTTCTCTTCTGATGCAGGTAGGACCCACTGCTTAGAGAGTCTTTGTGTTTGAATCTCCCCAGATCCAGGGGTGGTCACATGAGCTGTACTTGCCTGGGCAGAGTGCCAGTTGTGACTGAGAGAAAGAGGGGGAGCTGTAGAATACTGACTAGGGACAAGAGAGATGGACACAAGCAGTTGGCATTATCTGCTGTAGATGGGACAGAGAGCAAATAAGGTGCAAAAACAACTTGGGACATAGCACCCCCACCACCACACCCAGTTATTTATTGCTAAGACTGAGTGAAGAGGGTATGATTCACTTACCTACTCTATATAAATTGAAGGGTACAATCTCCTGCCGCAGGTGGAGGTGCACATCTGTCCTCTCACTGGGACCTGTGTGATGACTGCAGAGCTTGGAGAAGGTTTACTGGCACAGAATCCAAACTGGTGCTGGGTAAATGGAGGTTTAGCTAAGATGTTTTCATGTTCATAGATTCTTCTGCTGCCTCCTTCAATAAAGAGTGAAGATTCTTGTCAGGGTGTGACTTCTTTGGGTAGAGGATAACTTACCCAATAGGAGATTCAAAGGAATGTTGAGTCTGGGTTTTTTTAATTCTCCATGCGCACAAAGCAGAAGAGCTGTTTTTTGCTTTGTAATTAAAGAAAATCATTCTGCCTGTTCCTCCCCCTCCCCCCCCAGTGAGCATCCAGAGCAGTTCTTTGGGTGAATCTAAATGGAATCAAATGTCTAGCCCAGGCGTCATTATCATTCCTGTAGCAGCTGTTACAGACAGTCCGATGTATGTAGCAAGTTCAACAGCACCTGTTATCTTGCACAACTCTGCCATACCGGAGTCTCCTGCTCTCAGGACGGGGGAATGTGTGCGCTTTACTGGCCATGGACGTGCTCTCAGTCCAGCCGGTTCCACCCCGGTGCTCTTACCAGTGGAGTCATTTGAGTTTTTTTAAATTGTCTTGAATTTATGTATCAGTGCTGTGACAAAACTCTGTCCTTTCCTTTGTCACATATTCCCCCCCACGCTCAACACCATAGAGTTGGGTAACTTGGGACGCCAGGCAGTATGCTCGTGACAGACCATCAGTGTTGCCATGGTGGCATCCAGCCCTGTGCCATATGCGGAACTGGAATGGTTGGAGGGATAAGAACCACCTGATGACCCTTGCATTCTTTTCCTTATTCCGCTGCATTCACTGGAGGGGTGCATGGTCTGTCACAAGAGTAAATCGCTGGCCTAAGAGGTAATAACGCACTGTCTCCATAGTCCCTTTGACAGCAAGGCATTCCCTCTCGACTACTGCATATTTCTGTTCTCTTGGGAGAAGCTCTCTGCTTAGGTAGAGGATTGAGTGTTCCTCTTCTCCCACCATTTGCAACAGAACTGCTCCCAACCCCACCTTGGAAGCCTCTGTTTGTAAAACAAATTCCCTGTTAAAGTGCGGGGCTATGAGTACAGGGTCATTACAGAGGGCCATCTGAAGGTCTGTAAATGCCCCTTCTGCTGTCGGTCCACTTTACCATGTCTGGACCTCGGGCCTTCACCAGGTCCATTAGGGTACTTGCCCTAGTGGTAAAAGTGGGGAATAAACCGTTGGTAGTAGCCTACCATGCCTAGGAACGCACAGACCTACTTCTTTCAGGTCAGCCGGGGCCAGTTTTGAATTGCCTCTAGCTTATTCGTTTGGGACTTCACTATGCCCCTTCCCACAATATATCCCAGGTACCTAGCCTCTGCTAGCCCGATGGCACATTTAGCGGGATTAGCAGTGAGGCCAGCCCGCCTTAAGGTGCACAGTACTGCATCAACTTTCTCCAAGTGGGTTCCCCAGTCTGGTGTATGGATGATGACATCATCTAGGTACATAGCTGCATAACTATATGGGGGTGCAGCAGCTTATCCATGAGGCTCTGGAATGTGGTTGGGGCCCCATGTAGCCCAAAAGGGAGGGTGGTGTACTGGAATAGCCCATCTGGGGTGGAGAATGCTGTCTTTTCTTTAGCTTCTTTGGTCAGAGGTATCTGCCAGTACCCTTTTGTCAGATGCAGTGTAGTCAAGAATTGGGTACTACCCAGTCGGTCAACCAGTTCATCAATGCATGGTGTGGGGTATGCATCAAACTGGGATATTTCATTCAGTCGGTGAAAGTCATTACAGAATCTCATGGTACCGTCAGCTTTAGGCACTAGAACAATTGGACTGGACCACTGACTGTAAGATTCTTCAATCACCCCTAATTCTAACATTTTCTTTACTATGACCGTGATTTCCTCTCTTCTGGCTGCTGGGATTCGGTAGGGTCTCAATGTTACCTTGGCTCCGGAGATCGTGCGGATAAGGTGATAGGTCTCAGTCGTTTGCCCTGGTTTTGTAGAGAACACATCTCTGTTGCGATTAATCATGTCGGCTGCCTCGATCTTTTGGATCAGTGTCAAGTCGGATGATATCCTCACTTGCTCGTGTAAGTTATCCTCCTGGGGAAGGGTCTCCTGCATGACTAAGCATGTCTCTCGATCGTGCCAAGGTTTTATAAGATTGATGTGGTAAATTTGCTCCGATTTCCGGCGGCCTGGCTGCCGTACCTTATAGTTTCCCTCTCCCACGGCTTCGATTATTTCATAGGGTCCCTGCCACTGGGCCAACAGTTTACTTTCTGCTGTGGGCACCAGTACCATCACCCAATCCCCTGGTTGGAACCATCGAAGCTTCGCTTGGTGGCTATAATGGGTTCGTTGGGTCTCCTGTGCTCTCTCCAAGTGTTCCCGTACAATGGGCGTAACTCGGGCTATCCGATCTCTCATTTGCAGTACATGCTCAAATATGTTCCTTCCGGGATTTGGCTCCTCTTCCCAGGCTTCTCTGGCTATATCCAATATGCCCTGAGGGGGTGCCCATATAGTAGTTCGAATGGAGAGAAATCCGTGGAGGCTTGCGGAACCTCCCAGATGGCGAACATGAGGTAAGGCAATAGGGTATCCCAATCTTTCCCATCCCGGCTCACCACTTTTCTGATCGTGGCCTTGAGGGTCCTATTGAACCTTTCCACAAGGCCATCTGTTTGCGGATGGTATACAGAGGTCCGTTGGGCTTGTACATGGAGCAATGAACAGAGATCTTTCATCAACTTGGACATGAAAGGTGTCCCTTGATCAGTCAATATCTCCTTGGGTAGTCCAACCTGGCAAAGATCTGTACTAGCTCCTTAGCTATTGTCTTGGAAGCTGTGTTGCACAGGGGAACAGCTTCCAGATACCGGGTTGCATAGTCCAGTACAACAAGCACATGCTGGTGGCCCTGAACTGTCTTCTCTAGGGGCCCTACCAGATCCATAGCTATCCGTTCAAAAGGAACCTCTATTATTGGAAGAGGTACCAAAGGAGCCCGCAAGTGCAGGCGAAGGCTATGTAACTGACACTCGGGACGAGGTGCAGTATCGACAGACATCTTCATGTACTCCTGGCCAGAAGAACCTCCGCAGGATCTGTGCCTGGGTTTTCTCTGCCCCTAGGTGTCCTCCAAACAGGTGACTGTGGGCAAGTCTCAATATGGCTTTTTGATGTTTTCGTAGCACCAGAAGTTGTTGTATCTCTTGCTCCCGCATTTGCACCACGCGATACAGGAGATCTTTCTTCACTATAAAGTAAGGTCCGGGACCCCGGACCTTCCCATCCACGGGTATCCCATCGATCTCTGCCACTTCTTTCCTGGCGTTATCATACCTGGGGTCCTCCGCTTGGTCCTGCCCAAAAGTGTGTCTCCCGGGACTAACCTGCCCAAGCTCCCAGGGGGCAACTTCTGCTTCTTCCAACTGTTCACCGCCGTCATGGCTGGGGACAACTTCTGGCTCACCTTCTGGGGTGGAAGTTTCTCTGTTGGCTGCTTGCATCCATCTGCCTACTAGGGAGGTCTTCTGGCCCTGGGTCAGGATCCGGGTTCCCAAGGCCTTCGCGGCTTTCCTCTCCTTTTTTGTCTTCCAGGTATTTTGGGGGGCTGAGAACAGATCCTGAGAAATCTCAGCGAACAGCGGGGGTTGATATTCTCCCAGTGACGAGTCGCTGTCCTCAGGGTCCCCACCTCCCTCCAGCCTCTCCGGGGGGAGTAAATATCAAACCCTGGATAGTCCCTCCCACTGACTACAGGCTATGGGAGTTTAGGAACTACACCCACAGTCACCTCCATGGGATTTCCCTGAACCTCTGTCTCCACTGGGATAGTGAGGTAATGGCTCACGGCCCCATGCACGCACGTTACTGCTACGCGTTTGACTTGTAGCAACTCACAATTTTTTACCAGTTTACCCGATATGAGGGTGATAGCACTCCCAGAGTCCACAAGTGCTGTAGTCTCTGCTCCATTTATCCTCACTGGCCTGGTGTAATTATGCGGGGCTAATGCGACCCCCACGAGGTGGATAAGGGAGCATGGGACCTCCCAATCCCCCAAGTTACATTGCATAGGCTCCTCGGGGCTGGGACACTGGGCTGCTATGTATCTCCACTCCCCACATGCATAACATCTATAATTGCTTTTAATCACTCCCCTATCCCGGGGGTTAGGGGGTTTAGTCCCAGGGCTCCCCCCACTCAGGCCAATCCCTTCCTTCTGGGATCCCTGCTGGTTTTCAGTCCCCCCCCCCCCGTTCTTCCACTTAGAACTCCCCAGGGGTTTGGTTGCCCAACCTTCCAGGGTTGGGGTCGGGTGCTTGCTTCGAAAGGGGCCTTCCTTGGGTAGTCGGGTTAGTCCCCTTGCTGTCATCTGTCTTTCTACCACTGTGATCATCTCATTGTACGTGGATGGATTGGTCTGGCCTACCCATTTGCGGAGATCCAGCGGCAGTCCCCGCATGTAATGGTCTATGACTAGGGTTTCCAAAATCTCCTCCGGCCTGCACACCTCGAGCTGTAATCACTTCCGTGCAAGGTGTATGAGGTCAAATAGCTGGGACCTCGGGGGTTTATTTTCCTGGTATTTCCCACTCATGGAACCTCTGGGCTCTTACCGCTGCCATTACCCCTGCTTGTGCTAAGATCTCTGCCTTCAGACGGGTATGGTCGGTGGCATCTGTGGCAGGCAAGTCAAAGTAGGCCGCCTGGGCCTCTCCACTCAAAAAAGGGGGGAGGATGCTGGCCCACTGCTCCTGGGGCCACGCCTCATGCTGAGCAGTCCTTTCGAATGAGAAGAGATATGTCTCTCCGTCATCTCCTGACATCATCTTTGGCAGACAACCTGTGGCCCTCATGGTTTGCATTCCGTCGGACCCCTGGGCCTGGGTGGTAAGGATCTTCAGCTGTCCACCACCTCTCTCAAGAGAGCAGGATCTTGGGTCGCCTGGCTCATCAATAATTGATTAGTTTCCTGCTGTAGCTGCATAGACTCCTGTTGTGCCATTGCCTGAACCCGGGTGGCCTCCTGCTGGGCTGCCGTGGCTTGTTCCAGGGCTCTGAGCACCTCCTCCATTGTGGTACAAAGCAAACAAACAAAAACCAAACCAAAACAAAAAAATCCAAACCCCCATGCACTTTTTAAAAAACAAACAAACAAAAAACCTCTTCTGCTATGCTGTGGACGAGATCCCACCTGTAACACCAGTTGTGACAAAGCTCTGTCCTTGTCTCTGTCACAGTGCCTAATATCTGAACAAAATAAATATCACACTGCAGAACACGGTAAGGGGCCGGGTGAGTCCCTCTGTCTGACCAGCTCCAGCAGTGAGAGGACAGATGGTGGGCTTAGGTCTTGTTCAGTGTTTGAGGAAGAAGATGTTGCTGTGAAAGATCACCTTCATCAGCAAACTGATTGGAACTCGCATCTCGGCCAGGGGGCTGGCCCTGCATGCAAATGCTGCTTTATTCACTGCTGGGAGAGCAGAGGTGAAGCGAACGTTGTCTTTTAGCACTGGCACAGCTGTAAAAACAGCTCGGAGAAGTCTGATTGCCTGGTGCATGCACAAATTCTGGGCCTGAGCCCCCCAAAATCAGAATCAGCTTCCCCCGCTTTCTTGTTGGAGGGTGATCAGTAATCTGCCAGGAAACCCTAGCAATCTTACTCTGCACTGGGCCTGGGTTTCAATCACCTACAAAGCAGAGGATTTGCCCTCGTTGCCATGTGACAACAGCATACCTGAGTGTGTGTTCTGGATGTGGTGCTGTGCTCTTCCAATGACACAGACATAGCACATGCTTTAGTCAGTCAATCACAGCTTGGATTTACAATACCAAACCTGATGATCTGGTGCAGTCTGTAACCAATCTAGAGAATTAAAACTACCCAGCCCTGGATTAGACAGCTGCCTGAGGTGAGCACTGTCTGCCCGGGGATTTGGCTGTTGGAAAAAGACTGAATTCCCTGAGAAATGTTGCACGTTCCTTGCTCAGCTTGACCCATGAGCCTCTCCCTTGGTGTAATCAGCATGGGTGGAGAGCAAGCCTATGGTTACCTGCCGGGGACTTGCACAGAAGGCTGGACCCTAACTCACCATTACTCAGTGCCTCAGCCAGCGTAACAGAGGGAGGCTGCGAAGGGAACCCATTTGTCCTGAGTACTGGGCTTCTGTGTTAATTGAGGGAAACCCCCTACCTCACAGGCCAACACTGGGTGCTACTGGGTGCTGCTCTTGTGGGCTCCCAAGCTACTGTTCTGCAGTCTTTCTGTGGGTTGTTTAAACCCACTCGGGGAAGCACCTTCTCATGGGAGCCAGGCTCCCCCTCTCCCCTACTGAGCAGCTGCCTGCGTGTTCTTGCTCTCCCACGTCTTGCAGTGTGCTTGTCTCTAGGCAAGTAGTTCCCAAAATAAAACCAGACAACCCCCGAATAAACCCCTAACCTCAGAAACACTGTGGTCGCGTCCTGGCTTTGCTCTAATGCGGGCTTCGCTAGGCTACTGGGAGGCAGCAGCTCTGCAGGTTGGCCAGGGCCATTTTCAGTTCTCAGGAGCCTGGGTGCTCTCAGCACTTTGGGACCAAAACCATCTTGGGCTTTGAAGATCAAGGTCAAAGCCTTGAGCTGCCCCCAGCATGCTGCTCTACACCCTTCCTTGAATCAACAGCAGGACCAAAGCATTTGGTCCTGGACAATGACTGTTCACAGGGGGTATGTCCATACAGCAACTAGACATATGACGCAGGCTCGTGGGGCTCAGGGTACAGGGCTGTTTCATCACTGTGTAGACTGCCCAGCTCAAGCTCTGGCTCCCACCCCACAGGGTCCTAGAGCCTGGGCTACAGCCCAAGCTGGGCAGTCAACACAGAGTGAAAGAGCCTTGCAGCCCAAGTCAGCTGGTATCTATTTGCTATGTAGATGTGCCCATGGTGTCCTAGGTCCTGTGCAGGGCAAGGGGACCTGCTCTGGCTCAGGGCAAACCAGCCCAGGCAGCTAGGAGATGACTATGCTTTTTCTTATGGGGAAGAAAATGTCAATAAAACATCTCAGAATTCTCAAGTTGAATCAGACGCTGATGCAATTCCCTGGCTGCATTTTGTTCCCTTCATTCTCTTTAATAGCGGGGGCGGGGGTGATGGACGGGGTTCACACAGGCAGTCACTCCGTGCTTTGTTTCCCTACAACCACCTTTTGTGCTTTTTTCCTGTGCTACCCCTTTTGGGTGTAAAAATCCCTACAGTCACGAGCCAGCTGCCTTCATCGAATCAGAGAAATCAGAGCTGAGAGGGAGCTCAAGTGGTCATCAAATCTAGCCCTGAAGCAGGACCAAGTAACCCTAGACCATCCCTGGCAGGTGTTTGTCCAACCTGCTTTCAAAAACCTCTGGTAATAGGGATTCCACAACCTCCCTGGGAAGCAGACTCTAGAGACTTTACTGCCCTGAGTTTTTCCTAATATCTCACCAAAATCTCCCTTGCTGTGATTAAGCCCCTTACTACTTGTCCTACCATCAGAGGACGTGAAGAATGACTGCCTGCTATCAAAACAGCCCTTAACGGATTTGAAAACTGTTACCAAGTTCTCCTTCAGTCGTCTTTTCTCAAGACTAAACATGCCCAGGTTTGTAACGTTTTTTCATAGCTCAGGTTTCCTAAACCTTTTATCATTTTTCTTGCTTTCCTCTGGACTCTCTTCAGTTTGTTCACATCTCTTCTAACATGAGGCATCCAGAACTGGACACAGTACTCCGGCTGAGGCCTCACCAGGGCTGAGCAGAGCTGTACAGATACCTCCTGCGTCTTACATATGACACTCCTGTTACCCCCCCAGACTACTAGCTTTTCCCCCAACTACACTAGATTCAGATCTCTCCTTAAAGCTCTACTCTGCCATGGTGCCTATGGACCAAGCCAGTGGCTGGGGCGCTGACCAGGGCATCTCGTGTAAATCAGTCGTTTCACTGTTAGCCTGTGTTTCCCGCCTCTGTCTTACAGACATCTGCTGTGTCTCATCTTAGAAGAGAAATCTCTGAGGGCAGGGACTGCCTTGGGTATGGGTGTGTACAGTGCCTAGCCCCCTGGGGTCCTGATCGCTACTGGGGCTCACTAGCTACTTTCCCAATAAGTGACAGAGGACTTGTCTACACTTGAAACACTGCAGCAGTGTGGCTGTAGTGCTCTCGTGAAGAGGTTACCTGCACCACTGGGAGGGGTTCTCCTGTCACTGTAGGTGCTCCACCTCCCCGAGAGGCAGTAGCTAGATTGACAGGAGAATTCCCCTTGGCGCTGGCAGTTAGGTCAGTTTAACTCCGCCACTCAGGGCTGTGGATTTTTCAGATCCCTTAGACCTAGTTATATCAGCCTAATTTCCTAGTGTAGGCCAGAGCCAGGCCCAGGACTCTGCATTAACGGCAAAGTGCGGCCTGGTAATGTTAAATTAACAGTAAACATCCCTCTAAGCTGGGCTAGAGCATTTACAGAGCTGGGCTGCCACAGAGTAGGAAGAGAAAATGGAAGATTAGAGTGTAAACTCCAGGAAGTGGAAGCAGAGCTTAAATTTGGAACCTGGAAAGAGGCACTGAACTGTTTGACGTGAAATGATAAAAGCCAATAGGAGCCCTTAGCTGAGTTACTAGAGTTAGACAGAGGACAATGGGGAAGAGGATCTGTAGAATATAGCTCTGTGTAATATGTCCCAATAGCCCCTGTCTGCTGGGAAAACAACACAGCCCTCTGTGCATGGATCTTGTCTTCAGGGTAGCAGAGAGGGACCAGAGGAGCTAGCTTTGGGACGCAATGAGGACTGGGACTGACACAATACAAGAGGTGGAGGCAATTATCCAGTTAAGCCAATGATCAAGCCATTGTGTCTTGCTGAGAGTTTATCTGAGGAGCATTCTGAACCTTTTCTTCATGAAGGGCGAGTTCTTAGGCAATTAACCAATCAAGAAATTCTGCACTAAATATGTACCTTAAAACTCTGGTGGGTTGGTCCTGGAGATCCCTGCCTGGCTTTTCTGTAACAGCTAGCCCTGGTGCCCAGTGGGGGGCTGCTCTCGCTGCTGCCGAGTTATGCAGGAATCAGTTGGACACATAGTCGAGCTGCGGGTTATAGTTAAAGAGAACATAGATGGGGGAGGAAATGCTCCACTCCATAGCACAGGGACACCCAGCTTCAGAAAAGGGTGGAAGGAAGTCACCTGCCCTAGAGTACGTAGGCCTGACTGCGTGGCTCAGACCATGCATCCACTTAGTACTGCTGGGGCTCTTGAATGCTTCTGCCATAAAAACAATGAAAATAATATTTGAAATACCAGCTGCAATTTCCTGCCTTTTACAACATTTTAACTAAAACTTGCAAAACTAATGAATGTTGACTTGTTTACAGCCCCTGCCCTTCCCATGGGCTGGTCTCTTGGCGCTGCCTGTCTGCAGCAGGCAGCCAGAGAGCCCCAAGCCTTTGCACTGAATATCCTGTAGTAGAAATGTCCTGTGATCCTCTAGCTGGGCACACCCCTGGCAGTGTGAAGCTTGGTCTGTCCGCATTAAGGGCTCTGTGGCTCTGGTACCGCTGCAGTTTCTTGATAGTTGTTCCAAAATATTTGCAAAATGTTTTCATGTCCCTAATCAAGGTGCTAAAGGAGCACTCAAGGAAAACAAGGCTGTAGTGGAGAAGGTAAATGAATTATTTCTGTTGGTGTTCACTGCAGAGGACGAAGGGAGATTCTTACACCTGAGACATACTTGTTAGGTGACAAGTCTGAGGAACTGTCCCAGATTGAAGTGTTGACAGAGGAGGTTTTGGAGAAAATTGACAAATTAAACAGTGATAAATCACCAGGACCAGATGGTATCACTCAAGAGCTGTAAAGGAACTCAAATGTGAAATTGCAGAACTACTAACTGTGGTATGTAACATATCACCTTAAATCAGCCTCTAGACCAGAGGACTGGAAGGTAGCCAATGTAACACCAATTTTTTAAAAAGGCTCCACAGATTATCTTGGGAATTACAGGCCTAACTTCAGTACCAGGCAAATTGATTGACACTATAATGAACAGAATTATCAGACACATAGATGAATCTGATTTGTTGGGGAAGAATCAAGATGGCTTTTGTAAAGGGAAATCATGCCTCACCAATCTACTAGAATTCTTTGATGGGGTCAACAAACGTGGACAGGGGGAATCCAGTGAATATAGTGCACTTGGACTTTCAGAAAGCCTTTGACAAGGTCCCTCACCAAAGGCTCTTAAGCAAAGTAAACTGTCATGGGATAAAAGGGAAGGTCCTTTCATGGATCGGTAACTGGTTAAAAGATAGAAAACAAAGGGTAGGAATAAATAGTCAGTTTTCAGAATGGAGAGCAGTAAATAGCAGGGTCCCCTAAGGTTCTGTACTGGAACTAGTACTATTCAACTTATTCATAAACAGGACCCTATAAAACTCATAACTGTGAAAAACACAGCACAGACCATGAAATCAGACCTCCCCCGTGAAATCTAGCTATTGGAGGAGAGAGGCAGCGTAAATGATGGGGTCTGAATTAGCTGTTGCCACTCAAGAAAGATCTTGAAGTCATCATGGATAGTTCTCTGAAAACATCCACTCAATGTGCATCAGCAAGCAAAAAAAAAACTAAGAGAATGTTAGGAACCATTAGGAAATAAGACAGAAAATATCATAATGACTCTATATAAATCTATGGTATGCCCACCAATGTTCCCTCTAATTTTTGACAGGCTGCGTGCGCAAAAAATTTCTTCTGTGCAAATTTTTGAAGCAGAGTTCAAATTTGTGCGCCATGAGGCAAATGCACCCAAGCAAGTAAAATGCTTACACATTTAAAAAGTTTTAATTTGCAATTTGTGATAATAGTTTTACACCATATTATTTTATAAATGTCATTTTTAAATACTTAGAAAAAGGAAATGTAACCTCCTTTCCCTTTCTCCCCCTTGCCAGCTAGTAGAATCTGGCTGTGGTGATAGATGGAGGGCGAACAATGTCAAAAGTCGCCCGTAAATGATATTTTGGCCTGGCTCCGATGTAGTATCATTTTTTGCATGCGTGGGGTTTCGCCGTGTGTGCGGGGTTTAAGATCTGTGAGGGAACAGTGATGCCCACACCATGAATACTCCATGCAGTTGTTTACCTGGTCTCAAAACAGACATATTAGAATTGGAAAAAGTAAAGAGAAGAGCAACAAAAATGATGAGGGGGATGGAACAGCTTCCGTGTGAGGAGAGATTTAAAAGACTGGGACTTTTCAGCTTGGAAAAGAGATGATTAAAGGGGGGGATCTGATCGAGGTCTATAAAATCATGAGTGGTGTGGAGAAAGTGAATAAGGAAGTATTATTTACTCCTCATAACACAAGAACTAGGGGTCACCCAATGACATGAATAGACAGCAGGTTTAAAACAAAAAAAGGAAGCATTTCTTCACACAACGCACAGTCAACCTGTGGAACTCCTTGCCAGGAGACCTTGTGAAGGCCAAAAGTATAAATAGAGTCAGAAAAGAATCAGATACATTCACAGAGAATAGGTCCAACAATGGCTAATAGCCAAGATGGCCAGGGATGTGACCCCATACTCTGGGTGTCCCTAATCCTCTGACTGCCAGCCCCTGGGACTGGATGACGGGATGGATCACCCAAGCATCTGGCACTGGGCACTGTCAGTGACAGGCTACTGGCCTAGATGGACCATTGGTGTGATCCTGTTCTTATGTTATGCCTTTGGGATGATGCACAGCCCTCTGTCTGCTGGATTAGATTGACAGGTTATGTGACCAGTCACAACCTCAGAGCGGGGCACCTCATGTAGCAGCAGGGGGGACTAGTTTGTTTCACTCACATTATTGGCTGAGGTCTCTGTTCAAAACGCCAGGGCTGCAGTCAGACGTCAGAGTGAGACGGCAGTGTCCACACTGCATTACAAGACATTCCTAGAACGCTCTCGGTTCCTCTCCAATGCCATTGCCCTAAGGAGCTGAATCTTCCAGAGCTCGTCTCCAGCCTGCTGCAGGATATGTCCTTGGGCCAGGTTGGCTCTGGATTCCCGCAGAGATTTTGCTTCCTTTGTTGCTGGATGCTGCTCAGGAGTCACTGTTGGAGCAAGGGCAGCAGAGACGCTGGTTTCTCAGGGACACAGATCTAGGTGATACAACCCGAGCATCACTAGGGGAGGCGCTTGGGACAGAACAGCACAGGCTGTATTCTTAGAACAAGGATACATGCGGAGGAACCCATGCAGTGACACTCATGCCTGCGGGGGCTGAACCCTGATGCTCTGAATCCAAAAGCACAAGTGGCTCTGGCTCGAGCAAAGGGCATAAGCACCTATTTATAAAAAGAAAAGGAGTACTTGTGGCACCTTAGAGACTAACAAATTTATTAGAGCATAAGCTTTCGTGAGCTACAGCTCACTTCATCGGATGCATTATCCAATGAAGTGAGCTGTAGCTCACGAAAGCTTATGCTCTAATAAATTTGTTAGTCTCTAAGGTGCCACAAGTACTCCTTTTCTTTTTGTGAATACAGACTAACACGGCTGCTACTCTGGCACCTATTTATGTGAGGCCTGATTTGGTGGGGGCTCCACCCATGCAAGGTTCATGCTGCACCAATAGCAGGCAACGGAGGTGTGGGCTACACAGGGCAGGGGGCCAGAACCGGGGATGCACCATAAATCCCCTTCAGCTGCTTCCCTTGCGTGGCTTACCTCATTGTGAGCCTGCCCTGAATGCCCAGGTGGTACCGGCTACCCTCCCCTTACGCTTGACCCATTTGCTGGCTGGGCTGCACCCCCGAGCTCGTCACTGGCTGAGAACTGTGGCTTCCTTTGACTGCAGTTCAAGACAGGACTGAACACAACATGTGGGTGGGACCTCAGGCGGTCACCTTCCTTCCCCAGGGGTCGAATGTGATGTGTAAAATGTATATTGTAGGTGTTGGGACATGTGAAAAGGTGCCTGCTTGTCTGGCAAGGAAAGCGAACAGCCTGGTGAAAAGCTGAGCCAGCAACCTGATCAGGTAGACACCTGGGTCAGCAGTTCAATCAGGCAGACATTGTGGTCAGCAATCCAATCAGGTGAACAACTGCGTTAGCAAACTGATCTTAGGGTTAGGCAGAAAAGTGTTTATACAATATATAATTAGGGCCCTACCAAATTCATGATCCGTTTTGGTCAATTTCACAGCCAGAGAGTTTTAAAATTAGTCAGTTACACATGTTGTACCCCTGAGGGTCCCAACCCAAAAGCAGGGCCAGATTAACCTTTTGTGGGCCCGGTGCCAAACATATTTGTGGGCCCCCCTGGGGGTAATGGAACATGGTGCAGGGAGGTTGGTCCCCAGAGCGAGGGGCCAGCCAAGGGCAATGGGGCATGGCTGATCAGCTGTTCAGCGGCGGGCAAGAGGTGCTGGAGGGGAGGGGAAGGAGCAGGGGCAGGAAGAGGCAGAGCGAGGCTGGGGGTGCTCGGAGGAGGGTATGGAATGGGATAGAAAGAGGTGGGGCTGGGGTGGGGTCTCGGGGGAAAGGTTGGAGAAGAGCAGGGCCTGTTGCCCCCGGGGAAATCAGAAAGTCGGCACCTCTGCAATCCCCCCCAACTTTCTATGGCCAGAGACACCCCCCCGACCCACTATGCCCAGGGCCCCCCTCCAGGTCCCCCCCCAAACGCACAGCACACTGCACAACACCACCCCTGTCCAGAGCCCCCCTTACCCACAGCCCCACCACAACTGCCCATCACCCCACACAGAACCCCCACTCCCTAGTTGCCCCAACATATACATCTTCCCCGCCCCCTCACAGCCCAGCATCCTCCCAGACCCCCAAGAAACCCATTCCCCACGCCCTGCCTCCCGGCCGCACTCACCGGCCCTGCTGGGAGGTGACTGACTGCTGGGCTGAGCCGGCAGCGCAGCCAGGGCCAGTCCCAGGGCCGGGAATTGCTCCGGACCCTCGGGAGTGACGCAATCAGCCAGGCCAAGGCCTGTCCCAGCCGGGCCCGCTCAGGACCCACTTGCCTGGAGGGGCCCAGCCAAGCCCCCCGCCCTCACTGCCCCCCCCCAGCTGGCCTAGACTGCTCAGGATTCTGCACCAGTCCCGGGTGTCTCAGCTCCGGGGAGATGGGTGGGGCCCCACAAGTGGTGGGAAGCAGAGGCTGCAGGGAGTTGGAGGTGCACTGGGGTATGGCTGGGGGCAGAGAGGAGTCGGTGGGTGAGGCCAGGGGGTGGAGGGGAGCATTGGCTGGCCAGCCAAGAGAAGCAAGTGACGGGTATGGGGAGCCAGCGGGCTGGCGGGGTCTCGGTTGGGGTACAGTGCAAGCAGAGCAGGCCTGGGCCCCTTCTGAGCATGGGCCCGGCTCCATGGAGCCACTGGCGCTGCCCAAAAGGGGGTGGGGGGGTTGAAAAGCTGTTGTGGGGGGTTGTGGGATTGCCACCCTCACTTCTGCACTGCCTTCAGAGCTGGACACTGAAGGCAGCAGCCCCAGAGCTTCTTGCAGCAGGGGGAGGTACCTGGAGGTGGGTCTGATCTCCCCTGCCCCGCAGCAGCCATGCAGTCCTGTCCCTCCCCAGCCCGGTTGGGACTATAGCAGCTGGAGCTCAATACCCAGTAGGAGCTCCTCGTTGGAGTGTCCTGCTGCCCCCCCTTGCCCTGCCCCTCCCATAGCTAGATTTCATGGGGAAGGTCTGACCCACTCTGGGCCTTATAGATGATAAATAACTTTGTAACAATGTATTTAAGGTGATCACGTGAGTGTGGGTGTGCACTTGTATTTAACCCTACGTGGGGCCCTGTTTTGGTGGACTGATCACTCACTCAAGCAGCATGCAAATGACATACTTCTTCAGTTCCAGAATCTGTTTGTGAATCTAGATGTTCTGGGTAGCGGGGAAAAGAGCCGGGCAACACCCCGGGCTCTGCACTGCCTGCATATTGCAGCGGCAGCCCGAGACCTGTCAGGAGCAGCCCCTGCAGTGCTGTGTGCACACATGCAGACAGTGGTGGATTATCCAATGGGCCCAAGCCCATTGGGGGCCTCTGGAAAAAATGGGTGCTGCAACAGAAATCCACTGTGGGGTGGCAGAAGTCCAGAGCCCTGGTAAAAGATATGGGATGGGCAGGGAAAGCCCCAGTGCCACAGTCCTGGTTCCCAGGAGAAGCGCCGGGTGGTGGGTGGGAGAAGCCCACCGCCCGGATCCCGGCTGCGGCCCCAGAACTGGAGGAGTTTCGCTCCCGCTGCAGTCCTGGGGCCATGCGGGGGGACAGAGCTTCTTTGGTCTTGGGGCCACAGTGTGTGGGGGGGAAATGGGGTGGGGCTGCAGGTGGAAGGGGCAGAATGTAGGTGGAAGGGATGGGGCGGGGCCCCCCACTTGCTCTGGCCTAGGGCTGGGCATCCAGGCTCCCGGGAGTGAATGGGGGAGACGGGCGCCTCACATGGGGAGCCACAACACCAAGTGTGCTAGGCGGGGAGCCCCCTAAACAAGCCCCGGGAGATGCTGACGGGGGCGCTGAGCCCCATCCCCTCCCAGCGTCAGGCTGCAGGGCTCTGCTGGCGAGTCACAGCCAGGGACCTGTATGAGGAGGCTGGCAGACTAGGCGCTGCGTGGCGATGAGTGAGATGCTGATTTCCCCACAGCCTGGCAGAGCTCAGTGCTCAGAGCCTTCACCCCCGATGTGGGAGACCTCCGCTCAGTTCCTCGCAGCTGCTGGGGGTGAGAGGGGGTTTCTGCTGATCAGGAGGGGCTCGAACCACGGAGCTCCAGGCTGTGCTGAGGCCAGGGTCCCGCCATCTCTCCTGCTGCACCTGTCCCACTCTGGATCCAGGCTGAGAAAGTCGCAGGAGTAGGTGCCTGGCCTCTGCTCCCATCTCAGTGCCTCCCTCGGGCCTGTTACAAGGGGGAGGCTCCCCCTCCCTGCCCCTCGAGCATTTAAATCCAGGCACTTTGGGGGCCGGGGAAGAAAGAAAATGCCCAATGGGCTGTACCCCCCCCCCCCCCACACACACTTGTTTAAAGGCCAGTCAGAGCAAAGACTCCTCCAGCTCCTTCTGGCTCGGGTCAGTGCGAACATCCTCAGGCCGTGGCCAAGCCAGCTTAGGTCCTGCAGGAAGCTGGAGACAGACTCCCGGGCAGGTTCATCCAGGCCACGAACTGGGGGGCTGTTGCCCAGAGCACCTTCCCCAGCAGCCTCTCCATTCCCTGCCCCATTTCACTAGCCGTCATTCACACCCAGCTCCCAGAGCACCCCAGGAGGCTCCCAGGCTCTCGGGGGAGGTGCGGAGCCCAGTGCATGCCCATGGCCTCTGCAGCCAGGCTGGGGACGGGTTAGTGCTTAATTCATTTCAGGGCTTCCCGTCTTGACTGAGTGCCATCCCCCTGCCTTCTGGTCGTTTGACTGGGAGCTGGAGGCCACATTCGGCCTGGCGGATTCAGCTGCTCTACAGATGTGCCCGAAGCCGGCCAGCCGGTGCGTGCAGCAAACATGACACAGCGAGACAGCTGGCAACGTGCTTGTGCCAATTCGTAAAGCCACTCGCTCAGTGCCAAGCCAAGCGGTGGCTCCTCGGGGTCAGGCCCCAGGAAGGGGTATGTTTGCAATGGTGAGAGCTACCTGAACACGCTCGATTCAGCGTGCGGCAGTGTGGGCTGGCTGGGCCCTGGGGAACCGCTGCAAGCTGCGCCCCAGGCCTGGGACAGTTCTGCCGAGCTGTGACCATCGCTATGGCTGGGGCGCAGATGAGCAGCAGCTGATGGCTCCACGGCTGCCAGGAGGGTCACTGGGGCTCCAGCTCTCGCAGCAGCCCTCTCCTGCCATCAGGCCCCGGCCCATCCCTGTCACCCCACTCGCTCTAACGGAGGGTCTGGGACAGCTGGACTGCTCCTTGGCTAACCTGAGCTGGGTTCCCTGACTGGCAGGAGACACCCCGGCTGTCCCAGTGATGAGGGTTGGACTGGGGGATCCCCCTGAGGCTGCTCACCCCCACCCCAGCCTTGTGCTCTTACTGCCCGTCACGGGGACGCCCTCGGGAAGCCCCAGTGGTTTTGCTTCTCGCCCTAGAAAGGGCCCTGCTGCCTCAGGACCCCCACTTGCCCAGGGAGCTAATGGGGAACTCTTGCCCCCCAACGAGATTTCTCACCAATACTGGGGCCACCAAGGAGACCCCTGACACCTGGGGAACTCCCAAGACCCCAGGCATCACTCTAGGGGGCATCCCTCCCCCCCAGAGCAGGGCTAGAAAAGAACTGCCTTGAGCTGCCCTCACTAGCTCCCCAGCTGGAGCAGGGCATGAGGCAGCCTCAGAAGCCCTCACTCCCTCCAGAGCAGGGCTGAGACCAGCCATGGCTGCTGCTCTCCTCACGCATCCCTTGCAGCGCCGGGTCCTTCGAGTGGCCTGGCAGCTCTGCTGGTTGTTCCTGTGGCTGCTGCTGCATCAGCGATCCGGAGTGCCCCCCCTCCGCCCCCCACAGAAACTGCATCAATTGTATCAACCAGCAAACAGGAGCCTGTCACCTGGCCCCAGCTCCACCGCAGCTCCCAGGTAGCGGTCATGAGTGAGGCAGCACCAAGGAAGCAGGGAGAGATAAGCAGCAGCCCCCACTCCCTGAAGATGGAGGGGTGGGGCAGGAAAGGAGAGGGGACATTTGGAAACCGGCCTCAGCTGCCCTCAGCTGAGCTCTCACCCCCTCCCAGCTCTGGGTGTCTCCATGGCTCACGGCCCCATGGAAGCCGCACCCCAGCCAGCAGGACGAGCGTTTACACCTGGCCTTTGCCCTCCCTTGATCCAGGAGTCTGTGGGGACACCAGGTGCAGGGCAGGGGAGAACCAGCCCCAGGTGTGTCCTTCTCTAGGAGCCTGCAAAGGAAAGGAAGTGCTGGGTGAAGCTCAGGCTGGGAGGGGGGTGAGTTTGTGTGGGGAATGTGCCTCTGCCATTGAAGGAGGCCCAGCCCCACTGATTACCCTGAGTGTCGCCCAGTGCATCCTAGAGCAGGGAGGAGCCCTGGTTGTCTGAGGTCGGAGCCCGGAGCTCAGCTACTCCAGCTTATTCAGAGTAGATAGTCAGCCTACCTCCCTGGGTGGGCCCGGTCTGCGCAGTGCGCTGGCAGCCCCGCCGATCAGCATCTCCCCAACCCTCCCTGCACCTCCCGCCTGCTGCAGTCAGCTGTTTCATGGCATGCAGGAGGCTAGGAGGGAGGCGGGAGGATGCAGCATGCTAGAGGGAGGGGGCGGAACTGGGTTGGAAGAGGCGGGGGGGGGGCTGGGGACTTGGGGAAAGGGGTGGAGTGGGGGCAGGGCCTGGGGCAGAGCCTGGGGTCAAGCACCTCCCAGCACTTTGGAAAGTCGGCGCCTGTGGGTGGCATTAGTCTGTCGTTGTGGTAGGGCATTTACATAAATGAGACAAGGCTGTCGTGTAGACACTGATCTAAGCTGCCTTAACATTGACCTGTGTAATGTAGACCAGGCAAGGGTCTACATCTGTACAGCCGGGATCTGTGCTCCCTCCTTCCCTCGATGGTCTCTGGTTAGCTGGGGGCAGTCCCCGCAGCCCCCCAGGGTAGGGAGGCCACACGTCTGGAATTAAACTGGGTGGGCCTCTTTTTGAGAGGTTTGTCCCCTATCCGGGACTGGGACAAAACTGGACGTGCCTTGGCTGGTATCACACAGGGGGCACCACTCTGCCCATTCCTGCCCTTAACAATGGTGGCCCCCCCCCCACCGGCATGAACTCACATGCACTGGGCATGTGAGGTCATGCTGCATGGGCGGGCAGGGTGACATACTCAAAGAGGGTGCCCCTAAAGTTGCCAACTTTCTGATAGCAGAAAATCAAACACCCCTTCCTTGCCCCTGCCTTGCCCCTTCTCCGAGGCCCCACCCTCACTCACTCCATTCCCTCCCTTCGTTGCTCACTCTCCCCCACCCTCACTCACTCTCTCATTTTCACTGGGCTGGGCAGGGGACTGAGGTGTGGGAGGGGGTACAGGGCTCTGGGCTGAGGGTGCGGGCTCCAGGGTGGGGCTGAGGGGTTCAGAGTGCGGGAGGGGGTGCGGGCTCTGAGAGGGAGTTTGGGTGCAGGAGGGGGCTCTGGCCTGGGATGGGGGGTTGTGGCGCAGGAGGGGGCTCTGGGCTGGGACAGGGGGTTGGAGCCAGACTCAGAGGACAGCGGCAGGGCAGTTTCTCTAAGGCCAGCTGGTCAGAGATAAATGAGGAGGCCCTCCTGCTGTGACACAGCAGGGGTTAATTTCCTTTCACTCTTTGCCTCCATCCCTAGGGGAGAGACCTGCTGGAAATTCATTTGCTGATGAATAACTATTTCCTGGGCTATGAGAGGACAAGTCCCTTTGGGGCAGTAGCGGAGGAGCGTGGGTGGGTGGGTGGGTGGGGAGGTACTTTAAAAGGTGCTCCATATCAGTATTGGTCTGGAGGCACCACTGGAGCCTCCGTGCTGCGGGAAGGAGAGCGTTTGTCACTCTTGATGAATGCTCAGAGATTAACCATCGGCTCGGAGGAGAGATTGTGTAAATGCTGCCACCCTGCCTGCACGTGGGGGGATGTTGCTTTTATTATGGGGAATAACAGAGACGTCTCCGCACGGCCCAGGAGCAAAGGCAGCCCCTTGAACTGGGGAATTCAGGCCCAGCCCTGCTCTAGCCTCCTACGGGCAGGAGCAGGGGGAACTCAGGGTTCATTGGTGGCTTGAATTTTGGCTTCAGTAACTGAAACCACTTTGATTTGCTTTCAGCTGTAGTGAGCAACCCTTCATGTTTCATCTTCACTGTATCATGGGACTTGCTCAGGACACTCTTACCTACTCCACCTGTTCAAAACCTGTGAGCTTGATTTTCACATCATAAGATGTTAGAATATAATAAGTTCAGGGTCCTTGTTTTTCACCTCCTGCCTTTGGAGCCTGTTGGGTCATGCTTTTGAGGTTTTCTTCTGCAGCCACCAGGGCTAGATACTTCCTTGTTTAATGAATGAAAGCTGAGATCCCCCTGACTCCGGGAGCTGGGGCTTTAGGAAAAACTCCAAATATCACAAGATTTGCAACAAAATTGTGAGTTGGCAACTCTCGGTGAAGCCAAACGTAGCACAGCCAAGCTAACACCCATAACTGTCATTGGAAAGAAACTCTCAAGGAGTAAAGCTGACAGCTCAGAGGGGTTCCGTCAATTGGCTAGTAAGGGGCTGAGAGGGCCTGGAAGTGTGGGGCTGGGGAGGCGGCATGGCAGATCAGGCACTCATCTGAACACAAATGCTCCAAGGTAGTGCTTCCAGTGATGCTGGCCTCCCCAGACTCTGGAGGAACAGCTGGGAGAGGGGAACGCTGCACCCTGCCAAAAGCTGGCTGGGTGCAGAGACCTGATTGACCACCCAGTGCCATGATACTGCAGCACGATCCTGGGGTGTAAACCAGGGGCTATCGAGTAGGGGTCCAGAGGTGGCATTTTCTCAGTATGGGGCTTTGGTGAGGCCAGGAATGGTTCTGGTGTTCACACTTCGGAAAGGCTGTTGGGAGACTGGAGAGAGTTCAGAGCAGAGCTCTCAGACCAATGGGAGGTCTGGAACCTGCCTCACCGCGAGAGTAGAGCATGTATCCAAGAGCAGGAGAAGAGACAGGTCTGTAAGTACCCACATGTGGAGAAGTTCTCTGAGAGCACAGGCCTCTGTAATGTAACAACCAAGGGCAGAACAAGCTCCAGAGGCTGGAAACCGGAGGCAGAAAAATTCCCAAATAAGGCTGTCAAGGTTCCTTCCCCACTCTGAACTCTAGGGTACAGATGTGGGGACCCGCATGAAAGACCCCCTAAGCTTATTCTTACCAGCTTAGGTTAAAACTTCCCCAAGGCACAGATTCTTTTCTTGCCTTGGGAACTAGCTTAGGTTAAAACCTGCTACACTGCCACCACCAAGCGATTTAACAAAGAAACCAGGAAGAGCCCACTTGGAGACGTCTCCCCCAAATATCCCCCCAAGCCCTACACCCCCTGTCCTGGGGAGGCTTGAGAATAAACAAGATGAGCACAAACCAGCCTTGGATTTTTAAGACCCAAAAAACCCAATCAGATTCTTAAAAATCAGAACTTTATTTGAAGAACAAAAAAAGATAAGAGAACAACTCCATAAGATCAGAATGGAAGATAATCTTACAGGGTAATCCATTCAAAACATAGAGAATCCCTCTAGGCAAAACCTTAAATTACAAAGAGACACAAAAACAGGAATATACATTTCCTCCAGCACAGCGAATTTACAAGCCAAATCAAAGAAAACCTAACACATTTTCTAGTTAGATTACTTACTAACTGTACAGGAGTTGGAGGGCTTGCATCCTTGATCTGTTCCCAACAAAGGTATCACACAGACAGACAAAAGCCTTTTCCCCCCCGCTCCAGATTTGAAAGTATCTTGTCCCCTCATTGGTCATTTTGGGTCAGGTGCCAGTGAGGTTACCTTAGCTTCTTAACCCTTTACAGGCGAAAGGATTTTGCCTCTGGCCAGGAGGGATTTTATAGCACTGTATACGGAAAGGTGGTTACCCTTCCCTTTATATTTATGACAAAGGCACAAAATGTTAACAGTGACGGAAATTAACCATTGGACCAACTCACCTGGGGTCATGGCGTTTTCTCCTCCAGAAGGAGTCGTTAAGCTGAGATGGGACATCTGTCTAAAACACACTCCCTGGCTCAAACGAAAGGGGGGGGGGGCTCAAGGCCGGAATCACTGGGCTATGCAGGAGGTCAGACTAGACAATCTGAATGGTTCCTTCTAGTCTTAAATCTGTTCCGCTAGACAGCCACAGTCCCTGCATCTGCCTGAGGCACGGTGCTTCCCAGAGCTCCCGGGCAGGAATCCTCAGACTGTGTGTTGCTGTCACACCTGAGCCCTGACGGTGCAGGAGATGCAGTGGAATGGTGCGTGTGGATCCCAGGGGAGCGCCAGTCCTACGGGGCCACTCCAGTCATCACGCCAAGGAGCCTGGTTCTTTAGCTCAGGACATGGAGGCTCCTCGACTCAATCCCCCCTGCCAATGAGCCGTCCAGGGGCATGGGGTTACAGCTGCACTTTCCCTATGTCCTCAGCTACTGCACACCCATGTCAATGTCTCAGTGACAGGCAGTGCTGTGTGCTCCTCCCCATGGGGTCAGGGACAGGTGCTGGTGCCAGTGCACTCACATGAAATGTCCGCGCCACTTTGATGAGAGGAGCCGTGGGCCGGGCCGGGACTCTGGAACATTTGGCCGTGGGTTGCAGGGGAAGAGGGAGTCTAGAGAGCTCTGGCTCCATGTGTCTGTGAGCCTGGGGCTGCTGCTATTTCGTGGGACCACAGGCCTGGAATGAGGGTCTCTGGCCAGCACTGGCTGGGACTGAGACAAGGTCCTGGAAAGGTTGTGGCCAAGATCGTGCTGTGTCTGTCACAGGGGGCCTGAAACCAAGACAAACCCTAGAAAACAGAGATGCTCCTGTTCTGGTCTGGGGACCTGGGATCAAGAGCAGATCACACTCCCTCATCCAGTGACACTCACACCTCAGTGGTTCAGGAGTCTAATTAGCGATCAGCACGTTACCCAGAAAAGCCACTGTCCTATGAATTCATTGTGTCAGTTACTATTTATATCTATTCTCACAGCAAAGTGACTGGCCAAGTATTATTATTTTAGCAACTACACTTGGTTAAAAATATAGGAGAAGCATCCTGATTGGTTAATAGCTTAGATTAGTTAATCATTAAATCACACAGAGTTTTACTCCCACGTGCTGCAAAGAGCTGCAGGAGACACAGGAAAGAGCCACTCCTGAGCCTCAGCCTGAGTATTGCTGCCCTAAGCACTGACTCATGCGGCTGAGAGGAGTTGATTCCACTCTCCCTGCCTTATCGCCTAGCACAGGAAAAATGGTCAATGTGATGTTCAGGTTGTGGGTGTAACTGCTCCAAAGTCAGGAGCTGCTACAGTTACCAGAGTCTGCGCAACCTGAACTCGTGCAGGAAGAGGGGTTCTGGCACAGTGGGGCTGCCTCGGGGAGCACACTATCTGGGGCAGGCTGTAGTTTACCTTGAGTTACAGCAGTTAATGCAACAAACATACAAATAAAGAGTTCTGGACAAGATAAACCCTCGAGCTTGGGGGGGGGGGGGGTTAGGCCAATCTCTAGCTATTAGGGGCTAGATTATCCCACATCTGCTTCTGCAGTGCTCCTGAATCATCTCTGAAGCCTCTGGTACTAGCCACTGGCAGAGATGGGATATTGGGCTAGCTGGGTCTCTGGTCTGATCCAGGTTAGTGATTCCCTGTTATACCGTTTCTCAGGTAAGGCAGTAAAACACACATTTCTTTCCAAAACCCCAGGTATGCTCATAGCCTCTTCTAATATTTTTCTCATTCTTCTGTACTTAGACAATTTATATGGTACCTTTTCTTCTCTATAAAGATATACTTGAGTGTTATGCCAATGAAATACATCTTTAAGTCAATACAAATGTTAGGTACTTTAATAATGTTGTCATCATGTTTGTTCTACACATTGAAAGAGGAGATTTATTTCCTTTTGTGTATGATCCACCTGTGAACAGTTTATTTATTACTGCAGGATCTCACAAGCTGTTGCTCCAAAAAATGACCTTTTCACATTCTGTCACCAGTGCAGTGTTTTATGATTTCGTGTTGTACTATGACTCTCATGTAGAGTTTAGGGAGTGGCTATTTTTCATTAAACCAACCCTCAAACATACTTAAAAAAGCCAAATGCTATTTTCACCAAGTTCTGGATGCAATTTTATAAAACTTGGTTAATTTCACAATGCTATTTTGTCTGTATAGATCTGATGCTTTTACTACACAAATTTGAAAGTTTGCAATTTACTTGTTCTTATCAAGTTAGAAATATGTATATCATTGATTGAAATTATATGTGTGTTTTCAGCTGTTAAGTATGATTCATATAGTTACTGGTATATATTTGTAGGGAAGCACCAATGACTGTGATATAGTCACTAAAAGAGGTGATTTGATTGTAAACCCCCACCCCTGAGTGTGTAATGCTGTTGCTTCACATCATTCTGACTATCATCTATGGCAGTGATACTCAAACCTCAGTGGTTCAGGAGCCAAACTAGCAATCAGCAATACCCAGAAGAGCCACAGTCATGTGAATTCCTTGTTTCGTTGTTTCATTTGCTATTTATATCTATTATTCTCACAGCAAAATGACTGACCAAGTATTCTATAATTGGTTAATAACACAGTAGAAGCATCCTGATTGGTTAATAACTTAGGTTGGTTAATCATTAAATCACTTTTTAATATCATGTACTGCAGCAGGAGACACATGAAGGAGCCACTTATGGCTCCTGAGCCTTGGTCTGAGTATGACTGATCTTGGCGGGGTGTGTCCCATAAGTTTACTGGGTACTTTTTGGTGGGTTCTCTTTGGCCTGTCTATACTGAGCAAAGCGTAGGGTCACAAGATGAGGCTCTGGGGTTGCTGAAAAAACTGCTGTGAGATGGCAATGCCCATTTGAGCAGCACTGTACAATAAGATCACGTCATGTAAAGATCATGGGCCAGACCGTCAGCCCCTGAAAGGACCCTCGGTGCTCCCAGCGCAGCATAAAGTGGGCAGGGGATTCCTCCAGCAAATCCTCCCTTGGTGCTCAGCAATATGGGTCTCTGCCTCCTCGGCCCCCACCCACCCAAGGGGGTGCTGGGGATGGGGAGAGGCAAGGAAGAGGTGGAGCACAAGGCACACTAGGGAGCCGTTCTAGCTGGCATGTTACACCAAGCTGGGAGCTGCACGGATTCAGCCCCAGGACTGGGCACGTGGAATGGTGGCTGCAGAGTCCCCCCTGTGTCAGGGACACGTGCACAAGGGGACAAAGTTACAGTCCTGTTATTTTTGCATCCCCTGAGGTCGGGTTACCATATTTGAACATTCAAAAAAGAGGACACTCCACCGGAGGGGTGGAAGGGGGGATTTGCTTCCACCCCCCTGCCCATAGCCCCGCCCCAACTCCGCCCCCTCCCTGCCCCACTGGATCCCACCTGCTGCTGGCTACCTCGCCGCTCGCCCGCCTCTGGCTCGCTGCTCACCTCGTCACCCTCCCCACCTGCTACGTGCCTCCTTACCACGCGCCTGCCAGCCAGCCAGGTACTGGCTTCCTCGCTGCTCGCCTCTTCACCTCGCCCCGCTCGCCTACTGTCACAGGTCATAGAATCATAGAATATCAGGGTTGGAAGGGACCTCAGGAGGTCATCTAGTCCAACCCCCTGCTCAAAGCAGGACCAATCCCCAACTAAATCATCCCAGCCAGGGCTTTGTCAAGCCTGACCTTAAAAACCTCAAAGGAAGGAGATTCCACAACCTCCTTAGGTAAAGCATTCCAGTGTTTTACCACCCTCCTAGTGAAAAAGTTTTTCCTAATATCCAACCTAAACCTCCCCCACTGCAACTTGAGACCATTACTCCTCATTCTGTCATCTGCCACCACTGAGAACAGTCTAGATTCACCCTTTTTGGAACCCCCTTTCAGGTAGTTGAAAGTAGCTATCAAATTCCCCCTCATTCATCCCTTTTGCAGACTAAAAATCCTAGTTCCCTCGGCCTCTCCTCATATGTCATGTGCTCCAGCCCCCTAATAATTTTTGTTGCCCTCCGCTGGATATTTTCCAATTTTTTCACATCCTTCTTGTAGTGTGGGGCCCAAAACTGGATGCAATACTCCAGATGTGGCCTCACCAGTGCTGAATAGAGGAGAATAATCACTTCCCTCGATCTGCTGGCAATGCCCCTACTTATACAGCCTAAAATGCTGTTAGCCTTCTTCGCAACAAGGGCACACTGTTGACTCATATCCAGCTTCTCATGCACTGTAACACATAGGTCCTTTTCTGCAGAACTGCTGCCGAGCCATTCAATCCCTAGTCTGTAGTGATGCATGGGATTCTTCCCTCCTAAGTGCAGGCCTCTGCAGTTGACCTTGTTGAACCGCATGAGATTTCTTTTGGCCCAATCCTTCAATTTGTCTAGGTCCCTCTGTATCCTATCCCTACCCCACAGCGTATCTACTTCTCCTCCCAGTTTAGTATCATCTGCAAACTTGCTGAGGGTGCAATCCACGCCATCCTTTGGATCATTAATGAAGATATTGAACAAAACTGGCCCCAGGACTGATCCTTGGGGCACTCCGCTTGATACCGGCTGCCAACTAGACATGGGGCCATTGATCACTACCCTCTGGCTCCTAGGATCAGGGGCAGCTGAGGGGTCTCCACATGCTGCACCCACCACAAGCACGAGCTCCGTGCTCCCATTGGCCAGAAAAAGCTCCGATGGGAGCTGCCAGAGCCACAGAGTGGTGCTTGCAGGCACTGGCAGTGTGTAGAGAGCCCTCTGCCACCCCCACACCCAACCCAACCCTACCCTAAGAGCCAGAGGGACCTGCTGGGGGGCGAGGTGGGGACTCCCAGGGGTGCTTACCTGGGGCGGCTCCCGGGAAGCATCCGGCAGGTCCCTCTGGCTCCTCCTAGGGTCAGGTCGGGTTGGGTCCGGGGGTGAGGGGAGGGCTCTCTGCCCGCTGCTGGTGCATGCAAGCCCCGCCCCCGCAGCTCTGATTGGGCAGGAGGGAGCTGGTGCAGCACGTGGAGACCCCGTCCGCCTCTGTGCCCAGGGGCCACCCACACTGCAGGCTCCTGCTGGCGGGCGGGCGCCAGGAGCTGCCCCAGGAAGTGCCACCAGCCCTGGGATTTTGGTGCGCGCGGTGAGGTGAGTGGTCCCCAATATCGGGACAAAGGGTGTCCCGACCAATGTGGCAAAATCCCAGATGTTTTAGATATTTAAAAATTCCTCCTGGACGGCAATTTAAGAACTAAAAAGCTGGACCTGTCCAAAAAAATATGGACGCATGGTAACCCCCCCT
Source organism: Dermochelys coriacea (assembly GCF_009764565.3). Taxonomy (NCBI): domain Eukaryota; kingdom Metazoa; phylum Chordata; order Testudines; family Dermochelyidae; genus Dermochelys; species Dermochelys coriacea. The sequence goes on from NC_050092.1 coordinate 2,387,484, forward strand.
GAGGTAGCACATGTTGGCCCGGCCTCCACCTCTCCTGCTAGTGGCTAGAGCACAGACAGAGATTTGGAGCCTGTTACAGGTGGGGAGCTGACAGCCCTGCTTCTGAAGCAATAGCAGCTCAGGCTCTTGGAGGTTCAGGGGTGGCTGCACAAGCTCCTCAGTGTTCATGCTGATGCAGCAATTGGAAACGCCCCCTTTGAAAGGGCCCCAGAGTCCCTAGACTGGGGGAGGTTGCCGGGGTCTCTCCTCCTGCAGTCTGCCAGCTCTGTAAGGGAAAAGCTCATACTGTCCATGGAGTTTTGAACCCTGATGGGCCTTGCAGGCCTTCCGGGCCTGAGCTGGGCTTCCCAGAACCTTGGACTCTCCTGTGACCATCTGCATCCCCAGAGGGCCTGTTTCTGAGCTGCCACTCCAGGTGTCCTGACACCTGCTCAGTACCTGCTAAGCATCAGAGCTCAAAGCTGTATTGACATGCACAGAACTGGTTCACAAAGGTCCTGGTGCCCTGGTGCCTAGTGGAATCCGCAGCCCCCAGGCTCCCTGTAGGATGCCTGAGGAGAGTCAGAGCATAAGAACAGGATGCTGCGAAGCCAGCATGCTGTGCAGGGAGCTGCCTAAGCTAGCCAGTGGGCAATGCTGAGGAAAGGGATGAGGCTTGGGGCCCAAATCCTCCAAGGGCCCTAGACACCAAACTCCCCTTGATCTGGCCTATTGGAGCCTCAGTGACAGGCTGGAGGGAGATGCCTCCCTCTGCTTGGGATGCTCAGCCATGACCCATCTCCTGAGGTTTGGCACCTCAGTGGGTCGGCACTTTCCAGGGGAGAGACTCCCCAAGAGCACCCTGATAGGGCCATTCATCCGGCTGTGCAGGGCCTCGCTTTGAATTCTGGCTGCCAGACTGAGATAAGAGATGTGTGCCGAGATCTCCTACAGTCCAGATGAGAGACCTGAGCCTGGGAAGACCTCGGTGGATCCCTCTTGAACTCTTCTGCAAAAGCTGCTCCATTTTGTATCACTCATTAAATAGTTGCTAGCAGTGCTTAATTTGTGCCAGGGCTGAGGCCTGGCACCTCTGGGCTTGGCAGTTCATGGCCCTCGCACCTCTGGGCTTGCCACATCAGTTATGAATGTAAAAAAATTGCTTGGGCCCCAGCACCTCTTTCCTTACAATTAAGCCCTGGTCACTGAATGAGAAAGAACGAGCCACATGTTGACACTGTAGGCCAGTGGCTGGGGCATTCGCTGTGGGACGTGGTTACCTAGGGAGGTGGTGGAATCTCCTTCCTTAGAGGTTTTTAAGGTCAGGCTTGACAAAGCCCTGGCTGGGATGATTTAGTTGGGGATTGGTCCTGCTTTGAGCAGGGGGTTGGACTAGATGACCTCCTGAGGTCCCTTCCAACCCTGATATTCTATGATCATGGGCAAATGATCAGGAACAGTCAACATGGATTCACCAAGGGCAAGTCATGCCTGACTAATCTGATTGCCTTCTATGATGAGATAACTGGCTCTGTGGATATGGGGAAGGTGATGGATGTGATATATCTTGACTTTAGCAAAGCTTTTAGCAAAGCTTTTTGGTCTCCCACAGTATTCTTTCCAGCAAGTTAAAGATTTATGGATTGGATGAATGGACTATAAGGTGGAAAGAAAGCTGGCTTGATTGTCGGGCTTAACGGGTGATGATCAATGGCTCAATGTCTAGTTGGCAGCCGGTATTAAGCGGAGTGCCCCAGAGGTTGGTCCTGGGGCCGATTTTGTTCAACATCTTTATCAATGATCTGGATGATGGGATTAATTGCACCCTCAGCAAGTTCGCAGATGACACTAAGCTGGGGGGAGAGGTAGATATGCTGGAAGGTAGGGATAGGGTCCAGCGTGACCTCGACAAATTGGAGGATTGGGCCAAAAGAAATCTGATGAGGTTCAACAAGGACAAGCGCAGAGTCCTGCACTTAGGACAGAAGAATCCCATGCACTGCTACAGGCTGGGGACCAACTGGCTAAGCAGCAGTTCTGCAGAAAAGGACCTGGGGATTACAATGGATGAGAAATTGGATATGAGTCAACAGTGTGCCCTTGTTGCCAAGAAGGCCAATGGCACACTGGGCTGTATTAGTAGGAGCATTGCCAGCAGATTGAGGGAAGTGATTATTCCCCTCTATTCACCACACCTGGAGTACTGAGTCCAGTTTTGGGCCCCACACTACAAGAAGGATGTGGAAAAATTGGAAAGAGTCCAGCAGAGGGCAACAAAAATGATTAGGGGGCTGGAGCACATGACTTACGAGGAGAGGCTGAGGGAACTGGGATTGTTTAGTCTGCGGAAGAGAAGAGTGAGGGGGGATTTGATAGCTGCTTTCAACTACCTGAAAGGGGGTTCCAAAGAGGATGGATCTAGACTGTTCTCAGTGGTAGCGGATGACAGAACAAGAAGCAATGGTCTCAAGTTGCAGTGGGGGAGGTTTAGGTTGGATATTAGGAAAACCTTTTTCACTAGGAGGGTGGTTAATCACTGGAATGCGTTACCTAGATAGGTGGTGGAATCTCCTTCCTTTGAGGTTTTTAAGGTTAGGCTTGACAAAACTCTGGTTGGGATGAGTTAGTTGGGAATTGGTCCTGCTTTGAGCAGGGGGTTGGACTAGATGATCTCCCGAGGTCCCTTCCAACCCTGATATTCTATGATTCTGTGATGCAGATTCCTGCTGCTTTACCAACAGGTATTTATGACTGGTTATTGCAGGCGAATGCCCTGGAACATTAGTTCCTGCGGGGAAAGTTGGGTTCTGGGGCTGGCTGGGAGCTGGCGAAGTCAGTGCAGTGTCTGCCCACTCCCTTGGAGCCATTTCCATCCCCCCCTGCTGACTCTCAGCCTTCGCTCCCCAGATGTAGGGGCATCACTGAGACTCTGGGCAGATAGGGAGGAGGTAGGTGGGCTTGTTAGAGGGCCTCTCCCTAGATGCTGCCTCTCAGCTCCGAGGGGGTTACTGAACTTTGCAGCTGTGTCATAGACCTCAACACCCATGGGCTGCCTTTGTGCAACCTTCCTAAGCAAGGCATGGTGTGTGCTGCACAGTGACTGTGTCGGAAGACAGGCTAGCTATCTACCAGAGCTGTGTGTTTGGTGCAGGCCAGATTGTTACCGAGCCCAGGAACAAATGTGCATCGGATCCTTCTTATGGTGGTGCCCAGTGGTGCTGCATTGTAGCCAATGGCACCCTCCCAAGGGGTCACTGGAATGGCTTTGGGGACCAGTGGGTGGAGAGGAGTGTACAATATGCTCACAGAGAGCATTAGAGGAGGCCCACCTGTGACTGAAGGATGTGTGGTCCAATGGCTAGGGCACATGCCTGGGACTTGAGAGGTTCCAGTTCAGTTCTCTGCTTTGCCATGCATGTGACTTGCAGCTAATCACGTAGATCCAGATTGGCGAAGGTGTCCCAGTGCCTAACCTGTAGGCACCTACAGGCATGCTGCGATTCTCAGTGCTGGGCTAGGCACCTCGGCTCCCCAGACAATGAATGGGGCCAGACAGGTGTCCTGGCATTTACAAATGTACCAGGAAAAGTGCTGCCTCAGCCAGCCAATGGGAGATGCTGAGGAGACGGGCGGTGTGCTAAGCCCTGCCTCTCTGGCAGAGATAAGTGCCTAGCTCCACTAGCTTGGCCAGGTGCCTTTGGCTCCTAAAGTGTTTCCTGTGAGAAAGAGCTAGGCAGGTGCCTCCCTTCTCACAAAATGGCTGTTGGGGGGGCTGCCCATATTGTATCTTTTAGCCCAATGGTCAGAGCACGCACCTGCAATGTGGGAGACCCAGGTTCAATTCCCCCCCACCCCATCTGGGGGCAGAATTTGAACAGACTGTTTCCACCTCCCAGGTGAGTGCTCTAACCACTGAGCTATGGGACATTCTGAGGTGGTGGAGTCCCTCAGTCTCTCTTGGTGAAGCTGTTCCACTGCGGATAAACAGTTGGTCATTGGGCCAAAGAAAGAGAGGTAGGGCTGGTTCACCCATGGCAGCAATTCCGTGGGAGGGAAGAGAGCAGGAGGCAGGGAAGGTGTTGAAGGCAGAAGCAGGGTGGGAGACAGAGGGCACTGGGGAAGAGCAGAGAGAAGGGTTGCTGACTCTCTCATGGTCACTGGATCTGCCACTTTGCACCACTGTTTGCAGTACCTTGTGCCCTCCTTGACGCTCAAGGCCAGGGCTGGATGCACAGAGGCAGCACCCTGCAGCCAGAACTAGCTCTGGTTGGCAGTTCCCATCGGCCTCTGCCAGGCTCCCTGCTTTCTCTGCTAGCCCTGACTCCCTTGCTCTTCCTGCTGGGTGGGGGGGGGCAGCCATGGGGCTGAGGAAACCCCCCACAGCCACAGCAGCAGCTCCCCTTTGTGTCCCCATAAAGTGATCAGATTATCAACAGGAAAAAATGGGGCATGTGTCAGTTGGGAGATGAGTGGGTGGGGAAAGAGGATGAATGGCGAAATGGAGCATTAAACTATATTATAGAGTTTAGCCACTAACCAGCTCTGTGTGTAACATACCTTATTTAAACTAACCTCAGCCATACATGGCAGAGCATTAAAGGATCTTTTGATGAATATATCTGGTGTGTATCTTGCTCAGAAGCAAGCTCTGTAGCCTGTTGATATCTGGTACAGGTGCATGATATGGTGTCAGAAATAAACTAGTGCCAGAGGAGAACAGAAACAGAAGGAAAACAGGAAAAAGGTTGAAGACAGCAGTAACAAAGCAAAAAAGATTGGAGGATCTCATCAACATGCCACTCTTCGGTGCCCAGAGACCTTCAGTTTTGACAACCCTTCACAATGGACAGACTTGGAAGTGTATTTTGCAAGATTTTGAATTGCAATCAAACATCACAAAGAAACAGGAGATATTCAGGTATCTTCTTATGCTCTGGGAAAGCAAGCAGAGCATATCTTTAAATCCTTTGACTTTACTGAAGACAGTCACAAAGCTGACTATGAAAGAGTTCTGACTATGTCTGATGCATATATTATACCTCTGAGAAATGTGGTTTATGAAAGAGCAGGTTTCCAACAAAGAAGTCAACAACCAGGGGGAAATGTTGAATGTTTTTATAAGAGCTCTGCATGCACTGGCTGAAAACTATGATTTTGGAATGCAAAACATGAAAATGTCAGAGTCGGGCTGGTTATTGGATTTCAGATAAAAACCTTTCACAGCAGCTACAACTGAGAGACATTTAGTCCTAGCCACAGCTATCCAGATAGCAAAGCAGTCTGAACTAATCAAACAACAGAACAGAAGGCAGGAATGCCTTGAAAAACCTGAAACTAGCTTGGAAGCTATAAACAGACACCTGAGTATTAAAAACAACGAGGAGTCCTTGTGCATCTTAGAGACTAACAAATTTGTTTGGGCATAAGCTTTCATGAGCTAGAACCTATTTCATCAGATGCATGGAGTGGAAAATACAGGAGCAGGTATATATACATGAACAGATGTGAATTGCCTTCCCAAGTCATTATCATAAAACCCCTGAGGCAAGGAGAAAGAACTCCCAGGCCAAGAGGGACAAATTCCCGCCTACATGCACAGGTTGTGGAAAAAGTCATATCCCAAGACATGGTGCATGTCCAGCCAGAGGCATATGATGTAATAAATACACGAAATATGGACATTTTTCAGCTGTTTGTTTCTCAGTCAGGGAGTTGACTCATATTACAGACAATCAAAAGCCATAGTTTCTGGGATCTATCACCCGTAATGATGCAGAGTTTGCCTGGCACATGAATCTGAATATGCATTGAAAGTCTTTTGACTCTAAAATTGACTCAGGAGCTGACATCACAGTTCTCGCAGAAGGGATTTAAAATCACCTTCAATCCTTCGCATAGCTGAAGTCACCTGACACAGACTGACTAGCCCTGGAGGTATCCTGAACTGCACAGGCCAGTTCACCACAGAGACAAGTTACAAAGACAAAAGCTTTGCATTCAGAGTGCATGTGATCAAAGGATCAGCTGCACCATGGCAGCCATGATGGGCTTAGTGAGAAAGGTGGAAGAACTCGATGGGGGAGTTGATGATATTGGAATTTTGAAAGGAGGTGCAAGAAATTCAGGGGACAGGCTGCAGGAGGGAGTTCAGGGAATGCAGGGGGCAAAAAGCAGTCTGGGGGTGCCGGGTATGGACCTTGGCACAGAAAGAGATGTGATGGGTAAGAGGCTGTTAGGGGAATGGGAGGGAAATGTGGAGGCAAGTGCTGGTGTGGCGGGGAGCACAGAGAGCGTGGGTGGGGCAGCTGCCTGCCCAGCCTAAGCAGGGAGAGGGGTAGAAGGGACCTCCCCCAGAACAGAATAGGGGTGAGACAAGTCCCCTCTGAGCAGTGAACGGAGGCTGTGTGTGTGTCTGAGGTTGGACTCCATCCAGCACAAACTGGAGGTGGATGGTACCCCACAGAGATGAAAGACCATGTGGTCCAGCATTGTGTTAAATTTCACTGCCACACTGCTCCCTGTGCCAGGCAAGTGGCACATAGGCAAATAGGAGGGAGCCTATTTATAATGAATAAGGAATTGGCGAGTGCATCTTAACTCCGGGTAATTGATATTCCGCTCAGGGCGACCTCTGCGCTGACATGTGCCCTTCATCAGGAGACCTCCTGGTGCTCACTGCACAGAACACAACAATTCATGTTTCACAACAGCCCAGCCACCACTAGTGGCAATTTCTAATTGGCTGCAGTGCCCAAAGGTTCTGCTTTAGGAGAGCTCAGGCCTTAATTATGGCAAATTAACGTTCATTAAGTATTTACAAAATGCTAATTCTCACAAGCAAAAATACTCCATGGACTGGAAGGTGCAAGGTGTAGAATCTCCATCCTTGGAGGTTTTTAAGGCCCCGCTGGAGATAGCCCTGGCTGGGATGATTTAGGTGGTGTTGGTCCTGCTTTGAGCAGGGGATTGTACTAGATGATCTCCTGAGGTCTCTTCCGACCCTAATCTTCTATGATTCTATGGGGTGAAGTGACTCCTCAGTCCCTCTGGTGGCAAGTCACTTTGGGTGAAGGCCTGATGGATCCCCAAGGCAAACCACTCGCTATTCAGGGTAAGTCATCTCTGGCCTGAGTGACTCAGCTGGGTGCAGAAAGAGTGGCAGCTCCTCCAGAAGAGGAGAGGAGAGGCAGGAGATCTCCTCTGAGCCAATTAGGGACCAGCCTGCAGCCAGAGAACACCTGCTGGGAGATGGCCCTGATGCCAGATAGCCTTCCTGGCTCCCATGTCCCTCCTAGAGAGGGCGCCACCCAACCTTGTGGTGCAGGGCTACTGCTACGCCCGTCTACACTGGGATTTTCAAAGCAGCCTAAGGAATTAGGTGTCCAGTTCATGTCCAGAAGAATGGGGTGGAAGGCAGTATAAATGAACCCGGTAGGGGAGTTGGTGCTGTGGTGTATGGAGTTAATGGAGCCATGATTGTACCTTTGCCAGGTGTAAGGCAGGAGTTCTCTGCTTCCTCTCTAACTGAGATACATTTAATGCCCGTGGTTCTGAACACAGAGAACGCGTTGGGGGTTTTGTGGGTGGTTGGGTTAGCTCTTCTATGTGCAAAGCCAATGAGTAAATTCTTTGGATTCCAGGGTCCATGTGTGGGATGTGTAATGGCTCGATGGGTTATTTTTGTTGTTCTTTGGAAGCCAGGCCTGGTGCTTCCAGCAGGGCAAAGGGGACATTTGCCCCCTCAAATGACTTCAAGGGACCCCAAATTATAGTCAAAAAGGCCCAAATTTGTATGCAGTTATTAAGTGCTGCTGTTCCACTGCTTAACACACTGGAGAGTCTTCATCCTTCATAGAAAATGATAAGTCACAACCAACTACTGACATGGTGGTGCAATTTGACTTTTTAAAACTCTTATAGGGTTGCCAACGGCCCTGGTTTTGCTGGGAGTCTCCCGGAATCAGGCCCTATTGCCCGAAGGTTACTGAAGCCAAAATCTGGGTGATTTTAGGGGCTGAAAGTCTGGTAGTGCAGTTTTCAGAGTAGCAGCCGTATTAGTCTGTATTCGCAAAAAGAAAAGGAGTACTTGTGGCACCTTAGAGACTAACAAATTTATTTGAGCATAAGCTTTCGTGAGCTACAGCTCACTTCCGATGAAGTGAGCTGTAGCTCACGAAAGCTTATGCTCAAATAAATTTGTTAGTCTCTAAGGTGCCACAAGTACTCCTTTTCTTTTGGCAGTGCAGTGGGGCTAATGCAGGCTCCCTGCCTTCCCTGGCCTTGTGCCATTCCCAGAAGTGGCTGGCACGTCCCTGCAGCCCCTGGGGGTGGGGGGCAGGCAGTTCCACACGCTGCCTCCGCCCCCAGTGTTGACTCCGCAGCTCCCATTGGCCAGGAACTTTGGCCAATGGGAGTTGCAGGGGTGGTGCTTGCAGGTGCAGGCAGTGTGCAGAGGCATCTGCCCCCTCCAGGGGCTGCAGGGACATGCCAGCCACTTCTGGGAGTGGTGCAGGGACAGGGCAGGCAGGGAGCCTGCATTAGCCCCACTGCGCCGCTGACTGGTAGCCGCCTGCAGTAAGCACCTCCCGGCCGGAGCCTGCACCTCTCACCCCCTCATGCACCCCAACCCCGTATCCCAGCCCAGAGCCCCCTCCTGCACCCAAACTCCCTCCCAGAGCTTGTACCCTGCACCCCCTCCTGCACCCCAATCCCCTGCCCCAGGCTCAGCCCAGAGCCCCATCCCACATCCCGCATATCTGGCTTAAAGCTGGTTACAGCATTACTGCCGTGTCCCTGCACCTCAGAGAACAATAGACAAAGGGAAAGTTTCCTTCCCAATTTTAAAAAGTTCTACCTTCTCATTGGCTCCTTTGGTCAGGTGCCCACTTTTTTTTTTCTTTACCTGGGGAACTTTTTAACCCTCTATTGGTAAAGCAAGTAGAGAACAGCTACCAAGAGGGATTTTACAGCTAACTGGCTGGCTGGGTGTCCATGAAAGGGAGCTACCCCTCCCCCCTTTATTTATCACAGGACCTTTGAGTTCAAGCTGCAGTGCTGGGGTGGGAGCCTGGAGGGGTGATTTGTGTTGTTGTTCCACCTCTGCCAAACCCAAGCCCTTAGTCCGACTCCTCACCCTGCTGCTCTCTGCAGAGGATCCTGATTCATGGTCCTCTCATCTCCACGCAGCTTTCTGTCAATGCTTCTGCAATGAGCCATGGCCACTGACACCAACAGACATGGCAAGCACCAGCAGGCGTGAACCTGGGGTCTTCCACTCTGGAACAATGAGCCTCTGTCATTTCAGCTAAGCCAGCCCTTGAGTGACTCATTGTAGCAACTATACAGCCTGCTACTGACAGATGCGCTTCCAGTAGCTCAAGTGCTTGTGGCAGTGTTCTGGTGTGGAAGGTCCTGGGCTGATGGGATATCTGTGGATACAGCTGTAGCTTGTTAGTGGGGAATCAAACCAGAGGCCTTGAGGGCCAGGACCTAGGTCTGTACCACATCAGCAGCAGGAGAACTCCTGGTCAGCCCATGATGCTGGCCCCCACTGCCCACTTCTTACACTTTTAACCAAGACTTTTGCCCAGCCTGCCCCTTACACAAGGGAGAAACTCCCATAAACATCCATGAACCCACCTCACCGTCCTTCAAAACTCTCCTTTGCTGTGATGCCTATAAAACACTTGAAGAAAAGGAGTACTTGTGGCACCTTAGAGACGAACAAATTTATTAGAGCATAAGCTTTCGTGAGCTACAGCTCACTTCATCGGATGCATTTGGTGGAAAAAACAGAGGGGAGATTGATATACACACACAGAGAACATGAAACAATGGGTTTATCATACACACTGTAAGGAGAGTGATCACTTAAGATAAGCCATCACCAGCAGCGGGGGGGGGGGGGGGGGGAGGAGGAGGAAAACCTTTCATGGTGACAAGCAAGGTAGGCTATTTCCAGCAGTTAACAAGAATATCTGAGGAACAGTGGGGGTGGGGTAGGGGGGTGGGTGGGAGAAATAACATGGGGAAATAGTTTTACTTTATAAAACACTTGGCAACACTTGTGCTGTTGCTGTGCAAAGACCACAGACCATCCTACCAATCAGCATTGCCTCACTGTTTCCTCCTCCTCCCCGTCTGTCTGTATCCATCTGGTGTCTCTTGTCTAATACTCAGATTGGAAACTCCTTGGGGCAGGGACCATCTTTGGTTCTGTGTTTGTACAGTGCCTAGCACAATGGAGTCTGGTCTATGACCGGGGCTCTGGGGGGCTACGTAATGATAAATAATCAATAACTGGCAGGCAAAGCATGGCTCGGTCAGTAATATCAGCTAGACACAATGCCCCAAGGACAGTGGTTAGGACACGAATCTACCCTGCATGACCTTGGGTGAGTCATTCATTGTCACTGAGCCCCAGTTCTCATCTGTCTGACGAGGACAGTATCACTGCCCTACCTGATGGGGAGGAGCTTCGGTGTTGTAGTAATGGGGACCAGTTAAGTCCCAGAGCCAGAATAAAACACTTCACTATAATAAATAGTGACTAAATAAAGCGACTCCAGGGCAAAGTCAATTGCCAGGGTAACAAGGCAGCTTCATGAGGCACTATTAGATATACCCAGGTTTGGCTGGTGTTGCGTTTCACTCCTAGAGCGGGCGAGTTGTAACATTTAAATCAAATAACAACTTGACTTTAAGTCTGTATATATTGATCAATTTGATAAAAAAGAATATGCCGGCTGTATTTTGTAGCATTTGGGAATTGTTGGTAGGCTGTACCTCACTTGTCTGGGCTGATGAGCTGTCCCAGAGGTAAAAAAGTCAAAAAGCTGTGGCCGATGATGCTGAGGGATAGCTGGCTTCGGGGTTACCTGTGGGCCCACATTATTTGTTGTGTGCTAGTAATTGGGCAATACCTGTTATTTGTAAACACCTTTCTGAATGGTTTCAAAGTAGCAGCCGTGTTAGTCTGTATTCACAAAAAGAAAAGGAGGACTTGTGGCACCTTAGAAACTAAAAAATTTATTTGAGCATAAGCTTTCGTGAGCTACAGCTGATGCAGCCAATGAAGTGAGCTGTAGCTCACGAAAGCTTATGCTCAAATAAATTTGTTAGTTTCTAAGGTGCCACAAGTACTCCTTACCTTTCTGAATGTTTCCCCAAAGCTTCACAAATTTTAGACAAATTATTATTGACCCAATAATCCCATTGGAAAGTGTGTTCTTCAGTGTTTGTTTTTCTCCTCTTTAAAAAGTTCCAGTCATTCAATTAGGGTATTAGAAATAAAACCACGTGACTTTGGTGACCAGTCACACCCCAGGAATAGCAAACAGTCACCACAGACTGCAAATGGGATACATTTTTTTCACCAGTGGTAGGTCAGATACTTTGAGTAACCAATCTGGTAAAGGAAACTGGGATCAGTGCCAGCAGGGGTCACTCAGAGGACAAAAGGGCGAAATTCATCATGGATGTTATTGGCAACCCTAATTTGGCCAGCTCTGTTCCTGAATGTACCCAGTCTCTCTAACGTGTCTTTGAGATGATTTTGGATTTGCAGATCCTGCATGTGATCGCATGGGGAGCTCAGACTTGGCAGTGCGATTGCACAACTAGGCTGTCTACGTGCTATGGGAGAATGTTAGTGGGACAGGCGATGTCTCAAATCTTATTTCTTTGCAAGAAGCCATTTATCAGCAGCTGATTTTCATGGAAGGATGTTGAGAATTTATTCTAGTACAAATGTCATGCTTTGTTACTCCAAAACGAATGGGCTCATCATCTGTGCCCTTGCTGCCTTTGAGCCTCTTGAGTCAGATGCTCTAGCCAAGGTCCTGAGCTCCTTACTCAGACAGAGCTGCCACTGACCTCAGCAAGAGATTTGGCTGGGAAAGGGCTGAGGGATCACGACTGCTTATTTTCATTGGTTGAGAACAATGAACATTGCTTCCCAGCAGCACCATGTCACTGGATGGGGAGGGCAAGGACCAGAGACACCATGCTTTGATACAGCCTCCATGTGGGACCTCACAGGGGAGACTTCAGGGGTGGGATGGGGCTGGGCCCAGGGATAGAGCTAGCATAGTGAATGGGTCAGCACCTCCGCAGCCCCAGTGGCCTAAGCCAGAGCTAGTGGCTGCACAGTGGACCAGTGGAACTGGGCATGGGCAGGTTGCTGGGTGGGTGGATGGCAAGTTGCTGGTAGCAGAGTGATCCATGCAGCTACCCTATGAATGAACTGCAACATCCAAAGGCCACAGCCATCCTGCAGGTTCTGCCCTGTTTTCAGTAGTATGTCCACAGTCAGGGCTAGCAGCCTGCAGTCCATCCATCCCCATCTGCCTCCTCCCACGGGACTGCAGGCTGTCTTACAGGGCTGTCTTGTGTGCACCACTCCTTCTCCCCATGAGTCTGGGGGCAGGAATTATCCAGAACCATAAGGCAGCAGAGCTTAGGGGCAGAGATGCCTTGGAATCCCTGGCAGGGTAACTAGGACACTACTGGGGTCAGGACTCCTGTGCTAGGGACTGTGGTGTGTCAGCCCTTGGGTTGATCCAGTGATCTAGCAGGAGTGCTGCCTGCTCCTGCTGCCCTGTAGGGGCTGGAGGGGGCTGGCCAATGCAGGGAGCCCTCACCAGACCCTGCTGGTGTGGAGTGGTCAGCTAGTACCCTCTGCAGATTGTGGGGAGTGACTGTTACGGTTGCAGGGTAACTTCACCTGTATCCCCACTGCTGAGGTCCAGGAGGGTCCAATGTTGTCTTGGGTCTCCTGCCATCACATGGCTTTGAGCAGAGACCCTTGTCTCACTGCCTTCTAACTGGGGTTTTAAGTCTGTCCCGCTCCCTGCCTTATGTTGTGATATCCCCAAAAAGCCAGTCCAGTGAAAGGCAGCACCTGTGCTTTGCTTTCTCGCCAATGGCTATGAACAGGTATTGCCAGCAGGTACAAATTACCACCCAGCTCTCTCTAAGCAAGCACATTTATTCTTTAGGTAAAAGCTTTACATAGAAAACATATAAATACAATAGACATTCCCTTACACATGCTAAAAGATTAAGAGGTCACCCATCAGTCTTATGAGGCCCTGGTAGACCAAAGTCTTCCCAACAGTTCTGCAAGGGTTGGAAAGGTCCTGTCCATTGCTGGATCAGACGAAAAACCCCAAGACAGTTTAAATGCAGACTTTTAAAGCCAGAATCCCTTTTGTTGTTTTCCTAGTCCCTGCAACACAGTTTGAATCAGTATATGGGAACATCCCCAGTGGGAGATACTTCTCTGGAGGTGGTACAACATGAATGGTTCCTGGAGGAGCTGTGGTGTCCCTCCCCCATGGAGTAGAACACAATCACACATACAATCCCTGTCCCACAGTGATACATAACATACTATAATATGCTCCCCCAAGATACTGTGTGTGGTAGCAATGCCTTCCAGCATGATTAAGGGGGTTACTGCCCCTTGGAAGGTGTGGGGAGGCTGCTGATCTTCTGGAGGAGAAGAGTCCCCTGGACTTAGACCATGAGCTGAAATGCTGGTGCCAGCTCTGCAGCAGGAGAAGAGGTTTTCGAGGTGCTGGTATGGACATCCATAGGTCAGTTGCACAAACACCCACACTGAGTCCAAAGTGTGCGAGTGACTCTGTGGCTACATCTCCCAGACAGCTGGTCTCAGCCAAAGGGCTTTGGAGCCAAAGTCCAGCTCAGTCACTGTGCTCTGGTTTGGGGGAGTGACCAGCACAGGGTTCTTCTCTGTCTGGGTCAGTCCCTCATTCCGTTCTGTTATTCGATGATGACGGTGATTTAGGAGAGTAGGGTGTCATGTTGTCTGGAGTGGCTCATGACTGTGAGTGCTGACCTCACGGCAGACTGTCAGAAAACAGGGCAGACACCTCAAGCTGGCGGTGTGTTCTATAATTAGATTTCACCAAGTCAGTAACAAATGTGAACTCCTGGTCTCTATCCCAGTCTTACTATGAAGTCACAGACAGTTCCCTTAGGCCCTCCAGCCTATCCTACCACCAAGGCAAACTGAACTTTGTGATAAAAGATGACTCAAATCTCAAATCACACCCCATCAGGTTGCTCCCAGTTCCAAGGGACCAGCGGCTTACCCCAGATCAGTTAGTACTCCAGACCTTACACCAAAGGCAGCCAATGCTATAGTAAACTAACTACAGGTTTATTAGCTGAGAAAAAGGAATGAGAGTTATTGAGCGGTCAAAGCAGGTAAAATATAATAACATGTGCCTCACAGTTTGTAAGTCCAAATGGTGGCAGTGATGTGATAAACTGCCATTTCCCAGGAGTTTTTTCAGGGTACCCAGAGTGTTTCTGGGGTTCTCCACTTTGCATCTGGTATTCTTCCCTGTAAGGGTCCAAACAGTCCAGAGATGATGGATCTTTTTTGAATCCATACTTATAGCTCCTTTACACAGAAAGCTCACTGACCTTGTCTCTACCCCCATGGGCTTTTCCTTTGATGACGATGAGTGAGGACTTCACTTTGGGTCCTTCACCTCTGGTCATTACCACACTGGCCACTTGCTTTGAAATTAGTGTTTTTCATTTGCATCCCAACAGGCTTCATTTAAAGGTGGATAAGGAATTGGTTAAACAGGAGACTGCAACGGGTCCTACTGAAAGGAGAACTTTCAGGTTGGAGGGAGGTTACCAGTGGAGTTCCTCAGGGATCGGTTTTGGGACCAATCTTATTTAATCTTTTTATTACTGACCTTGGCACAAAAAGTGGGAGTGTGCTAATAAAGTTTGCAGATGTTGCAAAGCTGGGAGGTATTGCCAATTCAGAGAAGGATCAGGATATTATACAGGAGGATCTGGATTACCTTGTAAACTGGAGTAATAGTAATAGGATGAAATTTAATAGTGAGAAATGTAAGGTTATACATTTAGGGAATAATAACAAGAATTTTAATTATAAGTTGGGGACACATCAATTAGAAGTAACGGAAGAGGAGAAGGACCTTGGAGTATTGGTTGATCATAGGATGACTACGAGCTGCCAATGTGATATGGCTGTGAAAAAAGCTAATGCAGTTTTGGGATGCATCAGGAGAGGCATTTCCAGTCGGGATAAGGAGGTTTTAGTACCGTTATACAAGGCACTGGTGAGACCTCACCTAGAATACTGTGTGCAGTTCTGGTCTCCCATGTTGAAAAAGGATGAATTCAAACTGGAGCAGGTACAGAGAAGGGCTACTAGGATGATCCGAGGAATGGAAAACTTGTCTTATGAAAGGAAACTTAAGGAGCTTGGCTTGTTTAGCCTAACTAAAAGAAGGTTGAGGGGAGATATGATTGCTCTCTATAAATATATCAGAGGGATAAATACAGGAGAGGGACAGGAATTATTTCAGCTCAGCACCAATGTGGACACAAGAACAAATGGGTATAAACTGGCCACCAGGAAGTTTAGACTTGAAATTAGATGAAGGTTTCTAACCATCAGAGGAGTGAAGTTTTGGAATAGCCTTCCAAGGGAAGCAATGGGGGCAAAAGATCTATCTGGTTTTAAGATTCTACTTGATAAGTTTATGGAGGAGATGGTATGATGGGATAATGGGATTTTGGTAAGTAATTGATCTTTAAATATTCAGGGTAAATAGGACTAATCCCCTGAGATGGGACATTAGATGGATGGGATCTGAGTTACCCAGGAAAGAATTTTCTGTAGTATCTGGCTGGTGAATCTTGCCCATATGCTCAGGGTTTAGCTGATCGCCATATTTGGGGTCGGGAAGGAATTTTCCTCCAGGGCAGATTGGAGAGGCCCTGGAGGCTTTTCGCCTTCCTCTGTAGCATGGGGCTTGGGTGACTTGAGGGAGGCTTCTCTGCTCCTTGAAGTCTTTAAACCATGATTTAAGGACTTCAATAGCTCAGACATAGGTGAGGTTTTTTGTAGGAGTGGGTGGGTGAGATGCTGTGGCCTGCGCTGTGCAGGAGGTCGGACTAGATGATCAGAATGGTCCCTTCTGACCTTAGTATCTATGAATCTATTTGCATTTAATGGACTATTTAGTTACAGGGGTATCCACAATGTAAATGTTTCCTATTATATTATAACAGGACATAGAGAAGTGAAAACATGGCAAGTAACGACCCATTCGTTTTCATTAAGTTTAAACATCAAACACTTTGCTCTATACTAATACACAAATAAGTTGGTCTGGGGCTCTGACTTGAGCTGGCACCAGACTGCCAACATCACACAGGGCACTAGATGTGGCATTTAAGGCGATTGTCTCTGCCCAGACCTGTGCTGACCCGCAAACCCTCCTGGGTGCAGTGATGTGCCTGTGAGCTGGGACAATCTTTCTGAGAGAGTGTCTCAAGTTCAACCCAGGGTTCCTGGGCTGGATGTAGAAATCACTGGGTGAAACTCTCTGGTGGATGATACAAGCAGTCCACCAAGTTTCCATACACAGGCACTTTCCCCAGTTCATTCTTTGTTGCTTTGTTTCAAATTCAGTTCCCAGTCCAGTTTGTGGAAAAATACAGGTACAAAAATGGAGTTCAGTGTCATGTGGTCTGGTCACATGCCCTTGCATACCTTGCTGAGTCATAGCAGCCATTATCCATAGGCTGCCTGGAGCATTCTCAGGAAGGCTCTACCAGGTGGGGGATGAGCTTCTCCTAAGGCCTATTATGGCTCTAATGGCCCATTACCTTGAATAGGCCCTTCACAACCAGCTGTTTAGACTGGAAGCATCTTGCCTAGTGGGTGTGCCACCCAGGAGTAATTTGAAATTCAGATACATGGTCAATATTCATAACTTTAGATTTAAGAATGATCCATGCACACAAATAGGATACTCATATTCAGCACATCATCACTTTTCCTATGACACATTTTGTACAAAATGCATTATAATTATGTCATAATCATACCCCTGTAATGAATATGGGGTGTAGTGTCACAATCAGAATGGTCTCTTCTGCCTTACAATGTCTGAATCTGCCATGGTCTGGGGAGGGCACCTCCTCCTTCTCTTGAGAATGAAAGTGCAGTGACATTAACTAACATCCGATGAAGTGAGCTGTACCTCATGAAAGCTTATGCTCAAATAAATTTGTTATTCTCTAAGGTGCCACAAGTCCTCCTTTTCTTTTTATTTAGAGCCCTGGCAGCTGTTTGAAGCACTAAGCATCAGCAGCATTTCATGATGGATGGATGGACGGCTTGATAAACCACTCTGTTCTGTTCATTCCCTCTGAAGCGCCGGCCCTGGCCACTGTCAGAAGACAGAATACTGGGCTAGCTGGGCCATGGGTCTGACCCAGTTTGGCTGTTCTTATGAGCTATGTATGTGTGGGGGAATAAGTAAAGCAGGCTTCTATATCTGGGGGTTGGAAGCTGCTTAGACCCAATATATCTGGCCACAGAGCTCTGCCAAGGAGCCATAGGCCAGTACTACCACTGCTGCTGATTCCAAATAACACTGCATCTTGGAGCAATGCGAGAAGACACTGCAGTGTAGTCAGTGCAGCCTAGCACTAAAAGAAAAGGAGGACTTGTGGCACCTTAGAGACTAACAAATTTATTAGAGCATAAGCTTTCATGAGCTACAGCTCATACTACAGGAAATGGGCTTGCTGCCTTCTTCTCCTTCTCGATCCCTCCCCACCGTTTCCCGCACTCATCTAATGTCCTCCTTCCCCATCCCGTACTGATGCCAGGGCTGCACCTGCACCCAGCAGTGAATAGTGCTCCACTGGCCTTACAGAGAGACCCTAGGAGTGGTGCATCCTTTGGGCATACCCTCTGCTGTGTGCCCACTGCTAGTCCCTGGCCTAAGGCCAAGCAGACAGTATGTGCTGGCAGGTTCAGTGCGGATGGTGCATTTCATTTCTCCAGCTCCGACACAAGAAAATGCTTCTATAGTCACAGCTTGTTTTATAATAGGAAACGTGTGCAGATAGCTCCCTGCTGCCTGCACTATTTCTGTTACTGTCCCTTTTCCAAGTATCCTAAAAAATAACATTAGAAAAAGTTCCATCCCCAGAGCACCCTCCCTTCTCCTTGTTTCCCCGCCTCAGATAGTGCTGGGACAGGCAGTTTTGATGTGTGTTTATGCATTTGTACTGCATGTTTCACTAACTGAATCAGATACAATGCGACTGAGACAGCTCCCAGCCCAGAGGGTGATGTGCCCTTGCTCAGAAGTGGGATGAGGCAGAGCAACCTGAATGAAGAAGGGAAGCAAGTAGGCTTTTTGGGTCTACTAGGAGATGCTCCCTGACCGGAAGCAAACAGGCTGTAGCTAGGAGCATAGGGACTGCACACGAATAGTGTGCGGGGACTGGGATCAGGTGCACATGTAAGAACAAAGCCCCTCAAACACAGGCTGTAGTGTGGTGTAGGGTGGGCAGGGCCCGATTAACTCTCCTGTGGTCCCGGGGCTATTAGATTTTGTGGGGCCCCTGTATACAAGTCTTTTTCCTAATTTAAAACAAAATTATCACAAGTATGGCATCGAGGCTATTAATGCTATACTAAACTTGCCTTTTAATTAACATAAAGCTGTTCTGTGGTTACATTTCAGTCTTAAAACATGTAGAATATAGTTAAGTTAATTCAAAATAGCCTACTTCTTACCTTAGAACAGCCGTTATATTAGTTTCTTTCTGGGAGGGAGTTTGGGTGCAGGAGAGGGCTCTAGGCTGGGGCAGAGTGTTGGGGTGAATGCAGGAGAGTGTGAGGGGTGCGAGCTCTGGGAGGGAGTTTGGAGGAGGAGGGGATTCTGATCTGGGGCAGGGTGTTGGGGTGCAGGAGGGGGTGCGAGGTGCAGGCTCCGGCCATGAGGTGTTTACCACAGATGGCTCTCGGCCAGCGACACAGCAGGGCTCAGGCGGGCTGCCTGCATGCCTTATCCCCATGCTGCTCTTGGAAGTGGCCAGCTGCTGGCACGTCTCTGTGCACCCTTGGGGGGAGGGGGACAGCATGTCTCTGTGTGCTGCCCGTGCCCACAAGCGCTGCCCCCGCAGCTCCCATTGGCTGGGAACTGGCCAATGGGAGCTGCGGGACCAGTGTTGGGGGTGCGGGGTAGCACACAGAGCCACCTCCCCACCATACAGGGACTGCAGAGACGTGCCAGCAGCCGGCTGATTCCGAGAGCGGCGGCCTTTTGGCGGCCCAGAAATCGTGATTGCAGATGCTCCAGGATCGACCAGTCGATCGTGATTGACGGGTTGATGACCACTGAATTATATGTAATTATAGATTTATTTTTGTGTGGCCCCCACTTAGCCTGAGGCCCTGGGCTGCAGCCCCTAAAACCCCAGTGTTAATCTGGCCTTGAGGGTAGGGGAGAACTGTCCCTCAGGAGTGCTGTGGGAAGGAGTGCAGAAGGCAGCAGAAGAACAAGGGTCCAGACAGTGCTTGTTGACTAGAGCTGGGCCAAACTTTTTTTGCTGTAACACGCAGATTCGGGCCAAATGAAACATTTTGCAAAGTTGTGTCGAATTTTCCTTATTTGTTCAGTTGAAAAAAACAAAAAAAGTTGAAATGTTTCATTCTGACATTTTTTGAAATGAGAATTTTGACTTTTCAATTCAAATTTTACTTCACTTTTATTCAAATGATTTTAGAAGGGTTAAAAAAACATAGAAAACAAAATGTTTCATTTGACCCAAAATGATTTTTACTTTTTTCAGTTCACCAACATTTTTGTTTCAGTTTTTTTCCTGATTTTTCGGTTTGGCCACTGAGCCCAAATATTGGTTGTTTGCACAGCTCTAGTGCTGACCTTGCAAACCACTGGGTGCCCCAGCTGGGCAGGGGGGACGGACTGTGCAGCATAAACTAGTCTCCATTCCCTACAGAAAAAAGAAAAGGAGTACTTGTGGTACCTTAGAGACTAACAAATTTATTTGAGCATAAGCTTTCGTGAGCTACAGCTCACTTCATCGGATGCATTCAGTGGAAAATACAGTGGGGCTGTATTTTCCACTGAATGCATCCGATGAAGTGAGCTGTAGCTCACAAAAGCTTATGCTCAAATAAATTTGTTAGTCTCTAAGGTACCACAAGTACTCCTTTTCTTTTTGCGAATACAGACTAACACGACTGCTATTCCCTACAGAGAAGACAAGAGAAGCTCTCCCTTGCTCCCTTTCTGAGCTCTTCTCCTTCATCTGCATATGAGTTTGATTCGTCCTGTAGAGAGCCCTTCCCCACCATGGCACAGGGAGCTTTCTGTCTCACCACTCAGCATGGATGGTGCAGATCAGGTGCAAAGGTTTCTGTCTGTCTGTGGCCTTGCACAGACACCTGTCACCATGGTATGGAAGGGTGGGGATCCAGCTCAGGATCTCACAGCTCAAGAAGGAGCTTTATTATTTTTGCTCTTAGCTCCTTTCCCCAGTAAGGTGCAGCACTAATTTCTTTCCCTCTAAGGATAACAAATCTTTCCTGTTGAAACCAAATACCAACTTGTATAACATGACAGTCTGCTGCAAAAAGTCAAATTCCTCCTGTTTTTCTGTCCTTGCAAAGTTTCTGCTGAATTCTAGTGGGGAGTGTGGGATATCTGCAATACATGCATTTCCACTGGAAATTATAAGCATATTTCTGATTTGTGATGTGGCAGAAAGAGGCTATTGAAGTCTAAGAGCTCTATTAAGTATTGTCAAGCAGAATCTAAATCTTGTACAGACACCCTAATGATCTATGACATTGCACAGCAACTGGGTTAGACGTGGGTAGATAAGATGTAAATACATTGCAGTGTGAGCAGCACCTCAGAGGAGCTGTGCTTGTTCCCAACACCACTGCTGCTCTGGGAGCATGTGAAAAGGAAAGCGTATTCCAGCTACAGCGCCCATTAATGATCTCGGTTTAAATTAACGCTTAGGTTATGTCAGCCCAGTGTTCCCCTGTAGCCATGGCTCCAGTCTGTCACCACTCAGACCCCGCTTCTCCAGTGCCTCATGCTGGAGTGCCGAGCTGGCTTGTGAGGATTGAAAAATGGGATACGGGGTTCCACCACTGTGGCACAAGTTCAAATCCGATGGCAGTCAGGAAAGCCTGAAAGCAGCCATTGTCCTATGGCAGGCTAGTGGCACATGTAAATGAGTCTGGTTCCTACCACAAACACCACTCCTGAGACTGATGGTGCCTGAAAGGGCAGTCTATTGATCTAAGTCCTTCCACGTCACAGCTGATCTCTGGATACACAGGATTCCAGGTTCGAAGGCTGCCAATCTGACATTTCAAAATACGACAACCCCCTCCCTGCACCCAAATTAGCAACCAAGAGGCTGAAAGCCTTGGACCCCAGAGTCACACCTGGACACCAGGCACTGTAGGCAGATTGGGTAAAAAAATACCATGTGCATTGGAGAGATACAATCTCAGATTTGGAGGCCAGAAGAGACCATTATGATCCTCTAGATTAAGCCCCAACCATCTATCTAAGAGTAACTGGGGGACCTGCTCAGGAGTCGGGAGACTGGGGAGGACCAGCAGGCCCTGGGGATGGCCGCTCCCTTCTAGAACAGTGCCGATGGTTATTAAAGGCTGATACCCGTAGGTTCAGCTGTGAGCAGGTTGGGTCTCTGGATCCACAGTCCCAGATCCAGTGTGGGCTGCTGCATGGCTGGCAGGCTGGAGGCCGGAGAGCCGGGCTGTGCCCTGTGGGGGGCTGGAGAGCAGCTTGGCCCTGCCTGAGGCCTGTCTGCAGGCTGGGTTACAGCCAGGCCAGGGCCAAGTGTGGAAGGGCTGAGGTGGCCGGCTGTAGGGAGAGTGTCTCCCCTCCACCCCAGCTGGTCTCTGCAGGGGGAGCGGGGAAGCCGGGATGTCCCCAGTCTCCCTCCTGCCCTCCCAGCGGCTGGCCAGGCTCAGAGAGTGCTTGCTGTCTGCCCAGCTGTCTTGCCCTCTGATTGCCTGCTGGGGACTGCTGCTGCCTCCCCCACTACCACTGGTTGAGGGAAAAGGGCTGCCAGGGTGACTGGTGGATCAGGACTCTGTCACTGACCCGACAGGGTCCAAGAGGAGGTCTCCTTTCTTGGGGCACCATCCCCTTGCTAATGGGGGCAACCCCCAATTTCCAGTTGATCACCTGGATCTTGGTCTACTTGGCTGACAAGCCCGGCAGCATCAGAAATCTGCCCCCCAGGATCAAGTCACCTCCTAACTTTCTCATTTTGATAAGCTGGATGGACTGAGCTCTTTCAATCTGGCTTTGTCAGGCAGGTGTTCCAGATCTTTAATCAGTTGTGAAGCTTGTCTCTGAACCATCTCCAGTTTTTCAACGTCCTCTTTAAAGAGTATGAGAACTGGACCAGTATCCATCAATGGTCTCACCCTTCTGGACCCTGCCCCTACAAAGTATTGCTTGTTTATACACCTGAGGATCGCATTAGCCCTGAGAAC
This sequence comes from Dermochelys coriacea, assembly GCF_009764565.3. Lineage (NCBI taxonomy): Eukaryota > Metazoa > Chordata > Testudines > Dermochelyidae > Dermochelys > Dermochelys coriacea. The sequence goes on from NC_050092.1 coordinate 2,409,859, forward strand.
TCATGTTAAGTTGGTTTCGACCATGACCCAAGGCCTTTTCAGCGTTACTGCTGCCCTGGATCCACTCCCCATCCTGTATACATGACCTGTGTTCTTTGCTCCGACATGTATGACCTTGCATTGGCTGTATTAAAATGTTGCTTGTGGGAAGCTTACCAAGTGATCCAGATTGCGCTGTATCAGTGACCTGTCCTCACAGCTCTTTACCTGTCCTTGTGTCACCTGAGGACTAATAGGAAGCAAGCATTTATTGACAGTAAGAGTCAGTTGCTATCAAAGCAACTTCCACTATAATCATCGGATACAGTACCTGTAATCTGTCAGTGTTAATTGAACACACTGCAATAGCCTGAGCATTAACAACTATGTAATCGGTCCTTAATTATTTTGGCTTTTAATTAATTTCTTCGCAGTAACTGATCAATTACATAACTGATCTCATGACATACACTGTTTCTCCCATGAACCCCATGTGTACAGTGAACAAGGAGAATATTATGGTATGGGATATTAATGGCCACTGATTATTTACAACATTTATTCTAACTGCTGTGCAGTCTGTGCACACAGGGGTGGTATCTGTAAACATGGAGCAGTTAAGTAATCGAGAACACTTTACTGTCTTTCAGCTTAATGAAATGTCCAGACAACAAAAAGCTATTGATCAGCTTAATTCATGAACAGTGCAGCTAAACACCCTGGACTGCTGGTCTTGGAAGAATTCTTGCCAGAACTATTCTGCTTTCAGATCCTGGCTACATCCCTAGTGAAATGCTGGGTGAAGCTCTCCCTCAGGCTAGGTGTGGGGAGGTGGGAATCCTGCTTAGGTTTCCTCAGATGCTGTCCATGGCTTTCTCTGGGGCCATGCTCACACTGGCAAGCAGGAACTACTGAAGCTGTCACCTGGTAGTCAGAAGGGTACAAATTGGATCAGGTGGGTGAAGTCTAGTGAAGGCTCAACTTGTCCATCCACAGGGGTGCTGCTGAGGTGCCTTCAGGATCATGGCAAATGCACAGCTTTAAAGGACATGTAATGTGGGTGCATAAATCCCTTTGAATTGGAATTCTAACTCTCGGGCATTGGGCCAGGTTTGAGAGTTAGCTTCTCCCCTTGCTGGTATAGCTGATTTCCCAAAGGGAAGCCGAGGTGGGAGGGAGGGGAGCCCCATGGAGCTGGGCATTGGGAGGAAGCACTAACTTGCAGGATTGCTGCCTAGTCTTCCTAGAACCCAGCTTTCTGCCTGCTGATTCCAGTCCAGCTGAGCTATGGGGCCAGCTGAGGAGCACAGATCTGGAAGTGGACATTTCAGATGCTTCTCCCATCTCTTGCTGAGCTGCCAGGGTGTAATAAGCCTTTTCTAGGAGTGAGTTTGTTCTTCCCACCAAGTACGTTGGGATCAGGAAATGGTTCAGCTGCTACAACGTTGTCATATTCCAAACTTCATAAAGTTTCCTAGAGCCAGTGACCAGAGTGGGAAGCATGGGGCAGTGCTGCCTGGGGGAGGAGGCTCACGTTCGCTGCCCATGTTTTACTGGTGACCTTTCACTACAGGATGTTCTTGCTAGGCACTGTGCTACTTTCTACCATTTCCAGGCCAGACCTCAGATTAGGCCTTTGGAAAGATGAGGTTACTTTTTTTTTTTTTTTTTTAAAAACACAACAGTGATTTTCTGCATAGTGATCAGGACTCTGGTTTTCCGCTGATGAACAGGGTTTTGAATGAACTCTGGCAGCATAAAGGCCAATGAAGCCTCATGGGATACATCTGATGAAGTGGCCAGTAGTTCACAAAAGCTTATGCTCAAATAAATTTGTTAGTCTCTAAGGTGCCACAAGTCCTCCTTTTCTTTTTGCGAATACAGACTAACACGGCTGCTACTCTGAATCCAAAAAGCAGACGTTTAGATCTATACACAAACAAAGTGAGGGATATTTTCAACCATGGGTGTCTAAAGTGAGATAGATACCTCAGTCCATACTGAGGCACCTACACACTGATCTGAGTACCAAAAAGATGCAGCATTTGAGCTGGCTGGAAAACCATATTTCCATCCTGACAAAAATTCCAATATTTCAAAATTTGCTTTTGTTTAAAAAAGTCAAAAATTTCAATTTTTTTGCAGAAAGGAAATTCTGAAAAGTTTGGATTTGGAAACATCCAAATGTTCTGTTTCAGTACGGACAAAACATAACATCAAATAACAAATATTATATTTTGTGTATATATATATATATATATATATATATATATATACACACACACACACACATACACACACACACACACACACACACACACACACACAATATATACACATACAAGTTAAATGAAGCAAAGTCAAAATGAAACATTTCAGCATTACAGAAACCAAATGAGAGAGTCAAAAAGATTTGTTTTGACATTTTTCCATCAAAAAAATTCATCAAAATCGACACATTTCCATGCAACATTTCAGTTTAGATGAAACTGCATTTTCTGATGGAAGACTGTTGTGCCCAAAATATTTGGGCCACTGCTGCCCAGCAGGACCCTTACACCCATTGGCTTGAGGGGGCGTGGGGGGGGTGTCAGTGTAAGTGGAAGGGCCTGTCTGCAGAGTCCCTGTTTAGGACCAGTCCCTAGACCCCTAACTTTAAGCTCTCACCCTTTGGAAATGTGGGTTAATGCCATCCATGCACATGCACCCTGCATTTGTGTATGTTTGGAGTGCAAATCCATGGGCCCAGCCTCTACTACTTGAATAATCAGTGCAGTGTGCCTGGCTCCTGTGGTGAACGGGGGAAGAGGGGGTCTGTAACACTGGCACTGAGGGTCAGAATCTTTTCTATTCAGTGGCAAATGAGCTGTAGTCTGCAGTGAAATGTGTCAAAGGCAAAGAAAGACGGATCCTGTGTGACAGGGGGTACCAATCCCACACTGGGCCAATGGGAGCGGCCCCACTTGGCAAACGGGGCCCCGGTCACGCACTGACATCAGTATTTCCTGAGTCCTAGTTATTGCTGCTATTAGGCATGGTCGATATATATGATAGTCCCCCTGAGGGACTTGAGACTGGCCACAGCTGGAGGTGACATCAGACAGGGTGGCCAGTGCTCTGGGCAGGATAGATGCCTGGCTATGGGGGTGCCAACTTCCTAAGTTCCCAGGGGGTGCTCAAGCCCCTGCTCTGCCCCAGGCCCCGCCCCCACCCAGCTCCTTCCCCCAAACCCTCACTCTGCTCTGTCTCTTCTCGCTCCCACTCCGTCCCCTCCCCGCCTCTTCCTGCCCCATTCTTCTTCCCCAGCGCCTCCTACATGCTGTGAATAGCTGATCACCGGTGGACAGAAGGTGCTGGGGAGAGGGGGCAGAGATGATTGGTGGCCCCCCCCCGGTGGGTGGGGGAGGAGCTGATCTGTGGGGCAGCTAGTGGATGCTGAGCACCCACTATTTTTCTTTCTGTCAGTGCTCCAGCTCCAGAGCATCCATTGAGTCGGCACCTATACCTGGCTGGCATGCTTTGTTTACATGCCAAGGGTCAAACTGATCTGGGCCGGGAAGGTATTTCCCCCAAGTCAGACTGGCAGGGACTGTGGGTAGGATTCACCTTCCTCCGCAGCATGGAGTGTGGTTTACCTGCTGGGATCACCTGGGCATGTCTCACCTAATCACCCCCCTGCCAGTGTGTGGACCTGAGGCACGGGGTCACTCCATCTCTCCTGTTCTCTGCCTGTGGTGTGCCAGAGTTTATGATTTAGTTTCACTGAAGTGCAGGTCACATTAGATGATCTAATGGTCCCTTCAGGTCTTACACGCCAATGTGGCTCCGCCGCCCGGCTCCAAACCAGGCCTTATCCATGCTCCCCTAATTCTCAGCTTGCTGCCAGTCAGCCGCAGCCTCGTCCCCTTCAGGAGGCGCTGTAGTCCAGCTGCAGATTCAGAGACCTGAGCATAGCTATGGGCCTGCTTTCCATCCTGTCACACTTGGCGTTGAGGGCTGCGGTGGGAACCAGGAGTGTGGGAAGGGCCCACACCCTGGCTTCACATGGGATGTGGTGTAAAATCAGGCCTTGTGCAGTGCATTGATCTGGAGATACATAATGGGCCCACCACCCATTATTGCTTCCAACTTGGCGCTAGCTTTTCCCCTGCATTCTTGGGTTGAGCAAGCCAGGAAAGACACCTGCCCAGAGTGGTTCAGCAGCACTCCTGTCCCATCCGAAGGGGCAGCCAAGGAGGCTAGGCCAGGCCTCTCCCTTCCCAGAGACCCCCCCCCCGTGACCTTGTTCTGCAGACAGACTTCGAGGGATGGAGCAGTGAGTAGTTGGCTTTGTGCCGGAGGCATCATATCCACAGAGAAGGAAAAAGTGGAGAAGGTCCCAGCTTGCAGGAAAATACAGAGTGGAAATGCCAGTCTGATACTCGAGGGGAAGGAGAGGGATCATTAACTGGTTATATAGCACTGAAGATGTACATGAAGCTTTAAAAAACACATGCACAGAGAAGGCTCCTGCCCCAAGAGCTTTGTCTAAACTAGATCAAGGGCACAGCAAAAGAAAGCAGACTATGAACCTCTTACTAATGGGGCTGCCAAACAGATGTGAAGGCGGGCGGGGAGAAGGAAGGAATTTGTTACCCGAAGTTTGGGATTCCTAGAGCTTTCCCAGCCCCATTAGACTGGAGGCCAGAGGGCTGCACAATTTAATCATTTCCCCGCTGCTTTGGTTTCAGCCACCCTCCTGAGTCCTGCACCATGTCCGCCTCCAGACAGAGTGGCTCCCAGGGCTGTCTCTTGATGCTGCAGCCAGCAAATCTGAGTTCTCCTGCTCTGCAGATGGAACGCGAGTTTGGCAGGCCCCTGCTCCAAAGAGACCCTCATTCATAGCCAGGGCATCACTGTCATATTTATTGAGCGCTAAATAATCTGGCCCTGGAAGGTTGAACTCTGCAGCTTTTGACTCCTATTGGCTAATGCCCGCCCCTGTTCATTATCATGCACCTGCAATTTAGAGACAGCCACTTGCAAAAGGCTGGGAAGGATGGGGCATTCAGACAGGGCCCTGCAGCCTCTGTTTGCCCATATATTTGTGCCAGCCACTGGCAAGAGGATGAGAGCGGTGGGATCCTGCCCGGCTTGGGGTCTCTCCCAGCATGACAGACTTCTCTTTGCATCACACTGGCACAGCTTGTTTCCATGTACTCCTGCTCTCCTCCCTGCCCAGGTGAGCTGGGCGGGGCAGGAATGCGTCTGTCTGGAAAGACAAAGGGTGGTGGGATCCTCAGAGTCCACCTTCCCAAAGACGAATGGAAACATTTTCGCTTATCTTCCTGGTGTCAACAAGATAAATACAGTAAGTGCCTTACATGCTTCTGACCAAACTGGCCCTACTGACATGCATGAGGTGAAGCTGCCAAGGCACAGAGAGCGATGGAGGAGAACAAGGTTTATGGCACCTCAAAGCTTTCTTGGGCAGCTGCCCCGGGTGTGAGTTGCCTTTGGTGATAAATGACCCAGTGTGGCCTGTGAGCTCTGTGCCCATGAATTACCCGGATCTTGCAGTCAGATAAACAACACACAACATGGCGGCTTCCTGCTGCCAGCCCGGCGCAAGGGCTTGGAGTCAGCCGCACTAAAAGGAGAAGACTGTGAAATCAGACTAACTGTGGGCAAAGAAATGCCAACATCTGTTTCCTGTCCTAGCAAGGTGCTGCTCGGGGAGCAACAAGGGCCAATCTTCTGAGCATGGAGATTTAAAGTGTGGCACTGTAACGGGGTCAAGACTCACCGCTGATGCCTCCTGCTGGTTGCTCCGGGAATTAGCTCTTGTCAGCTGTGGAGCACTCTCTGCGTGTGGTGTCTCACCCATTGTCTGCTCTGCTGATTTGGGAACTGCCTTGCTCCCCACTCAGTGGTGTCCGCTTCAGGACACTGTCCTCTGGCAGTGCCCACTACTCCATTCTTACCCCCTTCTGGGGGTGGTGGTAATGATAGTCCTTCGGTTTGCACCTGCCTCAGTGGCCAGTCACAACCCCAAAGTCTAGCCCTCACCTCAGGGCAAGTTGCAGTCTGTTTCGGCCACACTCCTTTGTGGCCAGGTGCAGTATAAAAGGGGAAGGGGGAGGACCCAGGCCCACCCGCTACTCTGGGTCCCGACCCAGGGACCCTCTAGTGGCAGCCTCTCTTTGCCCTCCTTCTCTCCCCTCTTGTCCACCTATCTTCCCTGGGCCACTTCTCCTTTGGTCCTGTGCACTTTCTCGATCCTTTTTAGCAGGGGCCACAGCCTGGGAGGTAACTGGGCTGGAGCTCAGCTCAGCTCAGCTCAGCTCTGCTCTGCTCTGCTCTGCTCTGCTCTGCTCTGCTGAGCCTGCCCAGCACTGCTCCTTACCTCAGGAGCCAGTCCTCTTCCCTTGCTAATCAGGGAGAGACTCCCTCTTCTTTGCTAGGCAGCCTTTATATAGGGCCCAGTTCGGCCCTGATTGGCTGACTTTTCCTTTTCCCTGATTGACTCTCCACAGGCCCTTGCTGATTTGCTGCCGGTCTGCACAGTCTCTCTGGCCTGTTCCAGCCCCTGTTTCTCATGGAGTCGGGTAGCTGCCCCACTACAGGCACCAACATCCAGACTTCCATTCTGGAAGTCTCTGATGTTTATGAGGAGTGTTTTTTGCTATTCGATTCTCTTTTCTCTGATTGTTCTTAGGGTGAAAATCTGGTTGAGACATGATCTTCTGGGTTGAAATCCAGCCTGCTCTTTCCTTCCTTTTGCTTCAACTGCTTCCTTTATTCTGCTTAAAATGATACTGCAGAAGACTTTGTATATCTCTGAGAGGAGGGTAACACCTCACCAGTTATTCCAGTCACTTAGCTCATTTTCCTTTTGCATTTTGACTATAATGCCATTTTCCATTGTTCTGAAGGCCTTTCCTGGTGCCATGCTGTGTTGCAAAGTTCACTGGTTTTATCAGTGGTCTCATCATCGTAAGCTTTCAACATTTCCCAGCAGACCTTGATCTTCACAGGCAGCTTTCCCAAGTTTTACCCTTTTTTATTATGTTTTTCTCTTATTTGCTTGTGATGCAAGATTTTTTGATGTCTAGTTCTGGGTATTTAAATTCTTTGTCAAAGTCAATAATTTCTGGTGATGTTGGTTTGATTTAAATATTTCCAGTGATGGAGAATCCACCATGACCCTTAGTAAATTGTTCCAGTGTTTAACATTACCTTTCCTGATAAAAATGTATGCCTTAGTTCTGGTCTGAATTTGTCTAGCTTCAACTTCCAGCCATTGGACCTTGTTCTACCATTGTCTGCTAGAGAGAAGAACCGTTGATCAAATATTTGTTTCCCACACAGATACTTGTAGACTTAGAAACTCCCAAGAGCTTCCAACTTGCAACTTTACACCCAGCCGCAAGGTCAGATAAGGATAAAGTGTTTTACTATCACTCCTTTCAGCAGCCACTTCAGCTGCTTTGGCAATGTTATCCACGAGTGACAGGGCCACCTCATGCCCCTTATGGTGTGGGGTGGCCCTGAAGGCCTCCTCTCACCTCACTTTCCCCCTTTCAGGGCTCCTTAAAAATACTTCTCCAACACTCCCTTAGGCTAACAACATCCAAGTCACAGTGTCATTTCTTAATAGGGATACCTCAAATCACAAAATAAAGTTCAATACCATAACCCAGAAGGTGCTCTACCTGCTCTACCGCCTTCTGTGACAGCTGTTTGTCACTCCCCATTCTTTCTTTGAATGAAGCAATAACATACACAAGGTCCATCCACCCAGGGCTTAATAAAAGTTTCATGTCCCTCCTAGGTTCTTTCTCAGGTCCCTGCCCCTTGTATGGGACAGTGGCCACATGGCCGTTCCCTCCTGTAGCTCCAGGGACTAGTGCAGGAAACGGTCCCTTCCTGCTGCTTCTCTGCAGACATCCCTCTCTTACAGCTTCCTGCAACTCTTTATAGGAAACACTTGTGTCTGATCAGAGACAGATTAAGATATTGGGGCCGGGGCATAAAGAACATTTGGGCCCCACGCATCCTCCCTGCCATAGGGCCCTGACCCCTGCTCCTCCCTTCCCCCAAGGCTCCACGGGCCATGGTAAAAGCTGCCCAGGGAGCCCGGGCCACTGTGGGGAGCCCTGGACCCTCCATCTGCCCTGGGCAGCATGCTCTGGGGGGTGGGGACATTGGCAGAGGCTGCTCTCAGGCATCCTGCCCCCCCCACCCAAGGCAGGTGCAGGGTTCGGGGTTCCCCACAGCTGCCCAGGCTCCCTAGGAGGCTCTTACCACAGCCTAGGGCAGTGGTCCACAAATTGTGGGGCACGCCCCCCTAGGGGGGCATGAAGGGACACTCAGGGGACACTGCAGGGCCCAGGCCTGCCCTGCCCCCAGCTCCACTCCAGACCCACCCTAGCCCTGCTCCCAGTTGTGGCTCTGCTCCCTGCCCCTGCTCCACTCACAGCCCCTGATATGGGCTGTGGCCCCACTCCTCACTCCAGCTTCCGGGGGGGGGGGGTTGATTGAAAAAGTTTGGAGACCCCTTGTGATGAAGTGGGGATTTTCTTGTAGTTTTACATGAAAACTGTGCGGGTTTCAGTTTTCACTGTGTGCTGTGTGTGTAATGAGGCGGTGGGAGAAGGGTTGTTGTTCCAGAGGACCAGGTGTGACCTCGCCTAGCAGCTGGGACCCCGGACAACTGCTTAGAGATGGGGAACCCTAACAACTGATGACCTGGTGACCAGGAGGCCCACCCCAGCTTGGCAGCCAGCCCGTTCTGGCCAGTGGGAGGTCAGAGGGCTGAGGAGAGAGAACCCTGGTGACCTGACCAGCCGGTTCCAGCCAGAGAGGAACAAAGGATGGAAGAGAGAAGGTCCTAGCGACCTGTTTACCTGGGACGGAAGACAAAAGACAGAGGAGGAGCTATGGGGGAAAATGATATCGGATGATTGGCTGGAAGGAGGGGGCTGCTGGACTGAGGGGAGAGAGCAGCCAAGGCTCACCTGGATGTAGGAGAGCCCTAGATGTACTGTGCTGAGGGAAGCCAGGCCAGAGGGCCTGGAGAGTTTCCTGTGCTTGGTTCAGACACTCAATAAATACTTCTGGTTTACGCTGGCTGGGAGTCACTCTGGTCTACAGATCAGGGTTGCATTATTCCCTCTGGGAGTGGAGGCCCCAGGGGTCCAGAGCGAGTGGACTCCCTGAGGGGCCCACGGTGAGAGACAGGCGTACTGAGGGCTCAGAGAGGTGCAGTTCCAGGAGGCGGAGGGGCCTACGGCTTAACCCCAAGACAGAGTGGACCCCCGAGAAGGGCTGTCACACTGAAAGGGGTTCCTCCCAGGGACCATATGGAGCTGAGAGAGAGCATGAGTCCTGTGAGTCCATGACACTCCTCGCTTAGGGTGACCATACATCCCATTTTGGCCCCAGACGTCCTGACTTTTTTGTTCTCTAACTGGGTGAAATCTGTTGTAAAGGTGTTCATAAGCTCTTTAGCCTTTTCTTCCGATTTGGCTACTCTCTTCATGTCTGGCCACTTTGGAAACAGACAGGTTTCCAAAGTTTGAACAGTAGTTCTGAGTTGTTTTCCCATCAGGAGTTGTGCTGGACTGTATCCAGCAGCTGTGATCAGCGTTGATCTGTAATTCAGAACAGGGCCATCCTTACCCATATGCAAAGTATGCAGCTGTGTAGGGCACCAGGAAATGTGGGGCAGCAAATTTCCTAGTGTCCTGCGCAGCTGCTCCAGCCCCTGCTCTGCCTCTTCCCCAGGGTCCCCGCCCCTGCTCCGCCCCACCCCGCCTCTTCCTGCCCCGCCCCAGTCCCATCTCTTCCCACCCCTGCTCTGTCCCAGCCCCGCCCCCACTCCCCTGAGGACTGCAGCAGGGTGAGTGTTGGGGCATGGTTCCCCCGTTCCCCAAACCAGCCCCGCCCCCCTCATGGAGGCTCCCCCCCAAGGGGGCTGTGTAGGGCCCCAGAATAGCTAGGGACAGCCCTGCCTCAGAAGAGCAAGGAATGGATCTTCCTGCTGTAGAATTTTCTTGGCTGTCTGTTCAGCTCTCAGCCTTTTCATTTGCTCGTGGGTAATATGGGTAACATGATCAAAATCATATTTTGTTTGGAATGATTTAAATTCTGTTGCAGTGAATTGTGGTTGGTTGTCCATCACTAATTGTTCTGGAATACTGAAATGAGCAAAAGTGTACTTCAGATTCTCAATAGCACTGCAGCATGTTATATCTTTTAAGTACATTATTTCTATATATCAGGAAAAATAGCCCATGGTGACCAGGTAATGATGTCCTCTGAATTTGCGTAAATCTGCAGCTAGTCTTTTCAAGATTTGTCCAGAAGAGGTGTTGTTATTCTTGTGTTGTGCTGGTCTGTTAGTTCTGAAATGTATCTCTATTCTTTATATCCTTGCTGATGCCCATCCACCACACTGACTGGCCTGTTCACGGCATTTAGTTAATCCTTGATGTCCTTCATGGTTGAAGTTTAGGATTGTTCCTCTCATTTTGTTTGGAATTACAATGCAATTACCTTTAATCACAAGTCCCTTTGACTTGCTTAATTGTCCATGCACTGCAAAGTAGTCTCTTGTCACTTCTTTAGTGTCCTTTAGATACTTGGGCCAGCCACCCCAATGGAACAAAACTTCCTGAACTTGTATGACTGTCGAGGTTGCTTTTTGCAGCTGGAATAGTCTCTTTTCTGACACTAGTTTGCATATGTCCACAGCATCAATGTGCACCTTTATCTCATCTTTGAGTTCACAGTAGTTGAATGTGATGCAGGGCTCTGTGACAGCGTGTCTACTATTACCAGATTTTCCCAGGAACATATTTAGCAATTGAATTAAACTGAATTAACCTTAGCAATAGATATTAGCATCCCAACAATGCTAAATCCATGTCTTTTCTGATGATGAGGGCTACAGGCGCTTTATTGCTGTTATCAGTGTAAACAAATCCAGTCCACACAGATATCTGTAAAAGTTCTCACATGCCCATACGCTTGTCAGGCACACCTTTTCAATCTGTGCATATCATTTTTCTGCTGCTGGGAGTGTGTGAGAGAAAAATGCAACTGGGTTCTCCTCCGAGCCCTGTTGTTGTAACAGTACACTACCTAGGCCAGAGCTGCTTGCATCCACACTGACCACTGTGGCTTTGTTCACATTGTAGTACTTGAGAATTGGAGCTGTTGTGATAAATTTATTTTATTTTTTGAAGGCAATTTCTTGGTTTGGCCCCCATAGCCAACATGTGTTGGACTTTAATAGTTCATTTTGTGGTTTTGTCACTGTAGAAAGGTCTTGTAGGTATCGACCAAAGTAATTTACCATCCCCAGTATACATCTGAGTTCTGGTACATTAGCTGGTGCATTCAATTCTTGAATTGCTTTTACTTTATCAGGGCTAGGACTGATTCCATCTTTGTTTATTGTCTGTCCCAAACACACAATTTGGGGAAGGCAGAAAAAACATTTTTTCTTGTTTAGCTTCAGTGCAGGCTGATTTATTAGGCTTAGGACTTTGCTGATGGTTTTGGTGTGTTCTTCCTTTGAAGGCCCATATATCAGAATATCATCCATGCAAACTACAACTCCACTTGTGTTCATTGACAGTTCTGCCATCTTTCTTTAGAAAATTTCAGGTGCACTGATAATCTCAAAAGGTAATCTATGAAAGCAAAATCTCCCAAAAGTACTCAGTTTAGCACTTTCTTTGGCTAAAGGAATTTGCCAGTATTTGCTCCAGGCATCCAGTTTGGAGACTACTGTAGCTCCTTTCACTTTGGGGAGGAAGTTGTCAAGTGTTGGGAAGATAGATTTCTCTCTCACAACTGCTTCATTAAGTCTTTTAAGATCCACACAGATTCATATTTTTCCATTTTTCTTTATAACTGGTACTGATAGGGAACACTATGTTGTTGTCTTTTCTTGATTATGGCAATCTGCTCTGGTTTCTTTAACTCAGTTTCCACATTATGAAGTAAGGGGATAGTCAACCTGTGGAAATCTGCTCTTTTATAAGCTGAGGTATAAAGTATGCATCAAACATTGCCAGAAACCCCTTTTATAGTCAAATTTGTGACTGTCTTCAGTGAAGTCAAAGGATTTAAAGAAATGCTCTGCTTGTATCCCCATAGCATAAATTACAGAAGATACTGGAATATCTCCAGTTTCTTTGTTTGCAATTTGAAATCTTGCAAAATATACTTCCAGACTGTCCATTGTAAGGTTTGTCAAAACTGAAGTTCTCTGGGGTGTTGAAGAGTGGTATGCTGATGAGATCCTCCAACCTTTGTTGCTTTGTTCCTCCTGACACCACTTCATGTCCCTGTACTAGATATGGACTGCTTACGTACATACCAACTTGCTTCATCTGGTGTGTATTGCTTATATACACCACATATCTAAGATCCTTTAATGCTCTACCAGGTATGGCTGAGGTTAGCTTAAGTAATGTATTACACACAGTGCCAGCTAGTGGCTGACCATATAATATAGTTTAGTGTTCCATTACAGAACAAGTGGTCCGTTCTTTCATTGAGATTTCCTCTTCCTAGCAGCTTTATCTGCTCCGTTTATCTGTAGGTATCAAACTTCCCAGAGATATTTAAAGACAGAGTGGCAGTGGCAGAGCTGGCCGCCTCCCGGAGAGACTGCAAAGTGCATTGGCAGCAGAGCCGTACAGAAAACATATATTCTAAGGAAATGCAGGAGCATCCAGAAGACAGGGAGATTTACAGTTCCTGGAATAACCCTTGCTCTCCAAGTCGGCTGCTAGCAGCAGCTAGCAGGGCATGTTTTAGACTTTTATATTACTCAGAAGATTGAATTAAAGAATGAGTGTGTCCAGATTTGCTGACGGCAGAAAATTATATGAAAGAGCAAATAACTCAGCCCTTAATCCCTTCAGCAGGATTGTGACATATTTACAGACTGGCCTCTAAGTGAGAGATGATATTTAATAAACCTAAATGCGAAAGGTTGCTTGTCAGGGGAAATGGCACTGTTTAAAAATAGGTGATTGCTGTGTCCCCAGGTCAAGCTGAGAAATCTGCCTCCCTTGATGTGAGAGCAGATCCAAGGAAATGCAGGGAGTAGAACCATCTTACAGTTAGGATCTTTAGGGGGCCAGCATGGCTAGTCATGAGGTGAGCTGGGGATCTACTTAACCTCTAACCTTGATGTCCCGATCTGTGCGCTCGAGCTGCAGGATATGCAGCCCTATATATTCAAGAGTGCCCCTGTGTAAGAGACCCTTCGCTAGGTGATACTGTGAGACCATCTCCATCACATTATTTAGCTAGACCTGCATTTCTGACACCATCCCTTATCAGGTAAGGGCTGTGCTAAGGAATAAGTGAGTGAGAGAAAGGAGAGATGGTATTAGGAAGTAGGACCATGTATGTGGTGCACCAGCTCCTTGGTACCAGCATATCACATTTAACTATAGAAGTAGGAGGTTAGAAGACTATTGAACAGGGCCACTGTGGCCTTTGGGTGGGGGTGGGTGGGTGCTTAACCCCATTAGTTATGTGATGATGCTCCTTTTATGGTGCTCCAGGGGCCAAGACAGCAATAGAGGGAACAGAGTCCCATGAATGGCCAAGTCTGCAACTGCAGAGAAAGTAGCAAATTGGTAAAATCAAACAGTTATGCCATCCCCTGGACTTTCTGGGGGCCCAGACTGCAAGCCCATACAACCATATTCCAGGTGTGATGGATGAGTGCTTGGCAGCTGCTCTGTGTACGTACTAGTGATTTACAACAATTCACTATAATCTCAGGACATACTTGGAATGGCCTCCTATGACATTATCTGATTAAAATATGACCATGTAAATCATTGTTGCTACCACTGTTATATAATTGCAACAAATCTTACACAAAGTGTGACGCATGGCTAAAAAGGGTTAAGCAGCTTGCAAGCTAATTGACCCAGATTCAACCTTTTGGAACATATTGGTAGATAATGTTTGTGTTTTTGGGTGTTTACATATTTATTGTTAGAAGTTGACAATGTGATTAAACAGTCCCTGTCTATATTTCGGAATAGCAGCCATGTTAGTCTGTATTCGCAAAAAGAAAAGGAGTACTTGTGGCACCTTAGAGACTAACAAATTTATTAGAGCATAAGCTTTCGTGAGCTACAGCTCACTTCATTGGATGCATTTGGTGGAAAAATTTGTTGGTGGAATGCATTTTCCACCAAATGCATCCGATGAAGTGAGCTGTAGCTCACGAAAGCTTATGCTCTAATCAATTTGTTAGTCTCTAAGGTGCCACAAGTACTCCTTTTCTTCCTGTCTATATTGTATTCTGTTCATTAAGAGATCTAAAGGAAATATTAACATTTAAATGAACTGTAAATGAAGTTTCAGAGTAGCAGCCGTGTTAGTCTGTATTCGCAAAAAGAAAAGGAGTACTTGTGGCACCTTAGAGACTAACAAATTTATTAGAGCATAAGCTTTCGTGAGCTACAGCTCACTTCATCGGATGCATCCGATGAAGTGAGCTGTAGCTCACGAAAGCTTATGCTCTAATAAATTTGTTAGTCTCTAAGGTGCCACAAGTACTCCTTTTCTTTTTGTAAATGAAGTGATATCACTGTATTCATCTCTTTGAAATGTTTAGCAAATCACCTGAGAATGGTGGAAAACAGGCACTTGCCTTATGTTAATCTGTGTAGCTAATTACCGGGGATGCTTAGGAAATAGGTTTACTTCAAGTTTCCATGATTGCCTATTGTTTGCCTAAGGCCTCCAACCTTTCAAGAGAAGGCCTGGAACTGTATAAAACCCCCTTGGGTCCGGATCCTTTTTATCTTTGACAGAGTAGAAGGAGGCTAGTCTGTCAAAGAAGCTTATTGGAACATCTCTGAGGATGAGATTTACCTGCATTTAGTTTCCTACTGTATTAGGCTTAGATTTGCGTGTTTTATTTTATTTTGTTTGGTAATTCACTTTGTTCTGTCTGTTATTACTTGGAACCACTTAAATCCTATTTTTTGTATTTAATAAAATCACTTTTTACTTATTAATTAACCCAGAGTAAGTATTAATACGGGGGGGAGGGGGGAACAGCTGTGCATATCCCTCTGTTAGTGTTATAGAAGGCGAACTCTTTATGAGTTTACGGGTTTATGCACACACAGATTTATTTGGGGTTTGGACCCCATTGGGAGACAGTAGCACTTCTTAAGCTGTTTTCAGTTAAGTCTGCAGCTTGTGGGGGACATGGTTCAGACTTCGATCTGTGTTTGCAGTGGGCAAGCATGTCTGGCTCAAACAAGGCAAGATCCTGAAGTCCCAAACTGGCAGAGAAAATGGGCTCAGAGGTAGTCTAGGCACATCAGGTGGCAGTCCCAAAGAGGTTTCTGTGATCCAACCCGTCACACCCACCTGCTCCTAGGCCTCAGAGCCCGAGCTGCACCATTTACACAGTTATTTTAGGTTTCAGAGTAGCAGCCGTGTTAGTCTGTATTCGCAAAAAGAAAAGGAGTACTTGTGGCACCTTAGAGACTAACAAATTTATTAGAGCATAAGCTTTCGTGAGCTACAGCTCACTTTATTTTAGTGCACTAGTGTGAGCTCTGCAAGCCCCAGTCTGGCGACTCCCACTGGGGGCTCACTACCATGGGATGTGCAGGCACACCCACAAAGGGAAACTCACTACCCAGTAGTGGAGAGGCCCTAAAGCCTCCAACCCCTCTGTAGGTCTCCTGTCCCACCTTTCTGTGCTGATGCCGATGGGCTGGTGGGCTGCACGGCCCCCCGGCAGCCCATCACCATCACTCAAATGTCAAAACAAATATTTCAAGCCTGTAAGTTGTGAAATCACCCTCTGTACAGGACCCAGGGCAGCAGCATCTTCCAGAGCCTGAAACAGCCAGGGAGTGTGGCTGGCTAGCCTGGGACAGAGATGGTCCCAGCCATGTGGGGTGGTACAGCCCAGCTCTTTCCACAGCCACAGAGACAGCAGGGGCCTCTGATTCCAGCCTTCACAGGAATAGTGGCTGTTGGGCAGTGTGCAGTGGGAGGGGGCTAGGGCCTGGGCGGAGTGGATTCCAGAGGCGAGATGCCTGTCTTTGTGGGGAATGAGGGGTTTGAGTGGGTGATGGAGAGGCAGATCAGCGTAGGTGATGGAGGAGGTGCTGTTACCCGGGGTTTTCAGAACCCCCTACAGGGGTAACTTAACTATTTCACTACAAGGGTATGTCAAGAATAAATCAATAGGAACACATCAATTCTGTCTGGTCAAGGATTAAATACAAATAAGCATGCTTTTATCTAACACTGCAGTTTATTAGATTTATGCACACACAGACATAAGCAATAGGTTTAGAACGTCCCAGATTTTTACCTAACATCTGGTCCACCGAGGCCAACTGCTCACCCACAGGGGAGAAAGGATGTCGGGAAAAACATCTCTCAAAATGGCTTCAGAGGACTGCTCCAAAGTACACTGAATCAGCTGATCTTTTATAACTAATTTCTACAAAACAGATAGGTCATAATGACCCTGCCTGGATCATTACTTTTCTAACTTTCAATAAACTTCTAATATCAGAGGTGTCTAGATTCAAGGTTTTCCAACCCCCACGATTTTCAGTCTCAGTTATTTTCTTGTCTGTCCCCTTCTCCCATTCTGATTAGCAGAAACTGCCAGCTAGTTTTGACTTTGTCTCTAAAAGCCTGTTTTTCAAATTAACCCTTACCTATGCGGTGTTCTTTTTCATTAATTCATGGCGGCTGAATGCACATAATATGGTTGGAATTAGCTTGATCACATTCTGGGTTATACACACCCCTCAAATCCATGGCAACAGTGCCAGGACAGGCATCAAGGAAAGCCCTTGCTCCATGCGCATTAGCCTGAAGAATGGATTGGGATGGAAAAGCCTTGAGGGGAGGGAAGAGTACCAAGCTGTTGAGCCAGGGCACTTGGCAGATCTGTTTGTGCAACAGAGGTGTGGGGTGGCACTGGGATGGCAGCACAGAGCAGGAGGGGACTAGGGCATTTTGAGCAGGAGAAGCATTCCCAGGGCTCTAAACCAGGGCTGGGTCCAAGTGTGATGAGATGCGACCGTACAAAACACAGCCAGTCCCATGAGACCAGGGGAGATCACGGCTGCTGCCCCCACTGTTACCTCAAAGGCCGGTTATGAAATCCCTTCACTGAAAGCAAAGGCATCGTGGCCTTTCCCTGATGGGGAGTTTATTAAAATAGCTCCTGGTAAAGTACCAGCTTTATCTGGCCGATCGGAGCTCAAGGCTACTGGACTGAAATGTCTGTTCTTTGTCCCAGTGACATGGGAATCAATTGACTGCACATCCACCTCTTAAATGCTGACTTTTCTTCATGGTATAACAACAGACAGTGAAGTATATGTGGAGTTTGAAAGCCTGAGGTCAATTCAAGGCCAAGCAAAGGGTCAAGGCTGCTTCTGATGGCTACTGGAAGATGTGCAATTGCTGGATGTGGATTATCTGAGCTCCTCAGCATCATGACATCTAGGCCCCTCCAGTGGCACAGCTAAGAATGGCTGATGTCACCTCCTCTCCCAGCTGGCAGACAACCAAACATACGAGTGGAACTAGAGTGTCCTCATGTCCTAACTGGTGTCTGCTCTGCGGGAGCATTCTCAGTATCCAACCCACAGACCCCTAGGGTGTGGAACAGGTTTCCAAGGAGTCAGTTTGCCCCTACATTACCCTAGAGACCTGTAGGTCACTGGATTCCCCCAAACAATCATACATCAGCACATTCCTGGACTGCTCATTCCTGAAGGAACATCTGGCTGTCGGGCATCAGCTGATGTGTCACCAGAGAACATGGAGACAAGATGATAGGCCCTTGAAGCGTGAAATTGAGGGCGTCCAGGTTTAATGTGGCCATTCAGGATACAGGGTTCTCTTCGCACACTATCCCTTCTTCATCGTGCCTCCTCTTCGGGTATCTCTTGAATGAGATTGTGGAACAGGGGTGGATTTTGGGCCTGCCCCCACAGCCACAGTCACCACATCCCATCTTGCTGGGTGCCCTGAAGGATCTGGTCCAATCTAGCAGAATCAATGCACTCGGGAGAGATTTCTTCCTTCTACACTACCTGCTGCAGCAAGGCCTTGTCTCTTGATGAAATCTGGGAACCGCTGGCAGGGGAGAAACAATAATACTGGTCTTTGCTGCTGTAAGTGATGCTACAGAGGCTCTCAAGAGTGAGTGAATAGTCTTGCACCATTGCAACTGGTTGGGAATCTTTCAGGGCACGGACAATTTGCACAGCAGGTTCCCACAAACTCTCGAGCACCCATGTCCACTTCTTGGCATCAGAGCGTTCCTGCTCTCGGACAAGGGGCACCATGCAGTCCCTCTGTATCTCATCCTCATCCTCCCGCAAGGGTACGGGCGATACCCCTGAGAAACAGCAGAACCGCTCGTAGGGCAAACTTCAGACATGGGCGTCAATGCAACTTTCAAGGTGTCCCTCAGCACTCTGGTCCACTCCATCAGGCTGTTGCTGCAGGTGTTGCAGCACCTGTCAATGCTGAGATTAATTCCTTTTGTGTCGCTTCTCATCCACCATCAGAGTCTGCAGTATCTGCTCTGATGGCTCCACCGTGAGTGACGTGGGTGCACCAGCAGAGGGCTGTTCTGGCCCCAGGAATTTCCAGGGATACCTCCCACTTTCACCTCTTTGGGACCTTAACAATGTCTGCTTCCTTGGAGACCGCACATAGCACTCCCATGCCCCTCACTACACAGCTGTAAATTCGAGTGTGGACCTTCAGCCTCCCCAGTATTCCCAGTGCATCTAGGCTCTGCTCAATTTCACTGGGTTTCATCTCCTCCGACAACCTGCCACCAGCGCAGCCTTGGTTACTGAGATCCATGCCCCTTGGCACAGGTCTTCTAATAATCCCTGTGACACCATCGCACCTGTGTTCTCTCTAAGCTACGTGGTTGGGCGACTGCCCAGGAGTGATTCCAGTGCCGCACACTTGATTAGCAGAGCCCTACACATCCAGCACCGTGGGTTCAGGTGCCCCCTCCACCCGCTGCTTTGCAGCTGGGTTGCTCCTGCAGCTGCTCCCAGGACCCTCCTGCTGGCTATGCAGAGTGGGGGGTGGGAGGTGCTGATGTCAGGGTGTCTCCCTCTCCCTGTCCCTGTCCCTGTCCCCCATCTCCACAGAGCAGGGGAGAAAGGACAAGGGCTCAGGAGGACTTGAGGAGGAGAGAGCTGCTGTGGTCTGAGGTCTGAACCAGCCCTCCGGATGAGTGAATGAGTGTCTTAAAGGGACAGCACACAGTCTGGTGCTGTGCACTGTCTCTTTAAGGCACTTACTGAAAGCTTTCCGGCTCTGACCTAAGCCCTGTCTTCCCTCCCCAGCTCTGTACATGGGGTACATGGGCAGGGAGGGAGGGGGAGAGAATGTGTGTGTGTGTGTGTGTGTGTGTGTGTGAGAGAGAGAGAGAGAGGGAAAGAGACTGTATGAGCTGTCTGCTGGGGAAGTCTCTGGTTCTCCCTCTCTCCCCATCCTTCTCCCTGGAACAACCAGCACTTCTTCTGCCTCAGGATGAGGTTTTAAAGGACCGTGCTCTCCAAACTCTAAGGGGTTTAGCCACTGTCCATCCTGCTGATCCACATTGTCTCACTGTTTCCTTGTGCTCCCCCACCTGCCTGCCTGTAGCCTCCTCTCCTCTAGTCTCATACTTAGCATGAAAGCTGTTGCAGTTAGGACTTTTTGTTCTGTGTTTGTACAGCTACTAGCATAGTAGGGTCCTAGTCCGTGACTTGGGCCCTTACACGCTCCTGCAATACAAATAATATGCGATAATAACAATAATGCACAGGACAGGTTTAGACTTCAGAGAGAGCAGGACTGCTGCTGTCATTACTTATTAAAGCCATTAGAACATGGGGCCTCAAACACTGCCAATAAAAAGCTCTCCCTGAGCAAGTCCCAATCCCTGAAATGAACTGCTGTCTGTTTGAGGTTTGGGCAGGGAGACCAAGGCTTTCACCACAGCCGATTCACGAGGTGGGCTGCAAGTTTGCTGATTTTGCTGGGTCCTGTTACACAAATGAAATTCCATCACAATGGTGTTTGGTGCCACTGCAATACATTCGTTCACCGGAGGTAGAGTCCCCACGGTCAAAGGATGGCTCAGGGTAGCTCTGGCAAGCAGAATTTTCCTATTGCTGGTCCCCTCATTGCTCCAGGGTCTCGGGGACCATACTGGGAGCTGAGTGCATTGCTGGGCTGTCACATTCCTTCCAGGAGTGAGGGCAGCTTCGCCAGCAGGATCGGGAACTGGAAGTAGAAGAAGTGAGCAAATTCTCCCCTTGCCTCTGGTGGGTTTGTTGGGAGCCAGCTTTTGAAGGTTGCAGTGGCATTTGTTATTGTCTTAAAATGCACTTGATGAATTTTACAGCTCAGCTGCTCCACTGCCCCCCCCCAGGAAAAGCCCTCTCCTCTCTGCATTTCTGGCATGCGCTGGGCTTTGTGCTGGTTTCTCTGCTCTGCTCTGCCTGTACAGGATCCCAGCATCAACATGCTCCCAGATGCTTTCAGTGCAGCTCCTTTGGAGTCCTTCTGTTTTCTTCTTTGATGCCTCCTGTGAGCTGCTATTCCAGGAGGTGGAGGTGGGAGGGGAAGCAGCAAACGTTTTGGCCTGAGGGTCACATCTGGGTATGGAAATTGTATGGTGGGCCATGAAAGTTCACAAAATTGGGGATTGGGGTGTGGGAGGAGGTGAGAGCTCCAGCTGGGGGTGTGAGTTCTGGGGTGGAGCCAGAAATGAGGGGTTCAGGGTGTGGGAGGGGGCTCTGGGCTGGGGCAGCGGGTTGAGGTGTGTGGGGAGAGGGGGGCTCCAGCTGGGGGTGCGGGCTTTGGGGTGGGGATTGGGATGAGGGGTTGGGGGTGCGGGAGGGAGCTCTGGGCTGGGACTGAGGGATTCAGAGGGTGGGAGGGGGATCAGGGCTGGGGGTTGGGATGCAGGCTCTGGGTGGCACTTACCTCAAGCAGCTCCTGGAAGCAGTGGCATGTCCCCCCTCTGGCTCCTACGCAGAGGCATGGCCAGGCGGCTTTCTGTGCTGCCCCGTCCACAGGCACTGCCCTGGCCAATGAGAGCTGCGGGGGCAGCACTTGGGGCGGGGGCAACGTGCAGAGCTTGAGGGCCAAATTAAAACATCTGAAGGGCCGGATGTGGCCCGCGGGCTGTAGTTTGCCCACCCCTGTGCTATTCCCTTTGTACAGCAGAGAGGAATCCCCAGCTCCCTGGTCTCGTTCCGCAGAAAGTCACATGTGGGATGATCTGAACTCTTGCTATCGATGCCTGCAGACTGGCTGCGCCAAGACAAGAACAGGACCATGTCCCTGCAGGAGTGAGTCACGGAGCTGGATAGTTTGTTATCATCAAAGCACAATCTTAAAGTCCCATGCATTTACCCAGCACTTCCAACTGCCGCTCCAGTCCCAAGGAGCATATAGGCTAAGGAAGGAAAGATAAATCAACACCCTTTGCAACAGACAGAGAGGGAGGAAAAGTTCGCTGGAGAGGGGCTTGGAAGAGGATGCCTCTGAGATGGGCAATGGACTGAACGTGCAGCGTGGGAGATAGGTGGCTAGGAGTGGAAGCAGGAGATGAAGGGAGGAGGGAGGTAGAAAGCCTGGGAGGAAGGTGGGAAGCAGGAAATCCAAAAGTGTTAAATGGAAATGGAAAATTTTGCATTAAAGTTTGTTTTCCCCAAAAAACATTTTATATATAAAAGGTTTTGATGGAAAATTTTCACTCTTCAGAGGCAGGTTCATAGAATCATATAAGATTAGGGTTGGAGGAGACCTCAGGAAGTCATCTAGTCGATCCCTCTGCTCAAAGCAGGACCAACCCCAACTAAATCATCCCAGCCAGGGATTTGTCTAGCTGGGCCTTAAAAACCTCTAAGGATGGAGATTCCACCACCTCCCTAGGGAACCCATTCCAGTGCTTCACCATCCTCCTAGTGAAAAAGTTTTTCCTAATATCCAACCTAAACCTCCGCCACTGCAACTTGAGACCATTGCTCCTTGTTCTGTCATCTGCCACCACTGAGAACAGCCGAGCTCCATCCTCTTTGGAACAACCCTTCAGGTGGTTGAAGGCTGCTATCAAATCCCCCTTCACTCTTATCTTCTGCAGACTAAATAAGCCCAGTTCCCTCAGCCTCCCCTCATAAGTTATGTGCCCCAGCTCCCTTATCATTTTCATTGCCCTCTCCTAGACTCTCTCCAATTTGTCCACATCTTTCTGGAATGGGGGGACCAAAACTGGGTGCAATACTCCAGATGTGGCCTCACATTTGACGAATAGAGGGGAATAATCACTTCCCTCGATCTGCTGGCAATGCTCCCACTATTGCAGCCCAATATGCCGTTAGCCTTATTGGCTACACTGTTGACTCATATCCAGCTTCTCATCCGCTGTAATCCCCAGGTCCTTTTCTGCAGAACTGCTGCTTAGCCAGTTGGTCCCCAGCCTGTAGCGGTGCATGGGATTCTTCCGTCCTAAGTATCGGATTAGTGTCATCTGCGAATTTGCTGAGGGTGCAATTCATCCCGTCATCCAGATCATTAATGAAGATGTTGAACAAAACTGTCCCCAGGACCAACCCCTGGGGCACTCCGCTTGATACCGGCTGCCAACTAGACATTGAGCCATTGATCACTACCCGTTGAGCCAATGATCTAGCCAGCTTTCTATCCACCTTATAGTCCATTCATCCAATCCGCACTTTTTTAACTTGCTGGCAAGAATACTGTGGGAGACCGTATCAAAAGCTTTGCTAAAGTCAAGGTATATCACGTCCACTGCTTTCCCTATATCTACAGAGCCAGTTATCTCATCATAGAAGGCAATCAGATTGGTCAGGCATGACTTGCCTTTGGTGAATCCATGTTGACTGTTCCTGATCACCTTCCTCTACTCCAAGTGCTTCAGAATGCATAGGTTATTGCATTATTGGACCCACTGAACCATTCTGGGTCCACAGGCTCAGACCCTTCTCCTAGAGAGCTGGAAGTTTGCATCATTAGCACTAAAGGACGATCCTATGGCATGCCTCCATTTCATGACATCCAGTTCGATAAAGCTGTTTAATTACCACATCTTTTGTCCAAGAGCCTGGAACAGAGAGCAGATTATTATACATGGCCCTGATTGTATGAACTCTTAACTTTACAAAAGATTTGTGCATCCATGGAGACCCTAATAAATTTGAGATTTACCCTCACTGATAAACAGTTGGTAAGGGAATACTTGGAAAATCAGATCTAAACATACATGAATCATCCAGCTGGGATGCCCTGCATCTGAGGTGTCATAGGGCATGCCTGCTCCATAGCACCCCCGCCTCAATTTCCCCTCACTAGGGTTCTCTGTCTCTCCTGGGGATTCATGTGGCTTAGTGCCCTGGCTGGGCCACTCTGAGTGGGCAATAAAAGTCCAAACAAACCATGGAGGCATCTGATTATGGCACAGGCAGGGCTGATTGAACAGGGCTGGCTAACTCCTGGCCTCCCAGCCCTTTATGGGTCACTGTGTTATGTTAGACTCATAGACTGTAAGGTCAGAAGGACCGTCATGATCATCAAGTCTGACCTCCTGCACCTTGCAGGCCACAGAACCTCGCCTGATCACTCCTGTAATAGACTGAAGTTAGGATATTCAAGGAATTAGCAAAACACCATAAAGAAAAGGAGTACTTGTGCCACCTTAGAGACTAACAAATTTATTTGAGCATAAGCTTTCATGAGCTTCAGCTCACTTCATGAAATGAGCTGTAGTTCATGAAAGCTTATGCTCAAATAAATTTGTTAGTCTCTAAGGTGCCACAAGTACTCCTTTTCTTTTTGCAAATACAGACTAACACGGCTGCTACTCTGAAACAAAGCACCATACTGACAGTTGGGTTTGTAAGATCATGGGTAGCAATGGAGGGCCAGGGAGATTGGAAAAAAGGAAATGTAGCATCCGTTTTCAAACAAAAGTGATTTCTGCAATTCCATGTGCCTAAGTCTAGCATTTATTCCTAGCAAAATTGCTGCCTATCTAGAGGGTAATGGAAGCCTAAGCAGAAGGCAATGCAGGTTTATAGGGACACATCTTGCCAGAAGGATTGATTGCCTTTTTTAAAATAGCTTTAAAAAATCTGTGGATGAGGTGGATGCAGCAGATGTGATATATTTAGATTTGAGTAAAGCATTCGATACTTCATCTCCCAAACACCTAACTGAGAAATGAATTAAAATGGGAACATTGCAGATTCTCCACTTGGTGAAGGAGCGTGAAGAAAAGGTAATGATGACAAACAGAGCAGAGAGGTGCGGGAGGTGTCTGGTGGGTGCTGCAGGGGAGGGATTGAGAGCTGTTCTTATTTAACAGGCTCTTATGTTGTGTTCATGACTGTGATATCTGGGCAGCATGCTCCAGGAGGGTCAGAACGACCACGCTAATGAAACCCACCAATGAACCCAGCTCTAACCTACAACTGGGGTGAGTCACAAACACAAACCCAGAGAAATAACACAGAGGAGCCACCTGTGAATGATCTTGGAAAAATGCCGTCAGTACAACTGTGGAGCATCCATTGCAGCACAAGGGTGAGAGTGGGCAGCAGATGAGACTTGATACGAACTTGATGCTTGAAATAAGAAGATGAGACAGTTCAAGCATCACAACCCAGTGCCTAGACTCTACGGTGACATGTGCTGTAGAAATGTGATTGATTGATGTCATCATGGCATAGCTTTCACAGAGCACCCAGCTGTCTCAGATCATCCATGCACCTCAAATGTGTAGCGTCCCTTTCCACCTGATGGCCTCCTTTAATGCCAGCCTCCTCATGGACTTTGATGGACAGGCCTGGGTTCCTCTGGATCCCGACTCCAGCTCTGCAGGGTAAAACACTACTGCTAGGGTCGCCAGTACCCACACTGTTAATACCTATGAATTTCCCTAGTCACATGACCTGATAGAGAAAGAGTAAAATGCAGTGTCCCATTGGTACACCTACTTTGTAGGGGCCCTTGATCACAGGCGCCGACTTTCCAATGTGCCAGGGGGTGCTTGACCCCCAGCTCTGCCCCAGGCCCTGCCCCCACTCCACCCTTTCCCCCAAATCCCCACCCCACCCCTGCCCTGTCTCTTCCCGCCCCCTCCTCTGAGCACGCCACATCCTCCCTCCTCCCCCAGAGCCTCCTACATGGCGCAAAAACAGCTGATTGCGGTTGGTGGGGAACATGGGGAGGGAGAGGGAGGCGCTGATCGGTAGGGCCTGCTGGGGGGGTCGGAAGAGATGGGGGAGGAAGGGGAGGCTGATAGGGGGGCTATCATTTCCCCCCCCCCCCGTGAGTGCTCGAGCCCTGGAGCACCCATGGAGTCAGTGCTTATACCCTTAATGACCTGTGACAATGATCTCTTCTGTAGCTGTAACCCATGTGCCTAGTAGGGAGATATCTCTTTAAGAGACTCATGGGCAGGAGTGCAAGTAGGGCAGTACCCTCCAGTTTGCAGTACCGGCAAGAGATATTTAGTGGGTACAGGTTTCAGAGTAGCAGCTGTGTTAGTCTGTATTCGCAAAAAGAAAAGGAGTACTTGTGGCACCTTAGAGACTAACAAATTTATTAGAGCATAAGCTTTCGTGAGCTACAGCTCACTTCATCGGATGCATACTGTAGCTCACGAAAGCTTATGCTCTAATAAATTTGTTAGTCTCTAAGGTGCCACAAGTACTCCTTTTCTTTTTAGTGGGTACAGAGTACCAGAAAGACTTTCAAAAATTAAGGAAATTAGTTAGGGAAGTGGATTGGACTGAAGAACTTATGGATCTAAAGGTAGAGGAGGCCTGGGATTACTTTAAATCAAAACTGCAGAAGCTATCAGAAGCCTGTATCCCAAGAAAGGGGAAAAAATTCATAGGAAGGAGTTGTAGACCAAGCTGGATGAGCAAGCATCTTAGAGAGGTGATTAAGAAGAAGCAGAAAGCATACAGGGAGTGGAAGATGGGAGGCATCAGCAAGGAAAGCTACCTAATTGAGGTCAGAACATGTAGGGATAAAGTGAGAGAGGCTAAAAGTCGAGTAGAGTTGGACCTTGCAAAGGGAATTAAAAACAATAGTAAAAGGTTCTATAGCCATATAAATAAGAAGAAAACTAAGAAGGAAGAAGTGGGGCCGCTTAACACTGAGGATGGAGTGGAGGTTAAAGATAATCTAGGCATGGCCCAATATCTAAACAAATACTTTGCCTCAGTCTTTAATAAGGCTAAAGAGGATCTTGGGGATAATGGTAGCATGACAAATGGGAAGGAGGATATAGAGGTAGATATTACCATATCAGAGGTAGAAGCGAAACTGAAACAGCTTAATGGGACTAAATTGGGAGGCCCAGATAATCTTCATCCAAGAATATTAAAGGAATAGGCACCTGAAATTGCAAGCCCATTATCAAGAATTTTTAATGAATCTGTAAACTCAGGAATAGTACCGAATGATTGGAGAATTGCTAATATAGTTCCTATTTTTAAGAAAGGAAAAAAAAGTGATCCGGGTAACTACAGGCCAGTTAGTTTGACATCTGTAGTATGCAAGGTCCTGGAAAAAATTTTGAAGGAGAAATTAGTTAAGGACATTGAGTCAATGGTAAATGGGACAAAATACAACATGGTTTTACAAAAGGTAGATCGTGCCAAACCAACCTAATCTCCTTTTTTGAAAAAGTAACAGATTTTTTAGATAAAGGAAATGCAGTGGATCTAATTTACCTAGATTTCAGTAAGGCATTTGATACCGTGCCACATGGGG
Source organism: Dermochelys coriacea (assembly GCF_009764565.3). Lineage (NCBI taxonomy): Eukaryota > Metazoa > Chordata > Testudines > Dermochelyidae > Dermochelys > Dermochelys coriacea. Next base: position 2,436,691 of record NC_050092.1, read on the forward strand.
AATTATTAGTTAAATTGGAGAAGATGGGGATCAATATGAACATCAAAAGGTGGATAAGGAATTGGTTAAAGGGGAGACTGCAATGGGTCCTACTGAAAGGCGAACTGTCAGGTTGGAGGGAGGTTACCAGTGGAGTTCCTCAGGGATCAGTTTTGGGACCAATCTTATTTAATCTTTTTATTACTGACCTTGGCACAAAAAGTGGGAGTGTGCTAATAAATTTTCAGATGATACAAAGCTGGGAGGTATTGCCAATTCGGAGAAGGATCGGGATATTATACAGGAGGATCTGGATGACCTTGTAAACTGGAGTAATAGTAATAGGATGAAATTTAATAGTGAGAAGTGTAAGGTTATGCATTTAGGGATTAATAACAAGAATTTTAGTTATAAGTTGAGGACGCATCAATTAGAAGTAACGGAAGAGGAGAAGGACCTTGGAGTATTGGTTGATCATAGGATGACTATGAGCTGCCAATGTGATATGGCTGTGAAAAAAGCTAATGCGGTTTTGGGATGCATCAGGAGAGGCATTTCCAGTAGGGATAAGGAGGTTTTAGTACCGTTATACAAGGCACTGGTGAGACCTCACCTAGAATACTGTGTGCAGTTCTGGTCTCCCATGTTTAAAAAGGATGAATTCAAACTGGAGCAGGTACAGAGAAGGGCTACTAGGATGATCCGAGGAATGGAAAACTTGTCTTATGAAAGGAGACTTAAGGAGCTTGGCTTGTTTAGCCTAACTAAAAGAAGGTTGAGGGGAGATATGATTGCTCTCTATAAATATATCAGAGGGATAAATATAGGAGAGGGAGAGGAATTATTTAAGCTCAGCACCAATGTGGACACACGAACAAATGGGTATAAACTGGCCACCAGGAAGTTTAGACTTGAAATCAGACGAAGGTTTTTAACCATCAGAGGAGTGAAGTTTTGGAATAACCTTCCAAGGGAAGCAGTGGGGGCAAAAGATCTATCTGGTTTTAAGATTCTACTCGATAAGTTTATGGAGGAGATGGTATGATGGGATAATGGGATTTTGGTAAGTAATTGATCTTTAAATATTCAGGGTAAATAGGCCAAATCCCCTGAGATGGGATATTAGATGGATGGGATCTGAGTTACTATAGAAAATTCTTTCCTGGGTATCTGGCTGGTGAATCTTGCCCATATGCTCAGGGTTTAGCTGATTGCCATATTTGGGGTCGGGAAGGAATTTTCCTCCAGGGCAGATTGGAGAGGCCCTGGAGGTTTTTCGCCTTCCTCTGTAACATGGGGCATGGTTGACTTGAGGGAGGCTTCTCTGCTCCTTGAAGTCTTTGAACCATGATTTAAGGACTTCAATAGCTCAGACATGGGTGAGGTTTTTCATAGGAGTGGGTGGGTGAGATTCTGTGGCCTGCGCTGTGCAAGGGGTTGGACTAGATGATCAGAATGGTCCCTTCTGACCTTAGTATCTATGAATCTATGAATCTATGACTTGGGTCTAGCCTGCCCCCCACCAGAGGGGGTGGGGGTAGGGGTGGGGCTGTGCTCTGCTTCTTAAAGGAGCAGAACAGGGCTAGGGAGGACATTCATTCTTTAAATGGATTTAACAGCACAATGTATATGCTAACAAACTGAAACAAAGCCTTTGTTTAAGTTTGTTACCATGTGTATTGTGCTGTTTGGTCAGGAGTCCTTGAGAAGGCGGGGGAGGGGGGAGGAGTGGTGAGGGCAGGTATTTAAAACAGTGTTTTTGATTCTGTTTCTCCACATTGGTTTCAATTATCCATGACATCCATACTGCATACATCAAGTCCAAATCATTAGAGGAATGCCTCGGCTTGCACTGACCAGAGTTTGTTTGGATTCTGATGTCAGCCCAGTTCTGCAGCCTGACAGGAATCAGGTGTTGTCCCCAGTGTACCTAGAATTCTTCCTTGCAGCCAAACTTGTCTAACATGCATTTTGTTAACTGGAACTGGAGCAGAAAAACAAAGAAGCTTCTGGAATTGGGTATAGCAGTTTCGGGTCTGCTCCAGTATGTTCCCTGTTGCTGGGGTCAGACACCCTGAGGGCCAACAGTCAGGGCAGCTGCTTTACGGGGGCCATATGCCCTGTGTGAGTTGGGGGAAGCTGAACCCAGGAGCAGAAAGCAGGTTGTTGTCCCTAAGTCTGAAGCATTTTGCAGAAGGTTAGTGCTATTGTTAACCCTCTAACAGGGAAGCATGGGCAATGCTAATTATAGCAAGGGGGAATTTGGAGGGGAAAATAACTTCTATTTTAATTGTATGCTTTGAATGTTGTTTGATTTTAGCCAAACTCTTCTAGTTACATTGTCTGAACTTGTCTGAGTCACCAACTTTTCTTTAAATGTATTAATGGGGAAGGAGTCATTTACATTTTGCTATTCTCAGGTTTGTATCTTCTTGTAACAGGGTTTTCTTTAAATCTGGACAGGTAACTGAGTGGTTGGTTAATCAGTCAGCTGACTGGCTAGCAGTGATTTCAGCAGAGGAAGAGTCTGCCTGGATTCCAACTTTGAAATTCCTACAAGCAAGTGGAGGGAAGATGTTGGTGATCAGAGACTCTGAGACTTAGGTGAACTCAACCGAAACTTTTGGGAACTCTCAGTTTCTTCTCACTGTGTTTCTGTGGGGACTGAAGTGTTCAGATTTTAATTTGTTTTCTTTCTTTATGTTTGTGTATAAGTGAGTATAATATCTGGATTATAAAATAGTCATGTTATGCTCTAAAATTAGATGATTATTTTTTATCATAAGATTTTTATGAAGTTTAATTAAATTCATTTCTTTGGTTCCTTTTGGGACTTGAATATGGGGAGGTTGACTCTGTGCAATCCTTGCTGAAAATCCTGAGAGACTGAACTCTGGGTCTCCAGCTATTTTTCTAGGGGAGTTGGGATTTTTTAGGCCCAGGAGAAGGGCAATGAAGTGAACTCTAGCCACCCAATGGTTACATAGCAGCAAGGCAGCTTGGCTGATGGGGTTCAGCACAGCCCCCAGAACTCACACGTGGGATGGGTGGTCAGTCCTTCAACAGGTTTAATGGGCAGCAGGGAATAAAATCCCCAAACCCTGGCCTCAGGACACAGTGCAGGGAGTTGGGGGTTTCCCAAATCATTTCCCTCACCATTTAACTGATGAATGGTGACTCACCACCATTGAGTGACCCTCAGGTTCAGAGACACCCTGGACCCTCAGCACTGCAGGGGGCTGACGATCACTGCTGACAAGCATCCTCTCTATGCAGGAGTCAGGCTGCAGCTGGCCCCAGGATTTCCCCTCACCCAAAAGGGGTGTAGGACTCTGGGTGCAGATTGCAATAACTCTTCTAAAACTCCCAACTCTAATCTCCTACCCAGTGCTCAGACATACTCCTAGCACCACAGCAGCACCTGCCCATGGTGACTGGTTTTCCTAGGAGCTGCAGGGCTAACCCCACCCGGCTACAGAGAAGTTTTCCCAACAAAACTCTCCATGCTGGGAATTCCCTCAAAGAGAGACAGGGCCAAGCGGAGGGAGGCTGCTGCCAGGCATCCTGAGGCCAGTTCTCAGGGACCCTGCCTGCATACATGCCTGGGACTCCCCAGCTCCTCACAGCCAGCCCTGCCCTTTCTGTGGCTGGCACCAGATGCCCCAAAACGGCTTTTCCACACTCCCAGCACTCCTGGGGACAGCATCTCACCACCTGTTGGTCAATCTAGCTCTTCTTCCCGGGCTTTGACTTGTTAATCGTTGACCCTGCCCCTGACACTGCCCCACCCTGCCATCCTCCCTGGAGCCCTTGGCCCCCTTCCCCTGCAGCAGGGTGCTACTGCCTGGGTTACTAGACCTAGGCCCAACGTGACCCGTGAATGACAGAATGTGTGATCTGTGCCTGTTTGCCATGGGAGGGAACATGCCAGACCTCAGCACCTTCAACCATTGGGAAAGCTTACCCTGGGAGCCTGTGGATTTTTCTTCACTTACAGTCTGCAAATCAAGCTGGGGTCTCTCTTTCCAAAAGCTCTGCTCTTGCTCAAACAGAAGCGATGGTCTGGATGCAAGTGAAGTGTGACTGGCTGTGGATGGGTTCTGTTCTGGGCTATGTCAGTGCTGCCCAAGTGGCTAAGTGTTTCCTACTGCTCCTGCCATGAAGTATCCTCTGCCCAGGCCCTGCCTGCAGCTCTGTCCTCCAGCTCTGCTGCTGCCCTGCCTGTGGTGTGAGGCCCCTGCCACTGCAGCAGCTGTGATCCTGTTGCCTGCCTGGACTCCACTGCTGCTGTTGCTCCTGCTGACGTTGCAGCCTGTGGCCTTTCCTCTTGCTGTGCGGTTTATGGGCACTGCCCCCATCTCTCTTATGTGCTTCACCACAAAGAGCAAACCACTGAGCGCTGGTCCAGCAAGGAGCCCTGTGGCCGCTCAGATTGGCAGAGGCCCTGTGGGTTTTTCGTCTTCCTCTACAGTGTGGGGCGCGGGTCACTTGCTGGAGGATTCTCTGCACCTTGAAGTCTTTAAACCACGAGTTGAGGACTTCAATAGCTCAGACATAGGTTAGGGGGTTGTTACAGGCGTTGGTTGGTGAGATTCTATGGCCTGCGTTGGGCAGGAGGTCGGACTAGACGATCAGAATGGTCCCTTCTGACCTTAAAGTCTATGAGTTTATGGTGCTCACCAGCCAAGGTGACTGCTGCTGCCTGCAGGAACCACCCGACTTATCCACTTAATGGGGATCCTCCAGGAGCTGGAACAGCATCTCTGCAGAGGCTCTTATCTAAGTGTCTGTGCTTGGTGTTCATTACATTAGCCAAAGGGCCAGTCCAGGCTGTCCAGGAGACCCTCCATCACATGTCCTCTGCCTATTAGCTGCTCTTCCTCGTGGCTTGATAATTAGACCGTTCAGGTGCTGGGGAGGGCTGCAGTCACCTAAAGGGCCCTTCAGCTGGGAAGATCCTGTTTGAGTGGTGGCCTGAAAACAATTCCTGAATCAGGACATTATTCTTTGCATCTGTCACTGCACGTGCTGGTGCCTCTGGAAGGAGCTAAGTACAAGGGGCAAGGCGTTGGTCTGTCCAGTTCAGTGATGGGAGACAGATGCTTTTCCCTTATGTCACATTGCCTTATGGGATTTGTAGGTGAAGCTCTGTTCTCTTCTATGGGCTGGGCTTCCTGGAGAACTACATCTCCCATAATACAAAATGGATTTTCCTCAGATGAGCTGTGTGGTGCATCATAGGAATCAGATGATTATGGATGTATAATGGGAGATATAGTCCATCGAGGGAGCCTGGCTAATCCGATAAAATGGAAGCATCAGGCTCCGAATTACACCTCTCACAAGGCAAGGCACATGAGAAAATGCAGTTGAATACTGAAGTGACTCAAGATCCCGTTTTTAGTGGTGTGTGATTGATATAGGGATAGTAGCTGTGGTTTGCAGAGAGTGGTTACATCTGCCAGATGAATGGTGCCCAGAGTCTGAATTGCCCTCTTCCACGCAGGAGCTAGCGCTGCACCCCTTCCATGGTCTGCAGCCTCCTGGGCTGTCAATATCACTCAAAGGGAGTAAGCAAGAGCACCCATGGGCCCACGTGTCTGGAGTGGCTCTCCTGTCTCAGTCCTATGCCCTCAGCACCATCCAGTCATTATAAACCCAGACCCACACAATGCCCTGCCTTCTGTAAGTGTTCAGTGAGTCTGGGACAAGTGATGAGAATCAGGAGCAAACAGCAAAGTGATACCAAGCCAAAAGACCAGCTGACTCTCGGTGAGGTGAGGTGTGCAGCCTCCAAACACAGCCTCTTCAGGAGTGCATTGCCCAGGCAAGGTATTCCTGCTGCTGATCTTGCGGGGGGGGTGAGGGGTGCAGGCTTAGCTCCCATCATGGAACAGAGAATAATTGTCACCATTGCTAATTAGGTTGGCAGTTTTCAGAGTAGCAGCCGTGTTAGTCTGGAGTTCAAGTCCTGATTCTGCTATTGGCCTGCAGGATGAACTTAGGTTGCTTTAACTGCTTTGTGCCTCAGTTTCCCAATCTGTAGAACAGAGATAATGATACTGACCTCCTGTGTAAAATGCTTTAGATCTGTGAGGGGAATCGCTATAGCAGAGCTAGGTATTGTTATTATTACTCTATAATGGGACTTCACCTTCTTCACTGATGTTTGGGAATGCAGCCACCATGCTGCTTTGGGATCGCCTGACCAGTATGGTGGATTTTGACACTGCCTGCCCTGCCTTAATGCTGGCTGCTGTGGCTCACAGTCCTGACACCTGTAGCCAGCCCAGAAGCATAAAGGCTTTCACCAGCCTAGTTACTCCTGACAGGGTGACCCCAACAACCCTTCCAGTCCTGAGTCTCCCCAGATCTGCCTACTCTGAGTTCTTAACTACCAGACACTCAGACCCTTCCCCTCTGGTGAAACCAGCCCCCCAGACTCCGGCTTGTGTAGGCACACCCACACTCCACACAGTCTGCACACCAGCTGCTGTGCTGGCCTGGGAATCCCCACCATTAGCCAGTGTCTGCATGTGCATGTATATGCAGGTATGGCTCGTTCCCCAAGGACCAACCAAAAAGGGCACACGGCAGAGCCCCAGCCTGGAGCAGGTGACTGTCTATGTACTCAGCGGACTGGTGGAGCAGGCAGAATTGTTGCTGGATATGTGGCTAGTTCAGCTGCTTCCTGGGATGTTCAGAGGGTGGTGGCCACAAGGGAAACCATGTCAGTGTCTCTCACCGCATGGGCTCCCTCCACATGCACCCCCACACACCGTCTCTCAGTCTCTGCTTCGCTCCATTTTTTGCGACAAAGAAGCCATCTCTGAGGCAGGCCCTTTGAGCATGTCCTGCCGCCACTCTGTGACAGGAGCCCGCACTCTGCCCCTCGCGAGTGCCCGTGGCAAGGAGACACAGCCCTTGCTGGCAGGAGACCATTGCTGGGGGACGCACGCTATGGCTGCCAATGTACTGCACCGACACAACCCACATCTGTGGTGCGGAGAGCTCTGCCTGGATCTGTGGGATACCGTCCTTGCTGACAGCCACTGAGTCCCTTAGACGGGCTCGCAGAGGAACTACGCTCCCAGCTGGGACACACAGTATGGCCAGCCCCAGAGGTTCAAAAATCATGAGTCAAACCCCCAAAATCACAAGATTGACCCAAACAATCATGAGATTCATAGATTCATAGATACTAAGGTCAGAAGGGACCATTCTGATCATCTAGTCCGACCTCCTGCACAGCGCAGGCCACAGAATCTCACCCACCCACTCCTGTGAAAAACCTCACCCATGTCTGAGCTATTGAAGTCCTTAAATCATGGTTTAAAGACTTCAAGGAGCAGAGAAGCCTCCCTCAAGTCAACCATGCCCCATGTTACAGAGGAAGGCGAAAAACCTCCAGGGCCTCTCCAATCTGCCCTTGAGGAAAATTCCTTCCCGACCCCAAATATGGCGATCAGCTAAACCCTGAGCATATGGGCAAGATTCACCAGCCAGATACCACAGAAAATTCTTTCCTGGGTAACTCAGATCCCATTCATCTAATATCCCATCTCAGGGGATTTGGCCTATTTACCCTGAATATTTAAAGATCAATTACTTACCAAAATCCCTTTATCCCATCATACCATCTCCTCCATAAACTTATCAAGTAGAATCTTAAAACCAGATAGATCTTTTGCCCCCACTGCTTCCCTTGGAAGGCTATTCCAAAACTTCACTCCTCTGATGGTTAAAAACCTTCGTCTGATTTCAAGTCTAAACTTCCTGGTGGCCAGTTTATACCTAAAAGAGATGATGTTGTGTCCACTGGTTGCTGAGTTCCCCCTGCCCACCCCAGTGTGTGGGTGACCCTGTCCATTCTGCCAGATATGTTGGGTAAGTGATTTTAGCCCCCACAGAATCTCTGACACCCCCACATTTGCCCATCCCTGGTCTAGCAATTAATTCCATCCCCCAACCTCCAAATCAGCCCTGCCCATACCGCACCTCCACATGTACCCATCCACCAGATCAATTCTACCCCTATATTAGTTCAGTCCCCAGCCCCCACCACTGCTCCTTCTGGGGTTCTTCACCCTCTGTCCCAGACCATGGATGCAGTGGGGTCACCTCTCCCCTTTCTGGCTGAGGGGGGAGCTTCAGCGCTCTTTGCCTCCTGTCCCCCTTCCCAGGCAGGTGTCGCAGGCAGGAGCGGGGAGGAGGAGAGGAGCTGTCCCGTCCTTGCTGCCCACAGGAGGGGAGGGAGAGCAGAGCCACCCTGAACCATGGGGCTCTTTCTTCTCCTTCTCCCATCCCCAAAACCTCTCTCAGCTCCTAGCAGGAGCTCTGCCTTTCTTGGGTAACAGCTCTGATTGGCTGCTCTTTCCCAGAAGGCTGGGCAGTGGGGCAGCAGCCAATAGTGGGGGTTTTCCCCACAGGCAGGGCTGATGTTTGTGTGGGGGCTGGAGTTTCTCGTGTCACCATGGTGGGCCAGATCCTGTTGCTTCAGAGAAGTAGCCAGCACTGTAAAGGGGCCTGCAGCTGCACAGTGCATCCTCCCAGCCAGAGCCACATGCAATGGGAAATGGCTGCCTGTAGCGGGGCAGTTACCCGGCTCCTGGAGAAAAAGGGAGGCAGATTGGGGAAGTGGCCACAGCTGGCTCTGATCTAAGGGCTGAGGGAGGAGCTGGGTCAGTCTCACTCTAGCCTGGGAGCAGGAAGGACCTAGCTGCCTGGGAGCACAGGGTACCTGGGGCAGAGCAGCGCTGGGGAAGGGCAAGAGGAGCTGGGGCGCTCCAGCCTGGCAGTTCCCCAGGCTGAGGTCTTGGTAAGGCCTAAGGAGGGGCTGGGATAGAGGCTCTGAAACCAATGCGCCTTCCACGGAAAACACCATTAGGAAGTACAGGGGCAAAGAATTTCCAGCAAAGGCTGGCCACGTTCCTGTAAGGGTCTGAATGAAAACTTCCCTGACAGCTAGCAGGGAGAGACTTTGGATGTGTTTATGTAAATACTGTTTCCTCCTGCTCTGCTGAGATATCCAGCAGATAGAGTGGTGTTTTACTCAAAGCAATGAAGTTTGTCTGGTGTTGGGTTACACATCACGTTAGTACTGAATGCAGGGATAGTGAAATGCTGTTGCCAATGCTGTAATTATTATAGAATATAGGGAAGCAAGATTGTGCTTAACCTGTCCCAAATGAGAGGGGCCACCTCCAGCTGAAAGGGCCTCATTAAGCCAGAGGCTTGAATGTCAGAGGCCTGGGAAGGTAAGAGGGTGGGGGACAGGTATCTCAGCTAGAAGGGTCCTCCTTGTCTGGTTTAACCTGTTCCTCCCCACTGCTCAAATAAAGAGCTAAATAGAATCATAGACTTTAAGGTCAGAAGGGACCTTATGCGTTACCTAGGGAGATGGTGGAATCTCCTTCCTTAGAAGTTTTTAAGGTCAGGCTTGACAAAGCCCTGGCTGGGATGATTTAGTTGGGGGTTGGTCCTGCTTTGAGCAGGGGGTTGGACTAGATGACCTTCTGAGTCCCTTCCGACCCTGATATTCTATGAAGGGACCATTATGATCATCTCATCTGACTGCCTGCACAACGCAGGTCACAGAATCTCACCCACCTGCTTGTGTAACAAACCCATAACCTATGTCTGAGCTATTGAAGTCCTTAAATCTTCATTAGGAGCCTCTTTTGTTGTTTTAAATGCTCAATCAGAGCTGAAATCACTCGAGATGCGACAGTGTCTCTGCCCATCCTGCAAAGAGCTGAAAATCACTAAGAGACTGATGTGCAGAGGTCACAGCAGAGAGGCAGGTGGCAGCAGAAGTGACTGACAGTGGGTTGGGGAATGAGTGGCTGGGGAGGCGCGGTGCATGGCCAGCAGGGCGGCGCAGCAAATAAGGTGCCTCCTTACCCCCTCCACCCAGGGTAGGAGGTGAGCTCTGAAAATGCACCTCTGAACTCTGCGTCTGCACTGACCAAGGACAGCAACTGTGAGTGGGGTGCATAGAAGGGATGGGCACGTTGAAGGGACTTTTGGGTTGCTGGACTGAAGAACACGAGGGAAAAGGACACTGCCCAACCTACTTGGAGGTGGGTCTGTTGCTCATGGCTTATGTTTATGAACCCTGTTTGCGGTGTTTCCCCAAATTAATGCCGAGTTACTTCCCTCCTTTTTATTAAAAGTTTCTTTTCTACATTCAGGCTCTGTGCTAGCGAGTGGGGAAGTATTGCCTCTCAGAGGCGCCTGGACTGGTGTGGAATTTTCCCAGGTTACTGGGTGGGGGCTTGAGCCGGTTCTGTGTTGTATCGCCGCAAAGATATTGAATCCGGCCCTGGTTGCTGTCGGCTCCACCTGGCAGAAGGGTCACACCCCTCTCCCTTGGCTCTACTGGTGACGATCACCCACGAGCACCACCACCCCCAACGATTCCTGAACTTCCCCCACCTCTTCTGTGAAATCCCATCATCTCCATGAACACCCAGGGCCTCCTCACAGCCCTCCTCTGCCCTGCCCCCTACAGCCCTGCCCCCTCTCCACAACCCTCCCTTCCCCTGGCCCCATCCACAAAACCCTCCTCCTCCCCACCCCCTCCCATTTGCCAGCTGCACCAGCGCTCACTGCTGCTATTGCCCCCATCCAGGGCTACCCACTGCCTCCACCCCTCCTGCTGCCGGTGAGAGCCGGGCTCTGCCCAAGGACCTGCCCTTTGTCTGCAGCTGCCCACATTTGGATCCCCTCCTGTCATCCCCCAACCACCCTCCCCCACACTCTCACCAGTCCCTCCATCCACAATGCCTGCTGCCATCTCCAGCCTCCTGCCTGGGGCTTGTGGCTGGGGTGGGCATTGTGCCCACTGCACTGATTTCCCGTGCCCCCTCAGCCCTGCAATGCAACCCCTAGGAGTCCTGCTCGCTGCTGCCATCATGTCCTCTGCATCCCTCGACCGGCCGTGCTAGGGTTGATGTGCCCAGCCTCTGCCAGAAGGTGAACAATAGCCGCCCTGCCACTCGCAGACTGCCACTTGCTGGGCCTGGTAGCTGAATGACACTGGCTGGGAGCGCAGGGGCAATGCGGGTGCCAAGGGGGACTTCGTGCCATGTGCATGCCCTGGGCACAGTGAAGGGGGTGCGGCACAAGAATCCTGGGGGTGGTTTGAGTTGCAGGGTGAGGCTGGGAGCTTGCCTAGGCTGCTGACAGGAATGTGACGGTTTCCTGACGGGTACATGGCATCAGTGGAACAGCTGGGCTGGGCTCCCCGGCTGGAGCTGAGCAGGAGTTTTGGGGGCAAATGGTCTGAGGGAAGCGTGTCCCAGAGGGGTTTGCACTGGCAGGGTCACGTGAGAAGGGGGAGGCTGGCACCCCCAGTACCCCTATGGCCCTGGGGAAGCCCCTGGCCTTTGTAACAGAACCAGGCTCCTCCCACCCGAGCAACGTGGCCCCTCCCCATCCTAGCCACACCCCCACCGTTAGCCCTTCCCCTCCCCAGCATCATAACCCCTCTCCTTCACCGGCCGCTGCCCAGTGTAACCCCACTCCCAGCCCCATGTCACTGATCCGATGTAACCCTCCCCGCAGTGGTCTACACCTCCTTCCCCACCCAGCCACCTCCCCAACATAACTCCTTCCCCATCCCAAATGACACCCCACTAGAACTCCTCAGCAGAGCTGCTGCCCCACCTAACCCCTCCCTGAAACCAGTGACATGACCCCTCCCCCACCTACATAGCCCCTGTGCTGCACTGGGATGTGCTAGCCACTCTCCTCTCATTGAGAGCCCCCAGAGTCAGCCCCGCAGGGCCAGCCATGCCCATTCAGCCTGAGACTCTGGGGTGAAGCTGAGGGGCTGCTGTCCCTCCATTTCTCCTTTAACCCTCTGCTGGCCAGATTGATTTTCCTGGGAGCTTAGGGAGCAAGGAATTGCTATAGTGTGCTGCACTAGTGATCAGACTAGCCCATGTGCGCCAGCTCCCTGCCTCGCACAGGGTCAGCACCAACCGCAGGACACCCCGCAACAGAACACCCTGCCCTAGGGCACCGCCTCACTAAGCCTGTGAGTCACTGCTTGCTTGTGCCCTAAGCAGGAGTTTACATCCCTTATTCAAAATGGTTCCATCAAATATATCTGTGGATGTTCTCAGTAGAAAGATGCGGGGAGGAGAATATCTTTTATAGGACCAACCTCGGTTGGTGGGAGAGACAAGCTTTCCAGCTTAGACAGAGCTTTTCTTCGGGTCCCTGTATAAGCTCGAAAGCTTGTCTCTCTCCCCAACAAAAGTTGGTCCAATAAAAGATATTCCCTCCCCCAACCTGGTCTCTCTAATAACAAGGGACCGACCGGCTACAACAACAATGATGTTCTGACTATTCATCTAAATGCCTGGTCCTTTTTGGAATCCTCCAAAGCTCCTGGCTTCAGTGAAATAATGTGGCAGTGAGTTCCATAGGCTAATGATCCATTGTTTAAAGAAGTATTCCTTTTATTGGTTTGAAATGGGTTGTTTTTTAATTTCACAGATCGCCCCCTTGTTTTGCATGATGAGAAAAGGTGAACACATTTACCTTCTCTCCACCATTCATTGCTTTGTAACCCTTTCTTCATCTCCATCTCCTGGCTACACCAAACAGTCCCGGTCTTTTCCATCTCTCCTCATTGGGGCATCTGTCCAGGCCTCTCTCTATGCTCATCTCACAACTCTAGCTAGTTCTGTTATGGGACCACCTCTCCCTCCCCGTAGGGTGGGTAATACACAGACCCTTTCCCCAGGTGGGTGACAGGTGACACAGTGTAGATGGACCCCCTAGACAGGCCTGTGCTCTCCACATGACAGTCACAGAGTTTTCACCTAGAGCCGTACAAAGACACAGTTGGCCCTGGCTTTGCCAGGCTAGCTCTACTCCAGGTCCCCTTGGAGGAGGGTTTGCAGCACCGTCTCTGGCCAGGGCCCCGCTCAGTGGTTATTTCCTAGCTCACTGGACTGTGTCCATTCACCCTATGTGCCCCAGCTGAGACCGGCCGTCTCCCAGCGGGGCCAGTGGGGCTACACACCAGGATAGGAATTGCTTCCAAAATCGATTCTTTGCGCGCCGAGGGTTCGGGAATTGCTAATGAATCATGACTGGGGCCAATCTGCATTTTGACACATTTTATTTATGTCAGGATTTGTGGAGCATTGAGCCTGAGTCTCATTAAATTGGCCAGACAGACGCCTATGTGCAGCGGAAGCTAACAGGTCTGGGGAGATGTCAGCTGAGGCAGGAGGAGCAATAATTTAAGTGGTGTCTTGCGCTGTGGAGTGCCCTGGACTCCGGCTACCGTCCCCCACTTTCTTTTACTCCCACTCTATATTTATTGGGCTGGACAAGGAGAGGCCCGGCCCAGGAGTCGTGTCACAATGAATGCTCTCCTGGGTCTCCAGCATTTACACTGGCTGCATACCCAAAACATATCCAGGCACCTGCACTCTGGATCTAAGCTTCCCTCTGCTTCCCCCACGGCCCGAGGGCTAGCAATGCCAGCCTTAACCATTGGGGAGCGAACGTGGACACAGCATGACCCAGAGATGCTGCATAACCCCTGGGATGGAGAGAGTTTCTTCCCTCGGGTTCTCCTCCTGCACCTGGCAAGTGACCCCCACCTCCCTGTGCTGCATAGCTGGGGGAGGCGGGTGCTGCATGGCTGGGGGAGATGGATGCTGCATGGCCGGGGGAGGGGAGCGCTGCATGGCCGGGTAAGGGGGCGCTGCATGGCTGGGAGAGGCGGGCGCTGCATGGCTGAGGGATGGGGGAGCTGCATGGCTGGGGAGGGGGAGTGATGCATGGCTGGGGGAGGCGGGGGCTACATGGCTGCGGGAGGTGGGAGCTGCATGGCCGGTGGAGGGGGGTGCCGCAGACACAGTCAGTTTTGCCATCAAACAGCCGGACTAAATACCCCTTTTCCAAATTGCTCAACTTTCCGTCTCTGGCCACTGCGATGACCCCAGCTGCCCATGTCCCCAGCTGCCCGTGTCTCCATGTTCCCATCTCCCACAGAGTCTGTCGTCTAGACCATCCTGGATTTACAGTGTGAAAAACAAACAAGAAAAAAACTGGGGGAGGTGAGCGGGGACCTGTCCAGCATCCAGCCCCAGGAGCAGAGCAGGGCAGGAGCCCCAGCTCTGTGCCTTTGGGGCTCAATTGTTTTACAAGCAGGCTCCCCAGCCCAAGAGGGCTTTCTCCCGATGAAGTGAGCTGTAGCTCACGAAAGCTTATACTCAAATAAATTTGTTAGTCTCTAAGGTGCCACAAGTCCTCCTTTTATTTTTGCGAATACAGACTAACACGGCTGCTACTCTGAAACCTTTCTCCCAGAAGGCTCCCTGCCCTCCCCTGGCTCTGACAGCTCAGCCACCTCCTGCCTCTCACAGGTGGGCACTGACCGGCCTTGCCAAAAATTTGGCTGACTCACAGCCAAAAATTGTAAGGGGTGGGGCTCGGGGCGAGTATTTCAGGTATATTTGGGCCTGCTAAGAAGGAGGAAGTGGGAGGGGAACGGGGACACAGGCAAGGCTCTGCGGCATCAGAGCTGGGAACGGAGTACTGGGAAACAGAGCCTGCCGGCGTGTAGAGCTCTGGATATACTTGCTTGGAACTAACCCAAATAAACATCATATTGCCTGCACTTCAGACTTCTGGTCTGCTCCTTTCTGTCTGCATGACCAGAACCAGGGGAGAGGGTGAAGGGAAAGCCCTCTAACAACCAGTACACTGCATGTGATGTCAGCCTGTGGCACCCAAGAGACAGCACACTATCCCGTTCCCTTTGTCTGCATATGTCTGAGGCCAGCTCCCTCCCTGTGCAGTCCTTACCCCTGCTGTCTTTCTCATGGCCCCTTTCTCTCCTTTCTTCTGTGCTCACTGGGCTTGCATCAGGCAGTGCCTCACTGTTGCCCCATGGGTCGCATGTCAAACCCATGGTGAGACACAGATGTACTTCAGGGATTCACAGACTTTAAAGCCAGATGGGACCATAATTATCCTCCTTTGATCCTGACCTTCCTGCATAATACAGGCCCTAGAGCATCCCCAGTGATTCCCAAGCGGAGGGGCCAGTTCTCCCCTCCCAGGTCAGTGATATTGACGAGCCCAGTAAGTTGCAGTTGAACTGGAGTGATGACACCCATTTATGTAGTGGAAGTTCCCACAGCTCCCATCCAACAATCAGGGCACTGCACAGCCCAGCCAGCCGCTCCCTTCCCTGGAGAACCTGGAAGGACAGATGCCCTGATGGTCACCAAATCCAGGCTCTGGGGAACCAAGAGGGGACTTGAATTCCAAAGCCAAGAACCCTGGGTGAGAATGCCATGCCAGCGGCCAGGGGGCTGTTAGCTCAAGGGCCTCTGTTGATCCCAGGCAACTGCTGATGTAGCACCCAGGAGAGAGGCTGTTTCCAAGGAGTGTGTTAGAGGAAGAGACCAGGAGCGGGACCCTGTGGCTCTAGGTCTAGCTCTGCTGCTAACCTATGGCGCCTTGGGAACGCCACTTTAACTCGCCGGGTCTCATTGTCTGCCCTGTAAAATGGGGCTGGTGATACTGGCCAGCCTCTTGGCTGGCTAGGTTACTGCTCTCTGTCGCTGTGCTTGGCACTTTGTGCAAGGAGTCCCTGCTCTGCAGAGCAGACAGGGCAGCCTGGAGTGGGGGCGTGATCCTGTACCTCTGCTGAGCACCATGAGTCCTTGCAGGGCGGTTGCTGGTTGGCAATGGCTGCTGAGGGTCACTAATGCAGATGGCACCTTTGCCATGGCAGCTCAGGATTTGTTGGCTCACCTGAAACTGTCCTGTTTGCTAGCAGGCAGAGAGCTCGCTGGGCTGTGGGTTCCTTGGCTCGCTGGTGCCCCTGGTTCCACCTGTGACCTGCCCAGCTCAGGAGTCATAGGGCTGAGTCTTTATCTTTGTGCAGGAAAAGCAGCCCAGGGCATGCACAGCTCCTCCCAACTAGCACCACAGGGCTCCCTGCAGCGGGCCGGGCTAGTGTCAGCCTGGGCTCAGGAGCAGATAGGATGCTCCTGGCTGATTGTATTCCACTCACCTCCAAAATGGAGACAAGACTGCTCGCCAGGCAGCTGGGGAGAGAACATCTGGCAGCACAACCTCATCCATCAGGAAACGTCTGCCTGCATCATGGAAACACCAGGCTGAAGGGCCCTCATTAGCATGTAAACGAGCTGCTCTTAAGTGGCAGCCTGGGCCTTCCCAGCTAGCAGGTCAAGACTAGTCATTTACTTTTAACTAATACAAAAGTCAGAGGGAGTTTTCTTCTCCCCGCTTCCTGAAGCGCCAGCTGGAGCTGGGAGGAGCAGGGGGCCAGACAGACATGAGGAAGCAAACACGGAGACTGGCACTGGCCTCGCTCTCTGGCAGGGAGGGTGACTGCGTGAGACTTGTGTGTCTGGTAACCCTTCCATGGGAACATCTCTGGGTCTTCTGGACATTACTGAACACACCACCCATGTGCTGTTAGTCCCATGTTACGGATGGAGAAAACTGGGCACGGAGGGCGAAGTGACTTGTCCAAGGCCACCCAGTGAGTCATTGGCAGGGCTGGAGAAAGAAGCCAGGAGTCCCGACTCCCAGTCTATTGCTCTGCGCTGAAGACTTGGGACCAGCTTCTGTGGAGAGCGGAGAGAAGAGACGCAATTGCTGGCTAAACTGCTCACCCTTGGGGAGCTGAAGCTAGAATGCTTCCCTGGAACTCCTGGAAAGGGCGTCTGTTACTGCAGCTGGGTCCTTGCTCCTTGCTCTGGGTCCAGCCACTGGAGAGCCACATCTCAGACCCTCAGAGCCCACCTATCACCCCACTGCACACACACAGCCCACCCATTGCATGCACACCAACACAAACACCCACACAGAGCCCACCCATTCTGTGCACACCCACACATACACCCACACCCACAGTACCCTCCTATCACCCAACTGCACACCCACACAGCCCACCCATTGCATGCACACCCACACAAACACACCCCCACACCCCACCCATTGCACATCAACATGCTCATACACCCACACACACAGAGCCCACCCATTGCATGCACACACATACATGCGCGCGCACACACACACAAAATGATTATGTTCCTGGTTGAAGCATGTGTATAAAAATATTGCTCGACCATGCAGGGGAATAGTCAGGAAGGCCAAAACACAACTGGAGTTGCAGCTAGCAAGGGATGTGAAGGGTAACAAGAAGGGTTTCTACAGGTGTGTTAGCAACAAGAAAAAGATCAGGGAGAGTGTGGGATCCTTACTGAATGGGGGAGGCAACTGAGTCTGCCTAGCTGCAGAGCACCTGGAAGCAATTGTGCTGAAGAGTTGTGATGGAGGTGGGGGAAGGGGAAGAGAAAAGCCAGGGAGAGCTGGACCCAAGGGCTTGGTGAAGGAGGCAGAGTGGCGAGCACAGAGGAGAGCATCTTTAGTCCAGCCAGGAACTGGGGTGAAAGGAGGGGACAGAAGCAAGATTATCAGGGCAGAGGGGAAATCCTCCCACAGGAAATACATGTGCAGAAACAGAGATGGCGAGGATGGGAAGACAGTTTTCCATCAAGTATTGTAGGGAATGTGAGAGCTGTAGCACAATAGAGGCCTCTAGCTGCTGCTGGATTAATGATAGAAACAAACAAAGACACCAGCCCTGCTCTGCTCCCCATAAAGAGAAACTGGCAACACTCCTGCTCCTGCCTAGACATGGCTCTGCTCCCACCAGCCCAGGTGCTTGTGCACAGAGCTGGGGGCCGGAGGGGTGCTCTGCTTCCTGCAGGGTTTGGGAATTTGGCTTCAGTCTGAACAGGAACAAATCCCAACATTCCAAATCCTCTGCAAAGAAAAATTCAGGGAAAAAACATTTCAGATCTTTTGGAACATTTTGTTTCAATTTTGACTTTTTTAAATTTTGTATTCTATCACAATGCATCACCCCGTAACGTACCATATATCACAATGCATCACCCGGTAACGTACCATATATCATGAAACATCACATTGCAACATAGTATATAGCACGATGCATCACCCTGTAACGTACCATATCATACAACACTTTAAAACCAACAGTCATTTCAAAACAAAAACAAACAAAATTCTGGTGAAATCAGCCTGATTTTGACAGAACTGCAGAGATGTCTCCAATCAGCTCGGGTGTGGCCTAGCCTGACATTGGGGGTTCTTCGTCCATCTCAGTAGTGGTACCCACTCTACAGGTTTGTGAGTCTGCAGCTGGACCTGTGCTGATGGGCTGGCGCTACTAACTCAAGCAGTGCTTTTTTTTTTTTTGCTTTAAAAAAAAAAAAAGCTCCAGAGGCCCCGGGTTCAGTCCCCACTAGTATATTCAAGTTGTTTTCACCTGGAGCTCAGCCCCGCTGCCTCCAGTATACGGGCCTCAGAGCAAATCAAGCTCACACTGTGCATTTCTAGGTACTCCTGACGTGCAGGTGAGCACTGAATTCATAGAATCATAGAATATCAGGGCTGGAGGAGACCTCAGGAGGTCATCTAGTCCAACCCCCTGCCCAAAACAGGACCAATCCCCAACTAAATCATCCCAGCCAGGGCTTTCTCAAACTGGGCCGTAAAAACCTCCAAGGATGGAGATTCCACCACCTCCCTCGATAACCCATTCCAGTGCTTCACCACCCTCCTCGTGAAACAGTTTTTCCTAATATACAACTTAGACCTCCCGCACTGCAACTTGAGACCATTGCTCCTTGTTCTGTCATCTGCCACCACTGAGAACAGTCTAAATCCATCCTCTTTGGAACCCCCCTTCAGGTAATTGAAAGCTGCTATCAAATCTCCCCTCATTCTTATCTTCTGCAGACTAAATAATCCCAGTTCCCTCAGCCTCTCCTCATACGTCATGTGCCCCAGCCCCTAATCATTTTCGTTGCCCTCCGCTGGACTCTCTCCAATTTGTCCATATCCCTTCTATAGTAGGGTGGACAAAACTGGACACAATACTCCGGATGTGGCCTCATATCTGCCAAATAGAGGGGAATAATCACTTCCCTTGATCTGCTGGCAATGCTCTTACTAATACAGCCCAATATGCTGTTGGCCTTCTTGGCAACAAGGGCACACTGCTGACCCATATCCAGCTTCTCATCCACTGTAATCCCCAGGTCCTTTACTGCAAAACTGCTGCTTAACCAGTTGGTCCCCAGAATGTAGCAGTAAATTCTTCTGTCCTAAGTGCAGGACTCTGCACTTGTCCTTGTTGAAACTCATCAGATTTCTTTTGGCCCAATCCTCCAATTTGTCTAGGTCACACTGGACCCTATCCCTACCCTCCAGCGTATCTAGCTCTCCCCACAGATTAGTGTCATCTGCGAATTCGCTGAGGGTGCAATTCATCCCATCATCCAGATCATTAATGAAGATGTTGAGCAAAACTGGCCCCAGGACTGACCCCAGAGCACTCTGCTTGATACCGGCTGCCAACTCGACATTGAGCCATTGACCACTACCCGTTGAGCCCGACAATCTAGCCAGCTTTCTATCCACCTTATCGTCCATTCATCCAGCCCATACTTCTTTAACTTGCTGGCAAGAATACTATGGGAGACTGTATGAAAAGCTTTGCTAAAGTCAGGGTATATCACGTCCACTGCTTTCCCCATATCCACAGAGCCAGTTATCTCGTCATAGAAGGAAATCGGGTTGGTCAGGCATGACTTGCCCTTGGTGAATCCATGTTAACTGTTCCTGATCACCTTCCCCTCCTCCCAGTGTTTCAAAATGGATTCCTTGAGGACTTGTTCCATGATTTTTCCAGGGACTGAGGTGAGGCTGACCGGTCTGTAGTTCCCTGGTCTGTAGTTCTTCCCTTTTTCAAAGCTGGGCACTATATTTGCCTTTTCCAATTGTCCGGAACCTCCTCCGATCACCATGAGTTTTCAAAGATAATGGCCAATGGCTCTGCAATCACATCAGCCAACTCCTTCAGCACCCTTCGATGCATTGCATCCAGCCCCATGGACTTGTTGCTAATATACCTGTACTCTCTACGTAAAAGAATGAATGGACACAAATCAGACGTCAAGAATTATAATATTCAAAAAGCAGTTGGAGAACACTTCAATCTCTCTGGTCACTCGATTACAGACCTAAGAGTGGCTATCCTTCAACAAAAAAGCTTCAGAAACAGACTCCAATGAGAGACTGCTGAATTGGAATTAATTTGCAAACTGGATACAATTAACTTAGGCTTGAATAGAGACTGGGAATGGATGAGTCATTACACAAAGTAAAACTATTTCCCCATGGTATTTCTCCTCCCCACCCCACCCCACCCCATCCCCCACTGTTCCTCAGATATTCTTGTTAACTGCTGGAAATAGCCTACCTTGCTTGTCACCATGAAAGGTTTTTCTCCTTCCCCCCCTCCCCGCCCCGCTGCTGGTGATGGCTTATCTTAAGTGATAACTCTCCTTACAGTGTGTATGATAAACCCATTGTTTCATGTTCTCTGTGTGTGTATATCAATCTCCCCTCTGTTTTTTCCACCAAATGCATCCGATGAAGTGAGCTGTAGCTAACGAAAGCTTATGCTCTAATAAATTTGTTTGTCTCTAAGGTGCCACAAGTACTCCTTTTCTTTTTGCGAATACAGACTAACACGGCTGCTACTCTGAAATATACCTGTAGAAACCCTTCTTGTTACCCTTCACATCCCTTGCTAGCTGCAACTCCAATTGTGCCTTGGCCTTCCTGATTACACCCCTGCATGCTCGAGCAATATTTTTATACTCCTCCCTAGTCATCTGTGCAAGTTTCCACTTCTTGTAAGCTTCCTTATTGTGTTTAAGCTCACTGAAGATTTCTCTGTTAAGCGGTTGCCTGCGATATTTGCTATTCTTTCTGCACATCAGGATGGTTTGTTCCTGCGCCTTCAATAAGGCTTCTTTAAAATACAGCCAGCTCTCCTGGACTCCTTTCCCCCTCATATTAGCGTCCCAGGGGATCCTGCCCATCAGTTACCAGAGGGAGTCAAAGTCTGCTTTTCTGAAGTCCAGGGTCTGTATTCTGCTGCTCTCCTTTCTTCCTTTTGTCAGGGTCCTGAACTCGACCATCTCATGGTCACTGCTGCCTAGGTTGCTACCCACTTCTACTTCCCCTACCAATTCCTCCCTGTTTGTGAACAGCAGGTCAAGAGGAGCATGGCCCTTAGTTGGTTCCTCTAGCACTTGCACCAGGAAGTTGTCCCCAACACTCTCCAAAAACTTCCTGGATTGTCTGTGCACTGCTGTATTGCTGTCCCAGCAGATGTCAGCAGGTGACTGAAGTCCCCCATGAGAACCAGGGCCTGTGATCTGGAAACTTCTGTTAGTTGTCCAAAGAAAGGCTCATCTACCTCCTCCTCCTGGTCTGGTGGTCGATTGCAGATGCCCACCATGACATCACCCTTGCTGCTCTCGCCTCTAAACTTAACCCAAAGACTCTCAACAGGCTTTTCTCCAGTTTCATATCGGAGCTCGGAGCAGTCATACTGCTCCCTTACATACAGCACAACTCCTCTCCCTTTTCTCCCCCGCCTGTCTTTCCTGACAGTTTATACCCATCCATGGCAGTGCTCCAGTCATGTGAGTTACCCCACCAAGTCTCTGTTATTCAAATCACATCATCCTTCCTTGGCTGTGCCAGGGCTTCCAAGTCTTCCTGTTTGTGTCCCAGGCTTCTTGCGTCCGTGTACAGGCACCTAAGATAACTAGCCGATGGCCCTACTGTCTCAGTGTGAATCAGGAGGCCTCCCCTGTTGCACCCTCCTCCTTGTGTTTCCTCCTGGGATCCCACTTCCCCACTTACCTCAGGGCTCAGGTCTCCATCCCCCGGCGAACCTAGTTTAAAGCCCTCCTCACTAGGTTAGCAAGCTTGTCTGTGAAGATGCTCTTCCCTCTCTTCATTAGGTGGATTCCATCTCTTCCTAGCAATCCTTCTTCCTGGAACAACATCCCATGGTCAAAGAATCCAAAGCCCTCTCTCCAGCACCATCTGCACAACCACGTATTTACCTCCACAATTCGACAGTCCCTACCTGGGCCTTTTCCTTCAACAGGGAGGATGGATGAGAACACAATCTGTGCTTCAAATTCCTTTATCATTCTTCCCAGAGCCACATAGTCTGCAGTGACCCACTCAAGGTCATTCTTGGTAGCATCGTTGGTGCCTATGTGGAGAAGTAGGAAGGGGTAGCAGTCCGAGGGCTTGATCAGTCTTGGCAGATACTGTCACATCCTGAATTCTAGCTCCAGGCAAGCAGCACACTTCTCAAGTTTCCCGGTCTAGACGGCAGATGGATGAATCCGTCCCCCCTAGGAGGGAGTCCCCGAACACCACCATCCGTCTCCTCCTCTGGGGAGTGGTGGTCGTGGAACTCTCATCCCTAGGACAATGCATCCCATGCCTTTTGGCCGATGGGGTCTCCTTCTGATCCCTTCCCTCAGGTGACTCTTCTAAACCAATCTCCACCATAGTACCTGTGCAGAGAGCCAGAAACCAGTTTCTTATCTCTATCTGCACTGGGGGTACATGGGTTCTCCTCTTTGCTTCGTCTGGAGGTCACATGCTGCCAATTTTCTTCCCCAGTCTGCGCTGCCCTCTCTGATTCTTCAGCACGCTGCGCCTGCAGTACCAAACGCTGACTTCTCTCCAGTCCAGAAACTCTTCATTTTCTCTGATGCAACGCAGGGTTGATACTTGGCTCTCTAGTCCTTTAACCTTCTCTTCCAATATGGAGACCAGCTTGCACTTCACACGTACAAAGTCACTTCTATCCTCTGGGAGAAAGACAAACATGGCACATCCTGTGCAGGTCACATCAGCTGATCGCTCACTATCCATATTGTCTTCCTTCTGAGAGCCTCTTCAGATGTTGTATTTACTGCTCCCAGAAGCCTGAAAGGCAAAAACTCTGTGGGAACTCCCCCACAGGCAAGCTCCCAGGCAAACTCCCTGTTTGCTTCTCCTTTGTCCGCAGCTCACTCAGTTTGCAACTGGCTGCTTTTTTATAAGGCTGCTGACTTGAAGCAGTTGTCCTGGCTCAAATCCTTCCCTCCAATCAACCACTCAAGGCCCACCTGGGACAAAGCATGCCCAATTCCCACCAGACGTTCCCACCTGAACAGGGCCAGGCTCTCAAAGCAGCTCAGCGTATCATGTGTGCATCTCACCCAGGAAAGCTGATCCTATCTGGGGCATGTGTTAGCCTATGGCCTAGCTCCATGGGGCTGGGCATTTGCACCTGCTGAGCTATTAGCACAGAAGCAAAGTACCACAAAGACCTTCACCCTCGGTGAGACACACTCAGCCACCTTGGAGCTCTGCCAGCAAGCAGAATGCAGGGAGCCTGCAGGCAATGGCTGTGATAGCCCTGCCAAGAGCAACACCCAGAGCAGCCAGCTGTACCCAGCCTGGGCACTCACAGCACGGGGTCACCTGGAAAGTGTTTGGGGCTCACGCACCACCACAGCTCAGAAAGCTCCTGCCAGAGACAATCCCATGATGCAGGGAGATGTTTCCTTAGTCATCGGTGTAATGTTCTAGCTCCAGCAACAGGGCTGGTGAGGGGCACTAGCTGCTTTTCTGGGGGTGCAGAACATGAGCGCCCACGTGTGGAACATCAGCGCCAGAGTCAGCATTCTAGCAAACACTGGACAGAAAAGGTGTTACATAAGAAGAACATAAGAACGGCCAGACTGGGTCAGACCAAAGGTCCATCTAGCCCAGTATCCTGTCTTCTGACAGTGGCCAATGCCAGGTGCTCCAGAGAGAATGAACAGAACAGGCAATCATCAGGTGATCCATCCGCTGTCGCCCATTTCCAGCTTCTGGCAAACAGAGGCTAGGGGCACCATCCCTGCACATCCTGGCTAATAGCCATTGATGGACCTTTCCTCCATGAATTTATCTAGTTCTTTTTTGAACCCTGTTATGGTCGTGGCCTTCACAACATCCTCTGGCAAGGAGTTCCACAGGTTGACTATGTGTTGTGTGAAGAAATGCTTCCTTTGAAGCCAGTTACCCAGCTGTTAATATCTGAGATGAGAGTGTCAAAGCTTGTGGGGGTGCCACAAATGTGATGCAGAGAGGGCCTGAAGCTCCTGGTTTCACACAAAGTGGGGCTGATGGAGTTGGAGTTGGATGCAGGGCTAGCTTCAGATCTGACATTCAGCCAAAGTGCCAGGCTTGGGTTCTAGGCTGAACCCAGGCTAAGGTTTGGGTTTGATGGCACCAAAATCTTTGGAGCTGATCTCAAGAGATTTCTGCCACTGTGAGCCCACAGGCAGGGCTGTTTCTCAAGATTTCAGCTGCATCTATCTTCTCTGTTGTGTCAGTTTATCTGGCATTTCTAAAGTGCCCATCCCCAGAGTATCTGGCACTAAGGCCAATGTATTCAAACTTGGGAGCCTAACATTATGCACCCAGGCCAAAATTTGCAAAAAGGAGAGCTTCAAGTTTGGTTCCTAAGTCCCCCATGGGTGCCTGGGCAAACAGCCCGATTTTCAAACACCCTGAGCACTGAGCAAACTCACCAAGGCCTGGTCACTCCAGGGGCTCAGCATTTGGAAAAATTAGGGGATTTGTTTACCTGCCTGTCTTTAGACAGGCATGTTTAATGGTGTTGACCTAAGTAACTGGGCTCCCCTGGGGCCTGCATGAGGAAGGAGACTGGGTAAGCACCGAGGAGTGAACAGCAAGAGATGATGCTGGAGTGATGCAGAGAGGGCCTGAACATTTCTATCAGAGAGAGGGGAGGGTGCCTTTGAAATTGTGCACGTTGGAAGCCTCTATCGCAAGCGGAGAACCTGTGAGATGTGACATCCCAGGCAAGAGAAGAGGGGAAGGGCGGTGGGGTCGGACTCTTCAGAACCCTTTGCTTTTTGTTTGGTTTTAACTTCTATCTAACTCCAATGTCCAATTAACTCTTTGGAGAAAAGAAGTCCATCAAAGACTGACTGTTCTTGCCCCCTTCAGCTAAGATGCTAGAGTTCACACTGCATGTGATCGAGATGCACAGCAACATGCACGTGAAGCCAGCCAAGCCCTGGCTCTCTTCAGAGTGCTGAGCTCAAACATCAAACAGAACTAGGTAAGGAATCCTTGCAGCCTCCTTCACACACCCCACAGGACATGCCCCGAGCTGGGAAGCAGGACGCCAGAGGGGTGAGAGTGGAGGAGCAAGCGAGGTGGGTGTGGGGATGATAGAGGACAGTGACAATAACAGGTCGGGGCTGCAGAACAAGGCCCCTGTCCTGCAGTGAATGGCCAGCTGGGCTGCAGTGCTGGAGCCCCTGGGGAAGGGAGAGGGGATGCCAAGGGGTCACACTTTAGTGTGGACAAGGTCCCGGAAGGGCAGGAGTCACTGGGAGTCAGCAGAGGAAGGCTAATGTACAGGCAGATTCTAGCAACGTGCCGGAGGTGGGACAGGCAGGTGTATAGACAAGGGAGAAAAGTAACTTGGGCTCCTGGTTAATGCCACTTGCCTGTTACGTTCATTGTAATCGGCCAACTGCTCCTTGCGCTCCCCTCCCCCCTGGGTCTTAGGCGTAAGCCGGACACTCTCTGTGGCAGGAAGCTTTTCTGTGATGTGTGTCTAGTGTCCACCCCGGGGGGATCTCAGGGCAGCCTCTGTCCAGGGGGGTCACGTTCTGGGGTGCAATTCAGAGCAGTGAGAGGTTGTGTCACCTCTTGTACTATAACTCTGAGTGCCCCCAAATACTTCTGCTGCCTGGGACAGTCACACAGCCAGCAGCCAGCATGCGCGTCCTGTTCCGGGCACTGGGCAGCCCTGATTCAACCATTCAGAGTCCAGCAGCCAGCCAGCAATAATCACAGACACACTTGGGTCTTGATCAGCCTAGGTTAACGTGAGCAGGTAGCCCCAACACACTGCAGACCTGCGTACGCTGTAATGTTCAGCCCTCTCCTGTGACATTCAGAGGAATAATAAGATGCATTTGCTCCTTTAGGGAAACCAAATCCACGAGCTTGCCACAATAACCAGAGCTGACTTTCACAGTGCACTGTTGGTTGAGATCAATAGTAAAACAAGTTAACAAAAAGAGACTGGAGTGTAAATGAGTTCAAGTAGAAGAGATACAGTTAGACGTGGT
Organism: Dermochelys coriacea; assembly: GCF_009764565.3. Lineage (NCBI taxonomy): Eukaryota > Metazoa > Chordata > Testudines > Dermochelyidae > Dermochelys > Dermochelys coriacea. Next base: position 2,462,805 of record NC_050092.1, read on the forward strand.
TACAAGCGAATAGAAGTGAAAACGCAGACTGAAAAGTCTAAAACTTTAATCTAGCAAGGTTGGTTCCAGGCTTTGGTCAAGATGGTCCTTCTCACCCATGTCTTCCAGCAAGATGGTGACTGACCCTCTCCTTGGTCAGGATCTCTCCCTGGGGCTGGTGCCTTTGTTTTCTTGGGTGAATGAGATAAAACTTGGGGTTCTCTGCCCCTTGCTTTTATAGCCTAGTGGACCTTTGAAATGGACTCTGCTGAAGGCCACCCCTCAAAGTAAGGTGTATCCAAGCTGGGAGGCAGGCCACATGGAGTCTGGAGCTGATGGATGCGCCATGCTCTTTTTTCCCCCCACATGTGTTTGCTAAAATGCACATTGTTCTGTTTCCTGCCATCTCCTCCCCATGCTGCCTCGGCGACCCTGTTTACTACGAGTATGGAAAGTGAGGTAAGCACTTAGGATAGATCCCATTTAACAACCTTTGCCTAGGCGGGGCTGTCTGGTTTTGAACATGTGCTAATAACATCATACAGGGGGATTTTGTAACTTTACATATAATGCTGCTACGCACATTTCATCCTGATATTATTGACCAGTGAGTTATTCGATTTCAAATGACACCTCACAAGGCTTATTCTGTATAATGATTGTCACACCAGTGTGTGAATACAGGGTGTTTTGCATCACAGACATTCCCCTCCTTTGGAAAACCGTCGAGAGCCATGGCTGGAAAGCGCTAGTGGAGAGCTGAGGATTGTTCCCACAATAGAAATAACAAATACGTAAACGTGCCTGCCCTTGGGAGCAAAGACAGAGAGTGAATGAGAGACTGATGGATGCTACCATGAGAATTGGCAGCACTGTCTGTGAGGCTCCTCCCTCTAGTACCTGAACCCGTCACACACCTCCCAGCACCCCTGTGCAGTAGAAAAGTGTTACTGCCCCACTTCAAAGATAAGGAAACCACAGACTACGTGTCTTAGCTGAGATCAAAGTGGAAATGGTTGACAAGCAGGGGACAGACCTAGATCTCCTGGTCCTATAGGCCCAAGACGGTCCTTCCTCTTGCATACAATGGAAAGTGTTGTCACAGCTTTTTGTAAGTTTTCAGAGTAGCAGCCATGTTAGTTTTCTCACACGATTCTCTCTCACTAAATAAAAGAACAAAAAGCTGCACAAGCTGCAAAACCCCACCCTGCAGAGCTGCTCTGCCAGGGACAGTAAGAAACAAACACAAGCCCATGTCTAATTTCAACCCTCTTTGTTGCTCGTGTGTGGAGGGAAGCGTGCTACTTGCTAGATAGCGAAGGGCTGGGGTTTTAAGAGGAATCTTTGCAAAGGACTGAATTGAGAAGAGAAATGCTTCCAGCTGGTGGGGCCCACCCATCAGAGCCAGCCAGGGAGTGCGTGGGAGGCTTTGTGTCTTTGTGATTTCTCACAGCCAGTGGAAGCAGATAGGAGACAGTGGAACTCGGTCCCTCTCAGAAGCTATTACAAAATGTGTCAATTTCGCCTTGGTTTGATTTTCCCTGCTCACAAACCTGGATCCCAGTAAGTGATTCTGAGAGACAACAGCCAGGAGGTAACATAGGGAGAAGCTGGTGAGTGCAGCGCGAGGGAGGGATCAAAACCGCCTGTTGTAGGGATGGATTCCCAACCACAATGAAAATGACAGCAGTGTAGAGGAAACAACTAGTGTCACTTGGTTCCCCATCCCTGTGCCAGGGCAAGGAACAGGCTAACTGGCTCTGATGAGAACTATATCCAAACCCTGCTTCCATCCCCAACCTAGGCTCCAAAGAGGTTTGCATCCCATCTTTTTCTCTGCCCTTGTGGACTGCAGAAGCCCTGACATTCCAGCTCTCCTGGCACAGCAATCCCAACAAAACCAGCATCATTTGCTCTTCTAAGGACAGGGGAAAACTGTGCTTCCTCCATACCCAAGAGACACTGCTAAGAGCCAGGCTGAGCATGTGCTCCTTTGCCCTTTGGGCTCTCTCGTAATGGGGTCCGCGTGGCTCTGTCCTGTCACCCGTCCTGTTAAATGTGTATGGGAGGCCAGAGGGACTTGGTGAGAGGTTCTGGACTGTGGTGCCATGGGTACGAGAATGCCATACCACAATCCCCACTTATAGTAACCAGAGCGCTTGGACAACCCAGGCATCGATGATGTAGAAATGCCAACTGGGTAGATTTCTTGATGGTCATACCTATAAATTTCATAATAAATGAATGATTGTCCCTGGCTCTGAGAGGGAGGGATAGCTGCTGATTCCAGAATCAAACTTTCCATGCAGTACACCGGTGGAGGCCCCAGCACAGCAAAACCCTTAAGTACGTGCTTAATTTTAAGCATGTGCTTAAGTGCTCTGCTGAATCAGGGTTTAAGAAAGTTGCATTAAGTTTGCAAAATTGCTGCTTAGCGGTTCCAAGCGAGCCTGGCCTGGTGACTTCTCTGCTGCTTGCAACACGCTCTTTTGGACACGCAGACGATAGTGCAATGAATCGGTGCCACTTTCACCAACTGTTCCCAGCACATCCTGCTTTGGGACAAGAGCTGGACCATATTAGGCAGCTGACTGTCAGCTCTTAGCGGCAAAGACTGTCTCTTTGTTCTCTGTTTGTACTGCACCTGGCACAGTGTGACTCCGGCCTCTAGGCCCCACTGCAGGACAGAAATGCATCATAATAATCATGGGGTTTGGGAGAATTTACAGATTTGGAACATCAGAAAATTTTGACATTTCCGTCAGTGGCTCTGGCTTTCTCATTTTTGCAAACTAAAAAGAGGTAAACAGAGAGGGTTTGGTGCTGCCCTAACCTGTGAAAATGGATGCTTGTTTCTCTAAGGATGAGAATGTGTTTGCCTGGTTCAAAAGAATATAGGAATCGCCAGCACAGGTCTGGCCAGTGGTGTGGCAAAGTGGGTATCCAGTCTCCAACAGTGACCAGTACCAGGCTCTTCAGACTTCTGCTCCTAAGTCTCAGGCCCATTTGAAAATCCTATCCTTGGTCATTATAATATCTTGTGGCAGTGAGTTACACAGGTTAACTGTGTCTCGTGATTCCTTTTCATCAGTTTTAAAGGTGATGCCTTTTTATTTCCTTAGGTGGCCCTGTGCTCCCTCACCATGTTTTGCAATTCCAATGTCTCTTTTTTGAGATGGGGCAACGAGATCTGCACACAGGATTCAAGATGTGGGCGTACCATGGATTTATATAGAGGCAACATGATATTTTCTGTCTTATTATCTATCCCTTTCCTAATGTTTCCCAACATTCTATTTGTTTTTTGGCTGCCGCTGCACATTGAGTGGATGTTTAAACCCAGGGTTGTGAGTTCAATCCTTGAGGGGGCCATTTCGGGATCTGGGGCAAAAATTGGGGATTGGTCCTGCTTTGAGCAGGGGGTTGGACTAGAGGTCCCTTCCAACCCTGATATTCTATGATCCTACTAATGACACTTCAATGTGGGACAGTTCCTCAGATTTGTCACCTACAAAGAATGGCTCAGGTGTGGGAATCTCCCTCATATCCTCCACCGTGAAGATCGATGCAAAGAATCCATTTAGTTTCTCTGCAATGGCCTTTTCGTCTTTGAGTGCTCCTTTAGCATCCTGATCATCCAGTGGCCCCACTGGTTGTTTAGCAGCTTCCTGCTTCTGATGTACTTAAAATTTTTTTTGCTATTACTTTTTGAGTCTCTGGCTAGCTGTTCTTCATATTCTTTTTTGGCCTTGCTAAGGACACCCGGTGCATTCATTTCCTACACAGGATCACAGAGCATCCTAGTTCAGAGCTCCTGCTTCCCCCAAACACACCGTAGTGCCCTATACTGACCAGCGGGGGTGGACTGTTTCCTGGGTTGCTGAAGTGCTGCCGTGCCCTGGAGTTATACTGCCAGAAAGCAAACCCACAGTGTCGTGTTCTTCATAACCCTTAATGATTCTATTGCCGTATATAGTGTTGTAAATACACACAGCACATTACAGAGCCTGGCAAATTCCCTGCTGCCAATTGCTTACAATTTACAATTGACTGTGTCTATAATCATGGTGTCTGGCTCTAGCTCTCAGTGCTGGGCTCCTGACAAGGAAATGAGCAGCTCAGCTAACTGGAGCTCAGGTAACTCCAGCTCCCTGCCAGGGGAGAACATCCCACCAGGACAGCAGCTCCTGTTGAGCAGAGAAAGAGACACTGGACTCTTCAAATCAGCCCTATGCTCCATCCCACCCGCAACTGCTTTCAGCACAGCTGCCTTTGTGTGCACACACTGCATTCATATCCAAATTCTGCCTTGTGGGGCAACTTCTTCCTAGGCTGCCTAACTAATTCCAGACTTTACCCATGCAGTGTTTGGGACAGGGCCCAGCAGTCTGATCGACAAGGTCCGCTTCTCCAATGTACGTCACGGGCCAGATTTCCATGAGAGCTCCACTCCCTTCAGGCACCAAAAGCAGAGCCCTGACTTCCAGCTGGGCTCAGCGCGTTAGGGGTAACGCTGTCCTGAAATCTGGGCCCGACTCCTGGAGCTGAGCACTAGAAAAATCAGGCCCTGAAACTCTTCTGAGAAACAATGTAAAACATAAATGTTTGGGGTCCCATTCTGCAAAGCACTGACCTTCCCTGGGGCTGAGACACTTAGGCCTGGACGCACCAAAGGAGCTTGGCGTTCTGATGCTGAGCATCACAGTGCCCAACTTTTAGACACCTTGAAAATCCCAGAAACAACGCCGTTATCCACAGAGCCTAGCTAGATGCCCAGGCTCCCTATACAAAGAATGGGGAGAGAGAGATAAAAGCCAGCACGCTAGTCAATGGGAGATGCCAACCAGAGGGGTATGTGCTAAGCCCCTCTCCCAGAAATAGGCACCTAAGTCCTGGCTGCAGGGAGATGCCAAGCTATGCTTCCAGTCCACAGCCAGGATCCCTCTTCAGAGGCAGGCACCTCTGTCATTTGTGGAAGGAGGAGGGTGACCTCCCTCAAAACCGTTAGCCCAGCGGTTCAGCTACTCATCTGGGATGTGGGAAACACCCCAGTTCAAGTCCCCCCTGCCTGAGAGGGAGCAGGGATCTAACACTTCTCAGCTGCATGCTCCAACCACGGGGCTATGGGATATTCTGATGTGGGGCTCCCTCTCTCTTCTGTTGAAACTGTTCCACTGTGGATAAGAATCGGAACCGTTAGCAATTATCTTGGAGAACTCCTGGAGGACAGATGAGGTTCCAGAGGGCTGGAGAAGGACAAACGTAGTGCGGGGTTTTAAATAGGGGAACAAAGAGGACCCCAGGGGATTATAGCCCAGACAGTCTAACTTCGATCCCTTGAAAGACACTGGAACAAATTATTAAACCATCAATTTGTAGCACTTAGAGGATAATAGGGTTACAAGGAATAGCCAACATGGCTTTGTCAAGAGCAAATCATGCCGAACCAGCTGAACTTCCTTCTTTGACAGGGTTACAGGCCTAGTGGAGCGGGGAAGCTGTAGATGTGATACATCTTGATTTTAGTAACACAGTCCCCCATGTATTCTCATAAGCAAGCCAGGGGAATGTGATCTAGACAAAATTACTGTAAGGTGGGTGCGCTATTGGTTTAAAAAAGGACTCAAATACTTTTTATCAATGGCTCGCTGTCAAACTGGGTGGGTGTATCTAGTGGGATCCCACAGCGGTCTGTGCTTGGTCTGGTACTATTCAATATTTTCACTAATTACTTGGATAATGAAGTGGAGAGTATGCTTATAAAATTTGCAGATGACACCAAGCTGGGAGGGGTTGTAAGCACTTTGGACGACAGGACCAAAATTCAGAACAACCTGGACAAATTGGAAAATTGGTCTGAAATCAACAAGATTAAATTTAATAAAGACAAGTGCAAAGTACTTCACTTAGGAAGGAAAAATCAAATGCACAACTGCAAACGGGGGAATGACTGGCTAGGTGGTCAGACTGCTGGAAAGGACCTGGGGGCTGCAGTGGATCACAAATTGAATACATGTTAGCAATGTGATGCAGTTGCAAATCCGATGAAGTGAGCTGTAGCTCACAAAAGCTTATGCTCAAATAAATTTGTTAGTCTCTAACCTAAGGTGCCACAAGTACTCCTTTTCTAGTTGCAAAAAAGGCTAATATCAGTCTGGGGTGTATTAACAGGTATGTAAGACACAGGCGGAAATTGTCCCACTCTGCTTGGCACTGGCAAGGCACAGCCAGTCATGGGAGCCATGCTTCAGGAAAGATAGGAGAGAGCAACAAAAATGATTAAAGGTTTTTAAAAACTGACCTATGAGGAAAGGCTAAAACACGGGGCATGTTTAGACCTGAGAAAAGAAGACAGAGAGGGGACCTGAGCACAGTCTTCAAATACATTAAGGGCTGCTACAGAGAGGGAGGTGATCAATTGCTCTCCATGTCCTCTGAAGGTAGGGCAAGAAGCAAGGGGCTTCATCGGCAGCAAGGGAGTTTTAGGTTAGATATTAGGAAAAAAACTATAAAAAAATATTTTAAAAAACCCTTTCAGCTCTCAGAGGAGTTTAGCTCTGGGTCAGGCGTCCAAAGGAGGTTGTGGAATCTGCATCATTACAGGTTTTTAGGAACAGGTGGGACAGGGATGGGCAGGGCCATCCTTAGGATTTATGGTTCCCTAGGCTGGATTATTAAACTGGTGCCCCTATGCCTGACTTGCTCTTAGCAATACAAATATATGCTTACAGTACTGGAAAACTTGCCACATGCACTTTATTAAAAACTGCTTAATTAAGTTAAACTCACTGAAATGCTGATGGACTAGCACTAAAGAAGGAGTGCTATAGAAATATGCATTTCATATTCATATGACAAAGACAAAGTGATATCTTGTTCGATTGCAAGAATAGCAAGACCAGTCAATCGATCCTGACTCATTGTAGAATGAAGATAGTTTTTAATGAGCTTTATTTTTGAGTAACTCCGTTCTCCTGATACTACTGTTATAGGAATTGTCAGTAGAATACGATTGGCAATGTACACATTAGGATATATGTCAACAAGTTTGCTGGTATGAATAAACTGTACAATGTCCATCACCGATTTTACATGTGGTAACATTGATGACAATGTACTCAATTCTTCATACAGTTCAAGTCCATTTAAATCAAAACTATCACCATGCTTCAGGAAGCTCTCTAGGTTCTTGCACTTAGGAAAACAAGAGCAGCAAATGACTATTTCATTGAGTTTAGTTATGTCCCACAAAAATCCAAACTGTTCATGGTGCACTCGTAAGGTATTAAACCTTTCATCAATGGCAGATATTGCTTTATCCATCACAACATTAAAAAATTCAACCTCAAATTTCTTTTCTGGATCGTCTATGGGCTCATCTGCACCTTCATATTCCGCTTGCCATTTTTTCCTTGAAACGCGTGTCACGTTCGGACATGGAAATTTAGGTTCTACACTGAGTGCCTGTGCAAGCTCCCTTGCTGTAACCTGTGCTTCTTTGAATCCATTTTCTCTGTATTTCACTAAAAAGTCTTGTGTGTTGTTTAGGGTATGTCTACACTATGAAATTAGGTTGAATTTATAGAAGTCAGTTTTGTAGAAAGCGTTTTTATACAGTCGAGTGTGTGTCCCCCCACACAAATGCTTTAAGTGCATGTAGTCGGCGGACTGTGTCCACAGTACCGAGGCAACCATCGACTTCCGGAGCTTTGCACTGGTAGCTATCTCACAGTTCCCGCAGTCTCCACCACCCATCTGAATTCTGGGTAGAAATCCCAGTGTCTGATGGGGCTAAAACATTGTCGCGGGTGGTTCTGGGTACATATCGTCAGGCCCCCCTTCCCTCCCTCCCTCCCTCCGTAAAAGCAAGAGCAGACAGTCGTTTTGCGCCTTTTTTCTTGAGTTACCTGTGCAAACGCCATACCACGGCAAGCATGGAGCCCGCTCAGCTAACCATCACCATATGTCTCCTGGGTGCTGGCAGACGTGGTATTGCATTGCTACACAGCAGCAGTTTATTGCCTTTTGGCAGCAGACAGTGCAGTATGACTGGTAGCCATCGTCGACGTAGTCCTGGGTGCTCTTTTAACTGGGTGCCTGGGCAAACATGGGAGTGACTCAGCCAGGTCATTTCCCTTGTTTCGTCTCATGGCGATTGAGTCCTACCGGCAGTGTCTTTTAATCTGCAGCCAGCAGAAGATGATGGCCAGCAGTCATACTGCACCATCTTCTGCCGAGCACCCAGGAGGTGACGATGGCTAGCGGTCGTACTGCACAGTCTGCTGCCAGCAAGATGTATAAAGATAGATGAAGTGGCTCAAAACAAGAAACAGACCAGATTTGTTTTGTATTCATTTTCTCCTCCCTCCCTCCCTCCCTCTGTGAAATCAGCCTGCTAAACCCAGTTTTGAGTTCTATCCTTGAGGTTTTGAGTTCTATCCTTGAGGCGGCCATTCAGTTTCTCACAAAGCCACCCCCTTTGTTGATTTTAATTCCCTGTAAGGCAACTCTGTAAGCCATGTTGTCAGTCGCCCTCCCTCCACCAGAGCAATAGCGGACAATCGTTCCACGCCTTTTTTCTGTGCAGACGCCATACAACGGCAAGCATGGAGCCCGCTCAGATCACTTTGGCAATTAGGAGCACATTAAACACCACATGCATTATCCAGTAGTATATGCAGCACCAGAACCTGGCAAAGTAAAACTGGGCAAGTAGGTGACATCAGCACAGTTACGAGAGTGATGAGGACTTGGACACAGACTTCTCTCACAGCACGTGCCCTGGCAATGTGGGCATCATGGTGCTAATGGGGCAGGCTCATGAGGTGGAACGCCGATTCTGGGCTCGGGAAACAAGCACAGACTGGTGGGACCACATAGTGTTGCAAGTCTGGGATGATTCCCAGTGGCTGCGAAACTTTCGCATGCGTAAGGGCACTTTCATGGAACTTTGTGACTTGCTTTCCCCTGCCCTGAGGCGCAAGAATACCAAGATGAGAGCAGCCCTCACAGTTGAGAAGTGAGTGGCAATAGCCCTGTGGAAGCTTGCAATGCCAGACAGCTACCGGTCAGTCAGGAATCAATTTGGAGTGGGCAAATCTACTGTGGGGGCTGCTGTGATGCAAATAGCCAACGCAATCAAAGATCTGCTGATATCAAGGGTAGTGACCCTGGGAAATGTGCAGGTCATAGTGGATGGCTTTGCTGCAATGGGATTCCCTAACTGTGGTGGGGCCATAGACGGAACCCATATCCCTATCTTGGCACTGGAGCACCAAGCCAGCGAGTACATAAACCGCAAGGGGTACTTTTCAATAGTGCTGCAAGCACTGGTGGATCACAAGGGACGTTTCACTATCATCAACGTGGGATGGCCGGGAAAGGTACATGACGCTCGCATCTTCAGGAACTCTGGTCTGTTTCAAAAGCTGCAGGAAGGGACTTTCTTCCCAGATCAGAAAATAACCACTGGGGATGATGAAATGCCTATAGTTATCCTTGGAGACCCAGCCTACCCCTTAATGCCATGGCTCATGAAGCCATACATAGGCAGCCTGGAGAGTAGTCAGGAGTTGTTCAACTACAGGCTGAGCAAGTGCAGAATGGTGGTAGAATGTGCATTTGGATGTTTAAAAGCGCGCTGGCGCAGTTTACTGACTCGATTAGACCTCAGCGAAACCAATATTCCCACTGTTATTACTGCTTGCTGAGCACTCTACAATATCTGTGAGAGTAAGGGGGAGACGTTTATGGCGGGGTGGGAGGTTGAGGCAAATCACCTGGCTGCTGATTACGCACAGCCAGACACCAGGGCGGTTAGAAGAGCACAGGAGGGTGCGGTGCACATCAGAGAAGCTTTGAAAACCAGTTTCATGACTGGCCAGGCTATGGTGTGAAAGTTCTGTTTGTTTCTCTTTGATGAAACCCCCCACCCCTTGGTTCACTCTACTTCCCTGTAAGCTAACCACCCTCCCCACCTCCCTTTGATCACCGCTTTCAGAGGCAATAAAGGCATTGTTGCTTCACATTCATGCATTCTTTATTAATTCATCACACAAATATGGGGATAATGACCAAGATAGCCCAGGAGGGGTGGTGGAGGAGGGAAGGACAAGCACTTTAAAAGTTTAAAACTTATTGAATGCCAGCCTTCTGTTACTTGGGCAATCCTCTGGGGTGGAGTGGCAGGGTGGCCGGAGGCTCCCCCCACCGTGTTCTTGGGTGTCTGGGTGAGGAGGCTATGGAACTTGGGGAGGAGGGCAGTTGGTTAGACAGGGGCTGTAGCAGCAGTCTGTGCTTCTGCTGCCTTTCCTGCAGCTCAACCATATGCTGGAGCATATTAGTTTGATCCTCCAGCAGCCTCAGCATTGAATCCTGCCTCCTCTCATCACACTGCCACCACCTTTCAGCTTCAGCCCTCTCTTCAGCCCGCTACTTACTCTCTTCAGCCCGCCATCTCTCCTCCTGGTCATTTTGTGCTTTCCTGCACTCTGACATTGTCTGCCTCCATGCATTCGTCTGTGCTCTGTCAGTGTGGGAGGACAGCATGAGCTCAGAGAACATTTCATCGCAAGTGTGGTTTTTTCGCCTTCTAATCTTCGCTAGCCTCTGGGAAGGAGAAGATCCTGTGATCCTTGAAACACATGCAGCTGGTGGAGAAAAAAAAAGGGACAGTGGTATTTGAAAAGACACATTTTATAGAACAATGGGTACCCTCTTTCACAGTAAACCTTGCTGTTAACAGTACACACATAGCACATGTGCTTTCATTACAAGGTCGCATTTTGCCTCCCCCCACCACGTGGCTAACAGCGGGGAACATTTCTGTTCAGCCATACGCAAACAGCCCAGCAGGAACGGGCACCTCTGAATGTCCCCTTAAGAAAAGCACCCTATTTCAACTAGGTGACCATGAATGATATCACTCTCCTGAGGATAACACAGAGAGATAAAGAACGGATGTTGTTTGAATGCCAGCAAACATACACTGCAATGCTTTGTTCTACAACGATTCCCGAGTACGTGCTACTTGCCTGGAGTGGTAAAGTGTCCTACCATGGTGGATGGAATAAGGCTGCCCTTCCCAAAAACCTTTTGCAAAGGCTTTGGGAGTATATCCAGGAGAGCCATGAATGCCAGGGCAAATTAATTATTAAACATGCTTGCTTTTAAACCTTGTATAGTATTTTAAAAGGTACCCTCACCAGAGGTCCCTTCTCCACCTGGTGGGTCTGGGAGGCAGCCTTGGGTGGGTTTGGCGAGTACTGGCTCCAGGTCCAGGGTGAGAAACAGTTCCTGGCTGTCGGGAAAACCGGTTTCTCCACTTGTTTGCTGTGAGCTATCTACAACCTCATCATCATCGTCTTCCTCGTCGCCAAAACCTGCTTCCGTGTTACCTCCATCTCCATTGAAGGAGTCAAACAACACAGCTGGGGTAGGGGTGGCTGAACCCCCTAAAATGGCATGCAGCTCATCATAGAAGCAGCATGTTTGGGTCTCTGGCCCGGAGCGGCCGTTGGCCTCTCTGGTTTTCTGGTAGGCTTGCCTCAGCTCCTTAAGTTTCACGCAGCACTGCTTCGGGTCCCTGATATGGCCTCTGTCCTTCGTGCCCTGGGAGATTTTGACAAATGTTTTGGCATTTCAAAAACTGGAATGTAGTTCTGATAGCACGGATTCCTCTTCCCATAAAGCGATCAGATCCTGTACCTCCCGTTCAGTCCATGCTGGAGCTCTTTTGCGATTCTGGGACTCCGTCATGGTCACCTATGCTGATGAGCTCTGCATGGTCACCTGCAGCTTGCCACTCTGGCCAAACAGGAAATTGAAATTCAAAAGTTCGTGGTCTTTTTCCTCTCTACCTGGTCAGTGCATCTGAGTTGAGAGTGCTGCCAAGAGTGGTCACAATGGAGCACTCTGGGATAGCTCCCGGAGGCCAATACCATCTAATTGCATCCACAGTACCCTAAATTCGACCCAGCAAAACTGATTTCAGCACTAATCCCCTTGTCGGGGGTGGACTAAGGAAATCGATTTTAAAAGCCCTTTAAATTGAAAAAAGGGTTTCGTCATGTGGACAGGTGCAAGGTTACATCGATTTAACGGTGCTAAATTCGACCTCAACGCCTAGTGTAGACCAGGGCTTAGTACGGTAAGTGTTGAATCAAGCTACATCATTGGACTCTGCATTATTTTGCAAACACTTGAGATTTTAACAAGAATGTCTTACCAGATTATGACAGATGTTAGAAACTTGAAGCTGGATATTTCAGAGGCCAATGACTGTGCTTCACTTTTAGCTTTTGGATCTCTGGCTTCTTCCGAAATAGCAACAAGTGCTTCGTAAACTTTCTCAGATTGATATCTTAACGTTTTTGCACTTTCTACTCTGCTTTCCCAGCGTGTCTCAGATAGAGGCTTAATGGTAATACCATTGACACATGCTTTGAATATTTGCCATCACTGAGTGGAAACTGAAAAGAGCAGGTAAATGCATTGCGGCAAACCATAAAAAGAAATAGCTTCTTCAGAAGCTCTATTTAGCAGTAACAGGGCTATAGGAAAGCCAGTCAACATTTTTTGTTTCTCTGATGAAAACTGGCCCACTCCCTGCCCCAAACCAAACTTGTCACAAATAACTGTCATCAACTTAATTTTCAGTTTTTGGCTAAGAGATTGATTTTAAAAAATATTGAAATTGGATTCAGGATTGTTAGCAAGCATTTTTGGCAAACAAAGTTGTTAAATGACAATCTAAATGGCAACACAATCCTGCTTCCATGCTTAGCTCACTCACCCCCCAGCCTGCTGGTCCAACAGCTGCAATAGAGGAGGAGATAGGTAGAAGACTGCAGGACCCCAAAATCCACCTCTTGGGGTGCAGAGTGGCAACAGCAGCAGCAAACCCTCAGGTCCGATCACACACCAATGGGCGCCACTGCCAGCCCAACGGGCCACGGTTAAGTTAGCACAGCATCTGATCTCAGGGACAGGGCACCCACGGAGCCACAGCAGCTCATCCTGCCCCCCGCAGCTCCTCCCGGATGAGATGGATTGCTGCCAGCCCGGGGGAGAGACGCACTCCTCAGCTAAGGTGACCTGATTTTATAGGGCCAGTCCTGATATTTGGGGCTTTGTCTTATATAGACACCAATTACCTTCAACAGACAGCAAATGTGAAAAATCAGGACAGGGGGTGGAGGGTAATATATAAGCGGGAGAATAGTCCCGCTATTGTGGGGAACTTTCCTCGCTTCTGCACTACCCTGGTGAAGTGGGCTAGTGAAAGGATCCGAGTCCTCGCTACCACTTCCTTTACCCAGAGGCCTCCCTGCCCTTGAGGACTCCCCTTCCCCTCTCCTGTTTGGCAGAGTCCTCATAACCCCAACAAGGCTGGGCCCAGGATTCCTGGGGGCTCGACCCCCAACCCTGCTGTGATCACGTAGGAGAGGGGCTAGGGTGTCCCCACTCTGGGGTACTCTCTCTGCACTGGGCACTTCTCTGACCCACTGACCATTACATACAATTTAAAGCAAATGCAAGTTATTTAATTAACAATATTAAAAAGAATCAGGAAAAATGGGAAAGGTTAAAGGAAACACATCAGCCCGCTCTGTGGCAGGGAACATCACAAACAGTGTCTCTGGAACGTCAGGGCAGTTCACAGTCTGTTCCTTGTAAGTCCCAGGCCTTCTTCTCAGGCCCTGGCTATGCTGCAGGGATGCTGTAGGTTGGACACTTGCTCTGGTGGTGGCCTCACGCTCTCAGGCTCTCAGTGGTAGGACCCTTCTGCCCAGTGTCGCCCCCGCCCCATCGGGGTTATGATCCAAGCCTGGCCTGCAGAGCTTCTTGGCTGAGGCGTCTCCCTGTGCTGGACCCGCTGCTCAGGATCCCCCTCACTCTCCCCAGCTGCTCACCGCACCCAGCTCCAGACTGCTCCAGCCCCAGTTCCACCACTCGGTCTCAGCACTGCTGCTGCTCTGCCTCCAGCTCCGTGGGCTGCTTCTTTGGCCCTTCTGCCTCTGGTTGCTGCAGCTCTGCTCCCAGGACAGAGCTGCTCTGCAGGCTGCTTCTGTGACTCTGCTCCCAGTGCTGACCTGCTTCCTGGGCTGCTTCTCTGGCCCCTCTGGCTCTGGTTGCTGCAGCTCTGCTCCCACAGCAAGTCTGCTCTCTCTGGGCTGTGCCTCTGGCTTTGGGGCTGCAGCTCTGCTCCCAGGACAGGGTCTGCTCTCTCTGGATCTAGCACAGCTCTGCTCCCCAGCTCAGCTTGTGCCCCTGATTTCTCCTTAACTTGGCCCTACTGTCTGACCCAGGCAAATCCAGCTCACACAGAGGAGGGGACCTCCCTGGCCTCCTGACTCCCTGATTAGCCTGCCCACCCTGTCATTCAGGCTGACCTGGAGCACTGGCTTCTCCCCATTGTTCCTGGGGACTATCAGTCTCATGGTCCTGATTTCCCATAGACCCTTCCCCTTTTAGTACTGGGAGCTAGCAACTAAAACACCCCCACTGAATGTTAGTAAGTGGGCAACAGTCTCCTTACAGATAGGAGCCTATATAAGAAAAAGACCCAAATATTGGAACTGTCCCTATAAAAGTGGGACATCTAGTCACCCTACCCCAACCCCCTGTCCTGGTTTTTCACAGATGCTATCTGGTCACCCTCTCCCCAGCCCAGCCAGCTGAGTGTGATAATTCCAATCCTGGCTGGCAGCTGACGAAGTGAATTACTTTCACTTTCATTCCTCAACACGCAGCCAGTCACTTTTCCCCCCACTCACCCAAACTAGCCCTGCCGGAGGGAAGAGGGGAGAGAGGGGTGCTCTGTGGGGGTGGAGGGGGGGCAGAGAAGAATGGACATTATGGGGGGCAACAAAGGATACTCCCAGAGCAGCCCAGCCTGCCTCACCTCACGCCACACTCACAGGTGACAGGTTTCAGAGTAGCAGCCGTGTTAGTCTGTATTTGCAAAAAGAAAAGGAGTACTTGTGGCACCTTAGAGACTAACAAATTTATTTGAGCATAAGCTTTCGTGAGCTACAGCATCCGATGAAGTGAGCTGTAGCTCACTAAAGCTTATGCTCAAATAAATTTGTTAGTCTCTAAGGTGCCACAAGTACTCCTTTTCTTTTTACTCACAGGTGAGTTCCTTCCTGCACCCCTACCCCCTCCCTTTCGCAGAGACCCCTGCAGCCAATCCCCTCCCTCAGACTGTGCTGCATTCCTCTCTCTCTAGGACTCAGCAGCCCTGCTCTTACATGCTCCATCTGCTTCCCGTCTGTCTGGACTCCTGGCAGAGTGGTGTCCTAGGTAGTGTGGTGCCCTGCTCGGTTGTCTATTGTGCCTATGGCTAAGGACAGCCCTGGTTATCTCAGCTGGAGGCCAAGGTCATCAAAAGCGACTAGTAACTTTGGGCACCTTGGTTTTAGGATCCCAGATTGTGACACTGGGTTCCAGAGGGGGATACCCAGCCCTTTCTGAAAGCCAGGTGCCTTTAAGGAGCCTCATGCTGGGTCCTCAGAGCTGCACCCTAAATCACTAGTTGGGGGAGACCCTTGGGGTGGGATCAGGCCAGCTCACAGTGCATGGTGAGGGTGGGCAATTGACATGAGCAGTGCCCCTGTCACATTGTCAGCCCTACTCTCCTGTCTGCTCCTCACACACACGGTCTCCCACAGAATTCTTGCCAGCAAGTTAAAGAAGTATGGGCTGGATGAATGGACTATAAGGTGGATAGAAAGCTGGCTAGATCATTGGGCTCAATGGGTAGTGATCAATGGCTCCATGTCTAGTTGGCAAGTTATCAAGTGGAGTGCCCCAAGGGTCGGTCCTGGGGCCAGTTTTGTTCAATATCTTCATTAATGATCTGGAGGATGGCGTGGATTGCACCCTCAGCAAGTTTGCAGATGACACTAAACTGGGAGGAGAGGTAGATGCGCTGGAGGGTAGGGATAGGATACAGAGAGACCTAGACAAATGAGAGGATTGGGCCAAAAGAAATCTGATGAGGTTTAACAAGGACAAGTGCAGAGTCCTGCACTTAGGATGGAAGAATCCATGCACCGCTACAGACTAGGGACCGAATGGCTAGGCAGCAGTTCTACAGAAAAGGACCTAGGGGTTACAGTGGACAAGAAGCTGGATATGAGTCAACAGTGTGCCCTTGTTGCCAAGAAGGCCAATGGCATTTTGGGATGTATAAGTAGGGGCATTGCCAGCAGATCAAGGGACGTGATCGTTCCCCTCTATTAGGCATTGGTGAGGCCTCATCTGCGGTACTGTGTCCAGTTTTGGGCCCCACACTACAAGAAGGATGTGAAAAAATTGGAAAGTGTCCAGCAGAAGGCAAAAAAATGATTAGGGTACTGGAACACATGACTTATGAGGAGAGGCTGAGGGAACTGGGATTATTTAGTCTGCGGAAGAGAAGAATGAGGGGGGATTTGATAGCTGCTTTCAACTACCTGAAAGGGGGTTCCAAAGAGGATGGATCTAGACTGTTCTCAGTGGTGGCAGATGACAGAACGAGGAGTAATGGTCTCAAGTTGCAGTGGGGGAGGTCTAGGTTGGATATTAGAAAAAACTTTTTCACTAGGAGGGTGGTGAAGCACTGGAATGCGTTACCTAGGGCCATGGTTTAATCTCCTTCCTTATAAGTTTTTAAGGCCCGGCTTGACAAAGCCCTGGCTGGGATGATTTACTTTGGGTTGGTCCTGCTTTGAGCAGGAGGTTGGACTAGATACCTCCTGAGGTCCCTTCCAACCCTGAGATTCTCTGATTCTAATGTTTTGGTTGCTTTTTCAACTGCGCCTGCACATCAGGCAGTGGGTTTTACTGAGCCACCTGCACTGAGGGCCGGGCTCTTCCCTGCATGGTTTTTTAGAGCCCAGCCAGGTGCCCGAGGAGTTTCCATTTGCAATCCAATGTCCAGTCCCTTATATACAACAGTGTCAATTCCAGCTGCTAGCGTGCTACCCCGGCCCCTGCCTCCAGCCCCTCTAGCCCTGTCTGGCCTGAGGAAAGGCCCTAGTCCAGCCAGCCCTTGTCTGGGGACAGGGAGCTTCTCTCCGCTGGGGCAGCCAGGCAGAATTGCAGTAGCAGAGGGTCTGTTCCTTCCCTACTCCGTGGGTGCCTCACAGAGCTCCCAGCCAGCAGTGCAGCGTAATGCGGGAGTCCTGTCCCGTGTGGTGAATGTCTCCATGGGTTGGTGCAGCTCCACACCCTGTACAAGATATGTGCCTCATGGGCCTGATCCTGCCCTTTCTGTCACCACTGGCTGGGCTCTGTGACCGCTCTGTGTTTTGGCTGTGATGCTGTCTGCTCCCACAGCCAGAACAACTGCAGCTGAGAACAGGCACGTTGCAGCTGAAACCATGATGGAGAGGGGATCCGGTCTGAGTTCATTGCAGGAAGCCCCGATGCTCACACCTCCAGCATTGCAAACATGGCTGCAAATGCTCTGCAACCTGGCCCTGGAACTTCACCCCCCACCCCCAAGCCAGCCCAGCCGCATGGCCAGATTGTTCCCTCTGGGGGCAGACCCACACACATTCCTTCTGCAAGAAATTCCCCCTGCATTCCTCCCCACAGAAGAATTAGGGACCCCCCTATATCTCCCTCCCATCTCTGCTCCACCTTTGGCTGCTTCCACTGAACCTCCAAAAAGCCCCCTTGAGCTGCTGTTGCTGGGGTCTCAGCAGGATGGGCCCCCACCTCTTGAGTTCAGTGGCTGCTTCCTGGAGCCGGTCACAGAGACAGTGCTTGCCAGCCACCACAGGTGCTGCATCAGGCTGTGCAGTAGTGCTGGCCTGGCTTATTGGGGCATCTGGTACCCAGGGGACATTGGCCCTAAGGGCGGTTCAGTAAGCCTCTCTGCTGCCACGGTAACGATGACTCACTGCTTTGACTTGCGCCTTCATTGTGACAGCTCCGTCCCCTGGGGTTTGGGTCTGTATGGGGAGCTGCTGTGAGGAGCAGCCTGGAATTCTCCCAGGATTGTTTGATGTGGGCAGGCGCCAGGCTGAGCACCTTGCACATCCCAGGAAGCCAGCCCACCTGTGCCACCAGACAGGCACTGGGTAGGCACCATGTTACAATGGTCAGCGGAACAGAAAGCACTCCCTGGGGCAGGGCAATTTATGGCAGCACTGCCAGGAGGGCAGTGCCTGCTGGGGGGATGGGCAGTGACCATGAGCTGGCCACAACGGACAAGCCTATCGTACATGTTCCTGCTGACGAGCTTTGCACAGAGCTGCAAAGACACTGAGGGGTGAGGAATATTACCTGCTGATTCATCCGCCCAAGTCAGCCCCTGCTTAGCGCATGCACCCCCGCTGCTAGCTGGCTTGGTTACTCTAGGAGGAAGGAGCTGTCTATGCAGTAACTCTACGGTGTCTGCAGCTGGCCGTGCCGTGAGCTAAGCGGGGTAAAGCTGAGGTGCTGAGGGCAGGAAACACAGTAGAGATCTAGGAGCATTTGCTGTTGGCACAAACAAGGACCAGCCGCCCTGCCGACTGGAAGCAAAGGAGCTGTGCCCAGGGCCAGGGAGGCCAACAGCCAGTCTGGAGCTGAGCTGCAAACCTGTCACTTTCACACTGAGCTATCTACAGGCCACCATGGACAACCCTGAGGCGCCTGAGACAGACCCTTGCCATAAACAACGAGGAAGAGGAAGGGGGGAAACATAGTGGGGATCCAGCAAGGCCAAGAGCCAGGGCCTGGGCCTGTTTGAGACTCTGCCAGAGTCTGGCCTGTCCTGCCAGCCGAGCACGGACGAGCCTGAGGAAGAGGAAGGTAAATGTGTGCATGCGTTTTTCCTCTGTGTTTAGATGTTACAATGGTGCCTGGCCCATCCCCCAATTAACAGAACACACGTACTGACTTTTCATTGTTTTACTCATACGAGAAGCGGTAGTGGGACAAGCAACAGAGGTAGAGTTGGCATCTGCTTTTCAAACCCCTGGGGATCAGTTTGTTTATATGCACAGGGATGTCCCTTGTATGCTCCTGAGAGATCTTGAGGAAACTTTCATGGAAACACTTTGCAATCCCCTCCCGAAGATTTCTAAGAAGGGCAGCATTATTTCTTCCTCTGTGGTAGTTCACTCTCCCACGTCTCTCTGCAGTGAGTTTGGCATGCACCATTTAGGGTGACTGCCTGAGGCTCAAGGGTGGTGGCGCCAGCCTCTTCCAGGTGTGTGGGGGGCTGAGATGAGCCCTGCCATCTACTCCTCCTCTTCCCCCTGAGGCCCCACCCCAGGCCAGATCAGAAACTAGAGCTGTGGGGAGCCCTGGAGTCCTGGACCCTCCACTTGCCCTGGGTGGCATGCCACGGGGGATGGGGACATGGGCCAGGGACTGCTCTTGGGCCCCCCTCCCAGGGCAGGGGGAGGGTCCAGAGCTCCCCACAACACCCGGACTCCATGAGTGGCTCTTACCACTGCCTGGCTCTGGCTTCAGGACAGGGCCTCACGGGGAAGAGGAGGAGCCGGTGGGGCCATGGAGGCAGGGCAGGGCTCATGCATGTGTCCCGTGTTTGCATTTTGGAAAGGTGGTTATCCTAGCACCATTGCGCTAAACAGGCTGGTGGTATACGAACCTGGGCAACTCTGGGATGTCAGCAGCTGCTGTGCTTTCTCTGTCTTTGTAACCCCTAGGAGTGTGATATCCGCTAACGTCACCCCCACCTGTTGAAACCAGTGCCCGTGCCAGTGCCTTGTACTTGTACCTGTGGAAATAGTGGCTGAAATTTAGTTCTTATATGAAACCAAAAATTCCCTCTTCCTTCTACCTCACCCCCCTCCCATACACACCATGGCTAGGGGTGGAGAGCAGTGCTCTGCAGAGCCGCTTTGGGGCTGCAGTGTCAATAAGCATGTCTTCTTCAGGGCAGCCACTCACCTGTTTCCAGAACGCCAGACATTCTGGTGCTTCCGGGAACAGCGTGGGCCTGCGTTGCGAGGTCACACTAGTGGGGGCAAAGCCATGCACTCTTCAAAATGGAGTTCCCTGGCCAATGCTAGACGAAACCATGTCTGGCTTTGTCTCAGGCCCAGATGGGGGCAAACCACCCCAAAGAGGACTGTCTGGTTCAGATCTGGACAAGTGGCCTCCCTAGTCTTCTTCACAGTTGAACATTTTGAAACGCAACTTTCCCTTTCCCTTGTGACTGTAAATCCCATGACATGTGTCTGTTTTTATCAGCAACTGCTGCCGTTGCGGCCTTGAAGGGGCCCCTCCACCCCGTGGAATGCCTGACCCTGAGGAGGAGGAGAAAGAAGCGGACTTGGGTGAACATGTTCAGTGAGATCCTGCAGCCAGTGCTGCATCAGGCCACAAACCAAGGGCCTGGAGGGCCAACAGGCTGACAGCCTGGAGAAGGAAAGAGGGGACAGGAGAAAGGGCCAGGAGTCCCAGCAGGAAGAAGAGGGGGAGATGCACCAGGCCATTAGGGGGCTTCTCAAGCAGCAAATCCAAATGCTGCAGACACTTGTTGACCTACAGGTCCAACGATCATGGACTCGCCAGCCTTTGAGGTCATTGGAGAACTCCACAGGAGGAGCTCCCTACATCCTCCCCCCATGCCACATTCCATGTTCCACATGATATCGTGGGCCACATCCCTACCCTGCCCCTCCACCCTCGGGGACAGCAAGAACACCACAGCTTCACATACACTGCCCTGTAAGATGGTTGATGTATGGCTGCTATGTGTGTAGCTAGAATGGATTGAAATGGGCAGGAATGTTTTCTGCCTTTGATGGGAGCCCTGGGGTACAACCTGGAACTGTGGGACTGCTGTGTCCCCTTTACTCTCCAGTCTGGGCTGCCTCTCACAAAGCTATGCCAGTGAGAAGCAGCAAACCCTTCCGGGCACTGTGACCACCCAACCATTAGCATGTAGAGACTCACACCCAGTGAAATTGCAAGAATCCTCTCTAAGCCACTCAGGTGCTACAGTCTGGAGTATCGCTGCTAGGTGGTACTGCTGGTCTTGGGCTCACAGTCACCCCCGACACTCCGTGATCCACCAACACATGCATAACCACAGAAAAGTAGCTCTTTCTGTTGATGTACTCTGTGGAAAGACGGGGCTAGTGCCTGCATGCCATCTATCACTGCACCACAGTTCAGGAACCCCATTGCTGCAAATCCATCCACTATGTCCTGCACATGGCCTAGAGTTACTGTCCTGACTAGCAGGAGATGATTAATGGCCCTACACACACGTGAAAACAGCCCCCACTGTGGATTTTCCAACTCCAAAATGATTTCCCACTGACCGGTAGCAATCCAGCATTGCAAGTTTCTAGAGTGCGATCACCCATGGGACAGGCTCGGCACCCAGATCTGAACGTTCTGCAGCCACTTCTACTCATCCCAAACCTGCATTACGATGCATTCCCTCCAGTCGCTGCTCTTTTCTCAGGCCCAGAAGCGGCATTCCACCATTTGCAGCTGCTCTGGGAGCACCACCAGCAACCTTGAATTGTTTTTTTCTATGTCCCTCAGTGAACTGCCCTCCAATAAATTGTCATGTCCCTTATTGTTGTGGTTCTTCCTGCAGCTCTGTAAATACAGGAGGATTGTGCATCTTGTATTAGCACCACTCATGACAAGAGTCTCTGTGGGCTCCCTGCTTCTCTTGGAAATAGCAGAATGAAAAGTGCTGCCCAAGATTATGGGATTTTAAATAAAAGGCACAAAAATTATGGGATATAGATAGCATTATGGGATGGAGAAAATTGCATGATGGGAACTTAACCCGTGGCTCCCAGTCAGGCCTGTGTGACTCACTGCTACCCTGCAATGGATTGCAAAAACTTGCCAAAAGTCACTGCATCAGAGGGTGGTGCATGCAAGGGTGGCAGAGCCTACCCAAAAGTGGGGAGGCCAGGGGCCAGGGTCCCGCCCACCCTCCCTCTTCCTCCCGAGGCCCCGCCCCGGTCAAGCCGGAAGCCAGAGTGGGCTGGGAGCTGCTTGGGGTGGGGGGGTCGAGAGCAGCCCCTGGCCTATGTCCACATGTTATGGGCCCCCTGCCCAGGGCAGGAGGGTCCATGACTCTGCACAGCTGCTCGTGGCTCTTACCTGGACCCGACTCTGGCTGCTGGGACGCAGCCTGGCTATGGTAACAGCTGCATGGGCAGTTGTGAGGTGCCGTACTGCGGACTCTCCACCTGCCCAGGGTGGGGGATTGAGATCGGCTTTGGCCATGTCCCCACCCCACAGGCCCCCCTGCCCAGGGCAGGTGCAGGGTCTGCAGCATGGCACCCCACAGCTGCCCATGCGGCTCTTACCATGGCTGGGCTGCTGCCTCCCAGCCAGAGCTGGATCCAGGTAAGAGTTGCGCATGGCATGCAGACAACTGTGGAGAACCATGGCCCTCCTGCCCTGGTGGTGGTGGGGAAACGCGGGGTAGGGACTTGGGCTGGGGGCTGCTCTTGAATCTCCCACCCCGGGCAGGTGGAGGGTCCGTGGCGTGGCACTCCACAGCTGTCTGGGCTCCCCAGCTGGACTCCAGCTGCTGCCCTGGCTGGGGGTTGGGGCCTCAGGGGGGAAGAAGTGGGGCGGGGCCGTTGCAGAAAAGTGGACAGGCCAGCCACATCCACTTTCAGCAAGTGGGAGGCCATGGCCCTCCGGTTCCCCCTATTCCAGTGCTTTTGGGCGCCTGGCACACTGGGATACCTACCTGGGGTGCGCCGCACTTTGCAGTGACACAAGCCCCGTGGCTTAGGTATTCATCTGGGCTATGGGGAAACCCCCCTCCCCTCAAGTTCCCATCCTCCCTGTACCTGATGGGGAAAAGGGATTTGAATAGGGATCTGCCACTTTGCTGGTGAGAGCTCTAACCACAGTCAGTCTCTGCTGTTGAAGCAGTTCCACTGAGGAGAAATAATTGGAGTCATTCTGGCCACAGCAAGAGCGAGCCCAAGCATGAGAACGAGGCTGTAGCCTGGTGGTTAAGCTCTCACCCAGGATCCCGTCCCCTTGTTCCACTAGCTCTTTAATTAGAGAATCACAGAAATGCAGGACTGGAGGGGACTTCAGAGGTCATCTGGTCCAGCCCCCGCGCTGAGACAGGACCAAGCAAACTGAGCCCATCCCTGTCCCACCTGTTCCTAAAAACCTGTAATGATGCAGATTCCACAACCTCCTTTGGACGACTGATCCAGAGCTTAACTCTCCTGAGAGCTGAAAGGGGATTTTTTAATAGTTTTTTTATAGTTTTTTTCCTAATATCTAATTTAAAACTCCCTTGCTGCCGATGAAGCCCCTTGCTTCTTGCCCTACCTTCAGAGGACATGGAGAACAATTGATCACCTCCCTCTCTGTAGCAGCCCTTAACGTATTTGAAGACTGTGCTCAGGTCCCCTCTCTGTCTTCTTTTCTCAGGTCTAAACATGCCCCATGTTTTAGCCTTTCCTCATAGGTCAGTTTTTAAAAACCTTTAATCATTTTTGTTGCTCTCTCCTATCTTTCCAGAAGCATGGCTCCCGTGACTGGCTGCAGGACGCCTGCTGAAGCCTTGCCAGTGCCAAGCAGAGTGGGACAATTTCCGCCTGTGTCTTACATACCTGTTAATACACCCCAGACTGATATTAGCCTTTTTTGCAACTAGAAAAGGAGTACTTGTGGCACCTTAGGTTAGAGACTAACAAATTTATTTGAGCATAAGCTTTTGTGAGCTACAGCTCACTTCATCGGATTTGCAACTGCATCACATTGCTAACACGTATTCAATTTGTGATCCACTGTAGCCCCCAGGTCCTTTTCAGCAGTCTGACCACCTAGCCAGTCATTCCCCTGTTTGCAGTTGTGCGTTTGATTTTTCCTTCCTAAGTGAAGTACTTTGCACTTGTCTTTATTAAATTTAATCTTGTTGATTTCAGACCAATTTTCCAATTTGTCCAGGTTGTTCTGAATTCTGGTCCTGTCGTCCAAAGTGCTTACAACCCCTCCCAGCTTGGTGTCATTTGCAAATTTTATAAGCATACTCTCCACTTCATTATCCAAGTAATTAGTGAAAATATTGAATAGTACCAGACCAAGCACAGACCGCTGTGGGACCCCACTAGATACACCCACCCAGTTTGACAGCGAGCCATTGATAAAAAGTATTTGAGTCCTTTTTTAAACCAATAGTGCACCCACCTTACAGTAACTTTGTCTAGATCACATTCCCCTGGTTTGCTTATGAGAATACATGGGGGACTGTGTTACTAAAATCAAGATGTATCACATCTACAGCTCCACCGCTCCACTAGGCCTGTAACCCTGTCAAAGAAGGAAGTTCGGCTGGTTCGGCACGATTTGCTCTTGACAAAGCCATGTTGGCTATTCCTTGTAACACTATTATCCTCTAAGTGCTACAAATTGATTGTTTAATAATTTGTTCCAGTGTCTTTCAAGAGATCGAAGTTAGACTGTCTGGGCTATAATCCCCTGGGGTCCTCTTTATTCCCCGAGCTCCTTTGGTGCGTCCAGGCCTAAGTGTCTCAGCCCCAGGGAAGGTCAGTGCTTTGTAGAATGGGACCCCAAACATTTATGTTTTACATTGTTTCTCAGAAGAGTTTCAGGGCCTGATTTTTCTAGTGCTCAGCTCCAGGAGTCGGGCCCAGATTTCAGGACAGCGTTACCCCTAACGCGCTGAGCCCAGCTGGAAGTCAGGGCTCTGCTTTTGGTGCCTGAAGGGAGTGGAGCTCTCATGGAAATCTGGCCCGTGACGTACATTGGAGAAGCGGACCTTGTCGATCAGACTGCTGGGCCCTGTCCCAAACACTGCATGGGTAAAGTCTGGAATTAGTTAGGCAGCCTAGGAAGAAGTTGCCCCACAAGGCAGAATTTGGATATGAATGCAGTGTGTGCACACAAAGGCAGCTGTGCTGAAAGCAGTTGCGGGTGGGATGGAGCATAGGGCTGATTTGAAGAGTCCAGTGTCTCTTTCTCTGCTCAACAGGAGCTGCTGTCCTGGTGGGATGTTCTCCCCTGGCAGGGAGCTGGAGTTACCTGAGCTCCAGTTAGCTGAGCTGCTCATTTCCTTGTCAGGAGCCCAGCACTGAGAGCTAGAGCCAGACACCATGATTATAGACACAGTCAATTGTAAATTGTAAGCAATTGGCAGCAGGGAATTTGCCAGGCTCTGTAATGTGCTGTGTGTATTTACAACACTATATACGGCAATAGAATCATTAAGGGTTATGAAGAACACGACACTGTGGGTTTGCTTTCTGGCAGTATAACTCCAGGGCACGGCAGCACTTCAGCAACCCAGGAAACAGTCCACCCCCGCTGGTCAGTATAGGGCACTACGGTGTGTTTGGGGGAAGCAGGAGCTCTGAACTAGGATGCTCTGTGATCCTGTGTAGGAAATGAATGCACCGGGTGTCCTTAGCAAGGCCAAAAAAGAATATGAAGAACAGCTAGCCAGAGACTCAAAAAGTAATAGCAAAAAAAATTTTAAGTACATCAGAAGCAGGAAGCTGCTAAACAACCAGTGGGGCCACTGGATGATCAGGATGCTAAAGGAGCACTCAAAGACGAAAAGGCCATTGCAGAGAAACTAAATGGATTCTTTGCATCGATCTTCACGGTGGAGGATATGAGGGAGATTCCCACACCTGAGCCATTCTTTGTAGGTGACAAATCTGAGGAACTGTCCCACATTGAAGTGTCATTAGTAGGATCATAGAATATCAGGGTTGGAAGGGACCTCTAGTCCAACCCCCTGCTCAAAGCAGGACCAATCCCCAATTTTTGCCCCAGATCCCGAAATGGCCCCCTCAAGGATTGAACTCACAACCCTGGGTTTAAACATCCACTCAATGTGCAGCGGCAGCCAAAAAACAAATAGAATGTTGGGAAACATTAGGAAAGGGATAGATAATAAGACAGAAAATATCATGTTGCCTCTATATAAATCCATGGTACGCCCACATCTTGAATCCTGTGTGCAGATCTCGTTGCCCCATCTCAAAAAAGAGACATTGGAATTGCAAAACATGGTGAGGGAGCACAGGGCCACCTAAGGAAATAAAAAGGCATCACCTTTAAAACTGATGAAAAGGAATCACGAGACACAGTTAACCTGTGTAACTCACTGCCACAAGATATTATAATGACCAAGGATAGGATTTTCAAATGGGCCTGAGACTTAGGAGCAGAAGTCTGAAGAGCCTGGTACTGGTCACTGTTGGAGACTGGATACCCACTTTGCCACACCACTGGCCAGACCTGTGCTGGCGATTCCTATATTCTTTTGAACCAGGCAAACACATTCTCATCCTTAGAGAAACAAGCATCCATTTTCACAGGTTAGGGCAGCACCAAACCCTCTCTGTTTACCTCTTTTTAGTTTGCAAAAATGAGAAAGCCAGAGCCACTGACGGAAATGTCAAAATTTTCTGATGTTCCAAATCTGTAAATTCTCCCAAACCCCATGATTATTATGATGCCTTTCTGTCCTGCAGTGGGGCCTAGAGGCCGGAGTCACACTGTGCCAGGTGCAGTACAAACAGAGAACAAAGAGACAGTCTTTGCCGCTAAGAGCTGACAGTCAGCTGCCTAATATGGTCCAGCTCTTGTCCCAAAGCAGGATGTGCTGGGAACAGTTGGTGAAAGTGGCACCGATTCATTGCACTATCGTCTGCGTGTCCAAAAGAGCGTGTTGCAAGCAGCAGAGAAGTCACCAGGCCAGGCTCGCTTGGAACCGCTAAGCAGCAATTTTGCAAACTTAATGCAACTTTCTTAAACCCTGATTCAGCAGAGCACTTAAGCACATGCTTAAAATTAAGCACGTACTTAAGGGTTTTGCTGTGCTGGGGCCTCCACCGGTGTACTGCATGGAAAGTTTGATTCTGGAATCAGCAGCTATCCCTCCCTCTCAGAGCCAGGGACAATCATTCATTTATTATGAAATTTATAGGTATGACCATCAAGAAATCTACCCAGTTGGCATTTCTACATCATCGATGCCTGGGTTGTCCAAGCGCTCTGGTTACTATAAGTGGGGATTGTGGTATGGCATTCTCGTACCCATGGCACCACAGTCCAGAACCTCTCACCAAGTCCCTCTGGCCTCCCATACACATTTAACAGGACGGGTGACAGGACAGAGCCACGCGGACCCCATTACGAGAGAGCCCAAAGGGCAAAGGAGCACATGCTCAGCCTGGCTCTTAGCAGTGTCTCTTGGGTATGGAGGAAGCACAGTTTTCCCCTGTCCTTAGAAGAGCAAATGATGCTGGTTTTGTTGGGATTGCTGTGCCAGGAGAGCTGGAATGTCAGGGCTTCTGCAGTCCACAAGGGCAGAGAAAAAGATGGGATGCAAACCTCTTTGGAGCCTAGGTTGGGGATGGAAGCAGGGTTTGGATATAGTTCTCATCAGAGCCAGTTAGCCTGTTCCTTGCCCTAGCACAGGGATGGGGAACCAAGTGACACTAGTTGTTTTCTCTACACCGCTGTCATTTTCATTGTGGTTGGGAATCCATCCCTACAACAGGCGGTTTTGATCCCTCCCTCGCGCTGCACTCACCAGCTTCTCCCTATGTTACCTCCTGGCTGTTGTCTCTCAGAATCACTTACTGGGATCCAGGTTTGTGAGCAGGGAAAATCAATCCAAGGCGAAATTGACACATTTTGTAATAGCTTCTGAGAGGGACCGAGTTCCACTGTCTCCTATCTGCTTCCACTGGCTGTGAGAAATCACAAAGACACAAAGCCTCCCACGCACTCCCTGGCTGGCTCTGATGGGTGGGCCTCACCAGCTGGAAGCTTTTCTCTTCTCAATTCAGTCCTTTGCAAGGATTCCTCTTAAAACCCCAGCCCTTCGCTATCTAGCAAGTAGCACGCTTCCCTCCACACACGAGCAACAAAGAGGGTTGAAATTAGACATGGGCTTGTGTTTGTTTCTTACTGTCCCTGGCAGAGCAGCTCTGCAGGGTGGGGTTTTGCAGCTTGTGCAGCTTTTTGTTCTTTTATTTAGTGAGAGAGAATCGTGTGGCGTTTTTTCTCATCACTTTGAACCAGTGCAACAGGAGCCTGCTCGGGAGGGCTCATCACAGAACAAACAGGGGCCTTGACTAATCAGACAGCCCTCCTAGCAAGGGAGAATTTCTTACAAAAGGCATGCATCTGATGAAGTGAGCTGTAGCCCACGAAAGCTTACGCTCAAATAAATTTGTTAGTCTCTAGGGTGCCAAAAGTCCTCCTTTTCTTTTTGCGGATACAAACTAACATGGCTGCTACTCTGAAAACTTACAAAAAGCTGTGACAACACTTTCCATTGTATGCGAGAGGAAGGACCGTCTTGGGCCTATAGGACCAGGAGATCTAGGTCTGTCCCCTGCTTGTCAACCATTTCCACTTTGATCTCAGCTAAGACACGTAGTCTGTGGTTTCCTTATCTTTGAAGTGGGGCAGTAACACTTTTCTACTGCACAGGGGTGCTGGGAGGTGTGTGACGGGTTCAGGTACTAGAGGGAGGAGCCTCACAGACAGTGCTGCCAATTCTCATGGTAGCATCCATCAGTCTCTCATTCACTCTCTGTCTTTGCTCCCAAGGGCAGGCACGTTTACGTATTTGTTATTTCTATTGTGGGAACAATCCTCAGCTCTCCACTAGCGCTTTCCAGCCATGGCTCTCGACGGTTTTCCAAAGGAGGGGAATGTCTGTGACGCAAAACACCCTGTATTCACACACTGGTGTGACAGTCATTATACAGAATAAGCCTTGTGAGGTGTCATTTGAAATCGAATAACTCACTGGTCAATAATATCAGGATGAAATGTGCGTAGCAGCATTATATGTAAAGTTACAAAATCCCCCTGTATGATGTTATTAGCACATGTTTAAAACCAGACAGCCCCGCCTAGGCAAAGGTTGTTAAATGGGATCTATCCTAAGTGCTTACCTCACTTTCCATACTCGTAGTAAACAGGGTCCCCGAGGCAGCATGGGGAGGAGATGGCAGGAAACAGAACAATGTGCATTTTAGCAAACACATGTGGGGGGAAAAAAGAGCATGGTGCATCCATCAGCTCCAGACTCCATGTGGCCTGCCTCCCAGCTTGGATACACCTTACTTTGAGGGGTGGCCTTCAGCAGAGTCCATTTCAAAGGTCCACTAGGCTATAAAAGCAAGGGGCAGAGAACCCCAAGTTTTATCTCATTCACCCAAGAAAACAAAGGCACCAGCCCCAGGGAGAGATCCTGACCAAGGAGAGGGTCAGTCACCATCTTGCTGGAAGACATGGGTGAGAAGGACCATCAGGACGCGCATGCTGGCTGCTGGCTGTGTGACTGTCCCAGGCAGCAGAAGTATTTGGGGGCACTCAGAGTTATAGTACAAGAGGTGACACAACCTCTCACTGCTCTGAATTGCCCCCAGAACGTGACCCCCCTGGACAGAGGCTGCCCTGAGATCCCCCCGGGGTGGACACTAGACACACATCACAGAAAAGCTTCCTGCCACAGAGAGTGTCCGGCTTACGCCTAAGACCCAGGGGGGAGGGGAGCGCAAGGAGCAGTTGGCCGATTACAATGAACGTAACAGGCAAGTGGCATTAACCAGGAGCCCAAGTTACTTTTCTCCCTTGTCTATACACCTGCCTGTCCCACCTCCGGCACGTTGCTAGAATCTGCCTGTACATTAGCCTTCCTCTGCTGACTCCCAGTGACTCCTGCCCCTCCGGGACCTTGTCCACACTAAAGTGCGACCCCTTGGCATCCCCTCTCCCTTCCCCAGGGGCTCCAGCACTGCAGCCCAGCTGGCCATTCACTGCAGGACAGGGGCCTTGTTCTTCAGAGAGCCAGGGCTTGGCTGGCTTCACGTGCATGCTGCTGTGCGTCTCGATCACATGCAGTGAGTACTCTAGCATCTTAGCTGAAGGGGGCAAGAACAGTCAGTCTTTGATGGACTTCTTTTCTCCAACGAGTTAATTGGATATTGGAGTTAGATAGAAGTTAAAACCAAACAAAAAGCAAAGGGTTCTGAAGAGTCCGACCCCACCGCCCTTCCCCTCTTCTCTTGCCTGGGATGTCACATCTCACAGGTTCTCCGCTTGCGATAGAGGCTTCCAACGTGCACAATTTCAAAGGCACCCTCCCCCCTCTCTGATAGAAATGTTCAGGCCCTCTCTGCATCACTCCAGCATCATCTCTTGCTGTTCACTCCTCGGTGCTTACCCAGTCTCCTTCCTCATGCAGGCCCCAGGGGAGCCCAGTTACTTAGGTCAACACCATTAAACATGCCTGTCTAAAGACAGGCAGGTAAACAAATCCCCTAATTTTTCCAAATGCTGAGCCCCTGGAGTGACCAGGCCTTGGTGAGTTTGCTCAGTGCTCAGGGTGTTTGAAAATCGGGCTGTTTGCCCAGGCACCCATGGGGGACTTAGGAACCAAACTTGAAGCTCTCCTTTTTGCAAATTTTGGCCTGGGTGCATAATGTTAGGCTCCCAAGTTTGAATACATTAGCCTTAGTGCCAGATACTCTGGAGATGGGCACTTTAGAAATGCCAGATAAACTGACACAACAGAGAAGATAGATGCAGCTGAAATCTTGAGAAACAGCCCTGCCTGTGGGCTCACAGTGGCAGAAATCTCTTGAGATCAGCTCCAAAGATTTTGGTGCCATCAAACCCAAACCTTAGCCTGGGTTCAGCCTAGAACCCAAGCCTGGCACTTTGGCTGAATGTCAGATCTGAAGCTAGCCCTGCATCCAACTCCAACTCCATCAGCCCCACTTTGTGTGAAACCAGGAGCTTCAGGCCCTCTCTGCATCACATTTGTGGCACCCCCACAAGCTTTGACGCTCTCATCTCAGATATTAACAGCTGGGTAACTGGCTTCAAAGGAAGCATTTCTTCACACAACACATAGTCAACCTGTGGAACTCCTTGCCAGAGGATGTTGTGAAGGCCACGACCATAACAGGGTTCAAAAAAGAACTAGATAAATTCATGGAGGAAAGGTCCATCAATGGCTATTAGCCAGGATGTGCAGGGATGGTGCCCCTAGCCTCTGTTTGCCAGAAGCTGGAAATGGGCGACAGCGGATGGATCACCTGATGATTGCCTGTTCTGTTCATTCTCTCTGGAGCACCTGGCATTGGCCACTGTCAGAAGACAGGATACTGGGCTAGATGGACCTTTGGTCTGACCCAGTCTGGCCGTTCTTATGTTCTTCTTATGTAACACCTTTTCTGTCCAGTGTTTGTTAGAATGCTGACTCTGGCGCTGATGTTCCAGGCAGGATCGCAGGCACGTGAGCGCTCATGTTCTGCACCCCCAGAAAAGCAGCTAGTGCCCCTCACCAGCCCTGTTGCTGGAGCTAGAACATTACACCGATGACTAAGGAAACATCTCCCTGCATCATGGGATTGTCTCTGGCAGGAGCTTTCTGAGCTGTGGTGGTGCGTGAGCCCCAAACACTTTCCAGGTGACCCCATGCTGTGAGTGCCCAGGCTGGGTACAGCTGGCTGCTCCGGGTGTTGCTCTTGGCAGGGCTATCACAGCCATTGCCTGCAGACTCCCTGCATTCTGCTTGCTGGCAGAGCTCCATGCTGGCTGAGTGTGTCTCACCGAGGGTGAAGGTCTTTGTGGTACTTTGCTTCTGTGCTAATAGCTCAGCAGGTTCAAATGCCCAGCCCCATGGAGCTAGGCCATAGGCTAACACATGCCCCAGATAGGATCAGCTTTCCTGGGTGAGATGCACACATGACACGCTGAGCTGCTTTGAGAGCCTGGCCCCGTTCAGGTGGGAACGTCTGGTGGGAATTGGGCATGCTTTGTCCCAGGTGGGCCTTGAGTGGTTGATTGGAGGGAAGGATTTGAGCCAGGACAACTGCTTCAAGTCAGCAGCCTTATAAAAAAGCAGCCAGTTGCAAACTGAGTGAGCTGCGGACAAAGGAGAAGCAAACAGGGAGTTTGCCTGGGAGCTTGCCTGTGGGGGAGTTCCCACAGAGTTTTTGCCTTTCAGGCTTCTGGGAGCAGTAAATACAACATCTGAAGAGGCTCTCAGAAGGAAGACAATACGGGTAGTGAGCGATCAGCTGATGTGACCTGCACAGGATGTGCCATGTTTGTCTTTCTCCCAGAGGATAGAAGTGACTTTGTACGTGTGAAGTGCAAGCTGGTCTCCATATTGGAAGAGAAGGTTAAAGGACTAGAGAGCCAAGTATCAACCCTGCGTTGCATCAGAGAAAATGAAGAGTTTCTGGACTGGAGAGAAGTCAGCGTTTGGTACTGCAGGCGCAGCGTGCTGAAGAATCAGAGAGGACAGCGCAGACTGGGGAAGAAAATTGGCAGCATGTGACCTCCAGACGAAGCAAAGAGGAGAACCCATGTACCCCCAGTGCAGATAGAGATAAGAAACTGGTTTCTGGCTCTCTGCACAGGTACTATGGTGGAGATTGGTTTAGAAGAGTCACCTGAGGGAAGGGATCAGAAGGAGACCCCATCGGCCAAAAGGCATGGGATGCATTGTCCTAGGGATGAGAGTTCCACGACCACCACTCACCAGAGGAGGAGACGGATGGTGGTGTTCGGGGACTCCCTCCTAGGGGGGACGGATTCATCCATCTGCCGTCTAGACCGGGAAACTTGAGAAGTGTGCTGCTTGCCTGGAGCTAGAATTCAGGATGTGACAGTATCTGCCAAGACTGATCAAGCCCTCGGACTGCTACCCCTTCCTACTTCTCCACATAGGCACCAACGATGCTACCAAGAATGACCTTGAGTGGGTCACTGCAGACTATGTGGCTCTGGGAAGAAGGATAAAGGAATTTGAAGCACAGATTGTGTTCTCATCCATCCTCCCTGTTGAAGGAAAAGGCCCAGGTAGGGACCGTCGAATTGTGGAGGTAAATACGTGGTTGTGCAGATGGTGCTGGAGAGAGGGCTTTGGATTCTTTGACCATGGGATGTTGTTCCAGGAAGAAGGATTGCTAGGAAGAGATGGAATCCACCTAATGAAGAGAGGGAAGAGCATCTTCACAGACAAGCTTGCTAACCAGTGAGGAGGGCTTTAAACTAGGTTCGCCGGGGGATGGAGCCCTGAGCCCTGAGGTAAGTGGGGAAGTGGGATCCCAGGAGGAAACACAAGGAGGAGGGTGCAACAGGGGAGGCCTCCTGATTCACACTGAGACAGTAGGGCCATCGGCTAGTTATCTTAGGTGCCTGTACACGGACGCAAGAAGCCTGGGACACAAACAGGAAGACTTGGAAGCCCTGGCACAGTCAAGGAAGGATGATGTGATTTGAATAACAGAGACTTGGTGGGGTAACTCACATGACTGGAGCACTGCCATGGATGGGTATAAACTGTCAGGAAAGACAGGCGGGGGAGAAAAGGGAGAGGAGTTGTGCTGTATGTAAGGGAGCAGTATGACTGCTCCGAGCTCCGATATGAAACTGGGGAAAAGCCTGTTGAGAGTCTTTGGGTTAAGTTTAGAGGCGAGAGCAGCAAGGGTGATGTCATGGTGCGCATCTGCAATCGACCACCAGACCAGGAGGAGGAGGTAGATGAGCCTTTCTTTGGACAACTAACAGAAGTTTCCAGATCACAGGCCCTGGTTCTCATGGGGGACTTCAGTCACCTGCTGACATCTGCTGGGACAGCAATACAGCAGTGCACAGACAATCCAGGAAGTTTTTGGAGAGTGTTGGGGACAACTTCCTGGTGCAAGTGCTAGAGGAACCAACTAAGGGCCATGCTCCTCTTGACCTGCTGTTCACAAACAGGGAGGAATTGGTAGGGGAAGTAGAAGTGGGTAGCAACCTAGGCAGCAGTGACCATGAGATGGTCGAGTTCAGGACCCTGACAAAAAGAAGAAAGGAGAGCAGCAGAATACAGACCCTGGACTTCAGAAAAGCAGACTTTGACTCCCTCTGGTAACTGATGGGCAGGATCCCCTGGGACGCTAATATGAGGGGGAAAGGAGTCCAGGAGAGCTGGCTGTATTTTAAAGAAGTCTTATTGAAGGCGCAGGAACAAACCATCCTGATGTGCAGAAAGAATAGCAAATATCGCAGGCGACCGCTTAACAGAGAAATCTTCAGTGAGCTTAAACACATTAAGGAAGCTTACAAGAAGTGGAAACTTGCACAGATGACTAGGGAGGAGTATAAAAATATTGCTCGAGCATGCAGGGGTGTAATCAGGAAGGCCACGGCACAATTGGAGTTGCAGCTAGCAAGGGATGTGAAGGGTAACAAGAAGGGTTTCTACAGGTATATTTCAGAGTAGCAGCCGTGTTAGTCTGTATTCGCAAAAAGAAAAGGAGTACTTGTGGCACCTTAGAGACGAACAAATTTATTAGAGCATAAGCTTTCGTGAGCTACAGCTCACTTCATCGGATGCATTTGGTGGAAAAAACAGAGGGGAGATTGATATACACACACAGAGAACATGAAACAATGGGTTTATCATACACACTGTAAGGAGAGTAATCACTTAAGATAAGCCATAACCAGCAGCGGGGGGCGGGGGGGGAAGGGGAAGGAGAAAAACCTTTCATGATGACAAGCAAGGTAGGCTATTTCCAGCAGTTAACAAGAATATCTGAGGAACAGTGGGGGGTGGGGTGGGGAGGAGAAATACCATGGGGAAATAGTTTTACTTTGTGTAATGACTCATCCATTCCCAGTCTCTATTCAAGCCTAAGTTAATTGTATCCAGTTTGCAAATTAATTCCAATTCAGCAGTCTCTCATTGGAGTCTGTTTTTGAAGCTTTTTTGTTGAAGGATAGCCACTCTTAGGTCTGTAATCGAGTGACCAGAGAGATTGAAGTGTTCTCCAACTGGTTTTTGAATATTATAATTCTTGACGTCTGATTTGTGTCCATTCATTCTTTTACGTAGAGAGTACAGGTATATTAGCAACAAGAAGAAGGTCATGGAAAGCGTGGGACTCTTTCTGAATGGGGGAGGCAACATTGTGACAGATGATGTGGAAAAAGCTGAAGTACTCAATGCTGTTTTTGCTTTGGTCTTCACAGACAAGGTCAGCTCCCAGACTGCTGCACTGGGCAACACAGTATGGGCAGGAGGTGAGCAGCCCTCTGTGGTAGAACAGGTTAAGGACTATTTAGAAAAGCTGGACATGCACAAGTCCATGGGGCTGGATGCAATGCATCCAAGGGTGCTGAAGGAGTTGGCTGATGTGATTGCAGAGCCATTGGCCATTATCTTTGAAAACTCATCGTGATTGGAGGAGGTTCCGGACAATTGGAAAAAGGCAAATATAGTGCCCAGCTTTGAAAAAGGGAAGAACTACAGACCAGGGAACTACAGACCGGTCAGCCTCACCTCAGTCCCTGGAAAAATCATGGAACAAGTCCTCAAGGAATCCATTTTGAAACACTGGGAGGAGGGGAAGGTGATCAGGAACAGTTAACATGGATTCACCAAGGGCAAGTCATGCCTGACCAACCCGATTTCCTTCTATGACGAGATAACTGGCTCTGTGGATATGGGGAAAGCAGTGGATGTGATATACCCTGACTTTAGCAAAGCTTTTCATACGGTCTCCCATAGTATTCTTGCCAGCAAGTTAAAGAAGTATGGGCTGGATGAATGGACGATAAGGTGGATAGAAAGCTGGCTAGATTGTCGGGCTCAACGGGTAGTGGTCAATGGCTCAATGTCGAGTTGGCAGCCGGTATCAAGCAGAGTGCTCTGGGGTCAGTCCTGGGGCCAGTTTTGCTCAACATCTTCATTAATGATCTGGATGATGGGATGAATTGCACCCTCAGCGAATTCGCAGATGACACTAATCTGTGGGGAGAGCTAGATACGCTGGAGGGTAGGGATAGGGTACAGTGTGACCTAGACAAATTGGAGGATTGGGCCAAAAGAAATCTGATGAGTTTCAACAAGGACAAGTGCAGAGTCTTGCACTTAGGACAGAAGAATTTACTGCTACATTCTGGGGACCAACTGGTTAAGCAGCAGTTTTGCAGTAAAGGACCTGGGGATTACAGTGGATGAGAAGCTGGATATGGGTCAGCAGTGTGCCCTTGTTGCCAAGAAGGCCAACAGCATATTGGGCTGTATTAGTAGGAGCATTGCCAGCAGATCAAGGGAAGTGATTATTCCCCTCTATTTGGCAGATATGAGGCCACATCCGGAGTATTGTGTCCAGTTTTGTCCACCCTACTATAGAAGGGATGTGGACAAATTGGAGAGAGTCCAGCGGAGGGCAACGAAAATGATTAGGGGCTGGGGCACATGACGTATGAGGAGAGGCTGAGGGAACTGGGCTTATTTAGTCTGCAGAAGATAAGAATGAGGGGGGATTTGATAGCAGCTTTCAATTACCTGAAGGGGGGTTCCAAAGAGGATGGATTTAGACTGTTCTCAGTGGTGGCAGATGACAGAACAAGGAGCAATGGTCTCAAGTTGCAGTGCGGGAGGTCTAAGTTGGATATTAGGAAAAACTGTTTCACGAGGAGGGTGGTGAAGCACTGGAATGGGTTATCGAGGGAGGTGGTGGAATCTCCATCCTTGGAGGTTTTTACAGCCCAGTTTGAGAAAGCCCTGGCTGGGATGATTTAGTTGGGGATTGGTCCTGTTTTGGGCAGGGTGTTGGACTAGATGACCTCCTGAGGTCTCCTCCAGCCCTGATATTCTATGATTCTATGAATTCAGTGCTCACCTGCACGTCAGGAGTACCTAGAAATGCACAGTGTGAGCTTGATTTGCTCTGAGGCCCGTATACTGGAGGCAGCGGGGCTGAGCTCCAGGTGAAAACAACTTGAATATACTAGTGGGGACTGAACCCGGGGCCTCTGGAGCTTTTTTTTTTTTAAAGCAAAAAAAAAAAAAAGCACTGCTTGAGTTAGTAGCGCCAGCCCATCAGCACAGGTCCAGCTGCAGACTCACAAACCTGTAGAGTGGGTACCACTACTGAGATGGACGAAGAACCCCCAATGTCAGGCTAGGCCACACCCGAGCTGATTGGAGACATCTCTGCAGTTCTGTCAAAATCAGGCTGATTTCACCAGAATTTTGTTTGTTTTTGTTTTGAAATGACTGTTGGTTTTAAAGTGTTGTATGATATGGTACGTTACAGGGTGATGCATCGTGCTATATACTATGTTGCAATGTGATGTTTCATGATATATGGTACGTTACCGGGTGATGCATTGTGATATATGGTACGTTACGGGGTGATGCATTGTGATAGAATACAAAATTTAAAAAAGTCAAAATTGAAACAAAATGTTCCAAAAGATCTGAAATGTTTTTTCCCTGAATTTTTCTTTGCAGAGGATTTGGAATGTTGGGATTTGTTCCTGTTCAGACTGAAGCCAAATTCCCAAACCCTGCAGGAAGCAGAGCACCCCTCCGGCCCCCAGCTCTGTGCACAAGCACCTGGGCTGGTGGGAGCAGAGCCATGTCTAGGCAGGAGCAGGAGTGTTGCCAGTTTCTCTTTATGGGGAGCAGAGCAGGGCTGGTGTCTTTGTTTGTTTCTATCATTAATCCAGCAGCAGCTAGAGGCCTCTATTGTGCTACAGCTCTCACATTCCCTACAATACTTGATGGAAAACTGTCTTCCCATCCTCGCCATCTCTGTTTCTGCACATGTATTTCCTGTGGGAGGATTTCCCCTCTGCCCTGATAATCTTGCTTCTGTCCCCTCCTTTCACCCCAGTTCCTGGCTGGACTAAAGATGCTCTCCTCTGTGCTCGCCACTCTGCCTCCTTCACCAAGCCCTTGGGTCCAGCTCTCCCTGGCTTTTCTCTTCCCCTTCCCCCACCTCCATCACAACTCTTCAGCACAATTGCTTCCAGGTGCTCTGCGGCTAGGCAGACTCAGTTGCCTCCCCCATTCAGTAAGGATCCCACACTCTCCCTGATCTTTTTCTTGTTGCTAACACACCTGTAGAAACCCTTCTTGTTACCCTTCACATCCCTTGCTAGCTGCAACTCCAGTTGTGTTTTGGCCTTCCTGACTATTCCCCTGCATGGTCGAGCAATATTTTTATACACAAGCTTCAACCAGGAACATAATCATTTTGTGTGTGTGTGCGCGCGCACATGTATGTGTGTGCATGCAATGGGTGGGCTCTGTGTGTGTGGGTGTATGAGCATGTTGATGTGCAATGGGTGGGGTGTGTGGGTGTGTTTGTGTGGGTGTGCATGCAATGGGTGGGCTGTGTAGTGGGGTGTTAGGAGGGTACTGTGGGTGTGGGTGTGCACAGAATGGGTGGGTTCTGTGTGGGTGTTTGTGTTGGTGTGCATGCAATGGGTGGGCTGTGTGTGTGCAGTGGTGTGATAGGAGGGTACTGTGGGTGTGGGTGTATGTGTGGGTGTGCACAGAATGGGTGGGCTCTGTGTGGGTGTTTGTGTTGGTGTGCATGCAATGGGTGGGCTGTGTGTGTGCAGTGGGGTGAAAGGAGGGTACTGTGGGTGTGGGTGTATGTGTGGGTGTGCACAAAATGGGTGGGCTCTGTGTGGGTGTTTGTGTTGGTGTGCATGCAATGGGTGGGCTGTGTGTGTGCAGTGGGGTGATAGGTGGGCTCTGAGGGTCTGAGATGTGGCTCTCCAGTGGCTGGACCCAGAGCAAGGAGCAAGGACCCAGCTGCAGTAACAGACGCCCTTTCCAGGAGTTCCAGGGAAGCATTCTAGCTTCAGCTCCCCAAGGGTGAGCAGTTTAGCCAGCAATTGCGTCTCTTCTCTCCGCTCTCCACAGAAGCTGGTCCCAAGTCTTCAGCGCAGAGCAATAGACTGGGAGTCGGGACTCCTGGCTTCTTTCTCCAGCCCTGCCAATGACTCACTGGGTGGCTTTGGACAAGTCACATCGCCCTCCGTGCCCAGTTTTCTCCATCCGTAACATGGGACTAACAGCACATGGGTGGTGTGTTCAGTAATGTCCAGAAGACCCAGAGATGTTCCCATGGAAGGGTTACCAGACACACAAGTCTCACGCAGTCACCCTCCCTGCCAGAGAGCGAGGCCAGTGCCAGTCTCCGTGTTTGCTTCCTCATGTCTGTCTGGCCCCCTGCTCCTCCCAGCTCCAGCTGGCGCTTCAGGAAGCGGGGAGAAGAAAACTCCCTCTGACTTTTGTATTAGTTAAAAGTAAATGACTAGTCTTGACCTGCTAGCTGGGAAGGCCCAGGCTGCCACTTAAGAGCAGCTCGTTTACATGCTAATGAGGGCCCTTCAGCCTGGTGTTTCCATGATGCAGGCAGACGTTTCCTGATGGATGAGGTTGTGCTGCCAGATGTTCTCTCCCCAGCTGCCTGGCGAGCAGTCTTGTCTCCATTTTGGAGGTGAGTGGAATACAATCAGCCAGGAGCATCCTATCTGCTTCTGAGCCCAGGCTGACGCTAGCCCGGCCCGCTGCAGGGAGCCCTGTGGTGCTAGTTGGGAGGAGCTGTGCATGCCCTGGGCTGCTTTTCCTGCACAAAGATAAAGACTCAGCCCTATGACTCCTGAGCTGGGCAGGTCACAGGTGGAACCAGGGGCACCAGCGAGCCAAGGAACCCACAGCCCAGCGAGCTCTCTGCCTGCTAGCAAACAGGACAGTTTCAAGTGAGCCAACAAATCCTGAGCTGCCATGGCAAAGGTGCCATCTGCATTAGTGACCCTCAGCAGCCATTGCCAACCAGCAACCGCCCTGCAAGGACTCATGGTGCTCAGCAGAGGTACAGGATCACGCCCCCACTCCAGGCTGCCCTGTCTGATCTGCAGAGCAAGGACTCCTTGCACAAAGTGCCATGCACAGCGACAGAGAGCAGTAACCTAGCCAGCCAAGAGGCTGGCCAGTATCACCAGCCCCATTTTACAGGGCAGACAATGAGACCCGGCGAGTTAAAGTGGCGTTCCCAAGGCGCCATAGGTTAGCAGCAGAGCTAGACCTAGAGCCACAGGGTCCCGCTCCTGGTCTCTTCCTCTAACACACTCCTTGGAAACAGCCTCTCTCCTGGGTGCTACATCAGCAGTTGCCTGGGATCAACAGAGGCCCTTGAGCTAACAGCCCCCTGGCCGCTGGCATGGCATTCTCACCCAGGGTTCTTGGCTTTGGAATTCAAGTCCCCTCTTGGTTCCCCAGAGCCTGGATTTGGTGACCATCAGGGCATCTGTCCTTCCAGGTTCTCCAGGGAAGGGAGCGGCTGGCTGGGCTGTGCAGTGCCCTGATTGTTGGATGGGAGCTGTGGGAACTTCCACTACATAAATGGGTGTCATCACTCCAGTTCAACTGCAACTTACTGGGCTCGTCAATATCACTGACCTGGGAGGGGAGAACTGGCCCTCCGCTTGGGAATCACTGGGGATGCTCTAGGGCCTGTATTATGCAGGAAGGTCAGGATCAAAGGAGGATAATTATGGTCCCATCTGGCTTTAAAGTCTGTGAATCCCTGAAGTACATCTGTGTCTCACCATGGGTTTGACATGCGACCCATGGGGCAACAGTGAGGCACTGCCTGATGCAAGCCCAGTGAGCACAGAAGAAAGGAGAGAAAGGGGCCATGAGAAAGACAGCAGGGGTAAGGACTGCACAGGGAGGGAGCTGGCCTCAGACATATGCAGACAAAGGGAACGGGATAGTGTGCTGTCTCTTGGGTGCCACAGGCTGACATCACATGCAGTGTACTGGTTGTTAGAGGGCTTTCCCTTCACCCTCTCCCCTGGTTCTGGTCATGCAGACAGAAAGGAGCAGACCAGAAGTCTGAAGTGCAGGCAATATGATGTTTATTTGGGTTAGTTCCAAGCAAGTATATCCAGAGCTCTACACGCCGGCAGGCTCTGTTTCCCAGTACTCCGTTCCCAGCTCTGATGCCGCAGAGCCTTGCCTGTGTCCCCGTTCCCCTCCCACTTCCTCCTTCTTAGCAGGCCCAAATATACCTGAAATACACGCCCCGAACCCCACCCCTTACAATTTTTGGCTGTGTTCTGTTTTAGGGGGTTGTGAGTCTAGGGTCTTTGTCCCACCTCTTTTGTACCCCATGGGAGGGGTGAGGAGTGAGATTGTGCTACGGTCAGGGATGGGCCTTTCTTTGGCCTTTTAGTGTTTTATACCTTCCTCCCGACCCCCCTTTGCCCCTCCCGACTGGTTGCTTGACCCTGCCTTGAGATAGGGGTTGAGGCAATCTTAAAGTGTGCATGTCGGTAACACTTTAACTGCTCTTAGCTGTTCCCATAGTACTAGTACTAGACGCAGGCACTCTGAAGAAGTACCAGGCACTGGGCGTTCCTGAGCACAGGTCCATCCCAGCCGAGCACAAGACATGACGGTTTGACAGAATAAAGTTTTGTCCGAGACATCAGGAGTCAGGTGCAAGGGGAGGTAACAGGGAAATGTCATGAAACACGTCAGGCAGGCTGGACATTGTGTCTCAGTCTGCTCGCCACAAGCCTTTGTGTGGCCAAGGGGCAGCAGAGACTCCTGCTGCTGACTGAGCTGCTCCCTGCCATGGGGCACTCAGGTGTTAGTGCACCTGCGGCTCCTGTGGGACGCTAGGACTGTGCCTTGAGGCAAGAAACCTGGCCAAGCACCTGCGCCACTGCACCGGGCCGGAGTCTTTCTGTACGAGCAGGATCGAGGTCTGCTGAATTAACGCGCTCAGCTGTGTGCTAGTGCAGCGCCACCGGTGCTCTGAGAACAGGATCAACCCTGCAGCAGCAACAGTGCTCAGCACTGCACAACACCTGGAACCGACCTCCGGGAGCGGGGAAGAGAAACGAAGCTGGAAGCAAGGCCGGTCAGTGTCCACCTGTGAGAGGCAGGAGGTGGCTGAGCTGTCAGAGCCAGGGGAGGGCAGGGAGCCTTCTGGGAGAAAGGTTTCAGAGTAGCAGCTGTGTTAGTCTATATTCGCAAAAAGAAAAGGAGGACTTGTGGCACCTTAGAGACTAACAAATTTATTTGAGCATAAGCTTTCGTGAGCTGCAGCTCACTTCATCGGGAGAAAGCCCTCTTGGGCTGGGGAGCCTGCTTGTAAAACAATTGAGCCCCAAAGGCACAGAGCTGGGGCTCGTGCCCTGCTCTGCTCCTGGGGCTGGATGCTGGACAGGTCCCCGCTCACCTCCCCCAGTTTTTTTCTTGTTTGTTTTTCACACTGTAAATCCAGGATGGTCTAGACGACAGACTCTGGGAAATGGGGACATGGGGACACGGGCAGCTGGGGACACGGGCAGCTGGGGTCATCGCAGTGGCCAGAGACGGAAAGTTGAGCAATTTGGAGAAGGGGTATTTAGTCCGGCTGTTTGATGGCAAAACTGACTGTGTCTGCGGCACCCCCCTCCCCCGGCCATGCAGCTCCCACCTCCCGCAGCCATGTAGCCCCCGCCTCCCCCAGCCATGCATCACTCCCCCTCCCCAGCCATGCAGCTCCCCCGTCCCCCAGCCATGCAGCGCCCGCCTCTCCCAGCCATGCAGCACCCCCCTACCCGGCCATGCAGCGCTCCCCTCCCCCGGCCATGCAGCGTCCATCTCCCCCAGCCATGCAGCACCCGCCTCCCCCAGCTATGCAGCACAGGGAGGTGGGGGTCACTTGCCAGGTGCAGGAGGAGAACCCGAGGGAAGAAACTCTCTCCATCCCAGGGGTTATGCAGCATCTCTGGGTCATGCTGTGTCCACGTTCGCTCCCTAATGGTTAAGGCTGGCATTGCTAGCCCTCGGGCCGTGGGGGAAGCAGAAGGAAGCTTAGATCCAGAGTGCAGGTGCCTGGATATGTTTTGGGTATGCAGCCAGTGTAAATGCTGGAGACCCAGGAGAGCATTCATTGTGACACGACTCCTGGGCCGGGCCTCTCCTTGTCCAGCCCAATAAATATAGAGTGGGAGTAAAAGAAAGTGGGGGACGGTAGCAGGAGTCCTGGGCACTCCACAGCGCAAGACACCACTTAAATTATTGCTCCTGCCTGTTCTCAGCTGACATCTCCCCAGACCTGTTAGCTTCCGCTGCACATAGGCGTCTGTCTGGCCAATTTAATGAGACTCAGGCTCAATGCTCCACAAATCCTGACATAAATAAAATGTGTCAAAGTGCAGATTGGCCCCAATCATGATTCATTAGCAATTCCCGAACCCTCGGCGCGCAAAGAATCGATTTTGGAAGCAATTCCTATCCTGGTGTGTAGCCCCACTGGCCCCGCTGGGAGACGGCCGGTCTCAGCTGGGGCACATAGGGTGAATGGACACAGTCCAGTGAGCTAGGAAATAACCACTGAGCGGGGCCCTGGCCAGAGACGGTGCTGCAAACCCTCCTCCAAGGGGACCTGGAGTAGAGCTAGCCTGGCAAAGCCAGGGCCAACTGTGTCTTTGTCCGGCTCTAGGTGAAAACTCTGTGACTGTCATGTGGAGAGCACAGGCCTGTCTGGGGGGTCCATCTACACTGTGTCTCAGGGTGACTGCAGCTCATGTAGACGTAGCCCAGCTAGCATTAAGCTACTTAGCTTGGGTCCCCCAGCACTGAAGCTGCAGCAGTATGGACTTCAGCGCAGATTAGGCACCTGCGTGAATGCCCAGGGTCCCAGGTGGGTTCATGCAGTCCGTGCTGAAACCTATGCTGCCACGACATCACTGCTGCACTACCCACGCTGGCGCCATCACAGCTAGCTTGGGTACGTCTCCGTGAGCTACACCTTCACCGGGGAGCACGTGTCGACTCACCCTTCGAGAGCGCTGCTGTCTGCAAAGCTGGGCACCTGGGGACCCAGGCCGAGGGTAGCTCTGGGTGGTCCAGCACTCCCATTTGTGCCAGGGCAGCTTCACGCAATGCTAGACTCTATCTGAGCCCCAGATCAGGGCCAAACCTGACATTTTGCCACTAGCTGGAGTAGGGGCCATGCAGGGAGGCCCTGCCCAATCCTGTTTCCTAATGGCCAGTGTGCAGTGGGTCTGTGCAGGCCTGTATCCTGTATCCAGCCTGCTCCCTAGGTGTAATGGGGTGCCATGACCCCGCCCCATAGGGGAGGCAGTCCAGGTGCCCAGCAATCATGTGTTACACTGTTCAGCCACTAGGTGGCGCGGTGTGTGAAATGCCCATTTGACTGAGCTCAGCCATGCCTGG
Source organism: Dermochelys coriacea (assembly GCF_009764565.3). Taxonomy (NCBI): domain Eukaryota; kingdom Metazoa; phylum Chordata; order Testudines; family Dermochelyidae; genus Dermochelys; species Dermochelys coriacea. Next base: position 2,506,792 of record NC_050092.1, read on the forward strand.
CCGAGCACTGCTGGATCTTGCAGAGAGCCCATCTGGTGTGTAAACAGGCACTGTGCCCAGTCCAGCTCTGGTACCGAAGTACTTGGCGCTGGCCGCCCCAGGGCAGGGGCACTGCACCATCCGGCCCTGACTGAGCAGTTGACGTTCACTGGGGAAGGCCCTGAAGCTGGCGAAAAGGAAAGCAAGGAAAGGAGAGGAGTGCTAAGGATTACCTGTCTGGGAGTGTGTGTCTGCGGGAGGAATCTGTGTATTACCCACCCTACGGGGGCGGTCCCTGTGTCACCCACCTGGGGAAAGGGTCTGTGTATTACCCACCCTACGGGGAGGGAGAGGTGGTCCCATAACAGAACTAGCTAGAGTTGTGAGATGAGCATAGAGAGAGGCCTGGACAGATGCCCCAATGAGGAGAGATGGAAAAGACCGGGACTGTTTGGTGTAGCCAGGAGATGGAGATGAAGAAAGGGTTACAAAGCAATGAATGGTGGAGAGAAGGTAAATGTGTTCACCTTTTCTCATCATGCAAAACAAGGGGGCGATCTGTGAAATTAAAAAACAACCCATTTCAAACCAATAAAAGGAATACTTCTTTAAACAATGGATCATTAGCCTATGGAACTCACTGCCACATTATTTCACTGAAGCCAGGAGCTTTGGAGGATTCCAAAAAGGACCAGGCATTTAGATGAATAGTCAGAACATCATTGTTGTTGTAGCCAGTCGGTCCCTTGTTATTAGAGAGACCAGGTTGGGGGAGGGAATATCTTTTATTGGACCAACTTTTGTTGGGGAGAGAGACAAGCTTTTGAGCTTATACAGGGACCCGAAGAAAAGCTCTGTCTAAGCTGGAAAGCTTGTCTCTCCCACCAACCGAGGTTGGTCCTATAAAAGATATTCTCCTCCCCGCATCTTTCTACTGAGAACATCCACAGATATATTTGATGGAACCATTTTGAATAAGGGATGTAAACTCCTGCTTAGGGCACAAGCAAGCAGTGACTCACAGGCTTAGTGAGGCGGTGCCCTAGGGCAGGGTGTTCTGTTGCGGGGTGTCCTGCGGTTGGTGCTGACCCCGTGCGAGGCAGGGAGCTGGCGCACATGGGCTAGTCTGATCACTAGTGCAGCACACTATAGCAATTCCTTGCTCCCTAAGCTCCGAGGAAAATCAATCTGGCAAGCAGAGGGTTAAAGGAGAAATGGAGGGACAGCAGCCCCTCAGCTTCACCCCAGAGTCTCAGGCTGAATGGGCATGGCTGGCCCTGCGGAGCTGACTCTGGGGGCTCTCAATGAGAGGAGAGTGGCTAGCACATCCCAGTGCAGCACAGGGGCTATGTAGGTGGGGGAGGGGTCATGTCACTGGTTTCAGGGAGGGGTTAGGTGGGGCAGCAGCTCTGCTGAGGAGTTCTAGTGGGGTGTCATCTGGGATGGGGGAGGAGTTATGTTGGGGAGGTGGCTGGGTGGGGAAGGAGGTGTAGACCACTGAGGGCAGGGTTACATCGGATCAGTGACATGGGGCTGGGAGTGGGGTTACACTGGGCAGCGGCCGGTGAAGGAGAGGGGTTATGATGCTGGGGAGGGGAAGGGCTAACGGTGGGGGTGTGGCTAGGATGGGGAGGGGCCACGTTGCTCGGGTGGGAGGAGCCTGGTTCTGTTACAAAGGCCAGGGGCTTCCCCAGGGCCATAGGGGTACTGGGGATGCCAGCCTCCCCCTTCTCACGTGACCCTGCCAGTGCAAACCCCTCTGGGACACGCTTCCCTCAGACCATTTGCCCCCAAAACTCCTGCTCAGCTCCAGCCGGGGAGCCCAGCCCAGCTGTTCCACTGATGCCATGTACCCGTCAGGAAACCGTCACATTCCTGTCAGCAGCCTAGGCAAGCTCCCAGCCTCACCCTGCAACTCAAACCACCCCCAGGATTCTTGTGCCGCACCCCCTTCACTGTGCCCAGGGCATGCACATGGCACGAAGTCCCCCTTGGCACCCGCATTGCCCCTGCGCTCCCAGCCAGTGCCATTCAGCTACCAGGCCCAGCAAGTGGCAGTCTGCGAGTGGCAGGGCGGCTATTGTTCACCTTCTGGCAGAGGCTGGGCACATCAACCCTAGCACGGCCGGTCGAGGGATGCAGAGGACATGATGGCAGCAGCGAGCAGGACTCCTAGGGGTTGCATTGCAGGGCTGTGGGGGCACGGGAAATCAGTGCAGTGGGCACAATGCCCACCCCAGCCACAAGCCCCAGGCAGGAGGCTGGAGATGGCAGCAGGCATTGTGGATGGAGGGACTGGTGAGAGTGTGGGGGAGGGTGGTTGGGGGATGACAGGAGGGGATCCAAATGTGGGCAGCTGCAGACAAAGGGCAGGTCCTTGGGCAGAGCCCGGCTCTCACCGGCGGCAGGAGGGGTGGAGGCAGTGGGTAGCCCTGGATGGGGGCAATAGCAGCAGTGAGCGCTGGTGCAGCTGGCAAATGGGAGGGGGTGGGGAGGAGGAGGGTTTTGTGGATGGGGCCAGGGGAGGGGAGGGTTGTGGAGAGGGGGCAGGGCTGTAGGGGGCAGGGCAGAGGAGGGCTGTGAGGAGGCCCTGGGTGTTCATGGAGATGATGGGATTTCACAGAAGAGGTGGGGGAAGTTCAGGAATCGTTGGGGGTGGTGGTGGTGCTCGTGGGTGATCGTCACCAGTAGAGCCAAGGGAGAGGGGTGTGACCCTTCTGCCAGGTGGAGCCGACAGCAACCAGGGCCGGATTCAATATCTTTGCGGCGATACAACACAGAACCGGCTCAAGCCCCCACCCAGTAACCTGGGAAAATTCCACACCAGTCCAGGCGCCTGTGAGAGGCAATACTTCCCCACTCGCTAGCACAGAGCCTGAATGTAGAAAAGAAACTTTTAATAAAAAGGAGGGAAGTAACTCGGCGTTAATTTGGGGAAACACCGCAAACAGGGTTCATAAACATAAGCCATGAGCAACAGACCCACCTCCAAGTAGGTTGGGCAGTGTCCTTTTCCCTCGTGTTCTTCAGTCCAGCAACCCAAAAGTCCCTTCAACGTGCCCATCCCTTCTATGCACCCCACTCACAGTTGCTGTCCTTGGTCAGTGCAGACGCAGAGTTCAGAGGTGCATTTTCAGAGCTCACCTCCTACCCTGGGTGGAGGGGGTAAGGAGGCACCTTATTTGCTGCGCCGCCCTGCTGGCCATGCACCGCGCCTCCCCAGCCACTCATTCCCCAACCCACTGTCAGTCACTTCTGCTGCCACCTGCCTCTCTGCTGTGACCTCTGCACATCAGTCTCTTAGTGATTTTCAGCTCTTTGCAGGATGGGCAGAGACACTGTCGCATCTCGAGTGATTTCACTGTTTGAGCTGTGTATTACCCACCCTACAGGGGGGTCCCTGTGTCACACACCTGGGGGAGGGGTCTGTGTATTACCCACCCTACGGGGGGTCCCTTTGTCGTCCACCTGGGGGAGGGGTCTGTGTATTACCCACCCTGCAAGGGGGTCCCTGTGTCACACACCTGGGGGAGGGGTCTGTGCATTACCTATCCTACAGGGCAGTCCCTGTGTCATCCACCTGGGGGAGGGGTCTGTGTATTACCCACCCTGCAAGGGGGTCCCTGTGTCACACACCTGGGGGAGGGGTCTGTGTATTACCCACCCTGCAAGGGGGTCCCTGTGTCACACACCTGGGGGAGTGGGTCTGTGTATTACCCACCCTCTAAGGGGGTCCCTGTGTCACACACCTGGGGGAGGGGTCTGTGTATTACCCACCCTGCAAGGGGGTCCCTGTGTCACACACCTGGGGGAGGGGGTCTGTGTATTACCCACCCTCTAAGGGGGTCCCTGTGTCACACACCTGGGGGAGGGGTCTGTGTATTACCCACCCTACAGGGCAGTCCCTGTGTCACACACCTGAGGGAGGGGTCTGTGTATTACCCACCCTACGGGGGGTCCCTGTGTCACCCACCTGGGGGAGGGGTCTGTGTATTACCCACCCTACGGGGGGTCCCTGTGTCACCCACCTAGGGGAGGGGTCTGTGTATTACCCACCCTTGGGGCCAAGAGCATGTTTTACCTGCCCAGGGGGTGTGTGTCTGTTCTTTATCTGCTTGGGGGGGGGGAGGGGAAGGGGGGAGACCATGTATTGGGGGGAGGGATAGCTCAGTGGTTTGTGCATTGGCCTACTAAACCCAGGGTTGTGAGTTCAATCCTTGAGGGGGCCATTTAGGGATCTGGGGCAAAAATTGGGGATTGGTCCTGCTTTGAGCAGGGAGTTGGACTAGATGATCTCCTGAGGTCCCTTCCAACCCTGATATTCTATGACACACTACCTCCTCTGGCTGTGTGAACTGCCCATCCTCGGGGGAGCCTGTGTGGGGATGGCTGGCCACAGACTCCCCTTTGTTTGGCTGCCAGGCCCTGCACACGAGGCAGAGGGGCGCTAGGACACAGGATAGTTATGGCTGGCTCCCTCCCTTCTCCTGCGGTGCAATACTCACCTGTGGCAAGCATACACTGGCTGTCAGTCCCAGAGGCGGATTAAGGTCTCCTGGGGCCCTGAGCCAGAGCAAGTGGGGGGGCCCTGGTGCGTGAACCTTGGCCATGCCCATTCCTTTCACCCACAGCCCTGTCCCTGTTCCACCCCTTCCTCCATGGCCTTGCCGCATCCCGTCCCATTCTGCCCCCCACACTGGTGCCCTGCCCTCCCTTCACTTCTTTCTGTCCCCTCTGCCCCACCCCCACCCCTCCACCCCTGCAGCCACAAGACTGGAGAATCTCTGTCCCCCCACCATGGCCCCAGGACCACAGAGGGGAGCGAGAGCGCCTCCAGCTGGGTGCTGGGGCTTCCCCCACCCTCCTGCCCATCCGGCGCTGCTGCTGGGGACCAGGTTCGGGGCACTGGGCTGCCCCATGGCTTCTGCAGTCGGATGCTGAGAGCTTCCCCGCTTGGCCTGCTCTGCGCAGCCAAATGCAAAGGGAACCTGTGACTGGGGAGTTCGCCCTGACCGTTGGCTGGTCTGACTCATGGCAGAGAGCCGTCCTTGGCAGCCGGCTTGGAGCTCGCTGCTCCAGGAGCTGAGACATGTTCCCATGTCCCTCGCATACAGAAGCTCTTAATGCGCCTCATCCCCGTACACCTTCCTGTCTGCCCTTGGGAAGACTGGTTCATAGCAGCTCCAGCTCCGTGAACCAGACCCAGCTCCTTGGACACCCTTGCAAAGCTGTTCTTGGCTGGTCCCTGCCCATCACGTCCAGACATGGCTGCGCTGGGACGAGGGCTGAGGTGGGGTTGGGGCTGTGATCCCGCTGCGTGCGCCACCCTGACCGTGGCAGGAGTCACTGTAACACAAGCTGGGCCAAACCCAGCCCTGGGACAAGCAGGCCCACCCCCGGAGTCAACAGAGCTGCGCCGTAGAGGGACAGGGCTGAATACAGCTCTGAGCATGGCCCCCCGACCGGCTCCTGACTAGCAATTACCTGGAGACACGCTCCAGAGGCCCGGAAAGGCCTGTGCCCTGTGCTGAGATTCTCAGCCTTGGACAGGACACCTCAGGCTCCAGAGCTGCACCCAGCGCAGCTCTGGGACGTCGGTGGGGATGCTGCTGTCCCACTGTTGCTGGGCTGGGTGCCAAGCGGGAGCAGCAGGAGACTGGTTACCTGAACTTTCCTCCCCCGGCCTGCTGCCCTGGGGGGTGGTTCCCAATCACTTAGGTTACCCCAGTGGAGCAGAGCAAGGCCAGGCAGGGCACAGACCTTCAGTGCAAAAAGCTGCATCAAGCCGGTTGCAATTTCTGATACTGCCTAGGGGGTTTGGGTGCCTCCTCCCCCTTTGGTGTAATTGGGGCTTGGAAGAGGGGCAAGGTCTTGATTCCAGTTTGCCCCTCTGATAGCAGCATGGATGCAAGCAGAGGTTTGTCCTGGCCAGCCAAGCCAGCTGCCCGTTAGAATGAATGCAAAGCAAGAAAGATGAGAAAGAGAAGGAATAAAGTGAGGAAGGAAACTGACCCGCTGGGGCAGGGGCGAAAGGAGGAGCCTCAGGGTCACATCTCGATGTTGCTCAGGATCTAGCCAAACCTGATGGAGGTGGGATGGCACCTCATTGGGTCAGGACAGTAGTTGAGGCTAAGGAAACCAGTGTGGTGGCAACTTTCCAGAGGCCAGCGGGGGCACTATGACAGCCGCTCTGGAGACCTGCAGCGGCCAGCAGTGTGGGCTGCTGGGGGGAGCACTGGCCTGGCACTCAGGAGACCTGAGTTCTATTCCCAGTTCTGGCCTGCTGGGAGACCTTGGCCAAGCCCCTTTGTGCCTCAGAGTCCTCATCTTCCAAATGAGGATAATCACGCTGACTCCTTTGTCCTGTGAGACCCACTGATGCGAGGCGCTGGGAATTACTCCTCTTATCATTACTGCTCACACGCGCTCCGGGTGCTCCCTGAATAGCAGCGTCCAGGGGGAGCTACGGCCCTGTCCAACAGTCCAACGCTTTCCAGGGGACCCAAGTATCGACTGTTCTTCCCACCGGGACACACCTGGGCCAGTAGGAAAAGCAAAGGTCTAACGCCCCAGAAGGCTGATTGGTTCTGTTATAGCAGCCGCATCTGCGTCACAGCAGCCCATCCAGCGCCAGTTCCTGGCAGCCTTTCAGAGGCCATCGTTGTGGATTAGCAGGACTCTGTGCCACCTGCCACCCACAGCTGGTCTGGAACCCAGATCAGACGTGTAGGTGGGGCAGGGCAGGCAAAGAGGCGATTCTGGGAGGGTTCTGCAGGGATCAGTGCTAGGCCCAGCTCTGTTCAGTGTCGTCATCAATGGTCTGGGAGTAAGGATAAAATCACTGCTGGTAACATTGGCAGATGACTCAAAGATTGTGGTAAATGACCATGAGGACAGGGCAGTTCAACAGTGCGAGCTGGGCCCATTCAAACACAATGTATTGCAGTGCAGTCCAGGAGCAGGGAAAGCCAGCCATGCCTCCAGAGCGGGGGCTGTATCCTGGAAAGCAGGGACTCGTGAAAGGATTTAGGGTCATAGCAGACAAGCACCTCAACCTGAGTGGTCAGTGCACCGCTGTGGCACCAAGGGCTAATGTGATCCTTGGATGGATAAACAGGGGAGGAGTAAAGAGATTTTATCTCGATGTACGGCACTGGTGAGACTGGTAGTAGAATACTGCGTAAGAACGGCCATACTGGGTGAGACCGAAGGTCCATCTAGCCCAGTATCTTCTGACACTGGCCAGTGCCAGGTGCTTCAGAGGGAATGAACAGAACACGGAATCACCAAGTGATCCATCCTCTTGGATCCCATTCCCAGCTCCTGGCAGACAGAGGCTAGGGACACCATCCCAGTCCATCCTGCCTAATAGCCATTGACAGACCCATTCTCCATGAGCTTAATTCTTTTTGATTTGAGTTCTAGTTTTGGCTTCCATAACATCCCCTGGCAATGAGTTCCAAAGGCTGGCTGTGTGTTGTGTGACAGGGTGTAAGAACCTTTCTGGGGAGGAAATCCCAGGTCCTAGTGCAGGCACAGGCAGAGAAAGCACCAGTGGAAGCTGATGCCGGACACATTCCAACTGGGACTTGGGCACAAAATTGTCCAGTGAGGGTGAGCAGCCATTGGACCAAACTCCCAGGGAGGCTATGGAGTCTCCATCTCTTGACATCTTCAAGTCAAGGTCTGCTTTAGTCAAACTGCAGTCACTGGGCTCAACACAGGGACAACTAGGGGGAATGTGATATACAGAGAGTTAGCTAGATGCTCTAATGGTCCTTTCTGGCCTTAACCTCTAGGAATCTATCAGTGGGTTTCTGCCCTGCAGGTGGAAGTTGGGGGCATATGGAATTAGAGTTATGCTCATTCATGGATCCTTATGTTCAATTTTTTTATATTCAGAAGTTCAGGTTTTTTACACTACAATGTTGTATCAGTTTTGGCGGGAGGGTGTTTGTTTTTTGGTATATTTACCAATGTAATGTTTTTGTCTGAACAAAATGTTGATGGATTATGATGAGGGCAATAGATTTTAAACATCTCATCAATAACTGTTGGGTGCATATTTCTATCTCATAGCGCGGTACAATACATTAGTGATGCAGTCTCTGAGTTGACAGCTCCAGTTGTCCTCCACAGACTCTCTGGTGCAAAATTATTTCTCTCCAGACTTCTTAGCATATAAAGAATTCTCTGCCAGACTGCTACTCCAGAGAATGTCCTGTGCCGACTGATGCACAGGCCGTTTTGTTTACAAAGTCCAGTGGATCTTGAAAGTTTCTGGAACCAGAACTATTTAGAGTACAAAGTCTGCCGGCTTTGCCAAGGTGTGTTCGTGGAGCATGTTCATTCTCTAAAATGTACCGAGATGTTTATATCTGCCAATACCTCTCAGCCACCAGAATTTAGTAGCAAATAACTCCAGAATTATCCACCAGCTTTACTAAAAACAGCCTCTTGTAAAGCTAATGGATAAAACAAACTCAAGTGTCTTGAATGAGCTGTCTTTAAGGTCTGACTTTACAGATAAACAAACTAACAAACAAACAAACACAACCTATTGACTTTTCCAAATGGGAAAATTCCTCTCTGTCCAAGTCCCATGTTTCAAAAAAAAGCCACAATTCATTAACTGCAAAAGTTGTCCAGAAATATTTCCTCATGTGTCTGGAAAGCAGTCAGAGCAACTATCAAGTGGAAAGGAGCTCTCTTAAACCAAATGTCAGTTGATGTATAGGAGGGCAGAGCCACTGCTTTATGCCTGTGGGAGTCATTTACACCTGTGCAAACCCTGCTAGCCTGGAATATTGTTTCCAGAGAGAAATGGGATTTTTAAATTATAGGAGCCTTGTGATCCCTTAAACTACGGAGTCGCTACTGTGACTCCATAATGGGATCTGGCAGGACAGTTTTGTTCTCACTGCTATTCTGAACAGTATGAGATTCAGGCCACAGAGCTTTGGTAAGAGAGTATCAAAATGAGGATTTTCAAATGTGATTTTGGACATCCTGCTTATGATGCCACGAATAAGCTGATCTCCAGAGTGTGGGTGCTCAGCACTTTCTGACAATCAGGCCCCTTGAAGGGGTCTCAAGTCAGGTACCCGAAAAAGGAGACATCCCAAAACTCTTATCTCATTTGAAGATCTTGGCCCAAGATCTCCCCACTGAACATTCAAAAGCTGGGATGTGCCTGCACTGGGGCCCAGCACTAGGCCTTCTGGGAATTATGCTTGGAGCTAGGGGACATATTTTTTAAAACATGACAATATTTTTTTTAAATTTGATATTTTTGTTTTGTTAGCTTTGAAAAGTGATGGACTGGTCAGTTCTGAAGAGACTACCAATGTGTAAGCGTATCATAGTTTTATCTTACACAGATCATTATTCATTTCTAAACGTAATTTCCCATTTTCATTTTGCAGCAGGGTTACTTTCAATTGCTCAGCTGGGTCACATGGTGGGATTTAAAAATATTTTCAAACTTTAAAAAATGATTTTAGAGCATTCCCCATTTTTAAAATGAAAATTAAACAAAAATGAAAAGTCAGCAGAACTTTGATAAACATTTTCACTTCAAATTAATGGAAAAAACAGAAAATTTTGAAAGGGAGAAAGTTTTTCACACAGTTTTGTTTTTGAAGAGGGATTTTTTCAGATTAAAAATTTTTCATTCAAAAGCTGTGACCAGCTCTAATTACAGCACGATAGGATTACATGATCCCATCAGCCCAGTTCAACAAAGCACTGAAGCACACACACAAATGGAAATTTAAGGATATGCTGAGGGGTTTCCTGAGCTGGGACGCTTTCCTGGGTTAGGGCCCCAGGATTGGCCCTGCAATGCCCCCAGTCCCACTCAGCATGCAGAATGGAATAGGCTTTATATGGTCAGCATTCCCTATGCTGCAAACATGGAGCAGCATCCAAAGCCTGTGCTAATGGAGGACAAAATCCTGCAGCTTTCATTGACACCATCATGTCTTATTTCTCCAGTACCATTATACCATATGTGACAAAGCTCTGTCCTTGCCTCCGTGGGTCCCACACTTCCTGGTGGATTTCGCTAGCCTCAGAGGCTCACTGTGACCCTCCACGTAACCCTTCTTTCTCTAGAGACAAGGGTCACAGTCTACTGAGCCATTTTCATCATAAGCCAGCGAGGGAGGTAAGGAGAAGTTATCCTCCCTTGCACAGTCTCTGTTGTCTCCCAGTTTCAGTGATTAATCAGGGGGCAAAGGTGTGGGTGGGAGCCCGGGCCCACCCTCTACTCCGGGCTCCAGCCCAGGGACCCTAATAGCATCAGCTATGGTAGCTGACCTTTTAGAAACATGACATGTACAATTCCCTGGGCTACTTCCCCCACAGCAGCCTTCACTTCCTCAAGCTCCACTTCACCCTTACCTCAGGGCCTCCTTCCTTGTGCCTGATATGGTGTGTACTACTCAGCCTCTCCAACCGCGCAGCTTCCTCCCACAGCTCCTGGCATGCACACCCACCTGACTAACTGGGAGGCTTTTAACTAGTTTCAGCCAGCCCCTGATTGGCTTCAGGTGTCCCAATCCACATAGCCTTCTCCCTGCTGGAACTCTGGAAAGTTCTTAATTGGCCCCAGGTGTCTTAATTGACCTGGAACAGCTTCCATTTCACTTAACCTGGTACCAGGGATTTGTTTAGCCTGGAGCTAATATATCTATCGCCCACTACTTTTCTATAGCCATCTGGCTTTGCCCCGTCACACCTATCTGATACTATTTCCTGTAACCATGGATACACCGGTAGCATCTTGCAGTACTTTGTTTTTATTCTTGTATCCTTACTCTGTTTTCATGGTCATAACACTCCAATAGCTTTTGATTTGGATTTCTTATCTGGCAGGTTCTTCTCTCTGGAAGGCCAAGATTGAATGACTTTGCACACCTATACACTGTGCATTTTCTTCTCCCCCAGTGGCACAGCCTGCCTTCGGTGCAGCTCAGGCTAGGAGAGTGCAAGGCTCCTTAGCCATAAATGGAGGGGGCCAGTGTGTTCCAGGAAATGTTTGCTCTGACTTGATAGCTCTGCTGGATCCTTTGGGTGAAGCCACCAGGATGTGCCAGTGGGAGAGGGCTGGGCAGCCGGCCTCCAGCCCTGCCCAGTTGCTGTGAATGGGCAAGTGGTGTATCCCCTAGTGCAAGGGTCAAAACAGAGACACTGGCTCTGGGAAGGGGCCTCTGGCATGCTGGCTAGTCAGCTACTCGCTGGGGCGATCAAAGGGCTTTTGTGCCTTTGCTGTCGGGGTTCTTGTCCTGGTTCCTTTGCCCTGTTTTCCTGTGTTTCTACCCTGACTGCTCTGGAGCAGCGTCCGGAATTAGCCATGGGAACATCTTACCAAGGGTCGTGCTGGGTTCTCCATCACTGATACTGTTCGCACCAAGCCTGGATTATTTCAGGGATGTTCTCAGGAGGGCAGTGGGCTGAGTGCTCCCCTCTGGCTGTGGAATCTCTGGCTGTTCTAAGACAGTCCAGGGGCATGGTCTAGGCAGGCGGAGTCCAGGCGGGAACCCCCTCCTGATCCCAGCTGTGGACCTCCTAGGAGCATGTGAATGTGCCATCCATTGCCCCCTAAGAACGCCTCCCCTGAGCAAGGGAACACTCCATAGCTGGGGCCAGTGCTGGCCCAGATGACTTGCTCCCTGTGCTTTAGCACAGTCCTTGCTCTGGCACAGAAGAAGTTTTCCACCCACCAGGAGCCTTCCCCAGTGCTAGAGAGCCCAAGATGCCCCATGGGCAAGGCTGAGCAGTGGCTGAGGAAACAGAGCTGCCAACCTGCTGACAGGGGCCAGGCTGAGACACACTGAACCCCACTGTCAATGCCTTGGAAATGCAATGCCCACAGGCGTTCATGCCAGGCACAGCTGAGGGCATGAAGGCCCCATGTGAACTTCTGGTGCGGGGGAGGGGGGGAGATGCCAGCTGTGCCAAGGCTACTGACAAATTCAAACCAGCTGCAGAAATTTGGCATCATTTGTTCAGTGTCAGGCCCTGGGTGGGGGGCCCAGTCCTGTGAGAAGAGTGCTGAGAGGATCCAGCCGCTGGGCAAGGGAGCCAAAGCCAGGGGCTGGTCCTAGAGAGGGATGGTCAGTCCGCTGGCTATGTGCAGTGCTGGCAGGCCCTTGCTCGCTCTCTCAGCCGTGATCTTGTCCCCGCGCCCCTTACAGAGCCTGGCAGATGTCACCAGCGCTGGGCACTGTGGAGCGATGGGTTGGGGAATGGGCTGAAATGCATACCAGCATCTCCTACCTGCGCTTCATGCCTCCCTCCATTGCCAGGCAATGCTAATTCGCTGGCACTCCTGGCCTCCATGCAGGGTTGTCCTGATAACTTGTTTGCTGCACCCCAGGGATCTACAGCTACCCTTCCTGCTCTTCGCTCTCTCCAGGGCCTTCCCCCCAGGTGCCTGGATTTTCCGTAACCTAAGAGGGAGATACTGCACTGGACACTATGCTCGCCCCACCCCCTTTCCAAGTCCAGATCCACCCTTGAGAGCAGGGCAGACAGATGGCAGCCAGCCCCCATCTCTGAGCACCCCAGCCTGTGTGGCTGGGGGAGGAGCTGGGCTGGTTCTGGCAGCAGGGACCCAGTCCTCAGGAAGCAGATTCTTTTGTGGAGAGAAAATTTCTCAGCCTGGTGGGAGAGAGTCTCTGCAACAACCCTGCGAGGAGCCCTCAGAGCAAATCCCCACCCCTGCCAGTGCTGCCCAGCCCCCACCCCAGGGGGCCATACTAGCCCCATTTCACAAAGGGGAAGAGGCACAGGGAAGGGAAGGGCCTTGCCCAAGGGGTGGCGGTGGGGCTAGAAGCCCGGTGTTCCTGGCTGCCTGCCTCATGCTCCCTCCGTGTGTAGTGTGTCTGCAGGCCTTGAAGCCAAGGGGAGTGATGAGGACATACCCCCCCTGCAGGCACACACTGATACCCACGCAGGCACATGCACACAAACACACACAAAACTCCCCAGACTGTTGCCTTTCATTGGCAGAGGAAGCATTCAGCATGGGCGTGTGTCTGGCCCAGCACAACATAGAAGGAGGCTGTTCTAAGACTGTAGAGAATGTTGATCAGGTGGTTCCCACTGAGAGTTACCAAAAGAAACTACACCATTTGCTCAAGAAACTCCCTGAAAAAGCACAAGAACAAATTCGCACAGACACACTCCTGGAACCCCGACCTGGGGTATTCTATCTGCTACCCAAGTTCCATAAACCTGGAAATCCTGGATGCCCCATCATCTCAGGCATTGGCACCCTGACAGCAGGATATGTAAACTCCCTCCTCAGGCCCTATGCTACCAGCA